>NC_142478.1:12392719-13017719 GCF_049115385.1 Moschus berezovskii | reverse complement strand
ATGCAAAAACAAAGTATAACACTTGCTGAAAAACTTTCAGTTGCTGTTTTTTAAATAGTCATAATTTAAAACTAAATTCGTATGCCACTTTGGTTTATGAAGTTTCTGTTAAAAAATTCTTCCATATGTGGATAATTTGAATATTCACTTTAATTTCTAGAGCATGGCATTAAGACGTCAGTCTAGGCAAGCTGTCAGTTATCAAATTCAGCTTTGTAACAAGCTGTGAATTCATGGGATAGAAGTACGAAGCCACATCTAAGATATGATAGTCTTTGAATTGTCTCACGTAAAAGTGAATTTCTCTTCCTTTCGAAAGCAAAGTTTTAGGTCTTTGGAAAAATATCCTGAAGTTGGCTTGAGGACTTTTCTGCTTCCAGAGCACTTCTAGAGCTGTATGGAGCTTTAGGATCGACCTGGTAGAAGATGATGATGTACAATTTCAGTATTAATCTTTGTGGGAGGGAAGATGCCCGAAGTGAACTTGCAATGTATTTTACCAGGGTTGCACATTAATCTTAAATTGCAAAGGGCCATTTACGTGCAAAATGAAGAAATAACGAACAGCTGTCCCTGGAAAATTTACAGCAAGTCAACCAGACTTTCTCGCTCACTGCCTCTTTTTTAATCGGAATGGGTGTGAGATGCCTGTGGGTGGAGAGAGAGGACAGTTTTCTGTGGGAGGGAGCTGGAGTCTTGTGGTGTCTGCATAATGCAAATGCAGCGCTGAAATACTAACTCCAGGCAAGTTAGGACTGACTTTTCATTTTCTCAATTAGTAATCTTAATTGTTTTAAGAACAAGTACGCTTCCAAAGCTATTAGCTTCCAAATGAGTGGTTCTGTAAAATTAATAGGGACAAATGGTTAAACTATCTTGTTCCTGAGTCGGCACGCGAAGTTTTTTGTGTTTGGCTCACGGTTGGATGAGGTCCGTGGGCATTTTCTTGTGAATCTGTCTTGGCACTTGGAGCATCACGCTGGAGACCAGGGGCTCAGAAGTCAACCCTGATTAGATTCTCTTTCTCCACTTTTCTCTTTAGGTCTTCAGTCTTATAAGTGAGCTTGTTAACCTCTCTCAATTTTATCACGAGTAAGACAGGCTAACGGGAGCAACTCCCTTGTAGTACGGTTGTGAAAATTAGCAATGGGGATTCTTGGGATGTTGGCGTACATTGAGCGCTTAGTAAATGTGAGTTGCTTAGAAATAAATCTATTAATTGAAGCCAGTCGTCATTAAGTGGTCCCATCATTGATGCAAGGCTCTGGGAACACTAAGTAACTTTTTTTAATGGTAATTTATATAGGGAAAGAAATCTCCTGAGTTGTCACGTAATGCTGTGTGACTTTTGTAACCAGCAGCAAAATTAACTGGCTTGACTTTCAGCCTCTGTCTCTCAGTGCCTTGTAATGGACACTTGAGCAGTTAAATGACTCGAAGGCAAGGAAGAGACCTTGCATATGGAAAAAGAAGAAGATGGCTTTAGATTATCTCAAGCATTCCAGAAAAGAGAAAGAGTTTGTCCAGGGCAGCCTAACAGTGTTGTTCAGTTGCTAAGTCACGTCCTTCTTGTTTGTGACACCATGGACTGTAGCATGCCAGGCTCCTCTGTCCATGATATTCTCCAGGCAAGAATACTGGAATGGATTGCCATTTCCTTCTCCAGGGACCTTCCTGACCCAGGAGTCGAACCTACGTCTCCTGCGTTGGTGGATTTTTTACTGCCTAGACACCAGGGAAGCCCATACGTGAGAATAAACCCAGAGAAATATGGGTGTGAAATTGCGATGATTTTTGACTTATCCCTGATACCACAGCTGCTCTGAGGTGGTGAGGCAGGTGGCAGCAGAGAGACACCACTAGACCTTATCCAATAATATTCTGATCTCTGTAGAGGACCGATAAAAAAAAAAGAGCCTTCCTGGAACTTACCCAGTGGTCCAGTGGTTAAGACTCCGAGCTCACAATGCAGGGGGCACAGGTTCAGTCCCTAGTGAGGGAACTAAGATCCTGCGTGCTGCATGGCACAGCCTTTTTAAAAAAAAAAAAGTGTCTTGAAAAAAGCAGCAGCCAACTTTTGCTTTAAATCTGAGTCTCTTTTTTAATTTATGTAAGTAAAAATTTGTAGCTACTTGAGCTATGTGAGTGCTGAGTTTGAAAAGAAAATGACTCTTCCTTAGCAGCCCATCCATTCTGGCTTGCTGCACTGCTTATCCACTCCTGAGTGCGCATAAGTTAGATGGGCTTTACTCAGCGCTTTTTGGCTGCTTCTTAAAGGAAAGATATGGGAGGGGTAGTTACAGATACGGTAGAGATATGGTTCCTGTTCTTAATTATTGCCTTTAGTTTAAGACAGTGAAGGCTCCGAGATTTTATATAACTTTCATGTGGACAGGTTCCCCTGTAGAGGTTCATGGATGTTGGTAGAAAACATGAGACTCCTGGATCAGGGATCAAGGACAGTTCATTACTCTCAGTAGGCAGCGTTCTACATTTTGTATTGTTGTCCTGAGCCCCAGTTCCCAAGGGCATGGCAAAGAGGGTGAGAGGTATCTGCACACAGTACATTGTGTGTTGTGTCATAGGAGACTAACTCTGAACTTCAGAGACTCAACTGTTTTGAAATGACTGGCACGTGTGCCTGCTGTTGGCTCTAGATGGACACTAGCTCTTATTTTCCAAGGCTGCAAGCAAACCTGTTCTTTGTGTCAGAGGAAGGTGCTGGCACAGTTGGTGATCATGCACCCTGGGGCGTTGCTGGCGGAGGTGTGGGGATGACTTGAGAAGATGAGGCCAGTGTGTGGTAGATCCCGGGTGCTGGGCTGCGTATTTGCCTCAGTTGTGCAAGCACTGGTGACACAGTGACAGATTGGAGCAGAAGGGGACGACAGAGGATGAGACGGCTGGATGGCATCACCGACTCGATGGACATGAGTTTGAGTGAACTCCGGGAGTCGGTGATGGACAGGGAGGCCTGGCGTGCTGTGATTCATGGGGTCGCGGAGAGTCGGACACGACTGAGCAACTGAACTGAACTGAGAGTTCATGTGGGGAGGGGCACAGAAGCAAAGATGGCTGGTTGGAGTTTAGAAATAATCCAGGTAAGAGGTGATGGAGGTTTAAACTTTCCATTGGCAAAGAGAGACTCAAGAGAAAAATAGGATCTGGTGATCTTTTGGATGTGTTCAGTCGCTCAGTCATATCTGCTTTGTGACCCCACGGACTGCAGCATGCTAGACTTCCATGTCCATCCCCAGCTCCCGGAGCTTGCTCAAACTCATGTCCGTCAAGTTGGTGGTGCATCCAACCATCTCATCCTCTGTTGTCCCCTTCTCCTTCTGCCTTCAATCTTGCCCAGCATCAGGGTCTATTCCAGTTAGTTGGTTCTTTGCATCAGGTGGCCCAAGTATTGGAGCTTCAGCTTCAGTATCAGTCTTTCCAATGAATATTCAGGACTGGGAGTAAACCAAAGTGAAAAGTAAAACAGAAAAACAAAAACTTGACTCTAAGGTTTCCACCCTGGTAGATGAAGACATCTTTAGCCAAGACAGAGAATGCAAGAGAAGCAGTAACTTTTGAGGGGATATGAATTGGTTTTGGGTATCCCAAATTCAAGGTACCTGTGACATTTCCATCAGAAATGGGTTGAAGGCATCCAGACAGCTGATGAGCATCCATTTTCAGCAAGGCAAAGTTTGGAGAGTCAGAAAGTCATTCAGGTAGATGATGAGGTGTGAAGAAAATGGGGCAAAAGGCAGGCTCTTTGGGGATCTTTGTATTCAGAGGACAAGAAGAAGCAGAAGAATGAAGAAGACATTCAATAAAGGGGTAGGAAGAGAGCCAAGAGAGTGTGATGTGAATTAAACTACAAGGGGAGTTATTTTATTTTTTATTGGAGCATAGTTGCTTTACAATATTGGCTAGTTTCTGCTGTACAGCAAAGTGAATCAGCTCTACAGTATACATATATCCCCTCATCTTAAATTTCCTTCCCAGTTAGGTCATCGCAGAGCACTGGGTAGAGGCCCGTGTGCTTACAGCAGGTTCTCATCAGTTTTCTAGTTTATAGGTAGTATCAGTAGTGTGTGTATATCTTTCCCAGTCTCCCACTTCATCCCATCCCCTCCTCCCCCTTGGCATCCATACATTTGAGAAGGGCATGGCAACTCACTGTGGTATCCTTGCCTGGAGAATCCCATGGACAGAGGAGCCTGGTTGGGATACAGTCCAAGGGGTTGCAGAAGAGTTGGACATGACTTAGTGACTAAACAACAGCAACAGTTAGTGATGTTGAACATCTTTCCAGAAGACAGATTTTGAAGGAGCAGAGGAAGTTTGAAACTAGACAGTAGGAAAGGGAAGTGGGGAGAGAAGATTTGAGTATCTCTCTGTAAAGTGCTCATCTCGATTTGCGATAAGGCCATTCTGAAGTTACACCTGCCCTCTTTCCAGATCAGCTCCTTCATGGACCCCCGAGGTTTATCATCAGCCCAAGAAAGCTATGTCCCCTTTGCCGAGACGCTTTGCAGTGCTTCAGAAGGTCTCTTAGTGGCAGACATCATGTCAGTGTAGAAGCTGCATCTAACAGTGTTTAAAATCCTAGTAAACAGCAGTTTACATTTGCTAGGTATGCTTAGCAGTTTACATTTGCTAAGTATTTCACGTATGCTACTACACTACTTCACCCAATCCCTATAGAACTCAGTAGTTGACCAGATATATCTTCTTTCTCAGGCTCGGGTGCATAGTTCAGGAGACAAGTTGAAAGTAGCAGAGCTGGAATTCAGATCTTGGTCTCTGATCTGATCCTGGTGTGTGATTCTTAGAAATGCTGTGTGGTGTTAAGCAAAGGGAGAGGAAGAGATGGGTGACGTAGCATCTTAGCGGTGGAAGGGATGCTGAATTCTGCCGCAAGGTCCAGAGACTGTGTGATGCTTCTTTTCCCAGGGTTCACACTGTGAGGAAAGACGGAAGGGCGCCTTGAATGAGTTGAAGCTAGATCTCTTAGATCTGAGACAGCTGGACATCTGACCTCTGGGGAGAGTGTATGACCCTGAGCAGTTTTCCTGGCCACACCTTGTGGCTTGTGTTCTCTTTATTCCTTGATCAGGGATCAAGCCTGTGCCCCCTGGAGTAGAAGCATGTGCTGTGTACTGAGTTGCTTTAGTCATGTCCGACTCTGTGCAACCCCATAGACTGTAGCCCACCAGGCTTCTCGGTCCATGGGATTCTCCAGGTAAGAATACTGGAGTGGGTTGCCATGCCCTCCTCTAGGGGATCTTCCCAACCCAGGAATTGAAACTGCACTTCTTAGGTCTGCATTGATAGATGGATTCTTTACCACTAACACTACCTGTTACAGTCTTAACCACCGGACCATTTGGGAAACGCTGTTAACCACCGGACCATTTGGGAAATGCTGTCCCCCTGAGCGTTTCTAATGAAATAAGAAACTTCCTGTTACTTTGCAGCTTTCTCCCGCCCCCTCCAGACATTCTGCCTGGTGGTTTGGGTGGTTGTACAAGGAGGAAATGGCAACCCACTCCATTACTCTTGCCTGGAAAACCCCATGGAAGGACCCTGGTAGGCTACAGTCCATGGGGTCTCAAAGAGTCGGACACGACTGAGCGACTTTACTTCACTTTACTTCTTCACAAGAAATGCAACAAGTCTAGGGGTTTTCTTGTCTGAAACAAAAATTCTTCCCCTTGTTCTCGCTACAAACTCGAGCTGAGGCCAGCTACCTGGAGTATTGGGATATTCTGTAGTCCATTTGGGCCCTGATACAAAGTTCAGTTCAGTTCAGTCACTCGGTTGTGTCCGACTCTTTGCAACCCCATGAATCACAGCATGCCAGGCCTCCCTGTCCATCACCAGGCCTTCATAAACCAAACGCTCTTTATATTCGAGACTTGGATTTGAGAGGATGAGACTCATGGTCAGACCTCGATGTGCTGCAGAGTCCAGAAATTATCAGTACTTCCAAAGAAGTTGGCTTGGACCTGGAATTGGATGTTTGCCTTGTACTTTCTTTGAACATGTCTCACTCCTGCTGGAATGGGTGTGCATGTGACGGCTGGCCTCAGGAGTGCCAGGCTGGCGGGGTTCTGAGCTCAGCCTTGGGTTGGTCTGGGTGTGAAAAGAACTTGTGAGTGAAATCCTGAGACCTCTCCTCCAGGTGCCTGCGGATAGGGAGGCACCTTAATCCCAGCAGAGAAGTGGATTTATATGCAAAGAGTGTGGGAAAGGCGACATGAAAGTGAAAGCAAGACTTCATAGGAAAGGAAAATGCAGATCAGTTCCTGGCAGGTAGTAGCTGTCTGTAATGCTTTTCTATCTGCCGCCCAAATAATTATCATCCAAGGGAGAAATTCCAAATGTTATTGGTGAACAGGAATTTTATATTTTCCATGAGTCATTCATATTAAATAAACTTTGACTCTCTTCCCAGCATATGCTTTATTTTATGACAGTGGGCTGCAGACTATAAGCCTTGGTTAGGGTGACTATTTATATGCATTGTGCCAAAGTATTTTGATATTAATCATGATTTTTATGTTACAGTAAGAGATTTTCATGACTGTTATGTAAGGCTTATGCAAATGCTTTATAAACACCATCTCTTTTATTTTTGCAGCAACTCCATCCCATCATTAACCTCGTTTTCAGATAAAGAATTTGAGACAGAGATTGAGTAACTTGCCAGGTTATACAGCTGGGAGAGGGGAGAGCTGGAAGCTTTCAGAATCTCTATAACATTAATTTGTTATAATTAAGTTTGTTTCCCTAACAAGTTTGTTTCCCAGATGGTTGTATTTTTTTTTTTTAAATGAGGGAACCAAGATCCAGAATGAAGATGTTACTCAGTATCATTTTGAGCTTCTCATCTTTGTAAAGCTATAGTTAATCATCTGACTGTCCCAGTGCTTAGAAATGGTCTCCTACCCTGCTTTTTGCAGTATTTGCTACCTAGTGTTAAAATGATGCATTCATCTCCTAAAGTTTTAGAATTTTTCAATTTTATACGTGAGGTGAGGTGAAGTCGCTCAGTCGTGTCTGACTCTTTGCGACCCCATGGACTGTAGCCTACCAGGCTCCTCTGTCCATGGGATTTTCCAGGCAAGAGTACTTGAGTGGGTTGCCATTTCCTTCTCCAGAGGATCTTTCCCACCCAGGGATCAAACCCGGATCTCCCGCACTGTAGACACAGATACGTTACCGTCTGAGCCACCAGGGAAAATCTACCATTCTGACCATTACAAAAAACACTCAAGTTAGTGGCATTAAGAACATTCACGATGTTGTGCAATCATGAGCCCTGTCTAGTTTGGAACTGTTTCATTACCCCAAATGGAGACTCCACACTCACTGAGCTCTCACTCACTTCCTCTTCCTTTATAAGCCATTTCTCACAAAAGCTAGACGTCTCAACAGGGCGGAGTCATTGGCATTGGAGACCCCAGTGAGGCACGGGATTCATGGGTGTCATCCTGTTTAGGAGGCTACCGTGAACAAGACTGCGCTGGTCCCAGCGACAGCAGCTCACCCTGGGGAAGCAAGAAAGTCCATGTGTTTGAACTGGAAGTTATTGGAAACACTCATAATATGTTTTGGCCAAATCAGGGTGATTTGCATGCCTCTGATTTAGGAAGATGACAACAGGGCTATCCCCTCAGTCTAAGCTTCTCCCGGCAGTTGTTGACATAATCAGGAGCTGATCACCTGCTTCGGACAGACCAGGAGAAATCTGGGATTTTGAACAGCAACACGACCCTCAGTTCTCCTATCTTAGAGGCACCTCTGACCGGAACTTGCTGTGGGACCTTTTCTTTCTCACAAGCTGGGTGGGCCCTGTGGGTGTGACTCCCTGGCCCCCTCAGACACTTCTCCCAGCTGTTGTTGCTGTCCAGTCCCCCAGTCGTGTTGACTCTTTGCGACCCCATGGACTGCAGCTCACCAGGCCTCCCTGTCCCTCTCCGTCTCCCGGAGTCTGCCCAAGTTCATGTTCACTGCATCGGTGATGCCGTCCAGCCATCTCATCCTCTGATGCCCTGTCCTCCTGCCCTCAGACTTTCCCAGCATCAGGGACTTTTCCAGCGAGTCGTCTGTTCGTATCAGATGACCAAAATACTGGAGCTTCAGCATCAGTCCTTCCAGTGAATATTCAGGGTTGATCTCCCTTAAGATTGACTGGTTTGATCTCCTTGTTGTCCAAGGGACTTTCAGGAGTCTTCTCCAGCACCACAGTTCAAAAGCTGCACCAAATGCCTAAAACAACGCTAGCAAGAGTCTTAGAGGGGAAGCTAGAGAGAGGACATCTTGATTTGCATTCGCCTGGCCCAAGGGGTGGTTGGTGCTGGGGCTTGTCCTGACCCTGAGCACCAAGGTGGGATTGGGCGTGATCCTGCCCTCATATGTTCAGCATCTGCACTGGTCACTAACTGGCTTCCCATGGGAATGGAGTCACACAGTCCCACTTACCAGCCCTGACCCACAACCCTGCCAGACCATACCTCCACCGGCCTGGCCCTTGGCTCAGGGACCCACCTCATGTTCCGACATGCTGGTGGAGCACTGGATGCCCGTGTCCACCGGGTTCCGCTCTACAAACTGCTCGGCCAGCTCGGGGTTGGGCGGGATGCCGATGTTCCGCTCTGCCTGGCGGTCAGAGAAGTTGCATTGCTTCCCAAACTCGCTCTGCTCTTTCACGTACACGTACACAATGTCCATGGTACTGGCTGCCTCTGGGCAGAGCATCTTAAATTAATGATGTTGAATACGTATGTTCCTTTGATGGGAGAGTGAAGCATTCTTGGTTTTATGTGCTTATATTTAAAACTAATTTAATAAAGACGTGTTTTTGACAGAACCTTAAAGTATTACGAATAACCCTGTATCTTGGAAGGGTATCTGTGTGTGAACCTGTTATGTAACTCACTGTAGTGGATATCCTGAAAAGCGTTTACTATACTTACACAGACATTTAAACATAGTGTTTACTGGGACTTAATTATGCATGTATCTGAGAAACACGTTGCCAGGTTTTTTTTATTCACCTGTGACCCAAAACAACGTTCCTGAGCCATCTCATCACTTTTCTTTGAATGACTTTAATAACATTTTTTTAATTTATTTTTAGAATTGAAGTATAGTTAATTTATGGTGTTGTATTATTTTACGTGTACAGCAAAGTGATTTGATCATCTATATATATAGTACATAGGGCTTCCCAGGTGAGTCAGTGGTAAAGAGTCTGCCTGCCAATGCAGGAGACATAGGTTCGATCCCTGGGTTGGGAAGATACCCTTGAGGAGGAAATGGCAACCCACTCCAGTATTCTTGCCTGAAAATCCCATGGACAGAGGAGCCTGGTGGGCTACAGTTCATTGGGTCGCAGAGTCAGACACTGCTGAGTACACACACACACACATATATAGTTGTGTGTGTATATATATACTGCATACTTATGTATCTGCACACACACATGTAACGTGTGTCTATACTTTTTCAGATTCTTTTCCACTATAGATTACTGAAAGATATTGAATCTAGTTCCCTGTGCTACACAGCAGATCCTTGCTGTTTATTTTATTAAACCTATGCTCCTAAATTGTCCCTCCCCCTCCTTTCCCCTTTGGTAACCATAAATTTGTTTTCTGTGTCTGAGTGTATTTATGTTTTGTAAATAAATTCATCTTTATCACTTTTTTAGATTCCACATGTAAGCGATATATGATATTTGTCTTTGACTTACTTAGTACGTGAATCTCTAGGTGCATCCTTGTTGCTGCAGGTGATATTATTTCATTCTTTCTATGGCTGAGTAATATTGCTGAGTGTGTGTGTATCACATCTTCGTTATCCATTCACCTGTTGATGGATACTTAGGTTGCTTCCACATCTTGGCTCTTGTAAATATTGTTGCTGTGAACGCTGGAGTGCATGTATCTTTTTGAATTAGAGTTTTTCTCTGATATATGTCCCGGAGTGGGACTACTGGGTCATATGGCAACTCTATTTTTAATTTTTTGAGAAATCTCAATGCTGTTCTCCATCGTGGCTGCACAGATTTCCATTGCACCAACAGTGTAGGAGGGCTCCCTGTTCTCTACACCCTCTTCAGTATTTATTATTTGTAGACTCTTTGATGATGGCCATTTTGATAGGTGTGAGGTGATGCCTCACTGTAGTTTTGATTTGCATTACTCTAATCACTTGTGATATAGCTATCATTCTTAAGCTGTGTTGCTAGGTATTTCCTCACAAATTGTTCCTAATCATTTCACCTATGGTATTCCTTCCCGTTTATTTTCAAGAATCTTGAAGATAGAAAGATATATAAGATCTAAAACATACATGCATGAATATTTATGCTCATTCGTTACATAGCCCACAGGGAAATTTGTCTTTGCAGTGCTGGTGGGAGATGTAAATGTATGTTTGTATTTATGCATGTCCATACACATATATGCACACGAGCCTTGTTAATAATGGCGCAGTTTAGACTTCTGATATGAATGCGAACATGGACATTGATGACCTTTCACCCTTGTTGTCAGCATGCACAAACGCAAATAAATGTTTCACTTCCTCTGTAAATATTGATCAAATATCTCAGTTCACGCCAAGCACTCTGCTCCTTACTCTCAGTGGGTGAGAACTGAATGAGTGTTACTTTGTAGACCCATGGAACCTGATCCTTTACTTCTGTAGAATCGTGCACCTGGAAAGGTCTTTTCAATAATTTTTTGCCTGTTAACCGTCAAAAGTGCTGATGTTTCAGTTTGAGCCTTACTTCTTTGTACAGTTACATCTGTTTTTTCTTTGCTTTAAATTTTTTTTTGTCTGTTTTACATTGGCGTATAGGTGATTTACAGTGTTGTGTTATTTTTTTCTCATTATAATCTTTTTTGTCTCTTTCTTTCCATGTCTTTTTTACTAGCCAGTCGTCAAGTTATCAATCGCTGCTTCAGTGTATTAGTTGATTCTGTTTCTTTGTTAAATGTATACCATGTGCTCTCAGGCACAGCATCTGCTGCTGAAGCCAAAGAAGTTCTTCTCAAAAGAAAAGACTTTATGACTGTGTGGGTCCCAAGTTACTCTCTCTTTTCATTTGAATGCCTGTTTAAATTTTACCCTGTGTGTTCGCTGTATTCTGCCTCAGTGCCTAAAGTATAGTCAGTCCTCAACAGTGGTTGTGAAATGAACAGGAAATTAAATGTGATCCACTTTTTAGCCCATGATCCTGTCATTTCTTCCCACCTTCTCCCTCCATTCATGTTAGAGTCGTCTTCTCCCTGTGTGCCTTTCCTGTGTGCTTGTTTTGATTACCTGTCCTCTCTCTTCTGTTCCGTGACTCCAGACACCGCTGTGTTTAATTCTTACCACGTTGACTTGTCAGGTCACCCCTTCCAGCCTTTACTGCCAACCTCTGTTTTTTAATGGAATTTACCAAGCCTTGAAAGTTTCCTTTTTTCCCTTTTGCATGTAATTTTCTTTTAGTTGTCAAGCGAAGCATCTTCTTTTCTCATTTGATTCTCCAGCCCACCTCCAGGGCCTCTGGGTTGCCCTCTGGGGTTCCTGAGTTCATGGGAGTGTTTGCTGGAGCTGACCATTTGGAGAAGGAAACAGAGAGGATGATTGAAACCTGACTTGTTCCTGCGTCTTGCCCCTCTCCTGCAGGAAGGTGTGGGCAGTGCTTGGTGACCGCGCTGTGTGAGATTGGAGGAGGCAGGCGGGGAAGACGAGTTTGCTTTCATCGTGGCCACTGTGCCCGGGGACAGCTGTCATCAGCTGCTCATCAGTGAACTGGAGAGCCCTTTCCTTGTCTTTACTACTGGTCAGAACCAATCTGATTTATTAAAAAAAAAAAAAAAAGCTATTGGCCTGTAAATACTTTGATGAGATTACAGGTTTTTGTTAAAAGTTAGAAAGGATTGTGGTAATGACAGCTGTCAGTGAGCTTTGATACGCTGGAAAAGTTTTAATATCTTGGATTTTTCTTAAGATTTGTTACTGGAGTATAGTTGGTTTACAATGTTGTGTTCAGTTCGGGGGTGTAGCAAAGTGAATCAGTTATGTGTATATGTATATTCACACTTTTAGATTCTTTTCCCTTATAGGTCATCACAGAGTATTGAGTAGAGTTCTCTGTGGTATACAGGCGGTCCTTACTGTTGATCGTTATTTATTTTATATATAGTGCTATGTGTATGTCAGTCCCAATCTTCCAATTTATCCCTCCTCTCACTCACCCCTGGAAACCATTACTTTGTTTTCTACACTTATAGCTCTGTTTTATAAATTCATTTTGCACCCTTTTTTAAGATTCCACATGTAAGCAGTATCATAATGAAATTTGTCTTTTTCTGTCTCACTTACTTCACTTGGTATGACAATCTCCAGGTCCATCCATGTTGCTGCAAGTGGCATTATTTTGTCCTTTTTTATGGCTGAGTAATTTTCCATTGTGTATGTGTACTGCATCTGTATCTGTTCCTCTGTTGATGGACTTTTAGGTTGCTTCCATGTTTGACTATTGTAAACAGTGCTTCAGTGAGCATCAGGGTACATGTATCTTTTTGAAGTATGATTTTCTCGGGATGTATGCCTGGAAGTGGGATTGCTGGATCATATGATAGCTCTAAGTTTAGTTTTTGAAGGAACCTCCATACTGTTTTCCATAGCTGCCATCCCCACCCCCCGGTGGGGGTTTACATCCCCACCGACAGTGTGGGAGGGCTCACTTTTCTGGTTACCTTCTCCAGTATTTATTGTTTGTAGATTTTTTTTTGAAGATGGCCATTCTGACAGTGTGAGGTGATACTCATTGTCGTTTTGATTTGCTCTTCTCTAATAATTAGTGAAGTTGGGCATCTTTTCACATGCTTTTTAGTAGTCTGTTAGTCTTCTTTGGAGAAGTGCCTGTTTAGATTTTCCATCCATTTTTTGATGCTTTTTTGATATTAAGCTTCATGAGCTGTTTATATATTTTGGAGATTAATCCCTTTTCAGTCACTTCATTTGCAAATATTTACTTCCATTTTGAGAGTTGTTGTTTTGTTTATTATGGATATTTGAGTTTTTAGTTCCTAAGTGCAGTGTCTGTTTTAGGCCTAGTCCAATCTATATCTGTAATTCTAAATTAATTTCAAGTCAAATCAACCTAGGTATACTATTCCATCCTCAATTAGTCTATGCAAGGTACCACGAAAGCTATTGAAAACAAACATACCAAAAAACCCCAAACCAAAGCTAACCTATTATTTTTCCAGGTAATATGTCTACATATTTGGGGAGAGATGGAGGAACACAGGTCCACAGTTCTTAATCTGAGGATTCTGAGGTGGATGTGTTTGAGGAAAGGTAGTATGGGACATACATTGTCGAGCACATAACATCTTTAGACAGGTTTGGTGTAGAAACTACTTTTAACATAGTGACGTATGAGTATTCATACTGACTGGGGAAAAAGCAGAGCAAAATACCCTGGTGTCAGGTCAGACATTCAGATGTTTGATTTTGGGAATTGTGAATGGGAGAATATGGGCTTGTTTTAAATGTAATCAAATGTTAAAAGGAATTAATTATGAGTCAAATTCAGGAAAAGGGAATATCAGAGGGTGTGGAGAAAAATGAACCCTCCTACACTGATGGTAGGAATCTAAATTTGTGCACCCACTATGGAGAAGAGTATGGAGGTTCCTTAAAAAAACGTGTGACTAAAATTAGAGCTGCCATATGATCCATCAGTCTCACTCCTGGGCACATGTCTAGAAAAGATGAAACTCTAATTCAAAAAAGACACCTGGACCCCAGTGTTCATAGCAACACAGTTTATAACCGTTGACACATGGAAGCAACCCTAATGCCCATTGACAGGTGGATGGATAAAGAAGACATGGTACATATATAGAGTGGAATATTACTCAGCCATGAAACATGATGCCATTTGCAGCAGCGTGGATAGACCTGGAGATGATCATACCAAGTGAAGCAAGTCATTTGGAGAAAGACAACTGTCATCTAATATCACTTATATATGGAGTCCAAAATATACAAATGAACTTATTTACAAAATAGAAAAAAATTAATAGACACAGACACAGACTTTATAGTTATCAAAGGAGATGGATGGGGGGGAGATAAAGTAGGAGTTTGAGGTTAACAGATACTCACTGCTGTGGATAAGTTAGATAAGCGACAAGGACCTACCGAATAGAACAGGGAACTATGGTCAATATCTGGTAATAACCCATAATGGAAAATAGTCTGAAAAAGAATATGTACACACACATCCACATCCACATAACTGAGTGAGTTTGCTGTATGGTTGAAACATGCACAGCATTACAAGTGAGCGATAGTACGATGGAAAAATGATGGAGAAAGGATACACAAGTTCAAACAGATAGCATTTTTAATTAAGGAGATATCACTATGGGATAGCGACAGAAAAAAGGTGTTTTTTTTTTTTTTCCTAGTTTGAAGTTCTGGATGGGACTTTATCTTGCTCACTGTTGACTCTTGGGCAGCTCGAATTTCACCATATATTTGATGAATAAATATTTGGCAGATGAGTCATTAATGAAGAGAAAGGGAAGAACTTCTCCCTCTGAGGGGACTTGGGCCTGAGAAGGGGATGAATTTGTTTTTTGTGGGTGATAGTCAGGGGTCTATTCTGATTTAGATGAATACTCTACAATAAATTATGCGTTTGTGAGGTGAGGCTTGTTACGAGGAGTTATGTGTCTATGCCTTACTTGCTTGTTCAGCTGAGGAATCTGGACTTGATTTGATGATTTACTGTTAAGTGTGGATGGGAAAGACCTAAGATAATCAAAGTCACTTGAAAAATAAAAAGTAGAAAAAAATGATGGTGTTCAGAATGGATTATAGTTATGTGTGTGTCCCTATTAGGGGTGCTCAACATATAGGCATCAAATTCAAGGCCATGTTGAAGAAGCAGAGATTAGTCCGAAGTGTAAAGAAAATGCAGACATTGGTCTGTTGAATTTGGAAAGTGACAGGGAAGAAGTTAAAGAAGATTTTCAAAATTCTAATACTTGGTGATGAGAAATAGTGATCCCTTTGGCCCGAAGAGGGAAATTTGGAGAGAAGTTGCAGAGGTTGTAAAAATCCTATGACTTGATGTTTGGATTGGTTTATAGTCTTTATTTATATGACGTGTTTTGTACGTCATGTGTGTGCTCATGGGTGTAGTTTTTCTGATTATTTAGTCCAGAGCTTTTAAGGACAATGTGACAAGAAACAGAAACTTCTGCGTGACTTGAGCATACATGGTCCACGTGCTGTTTCCAAGCTGCTTTGTACAAGGTTTATTTAAATTTATTTTAAAAAAGTAAAAAATGTTGAGTAGCATTAATTCCCCCCTGCACCTTTCATTATGCATTAGCAATTAACTCTCCTTCTCTTGGGTTGATGAATGTGAACTTGATCAATTATCTGATCGTAATTAGCAGCACAGAGATGATTATTGCTGAAGTAACATTCTTACTTCATTTCTCTACGTTTGTCAGGCACTTCTCAGAGGGGCATGTTAGTCTGCAGAATATGACTTGCTCTTTTGGCTTCTGGCTTTGAGCTCAAACTATTTTAGGTTTCTTCAATAGAGGAGTGTTGAAAAAAAAAATGCTCTGGTATTTCAAACTCTCTGGACATAGCCTTCTAGTCTCTAGGAGAAGGAAGGAGTGAGGCCTGGTCTTTTTTCCTCTAGCAGGCTCAAGCTCTGATTTTTGTGTTTTTTGACAGTGTTTCTAACTCTTGGCAGGGCTGACCTGCATTTTTCTCCTCTCTCAGCATTTCCCATCACAAAGGTGCCTCTTGGCTATTCTGATTCTTGAGCCTTCTGAACAGCCTTATATAGAGTGAAGGGCCAGCCTTGGCTGCCCTGGTTCTTTGAGCTCTAGAGAAAATCCAGAAAGAAGGTGTGTCTGTTTGCTGGGGCTGTCATACTCAAGGACCACAGACTGGGCGTCTTAAGCAACAAAAATTTATTTTCTCACAGTTCTCGGAGCTGGAGATCCGAGACAGCGTGTTGGCATGCTGGTTTCTCCTGAGAGCTGCTTCTCTTGGCTTGCAGACGGCTGTCTTCTCCCTTCGTTTTCACATTGTCTTCCTTCTGTGTGTCTGTGGTTTGACCTCTGCTTATAAGGATACCAGTCTTATTGAATTAGAACCCGCCCTCATGACTTTGTTTTAACTTAACCACCTCTTCTAAAGACTTTAGTTACCAAAACTGTCACATTCTGGGATACTGGGGTTTAGGACTTATTCAATATATGAATTTTGGGGGACAATTAACAGACAAGCAAACAGGACATTCAGAAGTTTGAAGCTGAGTGAGGAGACGTAAGGGTTTCCCAGGTGGCTCAGTGGTAAAAGAATCCACCTGCTACTGCAGGAGATGCAGGAGACTCAGGTTCGATCCCTGGGTTGGGAAGATATCCTGAAGGAGGAAATGACAACCCACTCCAGTATTCTTGCCTGGAGAATCTCAAAGACAGAGGAGCCTGGCAGGCGACAGTTCTTAGGGTCACAACGAGCTGGATATGACTGATCAACTGAGCATGCACACAAGGAGAAATAAAGGCCAAAAAGTGAAAAAGAAGGAACAGAAATCCTCCTTTTCGTAAGGAGTAATGAAACATAGTGTATGTGGTGTGTTATAAGCAGGGCACATGCAGCTATCATTTGTGTTCTCCCAGTGAGACAGACTGGGACCTGGGACCCTTTGCTGCAATGCTTGTACCTGGACAAATGTCTCCTTGAGACAAGAAACATTATATTTGTCTTTGTCAAATACAAGGAAACTGTTGTTGTTCAGTCACTCAGTGGTGTCCAACTCTTTGTGACCCCCTGGACTGAAGCACGCCAGGCTTCCCTGTCCTTCACCGTCTCCAGAAGCTTGCTCAAACTCATGTCCATCGAGCCAGTGATGCCATCCAACCATCTCGTCCTCTGTTGTCCCCTTCTCCTCCTGCCTTCAATCTTCGGGTCTTTTGCAGTGAGTCGGCTCTGTGTTAGGTGGCCAAAGTATTGGAGCTTCAGCTCAAAGAAACTGTAAGGGACTAAAAATAACTGCATGTGTGCTCAGTTGGTGCAAATCATGGGCAACAAGATACAGAAAGACCAAAACAATCCGACTGCCACTTCTGAAGAGCCAGGAAGCAAAAGCACATGCCCCCCTGCACACACAGCCACCAAAATGGTGGGCGGACCACCTAAGCCACCCCTCCAACCTAACCTCTGGGCCCACCCCTACCTCGCCCTGTGTAAGAAACCAGCTCTTCCCCCACCTTGGGCAGTGAGCAGGGGAACCTGTTATTTGTTCTTGCTCCCCTATACTACAGCAGGGGCCCCAGGAAAGCCTTGCCTGAATTTCTTGTCTGGTCTTAGTCAATTTCTATTAATTAAGGAAAGCCAAGAGACCTGGCCTTTATCACCATGCTAGTACATGGGGAGAGACACTGTCCTGACCTCAGAGGCAGCGTCAAGACTCAGAGAAGGTTCCTGGCCTGCCCTGGGTCTCAGAACTCAGGAGTTACTGGGCTGTGACTTGAATCCAGTTCTTTAGACTGTGGCTGGTACACTTGTCACAGCTCCATACAGGGAGGCAAAAAAAAAAAGAAAGTTCCCTTGGGTCCCTTGGCTTTTTTGGTGTGGTGTTTTGTTTTGGAAACTCTGTGAATTAGAACCATGATCTCCTGGCCAGCCAGTCCGGTTCTTGTTAGTTTTAGCATTTGTGGTGCAGAAAATAAACACACAGTTTCACCTCTTTTAAGAAATATATTAAGTCACATTTTTTTGGAAGTCGTGATTTTATCATGGAAATTTCAAGCACAGAAAAGATAGAGGGTACAGTGAACTCCTGCATTCTTGTGCAGACTCAAAAATTTTCAAAATTTTGCTAATCTCCTCATCTTTCCATTCCTCCTCCTTCAAGCAAATCTAAGATAGATTACTCTTACTCCTCTCAATATGCAACGTAAACAATAAAGACATTTTCTTACATAACCCTAATGCCACTCCAAGTTTCCTGATTGCTTAAAAAGTGTCCTTTTTCAATTGGCTTGTTCCCACCAGAATTCAAACAATTATGTGTCCAACATACTAAGTTACATTTGCTGATACATTTTCTTGCCTTTATTTCTTGTCTGTTGTACTTTGAGATACTTTGTTTCCAGGTCTCCACAGAGAGAGAATGCAGTGATTTGGTTCATTTTGATGTGTAATTTTGATGCGATCCTTATTTGGAGTTTTAATGCTTCTCTGGACAATGCATGTACTGCCCTTCAGTTCAGTTCAGTTCAGTTCAGTCGCTCAGTCGTGTCCGACTCTCCGCGACCCCATGAATCACAGCACGCCAGGCCTCCCTGTCCATCACCAACTCCCGGAGTACACTCAAACTCATGTCCACAGAGTCGGTGATGCCATCCAGCCATCTCATTCTCCGTCGTCCCCTTCTCCTCCCGCCCCCAACCTTTCCCAGCATCAGAGTCTTTTCCAGTGAGTCAACTCGCCGCATGAGGTGGCCAAAGTATTGCAGTTTCAGCTTCAGCATCAGTCCCTCCAGTGAACATCCAGGATTGATCTCCTTTAGAATGGACTGGTTGGATCTCCTTGCAGTATAAGGGACTCTCAAGAGTCTTCTCCAACACCACAGTTCAAAAGCATCGATTCTTCGGCGATCAGCTTTCTTCACAGTCCAACTCTCACATCCATACATGACCATGGGAAAAACCATTGCCTTGACTAGATGGACCTTTGTTGGCAAAGTAATGTCTCTGCTTTTTAATATACTATCAAGGTTGGTCATAACTTTCCTTCCAAGTAGTAAGCGTCTTTTAATTTCCTGGCTGCAATCAGCATCTGCAGTGATTTTGCAGCCCAAAAAAATAAAGTCTGACACTGTTTCCACTGTTTTTCCATCTATTTCCCATGAAGTGATGGGACCAGACGCCATGATCTTTGTTTTCTGAATGTTGAGCTTCAAGCCAACCTTTTCACTCTCCTCTTTCACTTTCATCAAGAGGCTTTTGAGTTCCTCTTCACTTTCTGCCGTAAGGGTAGTGTCATCTGCATATCTGAGGTTATTGATATTTCTCCCAGCAATCTTGATTCCAGTTTGTGCTTCTTCCAGCCCAGCGTTCCTCATGATGTACTCTGCATATAGGTTAAATAAGCAAGGTGACAATATATAACCTTGACGTACACCTTTTCCTATTTGGAATCAGTCTGTTGTTCCATGTCCAGTTCTAACTGTTGCTTCCTGACCTGCATACAGGTTTCTTGCCCTTAAGGAAACACAAAACAAGTTTTGCCTTACTTTTGATTAAGTGATTTCCTTGGTCTTCAAGAATCATCCAAACAGTTTTCTTTCTGTGTACCAATCAGCACCATATTATTTTTAAAAGGCTAAAACTTGTGGGGAACAATCTCAAGAATACTTAAACACAAGAAACGTGAAAGATACAGTGCATCTCTACAAATTGCATTGGTATATATGACGACTGCTTAACCAATGTTTTTTCAGTACTGCTTACTCCCTACATTTTGTCCACGTGGAACTTTTTTATTTTTTTCCAGCTGTAACTCTTGAATACCAAGCTGCTAAGACAAGTTGGTAAACACTTACTCTTGTCAAACATTATTTTTATAGGCAACAGGAATGCTGTTAATGTGAGCTAGCAAGGATTCTGTGTGCAACTGTGTGTTGACAGCTTTTCGGATTTGAATGTCTGTATTTTGCTAACATTTTTTCTCTTCCAATAGGTATAAATGACCAAGGATTGTATAGAGTTGTGGGGGTGAGTTCAAAGGTCCAGAGACTTCTGAGTATGTTGATGGGTACGCCTCTTTTCTAATCATTTTCCATGCGTTGTTGATGTTCGTTGACTTTACAACTTAATGTTTCATAGTAACATAACTCAGAAATCCATTCTGTTCTTTTACTGTCTCCAGAAGTTTTCTCCTGAACAGAGAATTGGCTCAGATAAGTTGATTAGTGTTTGCTCAGGCCTCTCTTACTAAGAAAGGAAGGAAGAAAAGAAGACAGCTCATGGGTGAATGTCTTCTGCTGGCTTCTCCCAGGGAAGGAAAAGCCAGACTTCTGATTTGCCTGGCTTCCAAATTGCCTGTGCTGTCTTGACAGTACATTTGGTTGGACAAGACCACTGGGACTTGTTCGTTTTTCTGGAGCTCCCCAGCTGTCACTTGACAGCGAGGGTCTGATTCTCAGGGCTTCATTGGTATTCACACTGGCTTGTTTGTATCAGGCTGTTCTCCAGAACCATGCCTTCTCCATCTGTGCTGATAACACAGTGTTCTTTGGCATCGCAGACAAGAGGAAGCCAGAAAGTGAATTCATTTCATTACCCCAGACATTATGCGAATGACAAAGTGCTTTTACATTACACTCTGCTGTCAGTTCGGTGCCACCTGTAAAAGGCCCCGCTTCTCCCTTCACCCCAGCCCCAAGCAGGCTACCTCCTGGGGGGTGATGAGAACTCATCAGGCTTGAGGGCCCATGTGTCAAACTGATCTGTCATTATGACCTTGCTAAATATTAATTAATTTGCTATCTCACTTTAATCAATATTAACAATACCCTCAGGTATTCTATCAGTGCATTTAAACCTGTCTGCCTCTCAAAGTGTTGTTGCAAAGGCTCACTTTGAGGAAGCATGAACCGAGCTGCATAAAATCAACTGGGGTGTTACAGATAGCATTGCTTGTTTGGCTGTGTTTGAATTCAGGATCTAATAAGCAACAACCCTTTTTTTAGATATTAACCACAGGAAAAATGGCTCGTCATCACTTGGAAGAGCCTTGTTAGAATACATTCGCTTTTCATGAGCTGTTTTCATTTTCTGCCTCTCTGGTTTAACTTGGGTGTGCAATTTTGGCAGTCAGATTTTCCTTTTTACCATTAGTGGGCTCCAAATTAAATAGACTCAGGTTGCCAGTGGTTCAGTAGCAGCTGGCAGAGTTTAATGGGACAACAGCATCTGCTTTTAGTTAATTTTAAAATTAGAAACACTTCTCTCATTTCCAAGATGGTGTTCTAGTGATTAGAACTGGAAGACTTTGTTGGTATCAGAAAGGGAGATTTGGCTGAAAGGCCCACTTGGCAGTGAATGGGTCATAAGGATCCTAGGGTTATTTTATAATCTTTTCGTTCATGTTCAAGGGCAGCTCAAACAAGTGGATGTCCCTGTGGTCACCCTGAGGTGTTAAGCTGCCTCCAAATTTGTTTTTAATCTCATAAAAGCCCACATGATCATCAGCATCCCTAGATCCGGGTGGTACTTTGCTGTGCTTGTGGGAAATGTCCCAAGACAGTCCTTAACTCGCAAGGTGTTTAAAATATCTAAACCCTTAAAAATTCATGACCTGGAAAACTGTTTTCACTTTCCATGAAACTCAGGGTAGAGAAGTCCAGGACACAAGCGTGACACCACCACATTTAAGTTGCTGGCAAAAGAAATGCTGTGTTTTCAGTAATATTATTCAGAGAGTAATGTTCTCTGAAATCAGAGAATTAACACAAGGGAAAGATACTGACTTTTTATTTTTCTTATTAAGTAATGCATTTAAGGGAACAGTACTGGATAAGTCATTTTACTTCATTTCTAAATAATTCCTAGTGTGAATTTAAGTTGGTCAGTCGCAAACTTTGGATTTTTATTAGCATTAACATCATTTTTTGTTACTTTATGTTACCAACTCAAAATTAGTTCTTAGATTCATTCACTGTTTTTGAATGAATTTTAAGGTGGCCTTAAGATATTTCTTTCCTTTCTTCCTGATTCAGCAAGTGTACAAATTGAACTAATTGATACTTTTTCAGAAAAAGAATTTTAGAATTTTTGAATAGTTGTGTACATTCTGTCCCGTAGATGTTTTTTCTTTCCAACTTTTCCCAACCTCTCTACACTGTTTCAAAGTTATATATGTTAAAGAGAAAAAGTTGGGTGAGTCTGCAAGATTTTTAACTTTGCTCTATTGTACCGATCTGTTTTTCCCTCATATAACTTATTAATTCTGTTAATTTTGCCTATTTGTGATACTAGGTAGTTATTTTTTAAAAATATGTATCTATTCATTTATTAAAAAAATTTTTTTTTATTTTGAAATAATATCAAGCTTATAGAAAACTTGCAACTACAATTTTACTCGTACAGTGGAGTCCCATGATAACCTCAGATTTACTAAGTCTTAACATTTTTAGGCAGTTATTTTTTTAAATTTCTGTTCCTCTAGATGTTTATTTCAAATTTGATTGTTTTCAAAGTGTTTTTGTTCATAATGCATTTTTTCTTTGCAGAAATGAATAATATAACTTCTTAAGAATCTGAGAAAAAGTTCTAGTTGGTTTATATTTTTTGACAGGAATTTCTGTGTTTTTTTTCCCTTTGGCCTGGTTCTTTGTCATTCTTAAGAACCAGTCATATACTTTGCTATTATTTTTCTATTATTGCCATTTTTACATAAAGTATTTTTGTGTTTAAAATATTTTCTGCACTTTTTCAATATTCCTGTGTTAAACATTTGTGATGATTTCTAGAAGAAGGGTGCAAGCTCAATATCTTGCATGTATTTCCTTGCTTGTCTCTCTTGAGTATGTTCGCACTCTTCATGTTTAAGATTGCAACAGAGAAAACTATTTCTCCTTCCTCCTCCTCCTCCTCTTCCTTCCCTCCTCCTCTGCCTCTCCATCCGCCCCTCTCCACTCCTGTTTGCCTCTCTCTTTCCTTCTCTGCCCCTTCCTTCTCTTCTCTCCACCACCCACGAAATACTAACCATGGAAGCCCCTCTAAACAGACACATTGTGCTCCTCCAGGTGAGGCAGGGGAGGGGGACGCTGCCTCCCGCCCTGGTGAGCAGGGTTGTTTGTCCTCCTGGTCATTCTCCATCCCAGGGGGCAGAAGGTTGTGGTCTGCTGAGCTTTCCAGCAGCCTCCCAGCTTTCCCTCGGACCATGCTTCTTAAGGGTGCACAAAAGCATGCCTCAGTGCCTTCCCCTTACATGTGTTTTTCTTTTCCTCCTCCTTCCTCTTTTTTCTCTAATAGAGGGCACACAGTAGTCTGTTAGAAGTTTGTTTTTGTTTTTTTTTCCTGAGAAACTTGAGGCATTCGGGAAAGGCAAGGAGAAACAGCAGATGAGGTGTCTTTGGGTGAGTCATGGTGTTTTAGAAAGTGGGGTGAGAATGTGGCAGATGAACTGCAGTCGCTGTCGGGAGGTTGGGACTGAGCTGAGTTACAGCTGTCCTGTGTTCGTCCTTCTCCACTGTGGAATGAGAGTGTCAGAGCAGTGCTGGGAAAACTCAGTGGTAGCTTGTGTGTGCTGGTGAATCTTCTGTCTGTCTCTAAATTTAATTTTCAGAAACAGCTGGATGATTTTATTTATTTAAGACACAGATCCATAGAAAGCCAGAAATCAAACTGACTTAGAGTTGTTTTACTATAAACCTCTTATGTTGTTTACATTGTTTGTGGGACAGCTTTTCACATAGATTGAGGGGAACAGTGAACTAACGGAGCTGAAAAAGATTCTGGTTTTGGATTATAGAGAATATTCTCAGTCACTGCATCTTCAAGTACTTCAGGACCCAAGTCAGGGCCCAGTAAGACGTCAGCACTTTGGGCTGGGCCGAGGTTCCAGTTTCAAAAAGAAAGATGACCACTGGTTATGTAATTATGAAACATCTATCCAAATGAAAAGTCACCTCTGTGTCTATGCTTACCAGTTTAGGTTTTAAACTCATCCATGTGGTATAATATCTTCTTGGCCAGAGAAGAAACAGAACTTCTACCTTATTTATAGTAGAGCATATATTCTAATTGAACCCTCTAAATGCATTTTTAAGTTTGAATCCCAAATAAGTTACTAACAAATTTAGCTAGTCCCAGTCCTTCCACGGATCGTCAAGAGCTGCTAGGGATGGGTGATTGAGTTATTTGAAAACAGTGAAAATTCAATGGAGGAGTAATACCATGGACACCAGGTAGTCATTGGTTTCTATTGTGACAGCTCCTTTTTATTCCATAAATGCAAAAGGTGGCTTATTTTCCCACAGAAAGACTATGATTCTCAAAATATAGAATGATCGTCAAAAGCTGAAAGTAAAAGATTTCCTTTCGAAGCCTCCTGGATTTTAAAATGGTGATTTGCTGGTAGCAAGTTGATTGAAAATGTTATCTGACTTGTATGAGATTTAAATAATTGATTTAATGAGAGAGAGAATATTCAGTTACTGCAGTAATTGGTTGGCAAAGCCTTTAGAGCAGAATTATTTAGTCCCAGTTATAAAGGATTGCACCTTTAATCAGGGTGCTTAATTTGATTTCTTGAATGTGTCTGTGGCTTGTCTGACAAGTGCAGTAACAAATGGGTTCTGAATTGTAGGACCCGATCAAAATGTAATCAGTGTCAATTGCCATTGTTGTAGTTTATTGCATCTTGCTGTCAGTTGCTGTAATCAAGAGCTGTTGAAGTGGTTTAAAAAGTCTCTAGACTTTTGAGTAATTGACTTCATATATCTGATGTTATGGCTGTGAAATAACCATCACTTCCTGTTTTACTTTATTTTCGAAAAATTTGAGGATAGCATTGTGTTGTCATGCATCCTTTCTCTTTTAAGGGGCATGCATGACTTAATGCAATGTTCCATTTGAACAGGATTTTCTTTTTGAGCTTTAATTTGAAAAGGGTATACCAACACAGTGTTTCCTTGCGTATTTAGACAAATATAGTGCGTTGAAGGGAAAAAACGCTGAAACAACTGGTTTTTTGGGGAGTCTTAGTTGAAACGTTCTGGAGTGAGGGAGCAATAAGTCTCTTTCACAAATCTCATATTTTCTCCTTTGCATGGTCAGAGTGTAGAAACTCATAGCAGTTTCTGTTGATTGACTGATGTCATTCATCATAACCCATTTACTGCTTCTTTCTTTGGGTACAATGCTTATACTTTTGGTGACTCAGCTGTGGTGATTACCTGCACATTTAATGGTTTATGGAAGTCTGCATACAGCCCTGATTGACTTTGATGCTCTCAATAGAGCATTTATGTTACCTCCATTGTGCATAGGAAGAGCTGAAGTTCAGATAGGTTAGAACTGACTTGGAGTAATGAAGCTGGTCAGGTTTGCAGCGGGACTTAAGCCTAGGCGGGTGATCTTCCCTGCTGCTGGGTCACAGCCTTCCGAGGCTCGGAGATGCTGCCACACTCAGAATGCTTGCCTTTCCCACCATCCTTTTTTTTTTAAATTTCAGAACTGACTTTTGCCTTTTCAAAATTAACTGTACATTCCATCCCCTCTTCCCTTTCCTGTCCCTTCTCCTTCAACTCTTCCTGTTCCTTTTTTTAGTGCATGTTTTACATATTCTTTAGAGCTTACTAGGTATTTGAAAGGGCATTTGGAAGAAACACAGTATTAATGTAATTTTAAGACAAAGAAAACTAATTTAGAATGAATGTCAGAAATGTTTTATAGAGGCTTCTAATAAATACCTCCTGGTTGAGTGTATAAGTTGTTATGTTAATATGAAACATTACTCATAAAAGACTTTTTAAGTTTATGTGTCATCATATTTCTGTTTTGGTTGATCATGTATTAGTCTTTGGAGAGATAGTATGATGAGTGAAAACCTTAGAAGTGTGGGACCAGGCTTGGCTTCCTTCTTCTCTACTGAGTTGTTGATCTTCTTATAGTAATTTTAACATTAAGGGTGCTGTTTCCCCTGTCATAACACAGTGTGATAACAGTAATACCACCCGAAGCAAGTTCAAATATATAGGCACTTCATATGTCACATGCTATAGGCCATGGCTGCTGAGTAGTATCTTATAATAGTAGTAGTAATAGCGATGTATGCTTTGCAGTTGTGAATACTGAAATGTTTTGCAGTTGTGAATACTGAAATGCTTTTTTAAGATCTTTCATACTCCTAGCCCAACCCTTACCCTTTTACTTTGATCTCCACTACAGATTTTCTGAAGTGCTAGAGATGTCTGAGAGTAGAACATGGCTTGTAATATGATAAGAAATTGTATGCAATATTTTTTATAGGAAACCGCAGAATTCAATATTTGTGGTTTGGCTGTTTAAGAATCTAAGCATTGTTAGCCAGTCAAGAGGGCCTCTGAATGGTCAGGTTTTAATATTTGTTTCTTCCTTGCTTGCTCATTAGATGTGAAGACCTGCAATGAGGTAGACCTGGAGAATTCCATAGATTGGGAAGTGAAGACAATAACAAGTGCCCTGAAACAGTATTTGAGGTGAGCTTCTCCTGGTAGCGGGGGGAAGAGCGGATTGGGTGTCTAACACACAGCCGATGCTGACTCTGCCTGTGCAACTCAGAAGTCAGTTTATGTGAACGTATAGACTATGAGGTACCTAATGATGCTCCAAGAAGTGTGGTCCATAGTCAGTGAGCATCAGCCGACAGATCAATTGCAACTGAAGAGAACTGGCAGAGACTTGGGTTTTGAAATGTGGGTGTGAGTTTTCGGAATTAAATTGCTCTGAAACAGTGAGGAAGAAGGCTATTTATTACATTCATTGTATCTTTTCTTTGTGTTTTTAAAAGATGAACTTTGAGTTTTACATATTTGCTGTAGAGTTCAAAGAAGGTTTAGCATTTCTATGAGCATTCACCTTTCTTGAAAAAATAAAGGAACTGAATGATCACAAAGCTGGAGGTTAGATGAAGGACAAGTACATGGAGCAGAGGGATGGAAAATTGTGGTTCCTAGGCTGTGGGTCTGCTGGGGACTTTGATTTTTGTCTGGCAGTCAAATGGCACTGCCTCCCCAGCATGAGTTCTTTTTAACCAACACACAGGATTATTTTTCAGGGAAATGCTATTTGGGTTCCAACAAGCACATTAGAGTCAACTTATAGTATGTATTTAATATTTTAAAAATTTCACACATATAGGCAGGAAGAGGGATACAGTGGCTTCTCATAGCCCCCGTGTCCTGCCTCTTCAGTTTTCAACAGTTGACACTTGTTTCGTCTGTCTCCCCACTGCTGCTTTTTGGGGATAATACTTTAGAAATTTTCTAAACCATCATATTGCTGCACTCATAAATATTTGAGTGTATCTCAGAAAAGATAAGGACTTTAAAAAAGGGACCAAATAGAAAAGACAAAATGTATCATGCATGTGTGCTCAGTCGTGTCCAACTCTTTGCAACCCCTTGGACTGTAGCCCGCCAGGCTCCTCTGTCCGTGGGATTCTCCAGGTAAGAATACTGCAATGGGTTGCCATTTCCTCCTCCAGGGATTTCCAGTAATTCCCCAAATGCTGGGACAATGAGAGGGCCTCCCCTACCCCCAGGTGTCCAAAATGTCTCACGTTGGATGAGAAGCTGACCGATGCGGTGACTCAATATAATGAGTTGTATATGGGAAACTTGTTATTTTTATTACTGCTTCCCCAACATATTAACAATCGTTGGATGAGAAGCTGACCGATGCGGTGACTCAATATAATGAGTTGTATATGGGAAACTTGTTATTTTTATTACTGCTTCCCCAACATATTAACAATAGTTAAGGGGTTTCCGTGGTGGTCTAGTGGTGAAGAATCTGCCTTCCAATGCAGGCGACTTGGATTCAATCTCTGGTCAGGGAACTAGGATCCCACATGCTGCGGGGCAACCAAGCCCATGAACGGTGATTACTGAGCCTGTGTGCCACAGGAAATAGCCCACAAGCCACAAGGAAGACCCAGAGTAGCCGAAATTTTTAAAAAACAAACCTAAAAAAAACCCAATGCTTAATTCTTATTTTTTTATGCCGCATTGCTTGGCTAGACATACAGCAATGATATAAGTAGCATGAAGATATTTAGATACAAATTCATTTTTATTGGAAATGAAACACTGTGGGATTTCTAAGTAATCTCATTTCCCGCCCTCTTTCTTTTGGGAACCCTTTAACTTTCGTTCTCTGACAGATGAACAGTTTCCTTTATCACTCCTTCCTGCTTGATCCCGTTTTGAAACAAAACCAGAGCTTTGCTTTTTGATTGCGTCTTCTTTTTCTTTATTTAGTCTGTAGTGTAATTCGTTTTATTTTTCTTCTTTGAGTATAGGGGATGAAGGGGAGAGAGAGAGGAAGCAGAGAACAGCTTTGCTTTACTAGTGCTTTTCAGTTTTAGTTTCACTGTCTCCAGTTGTCAATGTCTGGGTGTGTGTGTTCTGCAGCATCGTACATTGTATGGCTGCAGCCGCATGGTGGAAGGATGAGACTGGTGTTAAAGGGGACAAACCTGTAGTAAATAGGCCATAGAGATGTTATGCACAGTATAATGACTGTAGACAACAATAGTGAACTGTAATTATGTAGTGTGATAAATACTGCTACAGTGGTTATCACATCACAATATGTAAATGATCAAAATAACACACTGTACGCCTTCCACTTATCTAATGTTCCAAGTGAAATTTATTCAGTAAAAAATTAAATGTAGGGGGAGCATAGTCTGTAAATATATTTTTGCATCTCTTTTGCTGAGTAGTTTTATTGAAGTGTAATTGATGTACAATAAACTGCTATATTCATAGAATCTATTTTGACAAGTTTGATGTGCATGTACATCTGTGAAGCCGTCAGCAAAGTCAGGATGGTGAACCTGTCATCAGGGCTTCCTCAAGCCCCTTTGAATTCCCTCTCTTTCACTCTTCTCATTCCCTCATCCCTGGGCAAACCACTTGGCTTCCTTTCTGTTACTATACATTAATTGACATTTCCTGTAATTTCATATAAATGGAGTCATACAGCATGTACTTTAAAAAATCTAGGTTCTTGGACTTCCCTGGTGGTCCAGAGGGTAAGACTCGGCTCTTCCAACACAGGGGGCCCTGTTTCCATCCCTGGTCGGGGAACTAGGATCCCACATGCTGCATGGCCAAAAAAGTAAAAAAAAATTTGGGTTCACTTGGTATAATTCGAGGTTCACCCATGTTGTAGCAAGCACCAATTGTCCATTCCTTCTTGATGCTAACTGGTGTTGCTTTTTATGGATATACGTCAGATTTCATCTTTTATCCATTTGCTTGTTAATAGATACTTGCATTATTTGTTGCTTTTGGTTGTTATAAATAAAGCTACTAAAAGCCTTTTTGTATAAATCTTTTGAGTGAACTTAGGCTTCCCAGGTGGCGCCAGTGGTAAAGAATCCTCCTGCCAGTGCAGGGGATTCAAGAAACTGGTGTTTGATCCCCAGGTGGGAAGATCTCCTGGAGAAGGAAATCGCAATTCAGTTCAATATTCTTGCCTGGAAAATTCCAGGCACAGAGGAGCCTGGCAGGATACAGTTCATGGAGTCACAAAGAATCAGACACAACTGAGCACTGAGGCTTTCATTTCTCTTGGGTGAATCCTGAGTATAGTGCCTGGGTCTTATGATAGGTATATATTTAACTTTTGGGGAAACAGACCAGCTTCTTTCCAGAGTAGCTATGTTTTTTTACATTCCCACTTATGATATACAAGAGTTCCATTTCCTTTATATCCTTGCCAAATCTTGTTATTTTGGATACAGAACCTTAGGTATCTGCTTTGCAAATGTTTTCTTCCTACCTTTGTGGCTTGTCTTTTTATTCCCTTCAAAGTGTCCTTCAAAGAGCATTTAAAAATTTTGAAGATGTTGCATTTATTTATTAGTTGTTATGGATTGTACTTTTGCCTAATGCAAAGTCACAGAGATTTTGTTTTCTTCCAGAAGTTTTATAGTTTTAAGTTTTACATGTAGGTCTATGATCTATTTTAAGTTAGTTGTTGTATAAGATATGGAGTATGGATCTGAGTTCACTTCTGAATGTGGATATCCAGTTGCTTCAGTACCATTTGTGGGAAAAAGTATCCTTTCTCCTCTAAATTGTCTCTTGAGATGATCTTACAGTTTTTCTTCTTTAGTTGCTAGAATGGTGGTGGTGGTGGTTGTGAGTTGCATTAATTTTATTTTAATATGAAGGCAGTTACGTTTCTGTGATGGGCTTCCTTGGTGGCTCAGTGGTAAAGGATCTTGCCTGCCGGTGTACTTATGGAGTGAGCTTTGATAGTTTATATCTAAACTGTTGAATTTGTGGGCATGGATAGTTTCATAATATTTTATTTTCTTTCTAACACTTTTAGAGCCTGCAGTGATTCTTCAGTCACTTCTGTTATTTGTGTCTGGTAGTTTGTGTTTTCTATCTTTTATTTCCTAATTATTATGGCTAGGCTTCCCAGGTGGTGCTAGTGTTAAAGAACCTGTCTGCCAGTGCAGGAGATGTAAGAAAAGTGGGTTCGATCCCTGGGTGGGGAAGATCCCCTGGAGAAGAAAATGGCAACCCACTCCAACATTCTTGCGTAGAGAATTCCATGGACAGAGGAGCTGGCGGGCGGTAGTGCGTGGGGTCACAAAGAGTCAGACAGGACCAAGTGACTGAGCAGCAGACTTACCAACTTTATGGATTATTTAGAACTGGTTTTTGCATTCACTTATTTTCTCTGTTGTGTTTTGTTTTCTGTTTGATTGACTTCTGCTCTGATCTTTGTTTCTGTTTTTCTGCTTATTTTCAGTTTATTTACTTTGGTTTTGTGTGTGTGTGTGTGTTTTTTTTTTTTTTTTGGCTGTTCAGGGTATCATAAGTACTTATGGTATAAAATTTTCCCCAAATACTGTTTTACCAATATCCCTTAAATTCTGATATGTCTTCAGTTCAGTTCACTTCAGTCACTCAGTCGTGTCCGACTCTTTGCGACCGCATGAATCACGGCACGCCAGGCCTCCCTGTCCATCACCAACTCCCGGAGTTCACTCAAACTCATGTCCATCGAGTCGGTGAGGCCATTCAGCCATCTCATCCTCTGTCGTCCCCTTCTCCTCCTGCCCCCAATCCCTCCCAGCATCAGAGTCTTTTCCAGTGAGTCAACTCTTTGCATTAGGTGGCCAAAGTATTGGAGTTTCAGCTTTAGCATCAGTCCTTCCAATGAACACCCAGGACTGATCTCCTTTCAAATGGACTGGTTGGATCTCCTTGCAGGCCAAGGGACTCTCAAGAGTCTTCTCCAGCACCACAGTTCAAAAGCATCAATTCTTCAGCACTCAGCTTTCTTCACGGTCCAACTCTCACATCCATACATGACCACTGGAAAAACCATAGCCTTGACTAGATGGACCTTTGTTGGCAAAGTAATGCCTCTGCTTTTTAATATGCTATCTAGGTTGGTCATAACTTTCCTTCCAAGGAGTAAGCGTCTTTTAATTTCCTGGCTGCAATCAGCATCTGCAGTGATTTTGGAGCCCAAAATAATAAAGTCTGACACTGTTTCCACTGTTTCCCCATCTGTTTGCCATGAAGTGATGGGACCAGATGCCATGATCTTAGTTTTCTGAATGTTGAGCTTTAAGCCAACCTTTTCACTCTCCTCTTTCACTTTCATCAAGAGGCTTTTTAGTTCCTCTTCACTTTCTGCCATAAGGGTGGTGTCTCTGTTACTGATGTCTAATTCAGTTTTTAATTGTAAACAGAAATACCCTATATAAATTTAACCCTTTAAATTTATTGAGATTTGTTTCATGGTCCAGGATATCTTTATCATGATGAGTCCTCCATACACACTAGGAAAGAATGTGTTTTCTGTTGATTTTGGATACAGTGTTATTTAGGTGACAGGCATACCAATTAGGTGGGCTTCCCTTGCAGCTTAGCTGGTAAAGAATCTGCCTGCAGTGCAGAAGACCTGGGTTTGATCCCTTGCTTGGGAAGGCCCCCTGGAGAAGGGAATGGCTACCCCCTCCAGTATTCTGGCCTGGAGAATTCCATGGACTGTGTAGTCCACGGGGTTGCGAAGAGTCGGACACGACTGAGTGACTCACTTTCACTTTGATACCGATTAGGTACATTGATGGTTGGTAGCTTTGGTCAAAAATGTATCCTAATTGATTTTGTCTACTTGTTATTTATTATTTTATTTTTGTCTACTTTTTATCAGTTACTGAAACAGAGAGATGTTTAAATCTCTGGTCACACTTGTGGACTTGTCTTTTTCCTTCCTTGTAGTTCCATCGATTTTTGCTTCATGGATTGTGAAGATCCTGTTATTAGACCCATTAACATTTATGACTGTTGGAAATTCCCTGGCAGTCCAGTTAGGATTCTGTGCTTTCATTGCCGAGACTGAGGGTTTGATCCCTGGTCAGGGAACTAAGAACCTGCAAGTCATGGGGGCACAGCCAAAATAAATAAATAAATAATTAATTAATTTAAAAAACTCATTTAGGATTGTTTAAAAAGTTAGCACTGTTATGTCTTCTTGATGAATTGACCTCTTTGTCAGTGTGAAATGACCTTCTTTATCCCTGGCATTTTGAATGTGATTTGAATGTGTTTTAAATTTTTTTGGTGTGTGTATGTATGTCTTTAATTTTTTTCAGAACATTCGAAGAGGAATTTCTGGGCTTCATGATCTAAAAGTTTTAAGAAGTTTTTATCTTTTATGTTGCCAGATTGCCCTCCAGAAAGCGAGTGCAGATTGATAACTCATCTTAGTGTTCTTTAAGTGTTTATAGAGCTTGAAGAGCTGGTCTTTTAAATTTTAAGATACATATAAATGTTGACTGAACTAACATTCTGTTGACCACAGGATGAAATCTACTATTTATGTAATCTGCTTTGTAGAAAATTAAAATGATTTTGTTAAAGTTGTCATCAATTTTATATCTTTAGTGTTTCATAGACATATATCAAAATTGAGTATTATATTTTTATAAGAGATGTAAGAGGAGGGGGCTTGATTTCTTTAAGTTTGTTTAATCTTCTCCATATATTTTTTGTGGCATCTTCAATGAATGCCCTAGGCTGATTGTCAATATTATCTGTTTATATTTGGTTGGATAAAATGTTTGACTTTAAATAAGTTAGTCTGTGGAAGGAAGTTTTATATATGAAATCAGATGTTTGTAAAGGTACTTTCCTAGATTAAATGTGAAATATTCTGTGCTTAGATCTGATAGGGATTTGTGACTGCTTAAGCTTTTGATAATGCCTGGTGCAGATAACACTTAATAAAGGAATCCATTTGAATGATGTATCTTTTTTGATATGTAAAAGTATTTCTTGGAGAGTTTTGCACATAAAGAAATGCATGATGACATATTGAATATCCTTTTATAAAAAGTGCAAAGAGATGTGACCTGTTTGTCTTTGGTAATTCTGAGCTGTCTTTTCCATGTAGGAGTCTTCCAGAGCCGCTGATGACCTATGAGTTACATGGAGATTTCATTGTTCCAGCCAGTAAGTATTGTGTTGAGGTGATAGAAAGAGTTCTGTGGTTAACTGTGTATACACTAAAATTTCCCCTAAATGGAAACTGAATTTTGATTTAGATCTCCCTAATTTAATTTCCATTTAAATTTCCACTAAATCTCATTTCCACTAAAATGAGAGATTTGTTTTTGTTATAATCTGTATTAAAAATGGAAATCCCTTTAGGAGGTGTTTGACATTTCCCCCACTTTTAGAAGATGTAGAAAGGAACAATTAATATATGCATTCACAGACATTTATTTATTGCCTACTGTGCACTGGTCCCTGGTAGATAATAAATATATTGAGCTGTGAAAGGAATTCTGCCCCCAGGAGTGAATTCTGTAGCAAATATTGGGGTTCACACACTTCTCCCTATACCATACTATGTATAATAATGTCATGAGCACAGTGTGATGGGAACCCAGACATATTTAACTTGCAGAAGGTTGGGGAGATTAGCAGATTTGGAGAGATTAGCAGGTTGGAAATGACTTCACATAGAAAGATATTTAGATGGAAACTGCAGGCAGAAGGAATATTGTGAGCTCATGCCAGAAACCCATGCAATATTTGGTAGAGAGTGAATTCTATGTGATAAAATGTTAAATGAAAAAGGCCTATAGTTGGTAGAATTTTAATTTGTGATCACATTTTTTTGTGAGTCATACTCATTTCTTGTTTTCTATTATTCACTCAATTATACTCTGTTATACACACCCAGTTTTTTTATTGACACATGGTGTTTAATCATCATAGTCCTCCTGAATATTCTCATGTTAGGTATTTAATAGTTAAGGAAAGGAAGGTTGGGATGTTAAGTACCTTGCCAGGTTATAGAGATCTTTATTTAAAATTCAAAACCCCAGTTCTGTTGGCTAAAACCCGCAGTATTGGTTTTCACAGGTGCACTGACGGTAGCTGTAATTGTATTTTCATTTCCGTTTATTTTTTTCCCCTGGATGTATTCCATAGTTTAATCTGTTGAAAACCTTAGAGCAATCCCTTTGGGTCCTATGTTGCTGCTGCCCAAACATTGCTTTAAATATTATCTCCTTGTGAGGTCCCTGCTCGAGCCAGCATGAAGGTTCCTGGGAGGTCGCAGAAAGAAGTAATGGGTCAACCCAGTTAGATTCTGCATATAAAACAGGCATTTGCAAAAGGCAAAAATATTGTTCTATTCACTTGTTTTCACATGGAAGAGGATTTTTTTTTAAAAAGGGAATCAGTATGATCAAGGAAGTGGGGGAAAGTTTTTCTGGCAAAAACTCAAGCAAATGCTTAGTTGTTTTGAATTCTTCCCTGTGGCATTTCTGGCAAACCAGGGAAAGAGAAATTAAACTCTCGTTGGAGGACAATTGTTTCATGTTGTTTGCCTCGGAGACTGGAAAAAGCAGAAGAGTGCCAGTTTTAATCTAAAATCCTTTGAGAATTGGAGAAAGATAAAGTGATTATGGAATAAAGGTTTCAGTTACCATAAGTTAATATGGTTATCACGCCTTTGTAACTGAAGCCAGTATGTTTGAAATTCTAACATCAAGGTATTTTTACCAGATGTAGAGGTAGGATCTCACAAGTGGTTGCTCAGTCCGAGGAGGTGAGTTTCAAGTGTTGTTGATGCTGTCCTTTAAGAATGTGGAGGAAGAGATTGTGTAAGTACAAAAGGCAGCATCACCTTCTAGACCAGTACCTTATTTTTTGCTTCCGGACTTTGTGGGGATCTCACACAGTGGGCTCTCAGTTCCTGACCAGTAATCAAACCCGTACCCTCTGCTGTGGAAGCTCGAGGTCCTAACCACTGGACTGCCAGAAAAATCCTTCCCTTCGTTTTTTCCTTGTCAGTTTCTTTCCTGTTGAGGTCTGTTGAGAACCTGTGAGTTCATTTCTGGAGAAGAAATTTTCTCTCTTTGTTGTCATCATAGAAAAGAATTTTTTTTTCTTCTTAATTCTTAAAAAAAAAGCAAAAACCTACTGATTCTTGTTGAATACATCAAGAAATTAAAAAAAAATTTGTTTCTTAGTAAAATTAAGAGCATTCAATAAACTGTTTCAGCTGATGGAGTTAACTTAAAATTGCTAAAGAAACTGAAAACCATCTGTGTAGGAAAATCACTCCTGTGTGTCTCCTGCACACACACAATACTTCTGGTCACTAAATGTGTGGGTTTTCCCCCATACCAACCGGTTCTGTGATTCCAGCTGAGCGGCCTGCAGTTGGATTCAGTTCTGATTCTGTCTACCTGGAGTTGACCTCTGATCCCACAAGTTAAGGACTTGGTCCTACAAGACTGCCTTCCCATTAAGATACCAGTCCAAAGTCCCAGATTATTCCTGGTACTTTTCACTGACTGGCTATATCCACTTTCTCATAACCCCCGTCTTGGACATGAGAATTTGTTAGGGTGGTTCATAGAACTCATGGAAATGCAAGTGTCCTTTTGTTTACCAGCTTATGGTAATGCATTTAATAAAGGATATGATGAAGGATGCAGATACATGGTCAGGTTCATGGGGCAAAGTCCAGATGCCTCCTGAGTGTAGACCCATGAAGCTGGGATGTGCCACCCTCCTGGCATTAGATATGTTCATTCACTTGGAAGCTCTTTATACCTTGTGCTGCTGCTGCTGCTGCTAAGTCACTTCAGTCGTGTCCGACTCTGTGTGACCCCATAGACGGAAGCCCACTAGGTTCCCCTGTCCCTGGGATTCTCCAGGCAAGAACATTGGAGTGGGTTGCCATTTCCTTCTCCAATGTATGAAAGTGAAAAGTGAAAGTGAAGTCACTCAGTTGTGTCCGACTCTTAGCGACCCCATGGACTGTAGCCTACCAGGCTCCTCCGTCCATGGGATTTCCCAGGCAAGAGTACTGGAGTGGGGTGCCATTGCCTTCTCCTACCTGGTGCTAGAGGGACCTTTTATGAAGTCTTCATCCTGTAGGCATGATGGATTATTAACTCCGTTTCTTGGCCTTCTTCAGAGAATGGTGGATGGACCTGCAAATTCAAGCTTCTTTCTGGTGACTACCCACCATCTAGAAGCCCACCAAAAGTCACCTCATTAAAACAAAAGGCATTCTGATCACCCCCAGATTCAGAGGGACTTGGGAGCTTGGTGTTAGATGTTCTTATCACTCAGGATATTGCAGAGCTCCTAGGAGTTCCGTGTCAGGAACTAGAAGTTTGAGAACATAAGACTCTCTGAGCAACTCCCAAAGACAAGGGTTTTAGGAGCTCAGCATCAGGAACTGTATCAGGAACTCTCAGGCACAGAGACCAATATATGTATATTTCTTACTATTTCATACCATCCGTCTTGTGAGAGAATCTAATGGGATTTTAGTATAGGAATTTGTAAGGTGAAAATACAGTTGGCTTGATCCTGCTGGAATCAGAAGCTTATCCAGCTGGGGAAGACTGGTAGGCATTTACCTGGATCTGTTACTGCACATGGGGTGTATTACCTTAGAGAATGTTGTAGTCCTCAGTGTGTGTCTCAGCCTTTCAGGCTCATGGTCTTTGATAGATCATATTGATAAGAATTGGACCTTAGTTTGAGAATGAAAACTGAAGCCTGGATGCCTAACACAGCATCACTATAAAACTTTCTGTCTCCCAAATCAGAAATTGTCTTCTTTAGTACATGTTCTTCAGTTCTGTATGTGTTCTTCCTGTAGTCAAGTTACCTGGGAAGCAAAATCATCAATCACAAAGTTCTTCAGTCATTTGTAATGAACAGAAAACTATTACAGGAAAGGCACTAGTGTTTGCCTAGCTAGATTGTTCTGTCCTTGTTTCTTGTAGGGGAAATAAGACAAAGTCATGTTGTCTTGGTGAAGAGGGACTCAGAAATCTGGAAATTAAAGGAATTGGATGCTTAATGACATCAAGCTATCTGAGTCTCCCCCAGAAGGACTGGATTCCTTGATGTCTGTTGATTGAAGCCCTTTGTCCCGTGGAAAGTACTTGAATGGTTACTGCTAATGGTTTCCTAAAATGACAGTATTATTGACTTACGACATTTAAATATTGAATTTAAGTTTATCTGTCTGTGTATCTTTGATAAGCTCCAGTAAGCTACGTTCATATCTTTTCCAGTCTCCATTAGTTGGCACAGCAACGTCAGCAGATTGACACTAAGTGTTGTAGATGCTGATTTGTACTTTCACAATTTAAAATGCTTTTGCTGTTACAGTAAACTCCTGTCCCTGGCAAATGGCAGGAATTTGGTGTTATGATGAATTCAGTATCTTAGATTTTTTAAAAAGTTATGTCTTGCATACTTTGTCAGTTTATATTAGTTAAAATATAATGAAATGCACATGGCATAAGCAGCTAAGGACAGTTTATCTTAGAAAACCCCTTTTGAGTACCTGGAAGTTATTATTATGTTGTAGCCACATGAAAATGCCCATTAATATAAAGCTTTGATTAATATAAAAATGGAACAAAATGGAGAAAAAGTAGTTTCACTTTAAAATCTTTGTATCTAATTAAAATCAAAAGCTTCTGCACAGCAAAGGAAACTATAAGCAAGGTGAAAAGACAGCCTTCAGAATGGGAGAAAATAATAGCAAATGAAGCAACTGATAAAGGATTAATTTCCAAAATATACAAACAGCTCCTGCAGCTCAATTCCAGAAAAATAAATGACCCAATCAAAAAATGGGCCAAAGAACTAAACAGACATTTCTCCAAAGAAGACATAAAGATGGCTAACAAACACTTGAAAAAATGCTCAACATCCCTCTTAATCAGAGAAATGCAAATCAAAACCACAATGAGATACCATTTCACACCAGTCAGAATGGCTGCTATCCAAAAGTCTACATGCAATAAATGCTGGAGAGGGTGTGGAGAGAAGGGAACCCTCTTACACTGTTGGTGGGAATGCAAACTAGTACAGTCACTATGGAGAACAGTGTGGAGATTCCTCAAAAAACTGGAAATAGCACTGCCATATGATCCAGCAATCGCACTCCTGGGCATACACACCGAGGAAACCAGAATTTAAAGAGACACATGTACTCCAATGTTCATTGCAGCACTGTTTATAATAGCCAGGACATGGAAGCAACCTAGATGTCCATCTGCAGACGAATGGATAAGAAAGCTTTGGTACACATACACAATGGAGTGTTACTCAGCCATTACAAAGAATGCATTTGAACCAGTTCTAATGAGGTGGATGAAGCTAGAACCTATTATACAGAGTGAAGTAAGCCAGAAAGAAAAACACCAATACAGTATCAGTTCAGTTCAGTCGCTCAGTCGTGTCCGACTCTCCGCGACCCCATGAATCACAGCACGCCAGGCCTCCCTGTCCATCACCAACTCCCGGAGTACACTCAAACTCATGTCCACAGAATCGGTGATGCCATCCAGCCATCTCATTCTCCGTCGTCCCCTTCTCCTCCCGCCCCCAACCTTTCCCAGCATCACAGTCTTTTCCAGTGAGTCAACTCGTCTCATGAGGTGGCCAAAGTATTGGAGTTTCAGCTTTAGCATCAGTCCCTCCAATGAACATCCAGGATTGATCTCCTTTAGAATGGACTGGTTGGATCTCCTTGCAGTATAAGGGACTCTCAAGAGTCTTCTCCAACACCACAGTTCAAAAGCATCGATTCTTCGGCGATCAGCTTTCTTCACAGTCCAACTCTCACATCCATACATGACCACGGGAAAAACCATTGCCTTGACTAGACGGACCTTGGTTGGCAAAGTAATGTCTCTGCTTTTCAATATACTATCAAGGTTGGTCATAACTTTCCTTCCAAGGAGCAAGCGTCTTTTAATTTCATGGCTGCAATCAGCATCCGCAGTGATTTTGGAGCCCAAAAAAACAAAGTCTGACACTCTTTCCACCGTTTTTCCATCTATTTCCCATGAAGTGATGGGACCAGATGCCATGATCTTTGTTTTCTGAATGTTGAGCTTCAAGCCAACCTTTTCACTCTCCTCTTTCACTTTCATCAAGAGGCTTTTGAGTTCCTCTTCACTTTCTGCCATAAGGGTAGTGTCATCTGCATATCTGAGGTTATTGATATTTCTCCCAGCAATCTTGATTCCAGCTTGTGCTTCTTCCAGCCCAGCGTTCCTCATGATGTACTCTGCATATAAGTTAAATAAGCAAGGTGACAATATACAACCTTGACGTACACCTTTTCCTATTTGGAACCAGTCTGTTGTTCCATGACTGGTTCTAACTGTTGCTTCCTGACCTGCATACAGGTTTCTCAAGAGGCAGGTCAGGTGGTCTGGGATTCCCATCTCTTTCAGAATGTTCCACAGTTTATTGTGATCGACACAGTCAAAGGCTTTGGCATAGTCAATGAAGCAGAAATAGATGTTTTTCTGAAACTCTCTTGCTTTCTCCATGATCCAGCGGATGTTGGCAATTTGATCTCTGGTGCCTCTGCCTTTTCTAAAACCTGCTTGAACATCTGGGAGTTCACGGTTTACATACTGCTGAAGCCTGGCTTGGAGAATTTTGAGCATGACTTTACTAGCGTGTGAGATGAGTGCAATTGTGCGGTAGTTTGAGCATTCTTTGGCATTGCCTTTCTTTGGGATTGGAATGAAGACTGACCTCTTCCAGTCCTGTGGCCACTGCTGAGTTTTCCAAATCTGCTGGCATATTGAGTGCAGCACTTTCACAGCATCATCTTTCAAGACTTGAAATAGCTCAACTGGAATTCCATCACCTCCACTAGCTTTGTTCCTAGTGATGCTTTCTAAGGCCCACTTGACTTCACATTCCAAGATGTCTGGCTCTAGGTCAGTGATCACATTATCGTGACTATCTTGGTCGTGAAGATCTTTTTTGTACAGTTCTTCTGTGTATTCCTGCCACCTCTTCTTAATATCTTCTGCTTCTGTTAGGTCCATACCATTTCTGTCCTTTATCGAGCCCATCTTTGCATGAAAAGTTCCCTTGGAATCTCTAATTTTCTTGAAGAGGTCTCTTGTTTTTCCTATTCTGTTGTTTTCCTCTATTTCTTTGCATTGATCACTGAGGAAGGCTTTCTTATCTCTCCTTCCTATTCTTTGGAACTCTGCATTCAGATGCTTATATCTTTCCTTTTCTCCTTTGCTTTTCGCCTCTCTTCTTTTTACAGCTATTTGTAAGGCCTCCTCAGACAGCCATTTTGCTCTTTTGCATTTCTTTTCCATGGGGATGGTCTTGGTCCCTGTCTCCTGTACAATGACACGAACCTCCGTCCAGAGTTCATCAGGCACTCTATCAATCAGATCTAGTCCCTTAAATCTATTTCTCACTTCCACTGCATAATCATAAGGGATTTGATTGAGGTATACCAACGCATATATATGGAATTTAGAAAGATGCAAATGATAACCCTGTATCAGTTCAGTTCAGTTCAGTTGCTCAGTCATGTCTGACTCTCTGCGACCCCATGAATCACAGCACGCCAGGCCTCCCTGTCCATCACCAACTCCTGCAGTTCACTCAAACTTATATCCACAGAGTCGGTGATGCCGTCCAGCCATCTCATTCTCTGTCGTCCCCTTCTCCTCCCGCCCCCAACCTTTCCCAGCATCAGAGTCTTTTCCAGTGAGTCAACTCGTCGCATGAGGTGGCCAAAGTATTGGAGCTTCAGCTTTAGCATCAGTCCTTCCAATGAACACCCAGGACTGATCTCCTTTAGAATGGACTGGTTGGATCTCCTTGCAGGCCAAGGGACTCTCAAGAGTCTTCTCCAGCACCACAGTTCAAAAGCATCAATTCTTCGGCGATCAGCTTTCTTCACAGTCCAACTCTCACATCCATACATGACCACGGGAAAAACCATAGCCTTGACTAGACGGTCCTTTGTTGGCAAAGTAATGTCTCTGCTTTTTAATATGCTATCTAGGTCGGTCATAACTTTCCTTCCAAGGAGTAAGCGTCTTTTAATTTCCTGGCTGCAATCAGCATCTGCAGTGATTTTGGAGCCCAAAAAAATAAAGTCTGACACTGTTAACCCTGTATACAAGACAGCAAAAGAGACACAGATGTATAGAACAGTCTTTGGGACTCTGTGGGAGAGGGTGAGGGTGGGATGGTTTGGGAGAATGGCACTGAAACATGTATATTATCATATGTGAAAAGAATCGCCAGTTCAGGGTCAATGCATGATACAGGGTGCTCGGGGCTGGTATGAGGGGATGACCCAGAGGGAGGATAAGGGGAGGAGGGAAGTGGGAGGGGGGTTTGGGAGGGGGAACTCATGTACACCCGGGGTAGATTCATGTCACTGTATGGCAAAACCAACCAATATAATATTGTAAAATAATTAGCCTCCAATAAAAAAAAAAAACAAAAAAAAGGGAAAATAAATTCCTATAATATTTAACTTTAAAGAGAGAATATTAGATACTATGTTTTGTGGCTACATCATCCAAGCAGTGGTGTTAATACTTTAATATAAACAATAAAATAACTTGGAAAGTAAAAAAAAAAAAACTTTGTATCCACAAAATCTTCTTTTTGTAAGAAGGAAAATCAAACTCAGGAAAAAATGTGTGTGTGACTTCAAATGAGATGTGTGTGAGCTGGTGGGAGAGGGACTCAGGAAAGGACATGGAAGGTTTTGATTCTGTTTTTCAGAACTGATTATAGTGTTTTTAGAAATGAAGAACCTTATCCTAGAAGGCAGGAAAACTGTTTTCCTGTCTTGTATTTCTGAATAAGTAATAAATCAACAATATTAAAGTTAGATTTTCTTTGAGGAAGATGATTATTGACAAGATACACACATGAATTAGAAGTAGTGTTAGTGCAGATTTTTCAAAAATTTTTAGTTTTTGAAAGTATGAAATTCCTGTTGCAGGCAATTTTCCTTTTTTCCCCTGGGAATTTTTTACTGTTTTTGAGAGTCCCTGCTTTAATTTCATTTTTAAAATCAAAGCTGTGAATTGAAAAATGCTATTATATTTTTATTGCTTTCATTTCCTTCCAGCTTTGATTTAGTAAGGTGTTATCTTGGTTTTAACTCCAGATTAAAAACTTGATTATAATTTATCACCTAAGTCTTTAGAGAGTTGTACTTTTACTTTCGATGACAAATGTAGTCTGTATCTAAGAGTCTTTTATTATTTAATAGTATTTGATTGTGTTCTCCTTTATCATTTGCCTTTTCATTTCTTAGCCTTTTTCCTTCCTCTTGCTTTATCAACAACATGTCCTGTGTTGTAAAATCTCATTCCTCCTCTCAAACAGTACTACTGAAAGTGTCAAGTGGAACAAACTCAACTTTACAAACATTGGAAGCAACCTACATATTCATGAAATTAATGGTGTACAGTCCATTTAATAACCAAGAGATATCCATTATATATTAAATGAAACAGAATATTTGAATATCTCATTGAAAAAAAAGAAGGAAAACTCTGAAAGGATTAAATTTAAAAGTTCCTAACACAGCCACTGTGGAGAACAGTATGCAGGGACCTAAAAACATCTAAAAGTAGTTACATATGATCCTGCAATCCCAATCTTGGGCACATAGATGGAAAAGGTGAAAACTCTAACTCAGAAACTTGTATGCACAGCAGTGTCCATAGCAGTATTATTTACTATAGCCAGGACGTGGAAGCAGCCTAAATGTTCCTCAAGAGACGAATGGATAAAAATGTGATTTGTGTGTATACATACACACACACAATGGAATATTAGCCATAAAAAGAGTGAAATAATGCCATTAGTAGTAACATGGATGAACCTAGAGATTATCACACTAAGTGAAGTAAATCAGAGAAAGACAAATACCATATGATATCACTTCTATGTGGAATCTAAAAAAAAAAAATGATACAAATGAACTTACTTACAATATAGAAATAGACTCACAGACATAGAAAACAAATTTATGGTTACCCAAGGGGAAAGGGGTAAGGTGGGATAAATTAGGATCTTGGGAGTAACTTATGCACATTTGCTGTTGTTTAGTCAGTAAGTTGTGTCTGACTCTTTTGTGACCCTATGGACTGTAGCCTGCCAGGCTCCTCTGTCCATGGGATTCTCCAGGCAAAAATACATGAGTGTGTTGCCATTTCCTTCTCCAGGGGATATTCCTGACCCGAGGGGTAGATCCCGAGTCTCCTGCATTGGCAGGAGGATTCTTTCCCACTGGCCACCAGGGAAGCCCATATACACACTGCTATATATAAAAATAAATTAACAAAGACCTCCTGTATAGCACGAGAACTATATTCAGCATCTTGTAATGACCTAAAATGAAAAAGGATCTGAAAAAGAGTTTAAAAAAATTACGATTTTATCTTAGGGTGAGATAAGTTTTATGAGTGACTTAAACTTTTCTTTGAAACATAATAGAAGTGTGCACAAATAATAAGTGTGCAGTTAATGATTTTCAGTGAAGTGGAGAGAGCGATGCAGTTAGCCCTCAGGTCAAGACAGTGAGCATCCAGGCGTTCCCTGCTTGTCCAGTGGTTAGGACTCAGTGCCTTCACCACTGCGGTGAAACAGCCACCCCCGGTGACTGTCCCCCCTTCCCCCATGCTCCTGACTTCTGACATCATGGGTGAGGCTTGCTGCATTTGACCTTCATGTAAGTGGAGTCATGCACTAATGTGTCTGGCTTTCTTGAGTTCCTCTGCTGAGGTGTACTCCTGTGGAGGGAATCACACGTCACCCTCATGGCAGTGCGATGCTACATTGTATGAATACACCATCACCCGCCTGTTCTAGTCTTGACGGATACTTGAGTTGCTTCAATTTTGGACTGTTACCTAAAGTGCTGCTGCCAAGTTCCACTATGTGTCCTTTAGTGAGTGGTCCTGTGGCACTGGGGGATCATCGGGAATGTGTGTGTTCAACATCAGTGGATTTTGCCTAACTGTCCTCCAAATTGGTTGTACCATTTAATTATTCCCACCTGGTTAATGCATGACAGTTCCACTTGCTTCATGTCCTTGTCAAAGCTTATTATTCACATAAAGCCATCCTGATAGGTGTATAGGAGTTTTTATTGTGGTTTTAATTTCTATTTTCCTGATAACTAAGGAGGTTTAGTGCTTTTTCCATACAGGTATGGGTCATTTAATTGTCTTCTTTCATATATTTTTGCTCTACGCTTTCCCATTTTTATTTTGGGTTGTCTCTTCTGATTGTAGGAGTTCTGTGTACTCTGATTGCACGTTCTTTTTTTAACTATATGTATTTCCGATTTTTGGTGATTTTTTTTTTTATTGAATTTTTACTTTATCTGTTTTCTAAAATTTTAGCAGAACAGACTTTTTTTTTTACAGTGATAAGAAGGTGAAACTATTATTTTGCAAAAGCATATTCCCTGAGTCAAGCAGAGAAAGACAAATACTGCATGATCTCACTTACTTGTGAACTTAAAAACAAAAAACCTTCAAGTTCATAGACACTGAGATCAGATGAGTAGTTGACAGAGGTGGGAGGCAATGGGGTGGGCAAAATGGGTGAAGAGGGATAAAAGGTACAGACTTCCAATTGTAAGATAAATGAGTCATGAGGGTGTAATGTACCGCTTGATAACTGTAGGTGATAACACTGTATTGTGTGTTTGAAAGTTGTAAGAGAGTAGATCTTAGAATTTCTCATCGCGAGGAAAACGTTTGTAACTATACGTGGTGCCAGATGTTAACTTGTTACCGTGATCATTTTTCATTTTCTGTGTATCCAAATATTGAATTACGGTGTTGTACACCTGCAACTGATATAATGTTACATGCCAATTATTAAAAAGTTAAATAAAAAGCATACTAAATTCCCCTTTCTGGCTTTGCCTTTCTTTTCCCTTCTCTGTCCTTTCTCCCACCACCCCCTTGCCCCCGCCATTTTTTCCTTTTTGGCTGAGCCTTTTGGCATACAGCACTTCTCCAGCCATGGATCAGTCTCATGCCCCCTGCAGTGGAAAGGCAGAGTCTTAACCACTGGACCACCAGGGAAATCCTCTCCTATTTTGAAGCGTTGGTTGAAGCCCCACCCTCCCTGTCCCCTTCAGCACCTCACTCTTTAACCTCCTACTTTTGTTAGGTAGATTTTGCCATATCTGGGGCTCCTCCTTTGTGTTTCGATTCTCCAGTCTCTCCTTAACTCCCGATGGTGCGAGCTACCCGGTCTTCACAGGTTTCTTCATTTGACTGTCTGATGACACTGAGCCTCCCTGGTCTTCTGGCCTCTTCCTCCTCCTGTGTTTTGCTTGCCTCCCTATTGGATTTCCCTGTAGGTCTTTGGGGCTCTTTTCCCTACCATGTCCTTTGTTGGCCTCTGGAGTAGTTGGGCAGCATTGGCCACGTGCCAGAGGTCATGCCCTTTGGAGGGTGTGGCTAGTCTTCAGCTCTAAAGCATCTTCCCCTTTACAGATACCTGTTAGAGTGCCAGCCCTTGAATGTCACCATCTCCACCACTCACTCACCATTGTCTTCCTCCTCAAACATGCTTTGCCTCGTGGGTTCCTGTCTGTCTATAGAACTGACTGTACTGCCAGATAACCCAGCTGAGAAACGTCATCATCTCTGCCCCTTCCTTTGACCCACAGCCGAGCTGAGGTTAGATCCTGTGAATTCTGCCTCTTCTGTAATAGCTGTCACATTAGAGGAACCCAGACCGCAACAGTAACACAGATGACCTCAGTAATGTTTGCTAACAGTTTGAGAGCCTCTCTCTGCCAGCCAGTGGGGCTCAGCGCTTGACATTAGTCACCTCACTGAATCCGAGTGGCCTGCTTAGATAGTGCTGTTCACTTCATTTTGCAGGTGAGGAAACAGGCCTAGAGAGCTTAGGTAACTTGCTTAAGGCCACTTTGCTGTCTTTGCTCTGTTTTCTCATTTGTAGTTCACACCCCCTTTCCAGACTTCCCTGGTGGTTCAAATGGTAAAGAATCTGCCTGTAATGTGGGAAACCCAGCTTTGATCCCTAGGTCAGGATGATCCCCTGGAGAAGGAAATGGCAACCCACTCCAGTGTTCTTGCCTGGAGAATCCCATGGACAGAGGAGCCTGGCGGGCTACAGTCCATGGGGTCACAAAGAGCTGGACACAACTGAGTGACTAACACAACCGCTTTCTGCGTTGGCCTGCCCCTTCCTGCCTCACTACTTCTTGACCACGTAGCGTTTCCCTCTTACTTTGTTCTTTTCCCCGTTCAAATTCACCCTGCAAAAGTTTCAGGTGCATCTTCCCCTCTGCTCATATTCTTTCTTGCTTTACTTTCAGTGGCTAATTTAGAAGCCATCAGTAAAGACAGTTCTTTTTTAAAAAATTTTTATTAGTGTAGTTGATTCACAGTGATGTTTCGTGTGCACAGCGAAGTGAATCAGTTACACACACACACATGTGTATATATATGCACTTTTTATTAGAGTCTTACCCATATGGGCCATTACAGAGTATTGAGTAGAGTTCCCTGTTCCACAGAGTAGGTTCTTATTAGTTAACTGATTTGTGTATAGTTTGTATATGTCAATCCCAGCATCCATTTTATCCTCCCCTGTTACCCTTGATAACTACACGTTTGTTTTCTACATCTGTCACTCAATTTTTGTTTTGTAAATAAGTTCTTTTGTACCATTTTTAAAAAAGATTCCGCATATAAGCAATATATGACATTTGTCTGACTTCACTTAGTCTGACAATCGCTAGGTCTGTCCATGTCACTGCAGGTGGCATTATTTTGTTCTTCTGGATGCGTAATATTGGTCTTTACAGACCAAAGTTTGGTTCTGACCACCTTTCTGTAAGTTGAAGCTGCCCTCTGTGAAGAGGCTGTGTACTTTCTCACACTGTTTGCCGAATGCAGAGTGTACCCCTCACCTCCCAGTTCCGCCTGTCCCTGGAAGCGTTCCTGTTTTTCAAGCCCCTGCTTCAATGCTCTCCCTTATGTGAAGCCTTCCTGAGCGTCCCTGCCAGCTCTGTGAACTTCCACAGCAGTTTGCAGCCTTCCTTCCTGATGTGGTAACCTGAGTAGCTAATTCTCATCAGTCACTTCCTTGACACCTCTGAAAACTCAAGCATAATTTTCGATATTAAGCTTTTTTTTTTAATGTCCATAATTTTCCATCAACACAATAAAAGGAATTTGGGCACATTGTTCATGAGAGCCATGGATGATAAGACCAAAGTCTAAGGGATTAAGGGACTATATTTGTTCCCTTAAGCTGCTGTGACAAAGAACCACAAATTGAATGGCTTAAAATAGGAGAAGTTTATTCTCTTACAGTTCAAGAGGTGAGGTCCCAAATCAAGGTGTCAGCAGGGCCTGCTCCCTTAGAAGACGCTAGTGTAGGGTCCTTCCTTGCCTCCTCCATCTTCTGACGTTTCCTGGCAATTCTCAGTGACCTTGGCTTGTAGCTTCATCACTCCATTGACACATGATCTTCTCTCCTGTGTCTGCCTTCATGGTGGTCGTCTTCCCCCTGTGCCTTTGTTTTCTTATAAGCACAGCTGTCATGTTGGATTTAGGGCTTCCCTGGTGGCTCAGCTGGTAAAGAACCTGCCTGCTAATGCAGGAGACCCAGGAGACCTGGGATCAATCCCTGAGTTGGGAAGATCCCTTGAAGTAGATGGCAACGTGCTCCAGTATTCTTGCCTGGAAAATTCCATGGACAGAGGAGCCTGGTGGGCAGCACCACATTTCTCCACTGTTGTCTCATCTTAACTAATGACATCTTCAGTGACCTGTTCTAAATAAGCACTGTGTCAGGCACAGCGTGTGATCCTAATGTTTTGACATCTTGGGCCTGACTGACCCTGGGGAGACTGTCCTTTCCAGGGCTAACCAATTCCTAGAGATATTTAACCTGAGCACACTTTCCATGTGCAAACTAACCAGTCCAGGGCCCACATCCCCTCCCTGACGCCATCTTTCAGGTTCTAACATTCCAGGCCAGCATTATCCTGCCTTAATCACCCCAGGGCCAGGTACCAGATAATCAGGAACAGTCTTTATACCCCTGAGCAAGTTGAAAGATTTGCACCAACCAATCCTAAGCCTGCCTACCCTGCCTTGCCTGTTCCCTCAGAAAGGTAGCACAGTAAAGCATCTTACCCTCGTTCTTCACCTCCTGCCCGCCCTTGGTGCGTCACCGTGTGGCCCTGCCTGGCATGCCATTCCCCCTATTTCTAGGGATCTGTGAGGATCAGCTTCTTCCCTTGTGACAGTTTTCATGTCTGCGTGTCTTACCACACCTGATGAAAGCAAAATGGTACATTTGAAAACATTCACATTCTGTGAGACCAGGAGTTAGAATTTCAGCATATCATTTTGGGGGATACAATTTAATGCATAAAAGGAAAGAAACCACTTGGTGAGATTTTATTTGCATTCCATTGTGGGGTGGTGACCCATGACTGGAGTCAGCAGGTAAGTGAGGAGCGGACTTGAGGAGCAGCGTGCCAGAGTGAGAGGCCGTGGTCCCTTTCTGTTCTTAAATACCAGCAGAGGGAAAGGCATTATTTGCCTCTACGCTGAGATTACATCATAGGGGAGGCAGAGAAAATTCATAATTGGGAGAAAGATGGATCTTCTTTTCCTTTGAACGGTGGGAAAATACATGTAAATTCTGTGCTTGAAGATTTAATGGATGAGCTGTTGCAATTGTTTGTTTTCAGGCCTATATTTCATTGTGAATTCTCTGCTAACTTTTTTTTTTCTTCTTTTTTTTTTTTTAAAGAAAGCGGCAGCCCGGAATCTCGTGTTAATGCCATCCATTTCTTGGTACACAAACTGCCAGAAAAAAATAAAGAAATGTTGGATATTTTGGTGAAACACTTAACTAAGTAAGCCTCTTTTTCTTCCTAACTTGCTTTATTTTGCTCTGGGTGCCGTATGGTGGTGTCGGGTCTGTAACGCTTTGAACTGGGGCTGTGGACACAATACCAGGGACCACACCTGCAAGGGCAGGCTGGACGCTTGCCTCGTTGTGTGTGTTTTGGACAAGAGTGATGAAATGTGATGCTTTCATGAAGTCGTATAATTATTTGCTTAACTTCACTGCCAGCAACTCGGGGTTTGGTTAGAAGTGAGAAAAGAGAATCTTAAACATTTCCCTGTACACCGATTCTGGCCATGTGATTATAAGCCTGTTAGCAAATTTAGCTTGGTTTCACACCTACCTAACTCTTGAGTCTGCATGGATATATCCTTGAAGTTTGTTTAATCCAGTAATAGGTAGTTACTTCATTCAATCCATTCCATTTTTTTTTTCACTCCCTTTTTACAAAGTAAGCAAAATCTGATAATTCAATGGGGAAAGTAGCTCATATATAAATGACTCCTAGGTCACTATAGTTGTAGAATTTTAGAGGTGAGAGGAAGCTGAGGAACACTGTTTTATAACCTGTATTTCACACACACGTAGAAGAAACTGAAGGTGAGGAAATACTGCGTGCTTCCAGGGGTTCCACTGCAGTAGAGCCCTCCATTCATTTGGCCTGCCAGTGTTTTCTGAGCGCCTTCTAAGGTGATAGTTGAACACACAGTTGAACAGGATAAAGTCCCTGTCTTCGAGCAGTACCTTCTTTCTAACAGGGAAAAGGTAATGAACAGACTACAAATAAAAATCATGTCAGGTGGTAAAAAGGCTAAGAGTGAGGGATAAAGAATCTGTATTGGGTTTGGGACTATAAAGAGTTGTGATGGAGGGTCTTTTCAAGGATAAGACCTTTGAGTTGAGACTTGAATTGGGTGGCAGGGCTGCTGAGAACAGCCGCCCAGGCTGTTGGCTGCACCGTGGCGTATGGGTGTTCTGACCGAGCTCGGTGTGCGCGTGATGCTGCTGCTTACAAAGGTGCCACGTGGTCTGGGAGTCTTTGGAAACAAGTGTATAATGACCGGGGAAAGAAGGGGTGTTCTTAGTAGAAAGGAACAAACAGTGAATGAAGGCCTTCAGGGACACGAGCTTAGCGTAGACATAGAATTATTAAGAAAGATGCTGTGGCTGAGCAGAGCACCAAAGAGAAGGAAGGACGTGGGAAGGTAGGCAGGGTCCCCATGTGTGGTGCCTTGCCAGGTGTGGCTACTACAGTGGCAGACACTGGACCATGAATCTGACTTCTTGCATGTGGGGAAAGACAGACTTGCAGACATCCCGCGGTCACTGCCTCTTTTTTAACCAGAGACCTTTCTGCCCCCTTTCATCTTATTAGTGTTTCAAATCACTCCAAGCAGAACCTCATGACCGTGGCAAATCTAGGAGTGGTGTTTGGACCAACTCTCATGAGGCCACAGGAAGAAACTGTTGCTGCCATCATGGATTTGAAGTTTCAGAACATTGTTGTGGAAATTTTAATTGAAAACCATGAAAAGGTAAAAGTGCCTTTTTTTCCTTTCCTTAGGGTAATTCCTATTTGGGGCTTATTTCCATGTGGGGTACACCTGTCCTCTTAGTTTTTTACGTAATGATTTCTTTCTCATGATGGTAAGCCTGGTTCTGAGCAGTTCTCATGGAGTTTGTGTCTTTGGTGGAGTTCCATAAATCTGAAGCTTACCTAGTCTTCTGTTATTCCACTGGTTGAAGGAAGCAACGTTTGATCCAGAGGCAAATGAGTGTCGGCCGTGTTGTAGACTGCTTTTTGCTGCCTTTGTTCCTTTCCTCGGATTTCTCACTCAGATTCTGTTTTCTGCAACACGGGGAAAACATTTGTTGTCAGCCTGTTTCACACTCTCCCCAGAAAAACACACACAGCTCCCCCCTCTGCTCACAGCTATGCTAACAATTTCAGGAGATCCACATGCATTCTTGAACCTGGGGCCTCCAGGATGAGAACCTCTGGCTTAAAATGAATAATGTCTTGGGTGACATATCCTACTGCCTGTTTCTCTGTGTTGAGGGATACGTGAGTTTTCAGAATGAATGGGCTCTTTCAAGATCGTTTACGATTTTTCCTCCTCTTCTGTTCAGATAGAGCAGGACCTAGCCGGTAACTCTCCTCATTCTTCCTCTTTTTTTAAAATAATTTTTGTTGAGGTATAATTGCCTTACAATGCTGTTATTTTCTGCTCTGCAGCATAGTGAGTGAGCTCTGCGTGCACGTATATCCGCTCCCTTGTGCTTTTCCTTCCCGTTTGGGTCTGAACTGCACAGAGGTTCTCATACGTATTTTATTCATTGTGTCAGGAGTGTCTGTATGTCCATCCCTGTCTGCCAGCTCCTCCCATCCCGCTTCCCCACTTGGTGTCCTTAACTTTGTTCCCTCCACCTGTGTCTCTGTGTTTGCTTTGCAAATACATTCATCTGAACCATTTGTCTAGATTCTACATGTATGTGTCCATATACGATACTTGTTTTTCTCTTTCTGACTTACTTCACTCTGTGTGACAGGCTCTGGGTCCACCCATGTCTCTACAGATGATCCAGTTTTGTTCCATTTTACTGCTGAGTAGTATTCCATTGTATGTATGTAGATCTTCTTTATCCGTTCCTCTGTTGATAGACACGCAGGTTGCTTCCGTGTCCTGACTAGTGTAAACAGTGCTGCAGTGAACATTAGGATGCATAGGTATTTTTTGGGTTATGGTTTTCTTACTTCTAAGACAGGGAACTGGAAAACGGTTAAGATGATTGGTCAACAACTTTAATTGCTTACTAAATTTTCTAAAAAATCAGGATTGCGTTATATGGTAAGCATGTATTAGGTGCTGGGAGGCGAAGACAAACATTACAGCCTCTGATGGATGGTAAGTCACCATCTGGGGGGGTTGCAGTCATGTATTGGGAACTGTATCCCACAGCTCACATCCCTAACATCCTATACAAATGTACTTACTTTTCTAGTTGTTACCCATTTCTCTCTTCTAGATCTCTGAGGACAGAGGTCTTTTTGCACATTTAGAATAAATCCTGGTACTCCTACAGTTCAGTTCAGTCGCTCAGTCGTGTCCGACTCTTTGCGACCCCATGAATCACAGCACACCAGGCCTCCCTGTCCATCACCAACTCCCGGAGTTCACTCAAACTCATGTCCATCAAGTTGGTTACGCCATCCAGCCATCTCATTCTCTGTCATCCCCTTCTCCTCCTACCCACAATCCGTCCCAGCATCAGAGTCTTTTCCAGTGAGTCAACTCGTCGCATGAGGTGGCCAAAGTATTGGAGTTTCAGCTTTAGTGTCAGTCCTTCCAGTGAACACCCAGGATCGATCTCCTTTAGAATGGACTGGTTGGATCTCCTTGCAGGCCAAGGGACTCTCAAGAGTCTTCTCCAACACCACAGTTCAAAAGCATCAATTCTTCCATGCTCAGCTTTCTTCACAGTCCAACTCTCACATCCATACATGACCACGGGAAAAACCATAGCCTTGACTAGATGGACCTTGGTAGGCAAAGTAATGTCTCTGCTTTTGAATATGCTATCTAGGTTGGTCATAACTTTCCTTCCAAGGAGTAAGTGTCTTTTAATTTCACGGCTGCAATCACCATCTGCAGTGATTGTGGAGCCCAAAAAATAAAGTCTGACAGTTTCCTTAGGCATTCTGTTAATATTTATTTGGTGAATTAATGGATTCAGTAAAATATATAGAGGTCAAAGAAGTGGGAAGGAGACAGAGAGAGGTGTAGTCCCTTTGAGCAACGTTTGGCGAGAATGTTCCTTGGATTCTTGTTGTGTCTTCTGCTGGCTGGAGCACTTCTAGCTTTCGCGAATTTCACTTCCCACTGAAAAGTGAGCCTTGAAACCTAGTTAGAGATTCGCTTTATGAGGTGGCAAAAGCAGCTTGCTTATGGGTGTCAGACATTGGTGGGGTTTTTTTTGGTTTTGTTTTTCGGCAGCTAGTGGTGCATTTATGCCTCGTTTTATGGTCCCGTCAAACAGTCATTAAACCTCGTTAGCGTGTACAGTGAGCTCTCCAAGGAAGACAGCTTCATGGCACAATGGCTACTATTCGTTTTGTGGGAAAGAAATAATTAGACTCTAAGCCTCGAGAAAATGTTTAGGAGCGGAGCTATCATTAGGTTAAATCCCAATTAGAGAACTTTTATTCAATTTATTTGTGAAAATACCGACTCTGGGTCTTGCTCTCGGATAAAAGGCTGCCCCCACCTAATGCTGCAGCTTCCCATTTTGTTCTCTTATTTGGTGCTGGGGAGATAAGTACCTGCTTCTGTTCTTCTGGGAAGTAGTGAGGGCTGCATTCACCCTGTTAACAAATCTTACAGGAACTTCCAAGCAGCGTTGTCAAGCCAATTGCAATAGTTACCGCAGATGGAACTGGACCCATGCTCGGAGATGGAGTTCTATAGAATTAAGTGGAGGGTTTCTGGTCTGCCCTCTCCCCCTTGCTGTGGCCAAGCCAGGTAGTGCTGTGAATGCGCAGTGGATATTGACTGAAGTCCTGTGGTCTCCTACCGAGAGGAGATGAGAGACTGAGTTTCAGATTGTTCCCTGAATGTGTGGGCTCCCGTTTGGGGCACCCTCCCATCACTTCATGGGAAATAGATGGGGAAACAGTGGAAACAGTGTCAGACTTTATTTTTTTGGGCTCCAAAATCACTGCAGATGCTGATTGCAGCCAGGAAATTAAAAGACGCTTGCTCCTTGGAAGGAAAGTTACGACCAACCTAGACAGCATATTAAAAAGCAGAGACATTACTTTGCCAACCAAGGTCCGTCTAGTCAAGGCTATGGTTTTTCCCCTGGTCGGACTGTGAAGAAAGGAGAGTTGGACTGTGAAGAAAGCTGAGTATGGAAGAATTGATGCTTTTGAACTGTGGTGTTGGAGAAGACTCTTGAGAGTCCCTTGGCCTGCAAGGAGATCCAACCAGTCCATTCTAGAGGAGATCAATCCTGGGTGTTCACTGGAAGGACTGATGCTGAAGTTGAAACTCCAATACTTTGGCCATCTCATGCGACATGTTGACTCACTGGAAAAGAGTCTGATGCTGGGAGGGATTGGGGGTGGGAGGAGACGGGGACGACAGAGAATGAGATGGCTGGATGGCATCACCGACTCGATGGACATGAGTTTGAGTGAACTCCGGGAGTTGGTGATGGACAGGGAGGCCTGGCGTGCTGTGATTCATGTGATTCAAAGAGTCGGACACGACTGAGCGACTGAACTGAACTGAAGGGTTGCTTGGGGTGGGGCAGTTCAGTTCAGTCTCTCCATCGTGTCTGACTCTTTGCAACCCCATGAACTGCAGCACACCAGGCCTCCCTGTCCATCAAAAGAGTCTTTATTGAATTTGTTAAGATATCCTGTTTTATGTTTTGCTTTTTGGGCCCTGAGGCATGTGGGATCGTCTCCCTCACCAGGGATTGAACTGCAGCCCCCCCATTGAAAGCACGGAGTCCTGGCTGCTGCGCCACCTGGGAGTCCCATCCTTGTCCGCTTTCACTCTCACTCCCAGCTTTTTGTTTCTGTTTGGGCTTCACGTAAGAGTCTGTGCTTGGCTATGAGGCAGAGTATTTCTGCTGACAAGGGTGGTTTTGTAGAAGCACTTCCTGTGGACGTCTGGCCCCACCTGAGCCATACGTTTCCTTGACAACTGATCTCCATACACCACCTAAAGAGGCTGATGTTTGCATGGGGGGGATATGCTGATAGTTCCTTTTAATGTTTGAGAGCAAAGAGAAAAATGAGAAAGGATAGGAAACGTGAGAATAGTCTCGTGAGGAAGGAAAAAAATTATAATTCAAAGAAGAGGGGAAACTAGCAGTGAAATGAAACGGCCAAAGTGACAGTAGATGGAAAATGTTTTCTTTTCCTTCGTTATTTATTTTTCTTCCCTAGGAATGTGAAATATGGTAACTCTGACCAGGAAAGTTGCTAAGTCGGAAAAGGAGACTTTCAACATACAATTAAAGCAAGAGAGCTCCAGATTAATTTCGGAGTTGGAAAAGGACCCCTGGCTAATCTTCGGAGATCACATTTTATCCAAGCCTCTGCTGTTTTCATAAAATCCATATGTACTTTGTAGGAAACCTAATCCATATGTTTTGGCTTCATTTCCACTCAGTACATTAAGATGTTGTTTTAAAAGAAGTGTTCATGGGCCAAAAACATTATCAAGGTCTTTTTCCCTTTGCAGACCAGAAAATTGCATTTCCCAGATGGAAAGGGTACTGTGAAATTCCCAGGGATTTTCAAATAGCGGTTGCACCTTAGAATGTGTGAGTTTTGCATTTGATTTGTTCTTAAAGTATACAGTTGTTCCCTTGGTATCTGTGGGGAGTTGGTTCCAGGATCTCCTGCAGATACCAAAATCCAAAGATTTTCTAGCCCCTTACATAAAATGGCATAGTATTTGCACATATCCTATACACATTTTCCTGTGAGACTTCCCTGGTAGCTCAGATGGTAAAGCATCTGCCTACAATGTGCGAGACCCGGATTCAATCTCTAGGTTGGGAAGATCTCCTGGAGAAGGAAACAGCAACCCATTCCAGTATTCTAGCCTGGAAAATCCAATGGACGGAGGAGCCTGGTAGGCTACAGTCCATGGGGTCACAGAGAGTTGGACACGACTGAGCAACTTCACTATACACGTTTTCCTGTATTCTTTACATCATTTCTAGATTACTTGTATTGATAATACCTAATGTCAGACTTTATTTTTTTGGGCTCCAAAATCACTGCAGATGCTGATTGCAGCCAGGAAATTAAAAGACGCTTACTCCTTGGAAGGAAAGTTATGACCAACCTAGATAGCATATTAAAAAGCAGAGACATTACTTTGCCAACCAAGGTCCGTCTAGTCAAGGCAATGGTTTATCCCGTGGTCATGTATGGATGTGAGAGTTGGACTGTGAAGAAAGCTGATCGCCAAAGAATTGATGCTTTTGAACTGTGGTGTTGGAAAGACTCTTGAGAGTCCCTTGGACTGCAAGGAGATCCAGCCAGTCCATTCTAAGGGAGATCAGTCCTGGGTGTTCATTGGAAGGACTGATGCTAAAGCTGAAACTGCAATACTTTGGCCACCTCATGCGACGAGTTGACTCACTGGAAAAGACTCTGATGCTGGGAAAGGTTGGGGGCGGGAGGAGAAGGGGACGACAGAGAATGAGATGGCTGGATGGCATCACCGACTCTGTGGACATGAGTTTGAGTGAACTGCAGGAGTTGGTGATGGACAGGGAGGCCTGGCATGCTGTGATTCATGGGGTCGCGGAGAGTCGGACACGACTGAGCGACTGAACTGAACTGAACCGAATACAATGTAAATGCTGTGTAAATAGTTGCCAGTGTGGGGCAAATGCAAGTTTTGCTTTTTGGAACTTTCTGGAATTTTTTTCTGAATAGTTTTGATCTGCTGTGGGCTGAATCTGCTAATGGGGACCCCATGGAAGGCCAACTAGTTGAGGATTAATTCAGTACATCTGTCACGAGCGCCTCCTCTGCGTCAGGCACAGTGTGAGATTTGAGAGAAGTGAAGACAGTCCTGTAGGGAAAAGAAGAAATGGAGTGGTGGAGGGTAAGTGTGCTCAGACAGAAGAGAGAAAGCTGCCGGGAGTTTATGAGCAGAGTTTATGTCCAGCTGCGGGGAATCTGGAAGGCTTCCTGAAAAGGTGACTTGAATAGGTTGTCGCATGGAGTTTGAGCAGGTGGAGATGTTTTAAGGGGACATTTCAGGTATGAGGCATCATGTAATCAGAGAAGCAGCGAGTTGGTGTGTGTTCTGGGAATGCGCCTCTTGTTGGAACGCGGGCGGGTGGCACAAGATGAGATTGGAAAGAGATTCAGGCCAGGTGTGGGGATGTTGAGACTGCCGCCACAGGACTTGGGGTTTAATTTCGGAGGTACCAGGGCCTCTTATCGTTTTGAAGTGCGCTGCTTAATGTGGCAGCAAGGTTTGCCATGAAAGCAGAGGAGTGAAGGTCCAGGTGAGAGGTCTCACGGAACGCTGGTGAGAGTGGGCTGTTTCCGGGGGAGAGCATCAGTTTGTGAGGTGGAAGAGACAAAATCCGGGTGCCGGATTGGTGGGGCACCGCAGAGGAAGGGGTTACAAGTGACGCTGGGTACTCCATCTCAGGAGAATATTGGTGGTATTAATGAAAGAAGGGAAAAATGTGTTTGGGGCAGGAGTAAGATTGAGATTAGTTTATAACACGCGGGATTTTACTGGTTGTCTGGCTATCTAGCAAAATCAGCTCAGCATTGGAAAAGACCCTGATTCTGGGAAAGACTGAAGGCAGGAGGAGAAGGGGGCGACAGAGGATGAGATGGTTGGATGGCATCACTGACTCAATGGACATGAGTTTGAGCAAACTCATGAAGGACAGGGGAAGCCTGGCCTGCTTCAGTCCATTGGGTTGCAAAGAGTCGGATATGACTTAGCAACTGAACAAAGCCCAGCAGACAATTGGAAATCCCACATCTCCAACTTTGGACTTTGTTCAGTGATGCCAATTGCTCTCAGGAGACAGGCAAGTTTGAAGGCTAATGGAAGACATGTTTTCTCCAAGAGTAAGATGTCTGTTGAGAGCAGCTTATAAGGCCGTAAGTGCATGAGTGTTCAGGAGTGGATAATAAGCCTGTGTCTACTTCCGCTTTTTCCCATGTCACAGAAGAACGTACAGGAGGAGAAGTCGGAGCAGACTTGACAGGGAAGGGAAGGATGGTGTGGACTCCTTCACCTGCATTGTACATGGTTTGGTCGTCATTCTCATATCTGATCTTCTGTTAGCTCACACCTGGGATGGGGATGATCCTCAGAGGAGCTTAGTTAAACTAAGTGTAAAGAACCCTCTTGAGTTACAGGGTCTATTTCAGTTGAGCATGTTCTGTTATTTTATACATTTTCAATGTCATAAAAGAAATTTATGTTTATAATGTGACTCCCTCCATGCCTCTGCCCTGATCTGTTCACCCCAGGGCCCTTGAACATTCAGAAGAGCCTTTGAGGATCATAAAAAAAAAAAAAAAAAGCAAAAATCCTATATCTCAGTGGTTTTCTTTTACTGTCAGCTTCATTTTATGTTCTTATTGAAAGTGGCAATTTATATCAAGTGAGGTATATAAAGTTACTCTCAAGAAAATCACTTCACAAAGTATGTGTCATACTATAGTTATCATCTAAGTTATATTTATCTTGTTAAGGATTTTAGTTGGATTTTCAGTGTGATGGCTTTGCTCTCAAGGTCATTGATTCTGAGGGATAGTAGGTGAAGTTTTTTCCTGGTTTTAGCTTGTGTACAGTACAATTTCTGGGGACCACAAGGTGCTGACGGACAATCACGTTTTGTTTACATAAATCTTTTCCTCTATGAGGATTCCTATAACTTTGCTAAATAAAGCATTTCTGCCTTTGAAATAGGCTCAGTGTCAATCTCTGTCATTTTTTCCTTTTTGATTGTGCTGTGTGGCATGCAAGATCTTAGTTCCCCAACCAGGGATTGAACCTGGACCTTGGCAGTGAAAGCGTTGTGTCCCAACTATTGGATCACCAGGGAAGTCCCTGTCTTTTTTTCTTGCTGAGAAAACAGAAGCTGTTGGAGATGGTCATGCGTTGTGGTAAAGGCTGATGTCACGTTCCTATTCATGAGTTTCTTCAGTAGACTTCTTTATCCTTCTTTTTTTTTGTAACATGGGTTGCAAAGTTCTTGACTAGCCTGTATCCCCCTCACAGGAACCTCCCAGGTGACTCAGATGGTAAAGAATTCGCCTGCCAGTGCAGGAGGTGCAGGTTTGATCTCAGGGTCGGGAAGATCCCCTTGAGAAACGGAATGGCAACCCACTCCAGTATTCTTGCTTGGAGAATTCCATGGACCGGAGCCTGGCAGGCTATAGTCCACGGGTTGCAGAGTTGGATGGGGACTGGGTAGCAGAGCATGCTTGCTGTATATCACAGAGCATTTAGTAGGAATAAAGGTGGGAAGGGCGTCCATGTTTCCCCTCAGGTATGCAGCGTAATCCCCAGATGTTAAATTATACCACGTGGAGAAGGATATACAACGGGGGTGGCGGCGGGGATGATTCAGTTCTGCTAACCTTGGGACTGACTGTCTGACCTTGCATCCAGTGGACTTTCCCGAAGCTACCGTCTGTTCCCAGAGACAGACTGGTGGGATGGATGGCGGGATGGATTCCCTGTTGGGCCCCACCTGCAGGCCAGTTCTGTTTAGGGTACAGGGCAGCCCGTTTCTCCATTCCTGTGGATACAGAAACCACACACCCAGCCTGGCCGTCTCCTGAGCCCTTGTCATCCTTTAACTCCAGTGAGGCCCAAGTGAGCAGCATGCAAACCATTTTTCACTGAGTACGAGGAACCTTCCAGTCTTAGCACACGCTTGTTGTTTAATGGGAAAGATTCCTTTTCAAAAAGAACCCAACCTAAAATGCATCTTGATTTAGCTTTGCTGGCACTGGGTTGCTAAGCAGCACCAGTTTTCATGTGAGAGAAAAAGAAATGTCTGGAACCCCAGCAACAACAATGAAACTCCTAAGTTTCTGAAAGTTGAGTCTGCCTGAGTTGTGATCACTCAGCGTAGAGGTCAAACTCTGCGGCAAGACTATTTTGAGAACTTTTCAAAGGTTTTTTTTTTCTTTCTTTCCAGTTTTCATAAATGTTGACCTCCTTGGCATAGCCATGATAACATACTTTACTGTTGGGATTTTTTTTTTTTCTCTCTCAACAGGGCAATGCATTTTCTGGAGTGTTTAGAAAGAAGCTTTATTATTCTTTTTAATTGGAGGATAATTGCTTTACAATATTGTTTTGGTTTCTGCATGTAAATATATATTCAAGAGAAAAAAGTGATAGTCGCTCAGTTGTTTCTGACCCTTTGCACCGCCATGAACTGTAGCCCGGCAGGCTGCTCTGTTCATGGGATTCTCCAGGCAAGAATAGTGGAGCGGGTAGCCATTTCCGTCTCCAGGGGATCTTCTCGATCCAGCGATTGAACCCAGGTATCCTCCATTTCAGGCAGATTCTTTACCGTCTGAGCCACCATGTATATATAATGTCTTCCTTCTTGAACACCCTCTTCCACCATCCCACCCACTAGATTGTCACAGAGCTCGGAGCTGAGCTCCCTGTGCTGTACGGCAGCTTCCCACCAGCTATCTGTTTTGCAATGGCAGTGTATATGTCAGTGTTCCTTTCTGAATTTGCCCCGCCCTCTCCCCCACTATGTCCATAGGTCTCTTCTCTATGTCTGCGTCTCTCTTTCTTCCCTGTAAATAGGGTCATTAGTACTGTTTTTCTAGGTTCCATATATATGCGTATCATACGATATTTATGTTTCTCTTTTTGAAGAAAGGAGCCTTAAAAGCACAGGAAACTTGCTTCTTCCTTCCTTTACGGTGAGTTGGAAAATAATAATGACATTGTCTTCTGTTCTTTTCATTTGGCTCCAGCACAAGGCATCTCTGCTGTAACTGTGTCGATGGTAGGTAGTATTTCCCCAGGGGACTGTTGGGTGATTGATGTGAGAAAATTTGGGAGATAGGGGCCTTTCCTTCTGGATCATTTTTGTGTCCGGTAGAGACGAGGCGCTGGGACTGTCTCAGGAGGATGGAAGAGCTGCAGCAGAGAAGAGGGAGATGGGGGAGGTGATTTTCTCTTGTCTAAGAAAGCATGCCCAGTACAAGTGAGTGGAACTTGCCGGAAGGTGAGTTTTAATTTAGTAGAAGGAAGAACTCCATAGTTTTGTGAGATTTGCTTATTTAGTCTCTCTGGCTGTGCTGGTCTTCCTCGTCAGGGGTTTTCTCTGGTCGCGGTGAGCGGGGGCCGCTCTTCGTTGTGATGTGCAGGCTTCTCACTGTGGTGGCTTCTCTTGTGGAAGCACGGGCCCTCGGGTGCGGGAGCTCGGTAGTTGTGGCACATGGGCTTAGCTGCTCCTCCGCATGTGGGATCTTCCCGGACCGGGGATCGAACCCATGTGCCCCAGAATGGCAGGTGGATTATTAACCCTTGGACCACCAGGGGAGTCCCACAGTATTTTTAATAATGAGACTGTGTTCCTGGTAGAGATGGGTCTGAGGAGTTGAAGAAAAGCTGGCAGATGGCCGAGGTCCGGCCCAATCTGGAAGTCTTGGCCAGAGACTCTGGAGACACAGAGCTGCAAAGACAGGTCCTCTGAGTTTGTCTCCGTGCTTGGAGCTTGGCACTCAGTCAGTATTGAAATAATTAAAAATAGCAAGGAGGATTCTGATCCTTTTGTTCACCTCCCTTTTATGTTGTTTCTATTCCAAGCATCAGCCAGAGGTCTTGGAAGGGAAGAGAAGGATCCAAGAGCTGGGTTTGTGTGGGAGGGCGCTGGAGAAACCATCATCAGTGCCTTTCCTTAGGGGGCAGCAGAGTGTGGGGTGTTTACTGGCTTTTGCATGGACAAATCTCCCCCTACCTTCCTTTAAATTTTCTTTGTAAAATCAAGAAACCAGCTTTCAGAGCTGCCTCTTCCGTATCTCTCAAGCTCAAATTTGGTTTGGTTGAGAAGTCATGTCTGATTCTTTGCGACCCCATGAGCTGTAGCCTGCCAAGCTCTTCTGTCTATGGGATTTTCCAGGCCAGAATACTAGAGCGGGTTGCTGTTTCCTTCTCCAGGGGATCTTTCTGACCCAGGGATCGAACCTGGATCTTCTGCATTGCAGGTGGATTCTTTACCAGCTGAGCCACCAGTGAAACCCCAAGCTCGAGTGGAGAACAGTAATAATTCTAGTAGCCAGTATTGACAGAGGGGTGATGATGTGCTAGTACCAGGCTCTGCTCCTGACGTGACATTTTATTGCAGTAGTCTGCAGACAGGATCACAGAATGCAGCAGAGTGGGGTCAAACACAAAATTCCTTGGATTGGAGTCTCAGCTCCACCAGGTGTCTGACTGTGGGGCCTCGGGGCCCCCCACTGACCCTCATCGTCAATTTTCTCATCGTGAAAAAAGAAAAGCTAAAGTATCTATCCAGTCAAGACCTACGCGAGGATGTTGGGAGCTATTTTCCAGATGAAGAAAACGAGGCTCAGTAACTTGCTCAGGAGGCTGAGCTGGGGTTTGAACACAGCCTTTCTGCCTCCAGAGTCTCCTCCTGACATCTGTGCTGTAGCTGTCTGATAAAGTGTGCGTAACTCTGTACATTTCATGTCAAACAGCTGTAGTGACTTATTTGTATTTTTGAACAGACTTTGTATTTTTTAGAACAATTTTAAGTTTATAACAAAATTGAGAGAATGGTACAAAGATTTCCCCTACCCGTCCCTCCTGCACGGCGTCCCCACACATACACAGCCTCCCTGACGCATGCACAGCTTCCACCATTATCCACACCCGCCACCCGAGGGGTCCACCTTTAGAACCAAGGCGCCCACCCGGACACGCCGTTATCGCCAGAGTTGACTCGGGGCTCCCTCGTGGCGGTGTTCCTTCTTTGGTCAGTTCAGCTCCTCAGTCGTGTCCGACTCTCTGCGACCCCGTGACCTGCAGCACGCCAGGCCTCCCTGTCCATCACCACCTCCTGGAGCTTGCTCAAACTCATGTCCATCGAGTGGGTGATGCCATCCAACCATCTCATCCTCTGCCGCCCCTTTCTCTCGCCTTTAGTCTTTCCCAGCATCATGGTCTTTTCCAGTGAGCCTTCTTCACATCTGGTGGCCAAAGTATTGGAGCTTGAGCTTCAGCATCAGTGCTTTAAATGAATATTCAGGACTGTACCTTCTTGGGTTTGGCCAAACACGTTACAAGCTTTATTCATCATAATCATCAGCGTGCTTTCATGGTCCTGAATATCCTGTGCTCAGCCTGTTCATCCCTTCCCTCCACCCCCAGCCTAGCCATCACTGATCTTTTTATTGTCTTCACAATGTTGCCTTTTTCAGAATGTCATGTAGTTGGAATCATACAGTATGAGCCTTTTCAGATTGGTTTCTTTCACTCAGTACTGTGTGTTTAAGGTTCCCCCAAGTCTTTTCATGGCTTGGTAGCTCATTTCTTTTTAGTGCTGACTTGTTTGTAGTTTGAGAGAACCAGGATGATTGTTCTGTAAGTGACTCTTAAAACCTGTGGGTAAGGACTCCTCTTCCCTGACCTCCTTCCCACCCCTAACATGGCTTTCCTGTGACATACACCCCTCTTGTGAGATGCACTCTTTGTAGGGCCAGCAGACAGAATCAGGCCTCTCAGCTTCACTGCTTATAAAAGCTCTAGCTAAGCCGTGGAGGTCATTCTCCTCCTCCTCTTCATCACCGTCAAACTGAGAGGACGGTAACAAAGGTTTCCCATACCTGTTTCCCAACCACCACCCCCACACCACCCCCACGCATGCACAGCCTCCCCCATTATCAACACCCGCCACCCCGGGGGTCCATGGTTAGGACTGAGGAACCCACCTGGACACATCATTATCCCCAGAGTTTACTCACGGTTCACTCGTGACTCATGGGAAAAGGCAGTGCTGGGATTTGAACTAAGGACTGGCTGGCTCGCGAGGTGGAGCTGTTCAGTCTTCTTCTCTGCTGCTGCTCCTCCTGTTTTAAATCGCTTTCAGTGGAAGGCTTCGTGTTCAGGGCCACTGATGTGCAGGACCGTGATATTCTGATGCTCAGAACCAGCAGATCTGGAATAAATCCCTTTTTACTTAGGTCAACTTGGTGGCATTTTGGTTGCAGCCAAGTCATCTTGGGGTGGTATGAGAAAATACATAGTGCAAAGTGCTGGCAGTTTGATAAATTCCCAGATAGTTTATTCATTAGCTTTGATTTGGCTCAGTTTATGTTTTGGTGATTTCAGGTAGTCCGTGCGTGTCCCTGAGTCCAGCTGCTCCTTGGGCCCAGCCCTTATGAAAACAGATCAAGGGGGTCTGGTCAGTGTAGCTTTAGGTAGAAACTGGTACTTTGAAGTCACCCAGATCGGAACTGTTGGTCTCTTCCCAGAATTTTATGACTAGACCTTCTTTAACTTTCTTTAGTTTTCTCATCTTGGACCAAAGTAGAAACCAGGATTGACTTTCCTCTCAAATCTCACATAAGGTCTGTTTTGCCAGATGGTTGATTTCCTAGGGCTTGCTCTGCAGTATCGTGACCTGTCCTTCCCTCCCTCCGCATCGCGTTCGCCGCTGCATTCTTATGTGTCTCCCAGCACGATGGGCCTCTCGGCTACCTCGAGGCAGCCAGTTGGCATCCTAAAGTCTACTCATGTCTCTGACATCCTTTCCCTCTCTCTAGAGAAGTAGTTTTGAGGGCATATTACATGAAGACCCACTTTGAAAATTTTAAGGAAAGCTTTGGGTCCTTTTCCCAGAAAGTAGTGCAGTATCTATACACAAAAGAGACATATATACAGTTTTAGGAATTTTGGAGACTCCCAGGTCAAGAACCTAGAACCACAGGGAAAGCAGGAGCTACAGAATGATCCCTGAAGGATCAGGGTCCAGAGCATTTCTTCAGGTCCAGCCTTTCTCCTCTCTGGCTGGTGACTCACTTTCTGTGCTTCTGCCGGGGAGCTGAGGTGAGGCGGGGTGTGGGCAGGTAAGGATTCATACTTTATTTCGTCACTGACACTTGGTTGTTCCTGACCTCTACCTGGGGCCAGCCACTGAGGGAACCTTTTATGAAGATACTGATGGCTCAGTTGGGCCACAGACAGTAGGGACCCCAGTGAGAGGCATTTTGATTCAGTAGTGGAAGACAGCCCCTCTGCATTATTTTGAGATGTGCCGGTGCTCAGGCTTCTGCCACTGCGGGTATAGGGAGGCAATTAGGAGACAGATTGAAGGAGGCCACTCTGTCCACATCAGGTCTTCCCAGAGCAAGCCCTTTTATCTCATTTGAATTCTTCCACATTTCCTTGAAGTGAAGCCTGCTCTGAAATCCCGCTGCTGCATTTAGTCAGTGATAACTGACCACATGCTGGTGTCTCAGCTTCTGCATCTTTAGAATGGCAAACAGTGACATCTTACCCACCTGATAATGAATGGTAGCCAGGAAATGGCTAAACGAAGGGTTGACGGTCTTAGCTCATGGATCCCGGGGCATAACTGTTGTCTTTCTGCCAGACTTCTGATCTTCCTCCAGTTTCCCCTGGAACTACAGGTCACAGTGGGTAGACTGCTTAAGAAAGCAGGCTGCCATGGGGGGTCCTCCAAATTGAGGCCTTCCCATTAAGTCCAGCGCCTGCCTCCCTGGGTGTGTCCCTGTGCCTGGGGATTTGCTGGAGGGGCTCACGGGACTCAGCCTGTGGTTGTACTCACAGTGATGCAGGGAGGACACACAGTGGAGTAGATGGCACCAGAGGCGTCTGGAAGAATCACGTGGAATCTTCCGTATGGTCTCACCTCCCAGAGGGGTCACACACAGCAGGCTTTCCCCCAGCCCTGAAAATGAGCCACAAGCATAGAATCTGTCTGTTCCGGGAAGCGCCTTAGAGACTCGGGGGCCTGTTGGGAGGTAGTCACATCTGCATCCTTTGTCACGCAGGTACCAAATTCCAGACTCCTGGAAGAAAAGCCAGTGTTCCGCATCACACCTGCATGTGCGTGTAGACAGCCGAGGCATGGTGGGCCATCCTGACCGTTTGGGAATTTTTTTTTTTCTTTTGGCTGCATCATTTCAGGAATTTGGCGGGGAGTTGGGGGGCGGTGCACCACACAGCTTGTGGGATGTTAGTTGCCCGACCAGGGATCAAACCTGGGCTCTCAGCAGTAAGAGTGTGGAGTCCTAACTACTGGACGGCCAGGGAATTCCCTCGGGAATGTCTTATAGCAATTTAGAGAACTGTTAATTTGCCAGGTTTCTAGATGCCAACCAGAGGCCAGCCTTGCAGACAGGGCTTTCTTAGGATGGCCGGCTCAGCCTGCCCTTTTCTGTTCACTGAGAATCTTTGACCGGCCACAGTGAGGAACTTGCAGGGCAGCTGTGAGGGTGAATTCCTATTTTGTCTGTAAGGATGGTCTCTGTCATTGGGATTCAGAGCCGTTCCTCTTTTGCTTTGAAAGCGTCTTCCCCGTCCAAGCAGGGAAGTGCCCTGTGGCCAGCCCTATTGAAAGTGCGGGGTTCGCTTGCCGAGGAGTGGAGGATGGGTGTGGTCAGTATGGGGTAAGCCGTGTCTCCTTATGTCACTGGATGAATTTGGCACAGGATGAAATGTCCCTCAAAATCTCTCTGTTTTAACTTTCTGGTTGGTTGATTTCTCCTTGAGAGTGACCCCAAAAGGCAGGAGTCAGCTCTGTTAGGCATGTTTGTTTTCACCCTTAAGTTCTATGGAGTCGGGACTTTGGGGCCCCCCGTGTCCTCAAGGATCAAGGTGCTGCCACATCTCTCCTGCCCCCCTCCGTCTGCATTTGGTCAACCTCCCCTTCTCGTCTCAGCCTGACCCTCCTTAGATATGCCTCTCCCTGTTTAATCTTCTGGATTTTTCTCCAAGAAACCTGCTTATTGCAAAATTTGTTGAAATCCCTGCAGCCTTTCGTCAGTATCCCTCAGTGAGCTTTCCGTCCAGTATTAGCACTGTCTTCCTCCTCCCGTGACATGTCTCAAGGTCATTGTTTGTTTTCATGCAGATATTTGTAAAATTATTATCTAACTCTTTGGGGGGAGGATATCTTCATCACACCCATATTGTAAGTACCCCCTGATCCATAAGCGGGCCTTCCCAGATGGGGCTAGTGGTCAAGAACCCTCCTGCCAGTGTAGGAGACCTTAGAGACATGGGTTCGATCCCTGGGTCAGGAAGATCTCCTGGAGGAGGGCATGGCAACCCACTCCAGTATTCCTGTCTGGGAAATCCCATGGACAGAGTAGTCTGTCAGGCTACAGTTGATGGGATCGCACAGAATCTTGAACACGACTGAAGTGAGTTAGCACTCAGGCACACGCTGACCCATAGCAGTTTAGGGAGATGGTTTGATTTTTACTTCTTGACCATGCAGTGGTGAATTCTACTGGTCTCGTTGCAGTAGTGTATGTTTCTTTTTACTCTCGAGATACTAGTATTTAGAATTCTAGAGTTAAGCAACATTTAATCCCCTAAAGCTTCTTAAAGACCTGTACGTACAGTCCTTAGCCTAGAATCCCCTTCAAAACAATCTGGGGATATGGATGGACTAAGGTTGGTCATCAGTTAGTGACGTGGTGTAGCTTGGAGAGGTGGACAGAGGAATCTGTCATGGTATTCTTTTTACTTGTATATACTTGCATATATATCTGAAATTTGTTCTTGTTCAGGCACTCAGTCATGTCTGACTCTTTGCGACCCCATGGACTGCAGCATGCTAGGCCTCCCTGTCCTTTTTCATCTCCTGGGGTTTGCTGAGTCTCATGTCCATTGAGTCGGTGATGCCATACAACCATCTCATCCTCTGTCATTCCCTTCTCTTGCCTTGAATCTTTCCCAGCATCAGGGTCTTTCCTAATGAGTTGGCTCTTTGCATCAGGTGACCAGAGTATTAGAGCTTCAGCATCAGAAATGATTGATGATAAAAGTTAAATGATCTGATATTTAGTGCTGACATCATTTCTTTTATTGCAATTCATTATCTGTTCAATCAATTGTTAAGCTGTTCCTTGCCTTGTACTGTGTGGACAGGCACACGTGCACAGACACACACAGACACACACACACAAGAAGGCAGGTCTTGCTTTCCAGAAGTCCAGCATTTTAGTGAGAAAGACAACAGTGAGACTAACTTGGAAACAGCTGAAGTCTCGTTCCCTGGCCTCAGGATTGTATGTTTGAGTTTGGACCGATGAGAAGCTAGTCACTTTCATGGTCCAAAGCCAGGTTGAGACCGATTCTGCAGTTGAATTCTTTGTACTGGGCATCCCTTGTTGTTTGTCCAGAAGGTACTTACGCCTTCCATTTTCAGCAGCAAGCGAGACCTGTGGGGGATATAGTGTGTGTAGTTATGAAGTGTAAGGTTCCTTAGCAGACTAGAATGTTCAGAAGAGGCTGGGCTCTGAGGGCTTCCCGAGCCCCTGGTGCTCAAGACACTAGTCTGGCTCTAGGTCAGAGCAGAAATCAACGAGCGAATGCTGAAAGGGCAGGGAGTCTAGATTTGTCCGCAGTTTATAGACTTGGACAAGAATCTGAAGCTTGGGGAGTTGAAAGCAACCAACCCAAGGTCACACAGCTTGCTTTATTCATTTACAGCCTGCGTCGTTCCAGAAAGGATTTCAAGCCGTGAAGCCACACAGTTAGAAAGTTCCTTGTGGTCCTTCTACCATCCCAAGAAAAACAAGGCTATATTTTTTTTTCCTTTTTGAGCTTAAATGATGCATAGTGTTTCAGTCAATATTACTGCACGGATAGCTCCAAGTTTAAATTGTGCAAAAGTGCTTATGTATGTCTCTATTGGAATGTGTGGGAGTCAGAAAGGAAGTCTCTGTATTTGGTTTCATAAAGTCATGAGCTTTTCATAGTAGCCTGAGCCATACATGCCAGCGCCTGGTTGTACGCACGAGAAAGTTACGAGAAAGTTGTTCTTCATCACTGTACAGCTGGTGTGCCGTTTCTCATCGTTATTCCTTATTCTTAATTACCAAAAGTGCACACAGGCTGCAGACTGTCGATAGTGCCAAACTAAACCTCTGAAGTGGTTTATAATAGGTTTGGGGGAAGATTTATAATCCTTCGTAAATGATAGTAATTCTGTGTATGTTCATGGAAAGAAAGAGTGCACATCAGAAAGTCACTCAAAATCTGGATCGAGATCTCAAGTATATTATTATTCTCTACATCTGCCTCCCATTCTTTTATTTGTTGCTGAATCAACTTTGCTTTCTTTTTTTGTATATTTAAAATGGAATTTATTTACAGGCTATGCTTTTTTTTTTTTTTTGGTAATTTTTTCCCGTCTACCTCAGCAGTAAGTAAAAGTGGAGACATTCTTCCTCCAGGGAAGGCTTCAAACACTTGGTTTTTATGGAATGTCATTGCTTTTTAGGTGGAAATGAAGGGAATGACCATTAAGAGGATTAGTTGTCATTTTCAAAACTTAATGAAGGAATTAAGTCATTTGTGATTAATGTGCTTATAAGCTCAGAGTCAGCTGTACTTATGGACAGATTAATGTGGAAAGGTCCTTGGAGAGATAATTGTTTCATGTGTATAACCATTTTATTCCATGATTCCTGTAAGACTGTTTCCTACAATGTCCAGGGCCACAAACACATACTCAGCAGTTAAACTTTTGTGGAAGACAGAGTTGGACACGATTGAAGTGACTTAGCAGCAGCAGCAGCAGCTGTGGATTTAGCCAAATTCCATGTATCTTAAAAGAAAATTCTCTTAGTTGCCTGTATTATTCAGATAAAATCAACCTTTTGTAAATTGCCTCTAATTTTCCATTGTTTCCTATTCTTGGCAGCTTTCCTGTTCATTACTCTAGGTCAATGATTCTTAGCTGATTTTTTTGTTTCATACACCTTTGAGACTTTGAAGGGTCACAAACCCACTTTCTGAAAAAATACAACTGCATATGTACCATTTGCATGTGACTTTAAGGCATGTACTAACACTGAAGAGACCTCAGTTAAGGAACCCTTGCTCTAAGGGAAATGAACTTGACTGATATTGAAATAATTTAATAAAAGCATGTGACCCATTTAGACAATGTGCAGAGTGGAGAAATTGAAGTTATAGGTTTCCACATGAGATGGTATATTACTTTTTTACTAATGTACTTACCAGTATTATTTGTCATCCATTTATTATCTAAAATAAGTATCTCACACATATGCTTCCTCATGGCATAAAAGTAAAGACTGGTCTTTAAGAGTGAAGACAGGTCTCATAATCTTGCAATATAAAGAAAAAACAGATTAAAAAGAGAGAAAAACCTTGGTATCACCCAAATGGAGGGAAAGGCCTAGAGACCACCAAATAGAGTTTCTGAACATTGGTGTGGGCCATCTTCATTTTTATCCTAACTTAACTTTCCACAGACCACGACCTGGGGCAGACATGGATGCAGTCCTCAGACACCTCCCTTTGGAGAAAAGGGGTAAATTGTTCAGGCAGCTTTGGGTCAAGATTTGCACAGAGGCTGAAACTCCTCCTGAGCATCCAACTCTTCTGCTAGACTAGCTGGGGCTTTGGCAGATCATACTCCCATCTCAGAGATACTCCCGGATCCGTGATCTCCAGCAAGAACCAGAAAGACAGAAAGAAAACTTCAAAAGGAAAAGAGCTTCTGCAAAAGGAAGAGAGGGGACCCTGAGAGGGGAGGAGAGTCACTTTGCGCTCTGATAACTTGCAGCGTGAGCACCTAGAAGTCATCATCCCTTATGTGGTTCACCTTGTGCCTGTAGAGTGACAGGACCTGTTTGACACACTGGCCACCGAAGTAAGACTGATGCTCCTGGTGGGAGCTGAAGGGCCACGGCCTCTGCAGGAATCGTGTGCAGCCCAGATGGGGAGTGAACACACACGTGGGCATTTTGGCCAAACCGCAAAGGTGAGGTCAGATAGTACCGCATCCAGGCCTGGCTGAATCCCTGTTCTCTCCATGCCTCATTTGTGTGGATCAATTGTGTGTGTGTGTGTGTCATGCCAGACACTTTGCAACCCCATGCTCTGTAGCCCGCCAGGCTCCTCTATCCATGGAATTCTCCAGGCAAGAATACTGGAGTGGGTTGCTATTATCTTCTCCAGGGGAATCTTCCCGACCCAAGGATAAAACTTGGGTCTCCTGTGTTGCAGGCAGATTCTTTATGGTCTGAGCCACAAGGAAATTATATCCCCTCAAAATTCATATATTGAAGTTCTAGCCTCCAGTGTGACTCTATTAAATGATGGGGATCTTTAAGGAGATAACTGACATTAAAATGATGTCAAAATGAGGGGGTCTTAGTTCAATAGGACTGCTGTCTTTATAAAAAGAGGAAGAGGCACCCAGGATGTGCATGTACAGAAGAAAGGAAGTGGGAGGACACAGAAAGAACCAGGTACAAGCTAAGGTGACAGGCCTTGGAAGAAGCCAGCCCTACCAGCACCCTGATCTTGGACTTCTGGCCACCAGAACTGCTATTTAAACTGCCTAGCCGTGGTGTTCTGCTGTGGCAACTCTTGCAGAGAAATCCACCATTCTCAGGCTGCAGACACCTGGGCAGGCAAAACTGTAGAGCACGGAAGCAGGACATCCAAAACATGGGACAAGATTCAAGGAGATGTCACCCCAAACGTAGTGGTGTGAAGAGAAAGTGTTGATAGAGCTGCCCATTTAGAACATCAGTATAACTGAAATAAACCCTAAATGCCCAATGTGGAGTATTTTTTTTTGTGTGTGTGTGTTTGACCAGCTTTATTTATAAAAAATGGTACATATATAAATATTCTTAGACATTTTTGCATTTTACGAGGCTGAAGATTCTCGTTGTGGGTTCTCTGGGGGTGGGGCATTTTTTTTCTTTTTTCTCTTTTTTTTTTTTTGGTGCTCCCTTGAGAGCAGGAGGGTTGCTGCCTACTTCTGAACTGATAACAGCATTTTTCTTTTAAAAAAATAAATAAATAAAAATAAAAGGAAGGAAATAGAAGAAAGAGGAAAGAGCAGTGTTTTGGAGCTGATCACCTGATTTTGCTGTGTGAGTCAGAGCCTGGTGCCGCCGGCTGAGTGCCTCCCCGGCCTGCTGTGTGAATCCATTGCAGCACAAGGGGAAGAAATTCAAACTGTGGCTGAGGGATTTATTTTAAGGAAGAGCCGTGAACTTACTACAGTTTATCTCTGGGAGAACTAAATATTCAGTAAAATGGGAGTTCAGAAATGGTGATGAGGATTTGTTAAGAAAACAGACTGACACCTCCAGCGATATTTCAAAACGAATGAATTTAAAATGGAAATGAATAGAGTCAAAAGTTAAAGGAAGAAGGGATCAACATCGATGAAGCAGATCAATTCAATGAAAGGAGAAAGACAAATGGAAGCAATCAGAACAGGAAACAAGGTGAAGATGACCCAGGGTAAGATGTGGTCCCAGAGGCACAGAACCACATACAAAGATAAAAATAATTTTGCTGATAAAAAGAAGAGTTTTTTTCCCCCTGAATCAAAGTGAAACCTTTATCTGATCAAAGTGTCACCGAATTGGAAGAAACCAATTCTGAATTTTAAGTCATTCAGAATTATTCATATAGAGACAGAGTATGGCTCAGTTATTGGATTTTTGAGGAATAATCAAAATTCCGGTGGGGATGATACATCTGGTTGCCTCATATTTTTCTATAGCAACTCAGAAGGTAATAGAGCAATGTTTGTAAATCTTGAGCATCTATTTTTGGCAACCAAGAAAAATTATAAATTTCAGAAGGCAGAAAAAATATTGCTTTTTCTGAGCCATATCAGTCTCAATCCAGAAAACTTTTAACATTAATAGTTATAGAAGCAAAATAAAGTCTCTGGTCATTTGGAAATTTAGAAACTTTCATGATTCTTGGATCAAAATAGAAATTTTTAAAAGTCATACAGTGCCTCGAAAACTATTAGGAAGACAAGGGCATTAGACCTTGGCGGATAAGGCACAAATTATGTTCTGAGGGAAATTACAACTTTAAATAACTATATAAGACAGAAGGAATGAGATATGTCTAAAGCTTCCTTCCACTCAGTTCAGTTCAGCTCAGTCACTCAGTCCTGTCTGACTCTTTGTGACCCCATGGACTGCAGCACTCCAGGCCTCCCTGTCCATCACCAACTCTTGGGTCTCACTCAAACCCATGTCCATGTGTCGGTGATGTCATCCAACCATCTCATCCTCTGTCGTCCCCTTCTCCTCCTGCCCTCAATCTTTCCCAGCATCAGGGTCTTTTCAGATGAGTCAGTTCTTCACATCAGATGGGCAGAATATTGGAGTTTCAGCTTTAGCATCAGTCCTTCCAATGAATATTCAAGACTGATTTCCTTTAGGATGGACTGGTTGAATCTCCTTGCAGTCCGAGGGACTCTCAAGACTCTTCTCCAACACCACAGTTCAAAAGCATCAGTTCTTCAGCACTCAAGTTTCTTTATAGACCAACTCTCACATCCATACATGACTATTGGAAAAACCATATTTTTCCACTCACCCACCTCCCCCTAAATTTGAAGAAAATAATAAATATAAAAGATAAAATTAGTAGAAAAGAAAAAAGGTGGCTTTTAGAAGTATCTTCTACTTTGAGGAGGGATTACAGAGCGTGAAATAAAACAGATAAACCATGGGCTAGGTTAGTCAAGAATAAAACATTGGGAGAGCTGTTTCCATGTATAAGTAGAAACATGTGGAAATGACCACAGCTACACAGTGTACAGAATTTTGAAGACCTGAATGAAATTAGTGAGCTAATGATAAACTGAGACATTTTTCAACGAGCTTCCATCCATTCCCTAAGAAGTACCAGGCTTAGATATTTTCACAGGTGAATGCATTAAAACTTGCAAGAAACAGTTAAATCTATTGGCATTTGAACTGGTCCGCAGCGTAGTGAAGAAAAAACGTGAGATTCTTTCTGTGACGTGAGGAGGGCATTAACAAACCTTGTCAAAGATAAAGTTGTAGATCAATTTTACTTATGAATATTTATGCAGAGATCTTAAATAATACACCAGCAAATAACAGCAGCACTTTAACAGTATAATATTTCAGTCTAAGGTGAGTTCATCCCTGAAATGCAAGGGCGGCTCAGTATTGGGAACTACATTAATATTGCATATTACTAGGGCAAAGGAGAAAATCTTCCAGCAGATGACTAAAAGTACTTGACAAAATTTACATAATTCCTAATAAGTTCAGATCAGTTGGTCAGTCATGTAAGACTCTGCGACCCCATGAACTACAGCACGCCAGGCCTCCCTGTCCATCACCAGCTCCCAGAGTTTGCTTAAACTCATGTCCGTGGAGTCGGTGATGCCATCCAGCCATCTCATTCTCTGTCGTCCCCTTCTTCTGCCCTCAATCTTTCCCAGCATCAGGGTCTCCTTCAATGAATCAGCTCTTTGCATCAGGTGGCCAAAGTATTGGAGCGTCACCTTCAGCTTCAGTCCTTCCAATAATACTGAGGACTGATCTCCTTTAGGATGGACTGTTTGGATCTCCTTGCAGTCCAAGGTACTCTCAGGAGTCTTCTCCAACACCACAGTTCAAAAACATCAATTCTTCGGCAATCAGCTTTCTTCACAGTCCAATTCTCACATGACTACTGGAAATATCATAGCCTTGACTAGACGGACCTTTGTTGGCAAAGTAATGTCTCTCCTTTTTAATGTGTTGTCTAGGTTGGTCATAACTTTATTTCCAAGGAGTAAGCGTCTTTTAATTTCATGGCTGCAGTCAGCATCTGCAGTGATTTTGGAGCCCCCCAAAATAAAACCAGCCACTGTTTCCACTGTTTCCCCATCTATTTGCCATGATGTGATGGGCCTGGATGCCATGATCTTCATTTTCTGAATGTTGAGCTTTAAGCCAACTTTTTCACTTTCCTCTTTCACTTTCATAAGGAGGCTTTTTAGTTCCTCTTCACTTTCTGCCATAAGAGTAGTGTCATCTGCACATCTGAGTTTATTGATATTTTTCCTGGCAATCTTGATTCAAGCTTTGCTTCTTCCAGCCCAAAGTTCTCATGATGTACTCTGCATATAAGTTAAATAAGCATGGTGAGAATAATACAGCCTTGACGTACTCCTTTTCCTATTTGGAACCAGTCTGTTGTTCCATGTCCAGTTCTAACTGTTGCTTCTTGACCTGCATACAAGTTTATCAAGAGTTAGGTCAGGTGGTCTGATATTCCCATCTCATGAAGAATTTTCCACAGTTTATTGTGATCCACACAGTCAAAGGCTTTGGCATAGTCAGTAAAGCAGAAATAGATGTTTTTCTGGAACTCTCTTGCTTTCTATGATGATCCAGCAGATGTTGGCAATTTGATCTCTGGTTCCTCTGCCTTTTCTAAACCCAGCTTAAACATCTGGAAGTTCACGGTTCACGTATTGGTGAAACCTGGCATGGAGAATTTTGAGCATGACTTTACTAGCGTGTGAGATGAGTGCAATTGTGTGGTAGTTGGAGCATTCTTTGGCATTGCCTTTCTTTGGGATTGGAATGAAAACTGACCTTTTCCAGTCCTGTGGCCACTGCTGAGTTTTCCAAATTTGCTGGCATATTGGGTGCAGCACTTTCATAGCCTCATCTTTTAGGATTTGTAGTAGCTCAACTGGAATTCCATCACCTCCACTAGCTTTGTTCGTAGTGATGCTTCCTAAGGCCCACTTGAATTCCTAGTAAAACACTTTAATAAAGTAGAAATTTTGGGTACTTCCTTAAGATGATATAAAATGTGTTTTTTAACCCAAAAGGTAGAGTTTTCATCATTAAAATGCTCAAAATGTTGAAATTTTGACTTGACTTGCAATTTAATTAACTATTATCCTAGGATTCAGTTCAGTTCAGTCGCTCAGTCGTGTCCGACTCTCCGTGACCCCATGAATCACAGCACGCCAGGCCTCCCTGTCCATCACCAACTCCCGGAGTTCATTCAAACTCATGTCCACAGAGTCGGTGATGCCATCTCATTCTCTGTCGTCCCCTTCTCCTCCCGCCCCCAACCTTTCCCAGCATCCGAGTCTTTTCTAGTGAGTCAACTTGTCGCATGAGGTGGCCAAAGTATTTCAGTTTCTAGGATTACTAAACAAGAAAGAAAAGAAGAAAGGAATTGGTATGAAAACTGAAAGGGGAAAATATTAGATTATTTGCAAATTAGATTACGTACATGCATAGCCCAAGAAAACAGGTTGAAGAACTATTAGGTACATCAAATGATTCTTTGGGATTAAGGATTAAAAGTAATCACCCCATCGATAACTTCCGTATATACAACAAAAATCAGGAAATACAGTGAGAGAATAGGCTGTATCATTGATGTCCTTCAAAAAGATACATTACCTAACTCAAGAAAAGATAAATCACCCAGTTATAAGCATAAATCAAGAAATGAAGAACACCTGCTTGATGAAAATTGTAAGGTTCCACTAAGGAAGGTGAGAGAAGTAAATCTTATTATTATTGTTCAGTTGCTAAGCCATGTCTGACTCTTTTTGACCCCATGGATTGCAGCATGCCAGGCTCTTCTGTCCTGGAGTTTGCTAAAATTCATGTGCATTGAATTGGTGATGCTATCTAACCATCTTGTCCTCTGCTATCTGCCGGAGCTTGCTAAAATTCTTGTGCATTGGGTTGGTGTTGCTATCTAACCACCTCATCCTCTGCTGCCCCCTTCTCCTTTTGCCTTCAGTCTTTCTCAGCATCAGGACCTTTTCTAATGAGTTGGCTCTTCGCATCAGGTGGCCAGAGTATTGGAGCTTCAGCATCAGTCCTTCCAGTGACTATTTAGGCTTGACATAAGTGATCTTCTCTGTGGCTGATATAAGTGTGAGTTGGCGCAGCCTTTCTGAGATGGTTTGGCAGCATCCAGCAAAGATTAAAATGCACTCCTACTTTGAAGGCAATCTCTGCTGCAGAATACTCTACAGATATTCTCTCAAAATTTTGCAAATATGTCAAACATGTTCACTGCCATGTGTATATCTCAGTGAAAAAAGTCAGAAACAGATAGAATTCAATGACAGAGGAGAAAATTAAAGTATATGCTCCCAAGAAGAAACATGGGTAACTCATTAAAAAATGAGGTAGGTTTATAAATGCTGATACTGGTTGTGGTGGACACATTCTAAGGTGACCCGGTATTCAAGGCCCTTGAGCACACTGGTGGGACCTGCTTGATTCTAGCCAGTTGGACCCAAGCTGATGGATTCTTTCCCAAAAATGTTTGGTTATGTAAGACTCCAGTGGATCAGGCTGGAGAGAGGTTCCCCTGCTGGCCTGAAAGAAGCAAACAGCCATGTTGTGAGCTGCCTATGGAGAGGACCACATGGCAGGGAACTGCAGGCAGCCTCCAGCCCACAGTCAGCAAGAAGTCAGGACTCAGTCCTCTGATTGCAAGGAAATGAATCCCGCCAGTGACCCAAATGGGCTTGGAAGCAGAGTCATCCCCAGTGGAGCCTCCATAATTCAGGCTGGAGGACCCCTTGATGAAAGCCTTGTAAGCCAAGGACCTGGGCAGGGTCCCCAGTTAAGATGTGCCTGGAAGCCTGATACTTGGAAACTTTGAGATAATTCTTTTCTAGTTCTTGTTATATGTAACAAAGTTATAAAATGTATATTTAACTTTGTTATATAGCACAAGAATTAGAAAACACAATAATAGTAGCTGTATTATTTTCAGCCTATAAATTTACAGTCTTTTGTTAGACAGTAATAGTAAATGAATACACTGAAATTGATTGGTCTCCAAGACTCTGACATCGTGTCTCACTGTGAATTAAAAACAAAACAAAATGGAAAAACTCATGCTGTTTACTGATGCAGCTTCCCTTTCATACCCTCATGCACTGCGTTCCAGTCACCAGGCTTCTTTGGTTTCCTTGGAACACGCGAGGTATGTTTGTACGTTAGGGGCTTTGCACTTATTCATTTATCTCCAACGTCCAGGTGTTGCATGTCCCGTAGCAGGCGTTCAGTTATCATTTGAATAATTTGACATAAAAATTGAAGTGATGTACTGTATCTCTATTATGATCCTTTGTGTGTTAAAATACATACATAGAAATTACACGTATAAGCAGGCATATGCATAGGCAACTTTTAAAATTTTCTTAGAAAAAAAATCAAACTATTGACAACGATTGCCTTGGTAGGGAGAAAGGGACTTTGTATTTTTCCAACATTCTTTGTCAATATTATCATTACAGTGATGGGGGAGATTATGACTCATTTGTAGGTTTCGTCTTAAACTTAAATAATACACCAAGGAAGTCTGCTCAATATTATGTGGCAGCCTGGCTGGGAAGGAAGTTTTGGGGAGAATGGATATGTGTACATGTATGGCTGAGTCTCTTCGCTGTTCACTTGAAACTATTGTGACATTGTTAATTGACTATGCCCCAATACAAAATAAAAAGTTTTTAAAAAATTAAAAGGGGGGGGATATATGTGTGCATGTGACTGACTCACGTTATACACAGAAGCTAACACAAGATTGTAAAGTGATTATATTCCAATAGAAAGAATGTAGAAAAAAAATAACAAGCTAAGTACCACAGACTTAAATTTACATTACAAGGTAAATATATACACTAGCCCTGAATCTCTGTGCAAGACTATCTGTCACTTTGACTAATCTATTGGATAAAATTGGAAATCACTAGAGGGATCATATTTCAGTATGAAAAACCTTTAAAAAAAAATAAGTCTTAATCTTTTTTGAGTTTGAGCTCCTTACATTCTTCCACATCCTTTGTGATAAATGGAGCTCTTATGTGGCTGTCTTGTCCTCAGATGACAAAGACTTGAAGCAGTCATGAGAGAATTATTGGTATTTATGACCTATTTAGCACATTATATTTATTGTAAAGTGCTTCTGTCTTGAAGTTACTTTGCGGATGGTTATTTTGCTCATCTTATATCTGGGCCTCCACATGATACCATCCACATGATGCCAGATGAAACCTGAAATAAATGTGTCTCTTGGCCTATCACATTCTTTCTCACTGTTTTTGTAGAGACAGGAGAGTCTGTGTCTCCTGTTAAACCTCAGTGGACTCTGAAATGACTTTGAGCATTAGACTGTGGCAGAAGTGACTCAGCTGTGGCTGGGAGAGACCAAGCTCTTCCTCCCGCTTGCTCACCCAGAAGTCCGCTGCGGTGGAGGATGTCCTGCCTGCCCGAGAAAGGCGGGCTGCAAGGAGGCTCCTGCTCGCCACGGGCAGAGGCTGTGTAGCTGAGAGAGAGAGAGATTCCCGGCCAGCCCCAGCTCCTCCAGCCTGTCCATCCTAGGCGTTATCCCAGACTCCAGCAGACCGAACTGAGGAACCCCACCGACGGCCAAAACTGAGCTTTCAGACTCTGGGCCATGTCCAGCCCTTTGCCAGATCCCTCCAAGGCTGATTTGGCCTGCTGTGCCATGCCCAGATCCCTGGGCCGGAGAATTAGGAGCATAATTAAATAGAGTTTGTTGGAAACCACTTTTGGAGAGCCTGTTATGTTGTGATAAATAGCAGTATTCCACTATTTTGGTGAAAATGAATTTTGCTTTAGTGAGTGTCTTTCCCTGTTGCCTTCCAGAGCCATGTGCTTCGAGATGGAAAATGAGAGGTTTTTTTTTTTTTTTTTTTAAATTTATTTTTATTGGCGTATAGTTGCTTTACAGTGTCGTGTTAATTTCTGCTGTATGGCAAAGTGAATCAGTCATATATATGTTCATATTTCCACTCTTCTTTACATTTCCTTCCTATTTAGGTCACTAAAGATCATTGACTCGAATTCCCTGGGCTCTACGCTAGGTTCTTATTAGTTACCCATTTATACATAGCAGTGTATATACCTCAATCTACCAATGCATCCCACTCTCCATTCCATTCTTGATATCCATAAGTTTGTTCTATATCGGTCTTTTTTCTGCTTTGCAAGTAAGTTCATCTGGACCATTCTTCTAGATTTTACATATGTGCATTCGTATATAATATTTGTTTTTCTCTTTCTGACTTCACTCAGTATGATAGTCTCTAGGTTACCCACATCTCTGCAAATAGTGCTATTTCATTTCCTTTCATGGCTGAGTACTATTCCATTGTATATATGTACCATATCTTCTTTATCCATTCCTCTGTTGATGGATATTTAGGTTGCTTCTGTGTCCTGGCTGTTGTAAACATTGCTGCAGTGAGCATTGGTGTGCGTGTACTTTTTTTGTGTGTGCGTGCATTTTGCTAAATTTATTTATTTATTTCTGCCTGTTCTTCTTCTTTTTAAAATTTTTTTTTATTGAAGGAAAACACAATATTGTTTTTTCTGTAAAACCTCAATATGAATCAGCCATAGGTATACCTATATGCCCTCCCTTTTGAACCTCTCTCCCATCTCCTGCCCCATCCCACCCCTCTAGATTGATACAGAGCCCCTGATTGAGTTTCCTGAGTTTCCTGAGCCATATGCAGATTCCCATTGGCTGTCTGTTTTACATACGGTGATGTAAGTTTCCATGTCACTCTCTCCATACAGCTCACCCTCTCCCCGTGTCTGTAAATCTGTTCTCTATGCCTGTTTCTCCACTGCAGTCCTGTAAATAAATTCTTCAGTATCATTTTTCTAGATTCTGTATATGTGCATTAGAATACAATATTTATCTTTCTCTTTCTGACTCACTTCACTCTGTATAATAGATTCTAGGTTCATCCACCTCATCAGAACTGACTCGAATGTATTCCTTTTTATGACTGAGTAATATTCCATTGTGTATATGTACCACAACTTCTTTATCCATTCATCTGTCAGTGGGCATCTAGGTTGCTTCCATGTTCTAGCTATTGTAAATAGTGCTGCAGTTAACAATGGGGTACATGTGTCTCTTTCAATTTTGGTTTTGTTGGGGTACATGGCTAGGAGTTCCGGGATTGCTGGGTCATATGGTGGTTTTATTCCTAGTTTTTTAAGGAATCTCCATACCGTCTTCCATAGTGGCTATATCAGTTTACATTCCCACCAACGGTGCAAGACTATTCTCAGGAGAAGGCCATGGCACCCCACTCCACTACTTTTGCCTGGAAAATCCCATGGATGGAGGAGCCTGGTGGGCTGCAGTCCATGGGGTCGCTAAGAGTTGGACATGACTGAGCGACTTCACTTTCACTTTTCACTTTCCTGCCTTGGAGAAGAAAATGGCAACCCACTCCAGTGTTCTTGCCTGGAGAATCCCAGGGACGGGGGAACCTGGTGGGCTGCCGTCTATGGGGTCGCACAGAAGTCAGACACGACTGAAGCGACTTAGCAGCAGCAGCAATACTATTCTCCATAGTGGCTACACTAATTTACATTCCCACCAACAGTGTAGGAGGGTTCAGAAAAGGGAATATTTTTAAATGTTATATATTTATAGACCAACATGTTTTCTACATGTTTTCATTCAATAGAAGTTCTTAAAAATGAAAATGCGGTGCAAGTTCTGCCTGCTATATAGCTTCTTCTCATACCATTCTCCCCATATTAGCAGCACTTTTAGAGCTCTGGCCACCTGGCTAAGATTTCCACCTCCTCTGCCCTTCTCTCTTTCATCCTTTCCCGACACATGTACTTGACCTTGTTCTCAGTTGAACTCTCAGGTCTTTTGGGGAATAGTAACAGTGCGACTGTAACACATGCATAATTTTGTGTGTGTGTCTGCATATTTTTGTGTACTATGATATAGGAAAATCAGGTTAGAATGCCAACAGGTGCTATGGCTCTTTGGAAACTTCTAAGAGGCTAATTATTATACTCTTGGACATGTCTGTGGAAGAATTATAAAGTTAGTGTTTCACTGGCCAAATAAAAGTGACTTTATTGATGATGAATATATTTATGAATGGTAATTGTTTACAAAGCCTTAGCATTTACTTGTTAATACCTGGCATATTCTTTTTTGGGAAAGAGAAAATCAGATTAAAAGGAATATTAAGATGGGTTTGGGTCAGCCCTTTGGCATGTTGGTTTCCATGCACTGCAGATGAAATCAGAACCCTGAACGTGGCCAACTTGGAGTACAGAAAGAAAGTTCAAGTCCTGGCATGGCACAACCTGTGTTTATCAGGGATTTGGTAAGGTTTCCCTGTCCTGTGGAAAAGGGTGACAGGTCAGCTTGACAGGCTGGCTTCTGTATTGAGAGGAGTGAGTCAGTTGGCTCAAAGAACTTGGTGCGTGAGACTGTCTTTAGGGGATAGGCATGTATTTTCTTGCCTACAGATGCATGGGTCAGCTATTCGAGCCCTGCGTGTAGTATTTGAACTTCTTTTGGAATGCCCCAGTCTTATAAAACTTTTGTGACATGGAACTCAGTATCTCCCAAATTGACCTGCCCAGCAGTGTTTAACTTCACCAATCCAGAAAGTTGTTTCCCCTCATACTCAGCTGACATGTGCCTTTTTATATTCTCAGCCCATAGCCCTGGTTAAACCTCTGGGTCAAGTACAGGGTGAATCCCTCTTCCACATAGGACTGGTTTTAGAATCTGAGAATTGGTACAGCGACCTGTTGAGTTTCTTTCTGGGTCCTTCACTTGTATAACTTCAGTTTGAATTTCTTACCTTCCTGGTTACATTCTGTGATGTACTTTATTTTTTTTTAATTTTTTTTTTGGGGTTATAAAAGTATTTATAAAAACACATTTATAGAAGACTTGGAAAATACATAACAAGGTTATATATAGTTCCATTACACATTACAGTTATTTTTTAAGTAGATAAATTAAGATTTTTAATTGGAATTTCAATATCAAGCTCTCAAAAATTAATAGAGTGATTATACAGAGAAGTAGAAGGATATGGTAGACCTGAAAAGCACTGTGAACCAATTCAGCATAATTTTATGTTGATTTTACATACAATTTTCTCACAACAATTTTCACACAACCGTAGGATACAAATTCTGTTCAAGTTCCCATAGACTGTAATCTAGCAGACATTAGAACATACCCTAGGACATAAAACAAGGTGCAAAAGTTTCATGGTCTAAAGGTATTGAAATCATACAGAGTTTGTTATCACGGTGGAATTATGTTAGAAATCAATATCAAAAGATACTTGAAAATAACCCACATATTTTCTAGTGCAGTGTGACATTTACCAAGAGAGATCTTTGACTTAGCCATTGAAAGCCTCAAAAAAGTTAGACTGATTAACGTAGATGTATGGCAAAAACCACCACAATATTGTAAAGGAATTAGACTGCAATTAAAATAAATTAATCTTTTTTAAAAAGTTAGACTGAATAAAACAGAGGCTGACTGCAGAGAAGAAAGCATTTAAATGAGAAATTAGTGTCAAAATGAGAAATTAAAGATACTTTAAACAAAATCCCATGTATTTGGAAATTGAATGTCCACTTTTAAATGATGGGTATATCTAAGAAGCCATAACAAGGAAAATTAGAAAATATTTGTAATTGGATAAAAAATGAAAAGAGAATCTACCAGAATTTGTTGCATGCAGCAAGTGTTAGAGTATTATCAACTAAAGTACAGTTTACATTCAAATTTCACAGAATTTTAAGCTAGTATCCATTATTTGCTTTGATGTACTTTATAATAAGAAATATAAGTCTGGTTTTTATCCATGGTACCTGGCACACAGCTCCCCAAACACTTGGAATTTCCTGAGTAATAAGAGTGCTAGGAGCATCTCTGTTATATTTTGTGTCTCATCCACAGTTCCTCAAGTTGCTTCAAGGCCATGAAAATGAAACGGGCATCTTTCTTTCATGAGAATTCTCTTTGCACTGTGGCTGAGCTTATGTTAATTAGGTGGCTTTTGGAAAGTGCCTCAGTGTGAGGGCAGGTTGCCTGAGAACCAACCATGAATAAAGGATTGGAACTTTCAGTCCCACCCCCTGATTTGTGGGGAGGGGAGGGGCTGGAGGTTCAATCAGTCACCAGGGTCAATGGTGCCTGTGTATTGGAGCCTCCATAAAAACCCAAAAGGAGGGACTTCAGAGAACTCTCAGGTTGGGGAACCAGAAAGCTTCTGCATGCTACTCTGCCCATCCCCAAACTCCCAGAGGATGGAAGTCCCTTTAGAACCTCACCGCACGTATCTCTTCATTTGGCTGTTGATTCATACCCTTAAATGTCCTTCGTGATAAAATTGCTGAACTAGTGAGTGTGTGGGTTTCCCGAATTCTCTGAGCCACTCTAGAAGATTAATTGAACCCAAGGAGAGGAGAGGGGGTCTAGGAACCTCTGGTTTATAGCCAGTCTAACAGAACCAGATGTTCTGGTTCCGGATGTTCAAGCTGGATTTAGAAAAGGCAGAGGAACCAGAGATCAAATTGCCAACATCCCCTGAATCATAGAAAAAGCAAGAGAGTTCCAGAAAAACATCTACTTTATTGACTATGCTAAAGTCTTTGACTGGGTCACAGCAAACCATGGAAAACTCTTAAAGAGATGGGAATACCAGACCACCTTACCTGCCTCCTGAGAAATCTGTATGCAGGTCAAGAACTGGACATGGAAAAACAGACTGGTTCCAAATCAGGAAAGGAGTACGTCAAGGCTGAATATTGTCACCCCGCTTATTTAACTTAATGCAGAGTACATCATGTGAAATTCTGGGCTGGATGAAGCACAGGCTGAAATAAAGATTGCTGGGAGAAATAGCAGTAACCTCAGATATTCGGATGACACCACCCTTATGGCAGAAAGTGAAGAAGAACTAAAGAGCCTCTTGATGAAAGTGAAAGAGAATGAAAAGATTGGCTTAAAACTCAATATTCAGAAAACTAAGATCATGGCATCTGGTCCCATCACTTCATGGCAAGTAGATGACGAAACAATGGAAACAGTGACAGACTTTCTTGAGCTCCAAAATCATTGCAGATGGTGACTGCAGCCATGAAATTAAAAGATGCTTGCTCCTTGGAAGAAAAGCAATGACAAAGCTAGACATCATATTAAAAAGCAGAGACATTGCTTTGCCAACAAAGGTATGTTTAGTCAAAGCTATAGTTTTTCCAGTCATCATGTATGGTTGTGAGAGTTGGACTATAAAGAAAGCTGAGCGCTGAAGAATTGATGCTTTTGAACTGTGGTGTTGGAGAAGACTCTTGAGAGTCCCTTGGCCTGCAAGGAGATCCAACCAGTCCATCCTAAAGGAGATCAGCCCTGGGTGTTCATTGGAAGGACTGATGCTGAAGCTGAAACTCCAATACTTTGGCCACCTCATGCGAAGAGCTGACTCACTGGAAAAGACCCTGATGCTGGGAGGGATTGGGGGCAGGAGGAGAAGGGGATGACAGAGTATGAGATGGTTGGATGGCATCACCGACTCGATGGACATGAGTTTGAGCAAGCTCCGGGAGATGGTGACGGACAGGGAGGCCTGGCATTCTGCAGTCCATGGGGTCACAAAGAGTCGGATACGCCTGAGCAACTGAACTGAACTGATCAGAACCACAGGTAACAACCTGGACTTGTGATTGGCACCTGAAGTACGGGTTAGTTTTGTGGGTCTGAAATTTCAACCTGTGGGGGCTGATCCTGTCTTCAGGATAGATAGGGTCAGAATTGTCAGATTGTAAGATACCTAGTAGGTGTCAGGAAATTGCCTATTGGTGGGGGGGAACCTTCACTACTTGCTGGAATTGATGAATCCTTGCACCCCACCAGGGACACTTGTGTTGCTTAGCGTCTCTTACCGTGGAACAGAGTGTAATGCCCTCTCCTGGTCCAGTCAGTAAGGAGTACAGTTGGGATGAGCATCCTTCCTGCTCTGGGTGTTCTCTGTCTCATGTATTCCTGTCTGTGACGTCATCAGCTTGCCAGCCAGGCCCTGTGGTGGCCTCATCCTGCCCTTCCTGTCCACAGAGCTGGCTTCTTCCTGGTGGTTGTTGAGGTAGCTAGTCTGTGTCCTGTAACTGGGGGACTGCTTTGTAGACGTGTAGGTACTCGATGGTTTTTCCCTTTAGGTCCTGCCTTGCTTGTTGGTTTGTTTCCAAACTGCTGAAAGTTTTGGGCACATTTCTCACTCAGAAAATTATTCAGTACCTCTCCCGATTTTGTGTTGTCTGCTGATGAAGACCAAGTCATGGATAACATACTGAACTAGTGCTCTGAGGCATACCACTGGAAATGTTTCTCTGGGTTTACAGCGGTGGTTCTCAATCCCCAGGGGACGTTTAGCAAAGTGTGGAGACATTTTTGATTGTTACATCTAGGGTGGAGTAGAGTCTGGGATGCTGCTAATGGGCACAGAATAGCTCCTCCAACAAAAGTGATCAGGGAGTTCCCTGGTTGTCCACTGGTTAAGACTGTGCTTCCAATGCAAAGGGAGCAGGTTCGATCCCTGTTTTGGATAACTAAGATTCCACATGCTGAGTGACCAAGAAAAAAAAAAAAAAGAGAATGCTCAGACCCAAAATATCTGTGTTTCTGAGAGTGAGAAACTCTCTGAACCGATGTAATTTTCCTGCAGAGTGTCTGGTGGGGATGATATTTTTTAGTTAAGCATGCTTATTATATCAGCATGTAAGAGATTCTCGGGGCCCCCTGAGACCCTTTCAGAGGTCTGTGAGGTGACTGCCTTTTTCACTTATTCTTTTACAACTGTAGAGTGGAGTTTTCCAGGGGTGATGTGACATCTGGTGTCAAAACAGATTGAATGCAGAAGCAGATGAGAATCCTGCTGTCTTCATCTAAATCTGACTAGAAATAGACTTACAAAATATAAAACAATGCCATTTTTTTCTGTGCATTATTTTTGTTTTGGAAAATAGTTATTTTTTTGTAAGACAGTGTGTTATTATGTAATGGTTGCTTAATCAACTAATATGTCTTTGAAAAAATTTAAATTTTAATTCCTATTTCTAACACTGGGATTATCATTAGAGAGAATCCACACAAAGAAAAGTTCTTTGGAACCTAATAATTTTTAAGAGTATAAAGAGGTGCTGAGATGACAGATTTTAAGTGCTTTTGACTGGCCAAAGCCTTTGACTGTGTGGATCACAACAAACTGTGGAAAATTCTGAAAGAGATGGGAATATCAGACCACCTGACCTGCCTCTTGAGAAACCTGTTTGCAGGTCAGGAAGGAACGGTTAGAACTGGACATGGAGCAACAGACTGGTTCCAAGTAGGAAAAGGAGTACGTCAAGGCTGTATATTGTCACCCTGCTTATTTAACATATGCAGAGTACATCTTGAGGAACACTGGGCTGGAAGAAGCACAAGCTGGAATCAAGATTGCCAGGAGAAATATCAATAACCTCAGATATGCAGATGACACGACCCTTCTGGCAGAAAGTGGAGAGGAACTAAAAAGCCTCTGGTGATGAAAGTGAAAGAGGAGACTGAAAAAGTTGGCTTAAAGCTCAACATTCAGAAAACGAAGATCATGGCATCTGATCCCATCACTTCATGGGAAATAGATGGGGAAACAGTGGAAACAGTGTCAGACTTTATTTTTGGGGGCTCCAAAATCACTGCAGATGCTGATTGCAGCCATGAAATTAAAAGACGCTTACTCCTTGGAAGGAAAGTTATGACCAACCTAGATAGCATATTAAAAAGCAGAGACGTTACTTTGCTAACCAAGGTCTGTCTAGTAAAGGCTATGGTTTTTCCTGTGGTCATGTATGGATGTGAGAGTTGGACTGTGAAGAAAGCTGATCACCGAAGAATTGATGCTTTTGAACTGTGGTGCTGGAGAAGACTCTTGAGAGTCCCTTGTACTGCAAGGAGATCCACCCAGTCCATCCTAAAGGAGATCAATCCTGGGTGTTCATTGGAAGGACTGATGCTAAATCTGAAACTCCAATACTTTGGCCAGCCACCTCATGCGACGAGTTGACTCACTGGAAAAGACTCTGATGCTGGGAAGGATTGGGGGTGGGAGGAGAAGGGGACGACAGAGAATGAGATGGCTGGATGGCATCACCGACTCGATGTATATGAATTTGAGTGAACTCCAGGAGTTGGTGATGGACAGGGAGGCCTGGCGTGCTGTGATTCATGGGGTCGCAAAGAGTCGGACACGACTGAGCAACTGAACTGAACTGAACTGAACTGATCTGTATTTCTTCATTTTCTGTGCAGGGAAACCCTGTCATGAGCAACAGTTTCTAAGGCCTTGTTAGAATGTAAATACAGACTCACAGACTTAGCAGGGTGGGCTTGTGGTTGACAAGGGGAGTTGAAGGGAGGATGAGTTGGGAGGCTGGGATTTTCATATGCACACTGCTATATTAAAATAGATAACTAACAAGGACCTACTGTTTAGCACAGGGAATTCTCCTCAATACTCTGTAATGATCTACATGGGGAAAGAATCTAGAAATGAGTGGATATATGTTTGTAATGGATTCACTTTGCTGTACACCTGAAACTAACATGGCATTGCGAATCAACTATACTCCAATATGAAATAAACATAGTTTTAGAAAGTGAGTTCAAAAAATACGGAAGAAAAAGAATGTAGATGTACAAAATGTTGATCTGTTTCCCAGCCTGAAAGCCCTGGACTGAAGGAAATTAATTGGCAGCTTCCCAGTTAACCTGCACAGTCCCGGATATTCTTTCTGCTTTGCCAGCTGCTCACCACTCCTTTAGAAATCAGTCCAGAGCCCAAGTTGGAATCTCCATTTTTCAGAATTGTCAGTTTCAGGTCCATGGCTCCATTCATGTATAACATCGCTTGGTTGCACAGTTAAGCTTGTTGTTATTCACTAAGTCATGTCAGACTCTTTGTGACCCCATGGACTGCAGCATGCCCCAAAAAGGCAGAGTTTAGATTAAATTTTTGAAAATATCCTTGGCCCTTTGATTCCTGGGTCAGAAAGACCCCCTGGAGAAGGGATAGGCTACCTACTTCAGTATTCTGGCCTGGAGAATTCCATGGACTGTATAGTCCATGGGGTCGCAAAGAGTTGGACACGACTGAGAGACTTTCACTTTGTCCCTTTGAGCAGGCTTTCCTTTCAGGCCCTAAAGCGTTGGAAGCATCCTTAACCTCATGCAGAATATTTTGAAATCTGCTTGCATGAAAACTAAGTCTGGCATCTGAATAAGGGATAATACTGTTTCATAGAGTAAAAATGGAGCTTTACTCTTGAACTTTTGTTAGTTTTTGAAATCAAGGCTACTCTCGTTAACTAATTCAAAACTTCATAGAGATCTGTGATTTGCTCTAGCTTGGATAGATAAGGTTTCCAGTAATGTTTGCTTTTACCCTTTCATTCTGCCATGAAGGTGGAGGAAGAATAAAGTTCTGCCATAGTGAAGTGTGGGAGGAATAGAGTGATTGAACTGTGGATTGACTTGTGTTAGTAATGTGGTGTTGGAGTTGCTCGAAGTTACTTGGTCTGGTGCAACCCTTCAAATCAGGAAACTGAGGCTTAGAAGGCTGAGTTACTCTGCAAGTTGTGACAATCAAATGGCAAGTTATTAACAGTACTTGTCAAATAAGCGAGGTCATTATTTAACCTTTATGGCCTTGGGGCCCTTTATTAGTAACATGATTACACACAAATTATTTAATCTCTCCAAATGTCTGTTTCCTCAGGTATACCATTGAAATCAAAATAGCAACCTTATAGGGTTGTTGGTATCTACCTATTTACATAATACCCTTTCTGTTCCAAAATTGTCCTTTGAAAATTTTCAGACCCATAGCGAGGTTGCAACAGTAGTACAATAAAGGTTTGTAAGCCCCATACAATGTAATTATTACAGCTATTGTTATGGAACCCTTTGAGACGAAGTTCCCTTACATCATGACCCCTCACTTCTTCAACATTTGTCTTACAAAAACAAGGACAAGTTCAGGAAGTTTGGCATGGACACTGTACTGAATGTATTGTGATTCTAAGTGTGGCCGTAGTCCAGCATGTCAATACAAATTGGGAATTTCTTAGAAATTAGAATTTGGGCCCCCACTCCAGTCTGCGCATTAGAATCTGTGTTTTCACAAGACCTCCAAGTAAGTGCGCACGCGTCAGTGTTTGAGAAGCACTAATGAATGGGTTATCCGTATTCATGCTTCACCAGTTGTCAGATGATAATTTACAGAAACCTTGCCCTCAGTGTAGGATGCAGTCCAGTGTCCTGCCGTGTATGTAGCAGTTGTCATGTCTCTTTCATCTCCTTTCATTTGGAACTGCTTTCTCAGTCTGCTTTCCATGATACTGGTACTTTTTTTTTTTTTTTTAAGATTTATTTAGTCTTGGCTGTGCTGGGTTTTCACTGCTGGTGGGCTTTCTCTAGCTGCAGCGAGTAGGGGCGCCTCTACAGTCGCGGTGTGTGGGCTTCTCTTGTGGGTGGCGCATGGACTCCAGGCACACAGGCTTTGGGAGTTGTGGCACTCAAGCTTAGCTGCCACGCGACATGTGGGATCGTCCTGGAGCAGGGATTGAACCCATGTCCCCGGAATTGGCAGGTGGATTTTTAACCACCGGACCATCAGGGAAGCCTGATACTGGTACTTTTCAAAGTACGTGGGCCAGTTATTTTTCAGAATGATCTGTTTTGACTTTTTCTTCACAATTAGATTCTGGTTATATATTTTGGGGCAATTAATTGGCAGCTTCCTAGTTAACATGCACAGTCCCGGATAGTCTTTCTGCTTTTCCAGCTGCTCACCATTCCTTTAGAAATCAGTCCAGATTTGATGTTGATTCTTCAGAATCCTTCTGCTGGAAAGTCTTGCATGGCTGGGGACTGGAATCATCTGGAGGCTTCTGTAGTAACTCACCTCCGATGCCCGGGCTGGGGTGACCTGCGAGTGGGCTCCTCTGGGTCTGTTGAGCAGAGGACGTGCACACGAGCCTCTTCCTGTATCTTGAGCTTCCCTGTAGAGTGTGGCAGCCTCACGGCTCCGAGCCAAGATTTCAGCCAACAGGGCAGAGGCCAAAGGGCCTTTTGTAATTTAGCATCAGAGACCACAAGGCATCACTAAACATATGCTGTTGACCGACTCAGTATGGAGCCTGCCCAGGTTCAAGGGGAGGGGACATGGACACTGCTTCTTGTTGGGAAGAATGTCAAGGAATTTGTAGCCATGTTTTAAGAGTGGGGTGCCATATGTACACCTATGACTGTTCCATGTTGATGTATGGCAGAAACAAGCCCAATATTGTGAAGCAATTATCCTCCAATTTAAAATATATAACAACAGCAAAAAGCCCTTGCTATGGGTAGTGACTGCCCGATTTCTCAATCATAAATGCACTGATCTGTTTGTGATTGATGATAATTGATCCATTAGGAGATACCCCAGAATAGTTAAGAATCCATTCCCTCCAGCAGGTTTTTACCCTTTTAAGTTAGTATTCACTGATGTTGAGATTTATGTTACACAAAAATCTTAAACATAAGGTGCTCATCTCTCAGTAAATAAGCATATACTTAATGATACAGTGTTGGAATCTTTTGTGATAAGGATAATCATGCATGACCAATTTGACAGGTTCTAAACATATGGTGGCAAATAGATGGGGAAACAATGGAAACAGTGACAGATTTATTTTCTTGGGCTCCAGAATCACTGCGGACAATGACTGCAGCCATGAAATTAAAAGAAGCTGGCTCCTTGGAAGATAAGCTATGCCAAACCTAGACAGCATATTAAAAAACAGAGACATTACTTTGTGGACAAAGATCTGTGTAGTCAAGGCTATGGTTTTTCCAGTAGTCATGTATGGGTGTGAGAGTTGGACAATAAAAAAGGCTGAGCATCGAAGGATTGATGCTTTTGAACTGTGGTGCTGGAGAAGACTCTTGAGAGTCCCTTGGACTGCAAGGAGATCCAACCAGTCCATCCTAAAGGAAATCAACCCTGAATATTCATTGGAAGGACTGATGCTGAAACCGAAGCGCCAATACTTTCACTACCTGATGCGAAGCTCCAGTACTTTGGCCACCTGATGCAAAGAGCTCACTCATTGGAAAAGACCCTGATGGTGGGAAAGATTGAAGGCAGGAGGAGAAGGGGACGACAGAGGACGAGATGTTTGGAAGGCATCACTGACTCCTTGGACGTGAGTTTGAGCAAACTCTGGGAGTTGGTGGTGAAGGACAGGGAATCCTGGTGTGCTGTAGTCTGTGGGGTGTCAAAGAGTTGGACATGACTGAGAGACTGAACAAATAAAAATATTCCATACTGATGTTAAGTGATCCTTGATAATTAGGATATTGACAGCAAAACAGGAAGGGGCTCGCTCTCCTCAGTGTGTGGCTCGCTGGTGTTTTATCCTGACTGTTCTCTCTCCTTCCAGTTAAAGGAGTACACTTGACGCATCCTTGCACCCTTTGTCGTTATTGGAAACCTGTGTGTGAAAGCTGGTCCTAGGTGAAGTGAGCTCAGTGGAGGGAAATCTTCCCCTTTTTGCTTCGGGCACAGCTGCTAAAGATGGAGGATGCACAAGTTCCAAACTGAGCTGGAATCCAAGCATCTAAGCATTAGCCTTCTGAGACGTTCCCTGTAAGATACAGAAACTAGGCAGAGTTGGTGCTTCCATCACAGTTAAGGCTTAAGAAGATGAATTGTGCATCCGCACTGAAGGAAAGGCTACTTTCCGTCTCCAGTATGAATGCCCTTCGTGGAGCCTTGAGTTGGCAAATATCAGGGTCTAAAACATGGGGCTGTTTGGAGTGTTCTTAAAAATATGTACGCCTGATTTCTAAACCCTTAGTTAGAAACACATTTCAATTTAAAATCTAGCTGGGCCCTAATGTGTTGAGAAATCGAATCTTGCCCAAAGCTTGTTTCTAACATGCATACAGCAGAGGTCACCTCTCAAGTACAGCTAGGGACTGTGTTCCAGTAAACTCTAGGAACCTGGGCTCCACAGACAGCTGTCCTGATGGGTTGATTCTTTTAAGAGAATGGTGTTGCATGGGAACAAAAGGCTCTGAAGAATGTCATCAGCATTTTAACAGAAATGTTTTTGTGTGTGGGCTGATGGGTGGTTTCATCTTTAAAGAGATTTTCTTGAGTGTTTATCAGGATTTCTGCAAGGAATGTAATGTGTATTAGTTATCACTTCTGTAACAAATAAATTGTAATTTGAAAGAAACTTGCTATTAAGGATTGACAACCTAATCCGGTACATTTTAGAAGCAGTGATAAAATACAAAGGCTGAAACCACACTCCACCTCTCCCCTTGTGCAACTTCTCATAAAATCCCACCATTGATCGCATACAGAACATGGTTTTGCTTTAGGCGTTTTAGGCATTTTATTCTGATAGCTAAAATGGGGAAAAAAAAAAAAAAGTGTGTTGCATTATCTCTTAAATATGTGGGCCACGCCTGGGGGCGTGCATATTTGGAAAAAGATTTCAGATGATTCTGTTAAATGTAATCATATGCAGGTCTTCAGGAGATGTTTTCTTCACTGATGAAAATTCACGCATTTCCTTTCGTAGAATTAGTAGGTCCAGGGCTTGTTTTTCTTTTCAGAGAAATGGTCATTCCTGCCTACCCAAATGAGTAGGAGTCCTGGCTTACTTGCCCAAAGAAAAAAATGTCATTTACCTTGATGAGTCAGTTCTAAATGCATTTACTTACATTCAGTTTAAAGTTTAACAGGTAACATTGAGGGCAAGTCCTACTTTCGTCATAGCCAGAGCTAGCCCTGGCTGGCAGAGATCTCTTTTTGCAGACACTAGGCTTCCTGTGTCCTGATCTTCTGTGTCACTGTTAGGACCATGTGATTTCTAAGGCAGGCTTGAGTCCTGGAAAGAGGCTAGAGTAACAGAGAAGTAAAAGAACCTCAGGAGAAGTTGTCCACCTAAATTGAAGGAGGAGGAAGAGAAAAACAAAGGACTTTCATGTATGGAATATGCTGTATTGCTGACACGGTGTCCGTTTCTTCAGTGTTATTCTAGGCTTCTGTAGAAGTACACATTTTCTGTTTGCATGTGAGCAAAGGACATATTGATCAGAAAAAAATTCTAGCTAACCACTGGCTCTTTATTCAGTTAAGAATATTTGTAGACATTTGGGTTATGAAAGTCACGTTACAGCTGTGTTTGGGAAAGTGTTTTCTTCTGACTTCAGAAAGTGTATGCTTGCGTTCCCCAAATGTTTGCAGGTGCAGATTGATTTTTAAAAAAATGTTCTTGGAGTGTTTTTAAAGGTTTGTAAACCAGAAAACAGCATTTTAGAGCTGGGAATGTGTGTCTGCACCGTGAAGGTAAGAACGAAGCAGTTTTGGCTTAATCAGGAGAGGCTCGCCTTGTGAACTGATGAGGGAGAAAGGTGAGCGTATGTGAATTTCTTTAATACCAGTGGGTTCCAGTATGTTATCAGTTTTTCTTCTTCTCACCTCTTTTGGTCTTTGTGGAACACTAGGAAGACCAAAGCACTGATGCTGCCTCTGCGGTTTTTGTCACGGAAAAAATGCCCATGGTTTGGGGTGGGTAGTTTTGGGGTATGTTCCATTTTATAAAGCTTGTTGATAAAGGTTGTCATTTACTGTAATCTTGAAGGCAAGAGCCAAAGTCAGTTATGTATTCTCCTATTTGGAGCACAGAGAGCTGCAGAAATCAAAGTATTCATTGCCCTAGGACTTGGGAGGAGGTCGGAAAAATGCTACTGGATCGCCAGGGAAGTCCCCACGGTTGGAATCTTAGAAAGAAAAACAGCTCTACCAATTTGATAAATCCCTCTCCACCCCTTAGTGGGGCTTCCCAGGTGGCACTAGTGGTAAAGAACCCACCTTAATCCCTGGGTTGGAAAGATCCCCTGGAGGAGGGCATGGCAGCCCACTGCCGTGTTCTTGTCTGGAGAATCGCGTGGACACAGGAGCCTGGCGGGTTACAGTCCATGGGGTCACAAAGAGTTGGACACGACTGAAGTAACTTAATGTGCATGCAAGGACCTCCACCCAATACACTTTTTGCCTTTCTTTTCTTTTTTGGGGAGATTGTAAACCAAAATGGTTGTTCTTCCAGCATTCACAGTGAGTCAGGGCCACTGTCAGAGCCGGGGTCGGGGGAAGGACGCCCCGGGGGATGGACGCCCCGGGGCTTGTCGCGTCTCCCGCTCCTTCCTCCCGCTCGTTCTTCCTGGACACCCCTCTCCTCTCCTCTGTGACGTCACAGAAATAGCCTTGTGCTGGTGGGTGTTAGCAGAACTGGGAGCAAGCCCCTGTGCTCCCATGTCAGCCCCCTGGGTCCCTGTGTTGAGGACTGTGTCCAGTAATGCATGTGAAAGCACTTTCAAGAATTTCAGCTACTGAGCAAAAGTCTCCCCACTGAGGAAGTGTATGCGTCAAGGGTAGTCTGTTGGAAAGAAAGGGTCGGTGCCAGCGTGCTGAGAGAGAGCAGTGAACACGGAGCCCTTCATCTGGGGACGGATCTGCCATTAGCTGGTGGTGTGCATAGAGTATGAGGGAATCTTCAGCCACAGGCCTCAGTCTCTTCCACTCAGATACAGGGGTGAGGGAAGCGATAACTTGGAGTCTTTGCAGCTCGCTGATTCTGAGTTTATTCTCCATCCAGAAAAACATGAAGCCTTAGACTGTTTCCAGGGTCTAGTGCTACTGTCAGTTGCTATTATCAGTGCTGGTTAAATTTTCTATAAAACACACATTCAGTCTTGGGGTAATGTTGATTCCACAACAGACAGTAGGGTGTTTTCAGAACTCTCGGTGTTCTGTTCACACCCCCAGCTTAACTCTGCAAGTATGTTGTAGATGGGTGGGTCAGGGTTACAGTCACACCCGCCCCCAGGTAACAAGTGTTTGTCTGAACACACTGGAGACTCTGAACTGAAAGAAATATTTGGCCATTTTGTTGTTATGTGTTTTATTTAAAAACAATTTTTTTTTTATGTGATTGTTTTTGCTGGGAAAGATTATGAGGGCAATAGGAGAAGGGCTCGACAGAGAATGAGATGATTGGATGGCGTCAGTGGACGTGAGCTTGAGCAAACTCAGACAAATAGTAGAGGGCAGGGAAGCGTGCTGCGGCCCATGGGGTCGCAGAGTCGCACACGACTCACTGACCAACAATACGGTTTTCAAAGACGGCCTTCTCTTTGCAGTTCTTGCACAATACTGACTGTGTCCCCTGTGTTGCACAGCATGTCTTTGTAACTTATTTTACACCTGATATTTTGTGCCTCTTCATCCTTTACCCCTGTGTTGTCCCTCCCCCCGTTCCCTCTCCCCACTGGTAAAGGATTAGTTTCTTCCCTGTATCTGTGAGTCTGCTTCCTTTTTGATACTTATTTTCCCTAGTCTGTTGTATTTTTTATTTTTTAAAATTTTCATTGGAGTATAGTAGATTTGCAATGTTGTGTTAGTTTCAGGCATATACCAATGTAGTTTGGTATTAAAAAAAAAAAGATTGGAAGTTTTATTTGTCCCTCCTTTCTATATTAAAGGTTTACTACGGAGAATATGCACTGATTTCCAGTGTCTTCTTACTGAGCCTGTTTACGGATAGATGTAGTTATGTGAGATATGACATCACCAGAAAGGACATAAGATGAATGGGGCCTAATATAACTGGGTGGTATTGGAGGTGGACGGGCTTGGTGATGAAGACGGGCATGCTGGAATCAGGAAATCTGGGTTCAGATCTTTGTAATACAGTTAAGCACCCGGCACAATGTCAATCATACTGCAAGTACCCAGTAGTTGCAACTGTTAACTATTCAAGGTGCCAGGAATATACAAACATATTAGTAATCTCCCTATCTCAAGAAAGACCACTGAACTCTTCTAGAGAAAGAGCTTTTTTAGAAAGAATGATCTCATTCCCCTTAACTTCCTTTATCCATGATGATGTTGTTTAGGTGCCAAGTCATGTCCACGTGGACTGTAGCCCCCCAGGCTCTTCTGTCCATGAGATATCAGCTGAACCAAATGTTTTAGGCTTGAGTTGGATACTGAAGTGAAATTTGTAGAAGCCCATTCTTGTTTCCTATTCTCTGCAAAGTGTTTCCGGCAGAGGTCGCCTGGTCGTTTCCACACAGGCCCCTGGTAGCAGAGCGTGAAGGACCCAGGGAGGTATTTATGTGTATGGCTGCATCCCATGGGTATAAACTTCCAGTTTGTTAAGTCAGAGGAATCTGTGACTCTAAGCAGTAGTGCCAGACTTCTGTTTGTGCTCGTACTCTTCAGAGACCCAAGTAAGCACTGTTTACCTGACATGCCTATGTGTGGGTTTTTGTTTTTTTGTCATTGGATTGTCTGGTTTGAGCTTTTCTTATGTTGTAAATACACAGATACAGTGGAAAAATTTTCTACCCTGGAAAAAACAGATTTTGAGTAGGCTTGATCTGTTCCTTAAGTTGAGTTCATCTTTTGCCCTAGAGCAAAGGTGTCATGATGTGGGGAAGGTGGGAGAGAGTCGCTTGATTTTGGAATGAGACCTGGGAGGTAGAGGAATTTGGATACATGCAGTGGTTCTGGCATTGGAAAATCAGTGTTACATTTAAAGTAGACAAATGTCTTGACTATATGGAACTAGATAAGCTAAAATTTAACTGTTAGATTGCCAGGAAAGAAGACAACACTTTAAAGTAAATAATTTACTCTTCCCTCCTCTTTTGAATTTAAAAAGAATATCTTTTAAAATTAAAAAAAAAAGAGTATCTTTTAAAATAATTTCTGAAGTTTCAGAGAGAACCATGAGAGCATAGATTTGTAGCCTGAAAAAAAAAAAGAATTGAGAACTGTGGTCGGTGCATTGGCAAACAAGGTTAAATACATATGAGAGGTAATGTATTCTTGAAATGTCTACAAGAACAAACACAGTGCTTTCCTGAATAGATACAGGACAGTATAATTGGTGATTTTTTCCTTAAGAATTAAATTTGTTTGTTTTTTAAATGGGCAACAGGAGCTTTGAAATCAGAGTTGAGAGTTATGATACCAACTCTGCCGTCTGGGCTGACTATTTAATCTTTGAGCTTTTATCATTTAAAAAAAAAACTGTGAGGAGTAATACTTCCGTCAAAGGTTCTTGAGAAGTTTAAACTCTTTCAGAGAGAGCCTACTACCTAGTAGGTGTTTATTAAATGTGAAATGTATTGAATGATAGAGGAAGTAATTTAAATTTTAAATTTCAGTGCTAAAATACAGAAGTAAATATATGAAACCATTGTGTAATTCTAGGTGACTTGGCAATTTTGAGGAGGCACTGTTCATTGCTTCCTTTTAGTCCATTGCTTGATGAACTTTTCTATAAACACTTTCAATTAACTAAACAGTGAATTTAAGAGATATTCAAGACCTCAAAGAATTAACAACCTCTTAAAATGGCAGTTGAGTAGGGCAAAAGGATCTGCCTTCATTTTTATTATCATTTACTGGATGTGATCCCATTACAGTACAGTAGTTACTATTTATTTCTGGTTACTTAATGGTGCCAAGTACTGTATCAAATGCTTTATAAATATCTCATTAAATCCCTGTAATAACTTGAGATGTACATATTATGGCCTTTACTATATAAATGAAAAGATAAGAAAACACTCTTTTAATAATATGTCTGCTGCTACTGCCTCTGCTAAGTCACTTCAGTCGTGTCCGACTCTGTGTGACCCCATAGGCAGAAGCCCACCAGGCTCCCCCATCCCTGGGATTCTCCAGGCAAGAACACTGGAGTGGGTTGCCATTTCCTTCTCCAATGTGTGAAAGTGAAGTCGCTCAGTCGTGTCCGACCCTTAGCGACCCCATGGACTGCAGCCTACCAGGCTCCTCCATCCATGGGATTTTCCAGGCAAGAGTACTGGAGTGGCTTGCCATTAACTGGGAAGACTTAAAAACCAGGATAGTACCTTTTCAAGTTATCATTTGTGCTTTGGAATCACCTAATCTGATGAGGGACTTCCCAGGTGGCTCAATGGTAATGAGTCTGCCTGCCAAACAAGAGACACAGGTTTGATCCCTGACTCCGGAAGATCCCTTGGAGAAGGAAGTGACCTGGTGTGCTATAGTCCATGGGGTTGCAAAGATTTGAGCACAACTTGATGACTGCACTACCACCAGTTCAGTTCAGTTGCTCAGTCTTGTCCGACTCTTTGCAACCCCATTGGACTGCAGAATGCCAGGCTTCCCTGTCCATCACTAACGCCCGGAGTTCACTCAAACTCTTGTCCATCAAGTCAGTGATGCCATCCAACCATCTCATCCTCTGTCATCCCCTTCTCCTCCCACCTTCAGTCTTTCCCAGCATCAGGGTCTTTTCCAAGGAGTCAGTTCTTTGCATCAGGTGGCCAAAGTAATGGAGTGTCAGCTTCAGCATCAGTCCCTCCAATGAATATTCAGGACTGATCTCCTTTAGGATGGACTGGTTGGATCTCCTTGCAGTCCAAGGGACTCTCAAAAGTCTTCTCCAGCACCACAGTTCAAAAGTATCAATTCTTCAGCCCTCAGCTTTCTTTATAGTCCAACTCTCACATCCATACATGACTACTGGAAAAACCATTGCTTTGACTAGATGGACGTTTGGTGGCAAAGTAGTGTCTCTGCTTTTTAATATGCTGTCTTGGTTGGTCATAGCTCTTCTTCCAAGGAGCAAGCGTCTTTTAATTTCATGGCTGCAGTCACCATCTGCAGTGATTTTGGAGCCCAAGAAAAGAAAGTCTGTCACTGTTTCCATTGTTTCCTCATCTATTTGCCATGAAGTGATGGGCCTGCATGCCATGATCTTAGTTTTTTGAATGTTGAGTTTGAAGCCAGCTTTTTCACTCTCCTCTTTCACTTTCATGAAGAGGCTCTGCAGTTGCTCTTCGTTTTCTACCATGAGGGTGGTGTCATCTGCATATCTGAGGTTATTGATATTTCTCCCGGCAATCTTGATTCCAGCTTGTGCTTCACCCAGTCTGGCATTTCGCATGATGTACTCTACATTAAGTTAAATAAGCAGGGTGACAGTATATCACCTTGACATACTTCTTTACCAATTTTGAACCAGTCCATTGTTCCATGTCCGGTATAACTGTTGCTTCTTGACCTGCATACAGATTTCTCAGGAGGCAGATCAGGTGATCTGGTATTCCCATCTTTTTAAGAATTTTCCACAGTTTGTTGTGATCTACATAGTCAAAGGCTTTGGTGTAGTCATTAAAGCAGAAGTAGATGTTTTTCTGGAACTTCTCTTACTTTTTCTATGATCTAGTGATGTTGGCAATTTGATCTCTGGTTCCTCTGCCTTTTCTAAATCCAACTTGAACATCTGGAAGTTCACAGTTCAGGTACTGTTTGTTGAAGCCTCGCTTGGAGAATTTTGAGCAAACCACCACCACCAATCTGTTAATAGGTTAGCTCTTTGAAAGCTAATTCACATACACTTTATTGAGAGAATGGTGGGTCATTAGAATCTTTGAAACAGTTCACGCCTAATTAGGACTTGGGAAGATCCAAGGCATTGATTGCATATGTCCAGGGCCAGTTTTTCTGAAACAATTTTTCTGGTGTTTCAGTATAGATTTAGTCCATCCAAGGAAAGTACAGAATGCTGTGGGATGACTATCTAAATAATTGTTTCTCAGCCTTGACTACAGAAAAGAATCACCTGGGAAGCTTTAAAATGCAAATCACAGAAGAACAGAACCACCCCCACACCCCCAGAAGCCCAGTCCCCAATCTTAGATCTACTCCCTCCTTCAGTTTTATAATGGACATATAATGTTGTTTTAGTTAAAGATGTACAACTAATTTGATACGGGTATATATTGTGAAAATTACCCCAGTAAGTTTAGTTACCATCCATCATCACGTCACATATTTTTTTTTTCTTCCTGTGATGAGAACTTTTAAGACTACTCTCTTAGCAACTTGCAAGTATATGATATAGTACTGGTAACTATGGTCACTATGCTGGACTTTACACCCCCAGAACCTATTTATTTTATAACTCAAAGAAGTTTGTACATCTCGAGTACAGTCACCCATTCCCAGAGCTGCCTCTGGAAGCCACCAATCTGTTCTTTGTTTCTCTGAATTTGTTTTTCTCTGAGATTTCTTTCTTTCTTTTTAAGATTCCAGTATAAGTGTGATCATATGTGTCTTTATCTGTCTGACTTATTTCACTGAGCACAGTGCCGTCATCCACATTGTTGCTTGTAGCAGGGCTTTCTTCTCTTTTATGGCTAAGTAATATTCTCCTTGGAAGTACTGATGCTGAAGCTGAAGCTCCAATACTTTGGCCACCTGATGCAAAGAACTGACTCATTAGAAAAGACCCCAGTGTTGGGAAAGATTGAAGGTGGGAGGAGAAGGGGACGACAGAGGATGAGATGGTTGGATGGTATTGCCGACTCAATAGACATGAGTTTGAGCAGGCTCCGGGAGTTGGTGATGGACAGGGAGGCCTGGCGTGCTGTAGTCCATGGGCATTGCAGAGTCGGAGAGGACTGAGCGACTGAACTAACTGACTGAATATTCTCCTAGATGTTCTGATGTAAACTGAACTGTTTCATGTCTTCTGCGGGCCCAGTCCTGGGATGTCTTGGATCAGCCCCCAGGAATCTAGTAGTCACACGCCTGGGTCCTGATTTGCTTGGTCATCTGGCTCTGCAGACTGGGACTGCTCTCACACCGCACTCCCCACACCCTCACCCTATGGGGTGGGGGAGGTAGGGGATGCGAAACAGGTGTCAGCATTCACATCATTCCAATCAGTGCGATCTTCTAGAAAGGTCTGCTTAGAAGGTTATCAGCTGTCCAGTGCTGTGTCTTCGTATATACCCTTTCCACTGTTTATGCTTTGGGGATACTGGCTCTGTTGTTTGATTTCCTATTCCAGTAGCGTCCCAGAGGCCGGCCCCGTGTTTGTAAAGACTGAGCATAAGACCACAGGCTCTTCCCAGTGTTGCTCACGCACAGGTGCTAGTTTCTTTTTGCGGGATCAAGTTTTCCTGTCTTCTCTTTCACCACTGTCATCCTCTTCACCACCTAACTGCTCTCCTGTTCCCGTCACTATGCAGCCTTCCTTAACTGGAACGATGACACATGGCGGTAGAGCCAGCTGTGGACAGCGGTGTACACAGCAGGGGAGTTTTTAAGGCAGATAAGTAGCTGCTATTTTCCAGAGCGCCCCATTGGAACACAAAGCCTGTGGAAGTATGGTATTAGCGGGTTCAGTTGGAGCACAAAATTAAATTTTCACAAGCAAATATTTGTCCGTAGTAATGTAAACCATTTTTTATTCCGTTTACACATGAGGGGGCAGTATGGTATTATAAAGCAAAAGCTCTGTTGGAATTGTTTATTTCTGTTGGTATATGATAGCTTTTAGACGAGAACTTGTAGATGGTGAATATAATTCTGACGTTTTGGTTAGCTATTAAATGTGATACATGTATGTGGTACCCTCACTTGTATACACAGGTCATACACCTGTTTTTATTCAGATGCATAATCATCTCCATGCAGCAATGGGGCTTTCACTCAGCGCCTTTTATTGTAAGTTTTAGATTCATGGTTTATGTAATGCTAGCTGACTTTCTCCAAGTATTCTGCATTTAGAACATCAGTTCTCTGGAGATAACACTGTCTGTTAGGGTGATGTCTAAATATTTTATATTAGGACTTCATTGAAGGCTGAAGGGACTCCAGTGTTGGGGATGGGAAGCTTCTGAACTCAGGTCTTGGCAGCAATGGAAATTTTATTATAAATCACCTCTATGATATGCTTCCCTTTATGGCACAGTTTGGAGCTTCCCCGGTGGCAACTAATGGTAAAGGACCCTCTTGCCAGAGCAGGAGACTGAGAGACGTGGGTTTGATCCCTGGGTTGGGAAGATCCCCTGGAGGAGGGCAGGGCAACCCACTCCAGTACTCTTGTCTGGAGAATCTGCATGGACAGAGGAGCCTGGCAGGCTCCAGTCCATGGGGTCACAAAGAGTCAGACAAACGACTTAGGACGCGCGCAAAGTGCAGCTTGCAATTCTTAAAGAAAAAAATTTGCTAAGGAAAGAATCAGCACATTTTAATTAATGTTGTTGTTGCTAACAGATGAATGACACTGTAAATGATGAAGGTGCTGCTGTTCTAGGTTTTGTAAATAGAGGGGAAATATTTAAGGGAGGTTGGAGGGCATTAAACAAATTGATTAAATATACTGCACGTTTTATGAAAAGTGTATGTGGACTCCGAAAGGTAATTTCATAAGCACGGGCTATTTTTAAATGTGTGAAAAATATTTGTAGTTGTATGCTTCTGTTTATGTAGTTTGAAAAAAAAATTGAAACTAGCATTTTGGCATAAATATAACCCTGTGTGAAACTGAATAGGATATTTGTTTTTAGAGTTTTATCCTGGTTACTTCCTTTGTGGATGAAGAGCGGTGGTATTGTCTACATCTGGTGGAGATAATTAGACTTGTTTGGGCATGACTCTATTTTGAAATATAATGATTTGATGTTGCTTTTACTTACTGTTAATGAGAAATTTTATTTTGAAATCTTCTGTTAAAAAATAAATACATGATTTGTGACTTATGCCCAAAATTTAAAGGCATGGATTTTTGGCTCCAGCAGCCCATTTTGGATGGATTCCAAATCAAATGTTGTTTGGGATTGGTATACTGTTGGAAAACCGAAGTTTCTGTTCATGGAAAACAATTAATGTCCTTTATGTTTTGATGGCAGATTTTTAGGACCCCGCCTGATGCCACATTGCCTGAGCCAGTCCCCCTGTCAGCACCCCCAAATGCTCCGCCCAGACAATCGAAGAGGCAGGGCCAGAGGATTAAGAGACCCGTGGCTGTATATAATCTCTGTCTTGAACTGGAAGATGGTAAGATGTTCGTTCCATTTTCCTTCTTGCCTTTGTCCCCAGGACAGGCCATAGTTTCCCATGCTTTGTGTTTTTAGTTTCCTTCTGCCCTTAAGATTATAATCTTTTCAGATTAACGATGGGGGGTGGTGAAGCTCTTGTGTCAGGGAGAGCATGCAGAGTTCCAGTTTGCGTTTCTCTTTGTTATGCATGGTTCTTTTTTTACTTTGAAAAAGACAGCTTACGTTTCTTTTTTGGGAGGCTTGTGTGACCTCCTGTGAGGTGACGTAACCCTGAGACAGATGGAAGAGGAACTGAAGTCAAAACAGGTCTTCTGTGAGCAGAGCAGATCCAGTCTGATGTTCAGTGCTTTGAGATCAAAGGCGCAGGTCGCAGTCGCACTGGGTCTGTGCTTCTGCACCATCCTTGCCCCAGTTTTCTGACTTAGTCTTCTGAGGCAGGTGTCTTATCCTGTGGCAGAGGCGGCAAACTGCCCATGGTTGGGGCTGGACCAAGTGGACCAGGCTACTCCGGGACTCTGATCAGTGGAAGCCCTCACTGTCCATCCAAACCACCCTGTTCCAGCTACTGTTGTCCTGTGGTTGCCACCTGTCTCAAATGGGAATTTAAACAGTGATCCTTACAAAACAAGGCTGTGCGCTCATTGGACACACCCAGTTACTGATTTGTAACCATGTGATCATTGGTGTGGAGAATAAGATTAAAACTACCAAGGTTTTATTGGTTTGGAGGTATGAAGTGATTGTCAAAGGGAGGGAAGAAATGAAGATAGAAACAAATCCAGTACCTCCATCATAAGCAGCTGTATAGCTGATATCCAAAGATCCAAGCCAGCAAGTGACATGTGTCTTTAACTCCCAGGGGGTCTGTGCAGGAGGACTCAGAATGCCTCCTGTAATAACATTGAGGGCAAAGGCATTCCAATATTCTTTTAAAGTATTTAAGACATACGTGCATGTGATACAAGTGTTAGTTTTGCAATCACATCCATATTTTCCAGAGTAAGGGCATGATTTGTTGTGTTATTGCCTTAGTCATGTCCAACTCTTTGCGACCCTATGGACTGTAGCCTGCCAGACTCCTCTGTCCATGGGATTCTCCAGGCAAGAATACTGGAGTGGGTAGCCCTTCCCTTCTCCAGGAAATCTTCCTGATCCAGGGATCGAACCCAGGTCTCCCACATTGCAGGCAGATTATTTACCGTCTGAGTCACCAGGGAAGCCCTGTGATTTAAAGCAGCCTCTAGTTTCAGAGCTGCCTTTTAGTCCTTAGTTTCAGCTTCTCAGCCCAGCTAACTTTTTATCCTCTCCTCTTTTTTTCTTTCCCCACATTAAGTGTCTCTACAGAGTTACTAATAAGGAGTAAAGCTGACTGGTTTGAATTGCACCTTGACTTTTATCTCACTTGTCCTCTGGTGGAAGTGTTAAAAGATTAGTGAATGAGACAAATGTTGGAAAGTAGGTGGGGGAAGGAAATCAAGCTGACGTGAAACAGTACCTACACAGGCTCATCAACTTTAAGCAAAATCGAATTGTTTCTCATTTCATAAAAGAAATGACCAAGGAGGGACCTTTTGTTTTAGAGTTGCATCTACTTGGGGGGCAGGTATTTTTAGCAACTGAGTCAGAGTATCCAGTCATGTGAATATAGTTTACTAATCTCTTGATCATTGGGTTGCTGAGTAATTATTATTAATGGGTAAGAAACTGCTGAAGTGGTATTTAGCATATTTTTTATGGATATATTCAAAATGGTGTACAATCATAGCTTTTCTGATTTTTAGGCTACATAATAATTCTTTAAAATTTTTAATTATAAGGAAAAAAGATTGACAAATATTTAATTCCTTTAGTCTGTTTTTATATTCACTACTTATATGATGTTTTAATCTACATTTTGTCTTTTTATAAACTTTATGTTAATTCTTGATTTCAGCGTTTGGTTTTTTGTTTTTTTTTTAATGGTGTTACAATCACAAAAGTTCATGATTTTGGTCATGGAGTGATTTTATTTCACAGGTCGTAAGATAAAGCAACTAAAAACTGTTATTTATCTTCTCCCTTCACCTCAACTATTTGTAGCTCAGCTTTAGTGAAACTCAAGTTGTGTGAAAAAGGATTGTTTCAGAGAGAACAAAGTGGGAGCCATATTCCGCATATTCTGAAAAAGGAAATAAATGAAGAGGTGGTGAAAATGCTTTTGAAAGGAAGCATACAGAAAAAGGATACTGAAAAGCTTTGTTATTGATTATTTAGCATACTGAAAACTCTACCCTTTCAAAAAAAATTAAAAATCTCTTATCACCAGGACTAAATGTTTTTTAGTAGTCTGAGTCATCTATTTGGAATTTTCAAAAGTTTAATATTTTTATGCATTTTTTTTCTTATTCATGGTCATTGGGTCACTTCTCATGTTTATCTAGTTTTGGTTAAAGTATAAGATGGCTGGATGGCATCACCGACTCGATGGACAAGAGTTTGAGTGAACTCCGGGAGTTGGTGATGGACAGGGAGGCCTAGTGTGCTGTGATTCATGGGGTCACAAAGAGTCAGACATGACTGAGCGACTGAACTGAACTGATGCGTTATGGCCAATTTTGGTTGATTTATTTTTCCAAGTTGTTTGGTTTGAGTGTAATAGAAAATTTAAATGCAAGTGTGTTTCCACCCTTCCCCCCATTTATTCACTGTAGTACAAGATAGATTTAATGGAGTCCAGTACAAATTATTTTTGTTTCAAGTTAGGTAATTTATTTGCCAAGATTCAAGGAATTAGTTTGGATAACAAGAGATTTTCTTTTTCTTTCTTTCTTTTTTTTTTTAAAAAAAACTTTTTACTGGGGTATAGTTGCTTTGCAGTGTTGTGCTCTTGGAGGATTTTCTTAAGTTTTTTTGGTCACAGATTTGGTATTTGAGTGAAGTGGTTTGTAGTATGTTATTTCTTCTTCTGCATGCAGTAGGATGTGAAACTATAATATGTGATGTATGGAACAGCCAACCCTGGAAAACACTTAGAATTGGTTTCAGTTCAGCATGTAGCAAATCAGAAAGTCATTATTACCAGTCAGCAAGCCTGATGGCATGAGCTGAAGTAGGATAGGCTGGAAAAGTGGAGAGTCCTAGCTTTGCCTGTGTGAACTGGGAGAGACATCCTCTGCTGTTATACATGGTTCTTATTATGTTTTTTTAATACCCCTCCCCCACACACAAATTTAATTAAAGATACTTAGTATCTTTAGCAAAGGTTTAATTGGCATTGGCACATTTAGCCATACTGCATAGGCAGGCTCATTATTTTCCTTTGTTAATACGTGATTTAATGGTATTAGACTTGTTATTTGCAGAAAACTACGATTTAGTTTCCTAAGGATCTCTGTTGATGATTAATATGAACTGAAATGGATATAGTATCTAGCTAGATTTTTAGAGCAACTGTTAAATCTTTTCTGAAATTCTTATTATTTTGTAGAAGCCATATTGTTCACTTTAATATAGCATTTTATAGTCTAAAAACCTTAAAGCTGAGTAGCTTTAGCTTTAAGTCAGTTGTGAAATAGTGAAATATGAGGTAGGCTGCGCAGTGGTAAAAAGTAGATGAAAAAATCAAAGGCTCCCTTTTATTTTATTCTCAACTTATGTTGCTGTGTTTTTATTTCCTCAGAAGTGGTACTAAAGTAACTTGAAAAAAGTTAATATATGTTGTGTTTTTGTTTTCACCTGCCCACTCCAAATTTATGTCCTTACTACCTCTTTTTTAATTATATGGATTTCAGATGTACATTATAATTTGACATCTATATACACTAGAGGTTAATCACCACCACAAGTTAGTTATCATCCATCACCATACAGTTGACCTTCAACCCTTTCATCCACTTCCCAACCCTCTTTCCCTCTGATAACCTCTTATCTGTTCTCTGTATCTGTGTATTTGTTTTATTTTGTTTGTTTTGTTTTTTAAGATTCCACATGTGAGTGAAATAATATAGTTATTTGTCTTTCTCTCTCTGGCTTACTTCATATAGCAAAATACTTCCAGGGTCCTTCTTTGTTGTCACAGATATCAGGATTCCATTCTTTTTCATGGCTGAGTTACATATATACACATGCAATATATATGGTACGTATATATATATATATCCATTCATCTGTCAGTGGACACAGGTTGGTTTCCATATCTTGGCTATTATAAATAATGCTGCAGTGAAAGCCGGGGTGCATGTGTCTTTTCGAATGAATGTTTTTGTGTTCTTCAGGTGAATACTCAGAAGTGGAATAGCCGGGTCACGTGGTGGTTCTATTCTTAATCTCCGGAGGAACTGTTTTCCCTAATGGCTGTAGCAAATGCCATTTCCCTAGTGGCTTTCCCACCAGCAGTGCTCCAGGGTTCTCTCTTCTCCACAGCCTCTCCAGCATTTTCTTATCTTTGATAACAGTCATTCTAACCGGTGTGTGGTGATATCTCATTGTGATTTTGTTTTGCATTTTCCTCATAATGGATTATGTTGAACATCTTTTCATGTGTCTTTTGGGCATTCCTGTGTCTTCTTTGGAAAGTGTTCATGTTCTCTGCCCGTTTTAAAGTCTTGTTGATTCATCACCTTATTTTTGGCTGCCCTAGATCTTCGTTGTTGCCTGTGAGCTTTCTGTAGCTGCAGTGACTCCGGGTTCCTCCTCTTTGTGGTCCGTGGGCTTGTCATCGTGGTGGCTTCTCTAAGGAGCACAGGCTCTAGGCCATGTGGGCTTCAGTGGCTGTGGCTCATGGGTTTAGTTGCCCCACAACATGTAGGATCTTCTCAGACCAGGGGTCGAATCTGTGTCCCCTGCATTGCAAGGCAGCTTTAAACCGCTGGACCACCAGGGAAGCCCTCAGCCCAATTTTAACTTGGGTTGTTTTATTTATTTTTCGTTTCTGTTGTTAATCTGTATGAGTTCTGTATATAGTTTGACACTTAAAAGTGTTAAGCCTTATTGTATGTGTGGTCTGCTAGTATCTCCTTCCGTTCTGTAGGCTGCCTTGTATTTTGTTGATAGTTTCTTTTGCTGTGCAGGATTGATGTATTCTCATTTGTTTATTTGTTTCTGTTTCCCTTACCTTTGGAGTCAGAGCCACAAAAAAATTAGCTATGACCAATGTCCGTGAGTTTACTGCCTATGTTTTCATCAAGGTATTTTATGGTTTCAGCTTTTTACATTCAAGTGTTTAATCCATTTTGAGTTAATTTTTGTGTCTGGTGATTCTTTTGCATGTGGCTGTCTAGTTTTCCCAGTGCTATTGAAGAGACTGTCATTTCTACATTTTATGTTATTTGTTCCATAATTTAATTGTCCATGTGTGTGAAAGTTTATTTCTGGAATCTCAGTTCTGTTTCTTTGACCTATATGTCTGTTTTTGTTCCAGTACCATACTGTTTGGATTACTATAGCTTTGTAGTATACTTGGAATAAAGGGCATATAATACCTCCAGCTTTGTTGTTCTTTCTCAAGATTGTTTGGGCTATTTGGGGTCTTTTGTGGTTCCATACAATTTTTAGAATTATTTGTTCTGGTTCTGTGGAATATGCCATTGGCATTTTGATAGGAATTTCATTGAATCTGTAGATAGCATAGATATTTTAGCAATATTTTTCTAATCTGTGAGCATGGACTATCTTTCCATTTATTTGTGTCTCCTTTGATTTCTTTCTAGTGTCTTATAATTGTCAGTTTACCGGTCTTTCACCTCCTTGGTTAAATTGATTACCAGGTATTTCATTATTTTTGATGCAATTTTAAATGGGATTGTTTTCTTAATTTCTGTTTCTGGTAGTTTGCTGTTAGTGTATATAAAAGCCACAAAATTCTATATGTTGCTTTTGTATCTTGCAACTTTAATGAATTCATTTATTCTGTCTTTTTTTTTTTGATGGAAGCTTTTTAGAGTTTTCTATATATGGTATTATGTCATCTGTGGATAGTGACAGTTTTATTTCTTCCTTTCTAGTTCTGATGTATTTTATTTCTTTTCTTACATAATTATTGTGACTAGGACTTTCAGTACTGTGTTCAATAAAAGTAAGGTGAGAGTGGGCATCCTTGTCTTGTTCCTAATCTTCAGGAAAAACTTTCAGCTTTTCACTGTTAGAATATGATGTTATCTGTGGATTTGTCACATATGGCCTTAATTATGTAAAGGTTCATGCCCTTTATATGCACTTTGTTGAGAGTTTTTACCATAAATGGATGTTGAATTTTGTGAAATGCTTTTTTTGTCATCTATTGAGATGATCATATGGTTTTTATTCTTTAGCTTTGCTAATGTGATATATCATATTGATTGATATATGGGTGTTGAACCAATCTTACATCCCTGGAATAAATCCCAATTGATAATGATGTAAGATCCTTTTAATCTAATTGTTGAATTTCATTTGCTAATATTTTGTTGAGAATTTTTTTCATGTATATTCATCAAGGTATTGGCCTGTCATTTTCTCTTTTTTGTGATGTTCTTATCTGGTTTTAGCATCAGGGTAATTCTGGCTTCATAAAAAGTGTATGAAAAATTTCTCTCCTTTTCTTTTTTTTTTTTTTGGAAATGCTTGAGCAGGCTGGGTTTTAAATCTTTGAGTGATTTGTAGAATTTGCTAGTGAAGCTATCTGACTGGGTTTTTGTTTGTTGAGAGATTTTTGATTACTGTTTCAACCTCCTTACTAGTAATTGATCTAGTCGATACTCTCTTTCTTCATGATTTAGTATTAGAAAATTTCATGTTTTTAGGAATTGACCCATTTCTTCTAGGTTGTCCACAGTTTGTTAGTTTATAATTGTTTGTAATAGTTTTTCATGATTCTTTGTATTTCTGTAGTTGTTACTTCCCCTCTTTCATCTCTGATTTTATTTAGTTGAGTCCTCTCTTTTTTTTCTCAGTAAGTCTAACTGAAGGCTTGTCAGTTTTTGTTTGTCTTTTCAGAAAACCAGCTTATAGTTTCATTGATCTTTTTTATTGTTTTTTCATCTCTGTTTCATCATTTTCACTCTATTATTCCCTTCCTTCTACTGATTTTGGACTTTGTTCTTCTTTTTCTGGTTTCTCTAGATGTGAAGTTAGGTTGTCTAATTGGAAATATTCTTATTTCTTAAGGTAGGCCTGTATTGCTGTGAACTTTCTTTGCTGCATCTCATTGATTTTGGCATGTTGTATTTCTGTTTTTATCTCTAAATATTTTTTATCTCTCCTTTGATTTCTTTGATGCATTGGTTCCTCAGTAGCCTACTTACCTTTATGATTTTGTGGGTTTTACTTTTTTTTTTCCTTGTGATTGATTTCTAGTTTCATACTACTGTGGTTAGAGAAAATGCTTGATGTATAATTTCAGTCTTGAAACTAGTGAAATAACATGTAACCTATCTTGGAAAATGTTCCACGTGCACTTTAAATGAGTGTATATTCTGCTTTTGGATGGAATGTTCTGTATTTGTAGATATTTATTAAGTCCATCTGATCTAATGCACCGTTTAAATTCATTGTTTCCTTATTGATTTTCTGTCTGGATGATCTACCCACTGATGTAAGTGAGGTGTTAAAGTCCCCCACTATAATTGTATTGCCTTTAATCAATCTCTTTGTATGTCCATTAGTACTTGCTTTTGTATATCTTGTGCTTCTCCACTGGGTGCGTATTCATTTATAAATCTTATCTCTTCTTGCTGTATCAACACCTTTATCATTATATAATGCCCTTCTTTGTGTTTTATTACAGTCTTTGTTTTAAAGAACATTTTGTCTGATATGAGTAGAGTTTTCTCCAGCTTCCTTTTATTTCCATTCATGTGAAATGTCTTTTTTATGTCCCTTCACTTTGAGTTTGTATGTGCCCTGTCTGTTGAAGTCTGTCTCCAGTCAGCCGTTCTCTCTTTTGATTGTAAAATTTAGTCTTTTTACATTTAAAACAATTATTGATAGGAATGTGCTTATTGCCTTTATGTTAATTGTTTTCTGGCTGTTCTTGTAGTTCTCTGTTCCTTCTCTTCCTATTAATAGCTTCTTTTGTCTTGGTGGTTTTGTGTGTGAGTATGTGTGGTATATTGACATTTCTTCATCATTTTCTTCTGTGTGTTTACTATAAGCTTTTTCTCATGGTTTCAATGAGATTCACATATAACATTTTCATAGTAGCCCATTTTAAGTTGATAGCCGCAGCCTATTTTAAGTTGATAGGTGCTTAAAGCTTTGGAATGTGTCCAAATTTATCTTTTTACTCCCCCATCACATTTTATACCTTTGAAAAAAATTATTTTAGTAACTTTTAATTAATTAATTTATTTTTGGCCACACTGCACATCATGTGGGTTCTTAATTCCCTAGACAGGGATCTAACACATATTCCCTGCATTGGAACACAGAGTCTTAACCACTGGACCAGGGAAGTCCCCACATTTTATACTTTTGATGACACATTTTACATCTTTTTATTTTGTGCATCTTTTAACTATTTTAATTTTAGTTTTACTACTTTTCGTATTTTAACCTTCATATTTGTGTTTTAAGTGGTTGATTCATTATTATATGTTTACCTTTTCCAGTGATTGTTTTACTTTTATATATTATCTCATTATTAGTGCCATTTCTTTTCAGCTTGAAAAATTTGTTTTAGCATTTCTTACAGGGTGGATTTAGTGGTGATAAACTCCTTTAGCTTTAACTTATCTGGGAAACTCTTAATCTCTGCTTCAGTTCTGAATGATAACTTTGTGGGTACAGAATTCTTGGTTGGAAGCTTTTTTCTTTCAGCACTTTGAATATGTTGTATCACTCCCTCTGGCCTAATAGCCTTATGGGGCTTTGCTAATAACCTTATAGGGCTAATAGCCTTATGGGATTTTGCTTGTATACAACAAATTGTTTTTCTCTTGCTGCTTTTAGAATTCTCTCTTTATCCTTAACTTTTACCATTTTAACTGTATGTCTTGGTGTGTGTCTTTTTGGTTTCATCTTGTTTGGAACTCTTGGGCTTCCTGGACCCTTGGAAAGTCTGTTTCCTTCCACAGATTAGGGAGGTTTTCAACCACTATTTCTTCAGGTAGCTTTTCTGCTCCTTTCTCTCCCTCTTCTCCTGGCACTGCTCTGTATGAATATATTCTGCTTGATGTTGTCCCAAAGATCCCTTAGCTTATCTTCACTTCAATTCTTTTTTTTCTTTTCGCTGCTCTGTCTGGGTGAGTCCTATTGTTTTGTCTTCCAGCTTGCTGATTCATTTTCTTGCCTCATTTAGCCTGTTGAGTCCCTATAGTGTATTTTTCAGTTCAGTTATAACTTGTGTTTGGTACTTTCTTATCTTTAATGTCTCTTTGTTGAAGTTCTCATTGTATTCATTGGTTCTTCTCCCAAGTTTAGTGAGTACCTTCTTGACTATTACTTTGAACTCTTGACAGGTAAATTGCTTGTCTTTGCTTTCTTTTGTTCTTTTTCTGAGGCTTTGTCTTTTTCTTTAGTTGGAACATATTCCATTGTCTTGTCATTTTGTCTCCTTTTGGCAACCCACTCCAGTATTCTTGCCTGGAGAATCCCAAGGACAGAAGAGCCTGTTGGGCTGCCGTCTATGGGGTTGCACAGAGTCGGACACGACTGACACGACTTAGCAGCAGCAGCTATTACTGACTTAAAAAAAATGCACAATGTGAAAGTTGTGAGTTTTATTTGGGGCAAAATGAGAACTATAGCCTGGGAGACAAAATTTCAGATAGCTATGAGAAACTGCTCCAAAGAGGTGGCGGGGTGTGGGAGTGTGTGTGTATGGTGGTGGTCAGTATATATGTGATTTCAGCAAAGGGGGAGTACATGCAATGAAACACATATTCTTCTTTTCAGAAGGTTTCTACTAGTCACAAGGATCTGTTGTCACCATGAAGGATTTTAGTGCTTTTCTGGATATGAGTAGATATAAGAATTGTGCTCATAAAATCAGCTCCTGAGAATATCTAACTTTCTAAAAACCTGTCCTGTCAGTTTCCCAGAGCACAGAGTGCCTCATTTCTACTCTCCACACCATGAATTCCTTCCAGAGGGTATTGAAAATCAGCAACTGCAGCAGCTCATGATTTAATCCTCATGGAGTTGGATGGCAGGTGTCAATTTGTAGTTGACATTATGTATTAGGTAAATCAGCTCTCTCTTCCTGAATTGAAGGAATGGCCTCATTTAGGAGATTCCCTATGGGGCTCAGAAGTGTTTCCTGACTGGTCCACCAGAGCTAGGTACTCAGGGAATGTTCACTGTGTGGGCAGCGTGTGCTTTCTTATGGTGGGACTGTGGCTCCCGCTGTGGTGTCTGGTGGATGGGGCTGGCCCCTCAACCTTTAGTACCCTTTCATATAAAGAGAGACTTTTGTTTGTTTTAATGTCCTCATGTATAAGGAATGTTCATGAGGCTACATGTAGTATATTCTTTGCTATTTTCTATTCAAGGCAGAAGAAACGTTTTAAAAGAAGGTTGGGAGTGAGTGAGAAGATTGTCATCTGAATTTTGACTGAGCTCTCCAATTCTTCCTGTATGCTAGCTCTAATTTTAAACAGAACTAGACATTCACAGGACTAGTTTTTATTTGTATCTTTTTGGGTAATTAGGTATTCTATGCCTATCTTCTTTTGTACATGATATAGCAGTTTGTTTGTTTAGACAACATAAAAAATATGACTTATAATGAGTTGAAAACAAAATCATCTTGCAAGCCAATTGGCAAGATTTGATATTATTTTAGAGTGGTGCTTACTTGGGTATCGTTAGGTTGGCACTTTCCCACTTGGATCCCCGATGTGCTAACTGCAGCACATTTTGTTGAACATGTATTATAGTCCTACCCTGTGGTAGAGAACATGATGACAATGCAGAGCTCTAAGCAAAAATGTGAAAACACGACTGTTGAGGGGAGGTGGATTAACAACGAGACGGGACTTTTCCTCTCCTTTCTTAAAGGAGGGAACCTGTCCTGATACGCGTTAGTCTCTAAAAGCAGATTAGAACAAATCTGTCAGTAGGAATCAAGAAGGCTTTCGAAAAAGGCTGGGTTGATAATTTAAGCTTAGGTTGCTTGAGTCAGCAGTAGGAATTGAAAATAAATAGTTGTCTGGTAGAGATGTTAAAGCAGGTTTGAGACTTCTGAACTGATCAGATGTGGAAGATGAAGGCAGGTCATTAAAACAGACGTCATCAACAACAGTGCAGGCTCATAGGTAAATCTATTCCTTGTGTTTATATTTTAGTCTGGTCCTGAGGCCTTTTTTAAATGAAAATATTTAGACCATCTTCTCATCAGAAGGAAGAAATAATCTCATTTCGTTAGTGTCCTCAGTACATATTGTTATGTATAACTGCTCTAGAAAATAGGTTTGGTTAAGTAGTGTATATAAAGAGTCACTAGAGAAATGCTACATAGTGACTAAAATGTTGTCTTCCTAGAGAAAGTGTGTGTCATAAATTATGAAGAGTGTATTACAGAACTCAGTTTTCTCCTACTTTGCCTCACAGACATATCCATTCATTCATAGGCTTTTGTAAAGGACAGGCAGCACCCACCACACTCAAAGATGGTTATTTCAGTAGACGTCAAGGATGGAAGGCTGACAGTCATGGCAGTTATGCACTCCCTAATCTCAGGCCCAACACAGTATCTTTAGAGGGATAAATGAGGAGTTTGGGATTGACGTGCACAACTGCTATAGTTAAAATGATCAACAAGGACCTACTGTGTAACACAGGGGACTCTACTCAGTACTCTGTAATAACTTAAATGGAAAAAGAATTTGAAAAGGAGTAGACACCTGTATATGTACAGCTGAATCACTTTGCTGTACACTTGAAACCAACACGGCATTGTTAATCAACCATGTGTGTGCTCAGTCGTGTCTGCCTCTTTGTGACCCCATAAACTGTAGCCCACCAGGCTCCTCTGTCCATGGACTTCTCCAGGAAAGATTACTGGAGCGGGTTGCCATTTCCTTCTCAAGGCAATCTTCCTGACCCAGGATTGAACCTGAGCCTCTTGCATCTCCTGCATTAACAGGCAGATTCATTATCCCTGTGCCACCAGGGAGGCCCATCTATATGGGCTTAATCAACTATACTCCGATATTTATTTATTTATTTATTTATTTTTGAACAGAGGAAAATTTATGCGTCGAACCTGGACTGGTCACTTATGATAATATACATGCTACAATTCAATTCCATTCTCTCCAATCATTCCACCTTCACCCTCTCCCACAGAGTCCCAAAGACTGTTCTAAATGCCTATGTCTCTTTTGCAGTCTCTTATACAGGGTTCAGGTTACCATTTTTCTAAATTCCATATATATACGTTAATATACGGTATTGATGTTCTTCTTTCTGGCTTACTTCACTCTGTATAATTGGCTCCAATTTCATCCACCTCATTAAAACTGATTCAAATGCATTCTTTTTGATGGCTGAGAAATACTCCATTGTGTATATGTACCAAAGCTTTCTTATCCATTCATCTGCAGATGGACATCTAGGTTGCTTCCATGTCCTGGCTATTATAAACAGTGCTGCAATGAACATTGGAGTACATGTGTCTCTTTCAATTCTGGTTTCCTCGGTGTGTATGCCCAGGAGTGCGATCGCTGGATCATATGGTAGTTCTATTTCCAGTTTTCTGAGGAATCTCCACACTGTTCTCCATAGTGGCTGTACTAGTTTGCATTCCCACCAACAGTGTAAGAGGGTTCCCTTCTCTCCACACCCTCTCCAGCACTTATTGCATGTAGACTTTTGGATAGCAGCCATTCTGACTGGTGTGAAATGGTATCTCATTGTGGTTTTGATTTGCATTTCTCTGATGATGAGGGATGTTGAGCATTTTTTCATGTGTTTATTAGCCATCTTTATGTCTTCTTTGGAGAAATGTCTGTTTAGTTCTTTGGCCCATTTTTTGATTGGGTCACTTAGTTTTCTGGAATTAAGCTGCAGGAGCTGCTTGTATAATTTGGAGATTAATCCTTTATCAGTTGCTTCATTTGCTATTATTGTCTCCCATTCTGAAGGTTGTCTTCTCACCTTGCTTAGAGTTTCCTTTGCTGTGCAGAAGCTTTTGATTTTAATTAGGTCCCATTTGTTTATTTTTGCTTTTATTTCCAATATTCTGGGAGGTGGGTCTTGGAGGATCCTGCTGTGATTTATGTCGGAGAGTGTTTTGCCTACGTTCTCCTCTAGGAGTTTTATAGTTTCTGGTCTTACATTTAGATCTTTAATCCATTTTGAGTTTATTTTGGTGTATGGTGTTAGGAAGTGTTCTAGTTTCATTCTTTTACAAGTGGCTGACCAGTTTTCCCAGCACCACTTGTTAAAGAGACTGTCTTTTCTCCATTTTATATTCTTGCCTCCTTTGTCGAAGATAAGGTGTCCATAGGAGCGTGGGTTTATCTCTGGGCTTTCTATTTTGTTCCATTGATCTATATTTCTGTCTTTATGCCAGTACCATACTGTCTTGATGACTGTGGCTTTGTAATAGAGCCTGAAGTCTGGCAGGTTAATTCCTCCAGTTCCATTCTTCTTCCTCAAGATTGCTTTGGCTATTCGAGGTTTTTTGTATTTCCATACAAATTGTGAGATTATTTGTTCTAGTTCTGTGAAAAATATTGTTGGTAGCTTGATAGGGATTGCATTGAATGTATAAATTACTTTGGGTAGTATACTCATTTTTACAATATTTATTCTTCCAATCCACGAACACGGTATATTTCTCCATCTATTCATGTCCTCTTTGATTACTTGCACTAGTGTTTTATAGTTTTCTATGTACAAGTCTTTTGTTTCCTTAGGTAGATATATTCCTAAGTATTTTAATTGTTTTCATTGCAACAGCGAATGGAATAGTTTCCTTAATTTCTCTTTCTATTTTCTCATTATTAGTGTATAGGAATGCAAGGGATTTCTGTGTGTTGATTTTATATCCTGCAACTTTGCTGTAATCATTGATTAGCTCTAGTAGTTTTCTGGTAGAGTCTTTAGGGTTTTCTGTGTAGAGGATCATGTCATCAGCGAACAGTGAAAGCTTTACTTCTTCTTTTCCAATTTGTATTCCTTTTATGTCTTTTTCTGCTCTGATTGCTGTGGCCAAAACTTCCAGAACTATGTTGAATAGTAGTGGTGAGAGTGGGCACCCTTGTCTTGTTCCTGACTTTAGGGGAAATGCTTTCAGTTTTTCACCATTGAGGATAATGTTTGCTGTGGGTTTGTCATATATAGCTTTTATTATGTTGAGGTATGTCCCTTCAATTCCCACTTTCTGGAGAGTTTTTATCAAAAATGGATGTTGAATTTTGTCGAAGGCTTTCTCTGCATCTATTGAGATAATCATATGATTTTTATTTTTCAGTTTGTTAATGTGGTGTATTACGTTGAATGAATGAAAATGAAAACACAACAACCCAAAACCTCTGGGACACTGTAAAAGCAGTGCTAAGGGGGAAGTTCATAACAATACAGGCATACCTCAAGAAACAAGAAAAAAGTCAACTAAATAACCTAACTCTACATCTAAAGCAACTAGAAAAGGAAGAAATGAAGAACCCCAGGGTCAGTAGAAGGAAAGAAATCATAAAAATTAGGGCAGAGATAAATGCAAAAGAAACAAAAGAGACCATAGCAAAAATCAACAAAGCCAAAAGCTGGTTCTTTGAGAAGGTGAATAAAATTGACAAACCACTAGCCAGACTCATCAAGAAACAAAGGGAGAAGAACCAAATCAATAAAATTAGAAATGAAAATGGAGAGATCACAACTGACAACACAGAAATACAAAGGATTATTAGAGAATACTATCAGCAATTATATGGCAATAAAATGAATAACCTGGAAGAAATGGACAAATTCCTAGAAAAGTACAACTTTCCAAAACTGAACCAGGAAGAAATAGAAAATCTGAACAAACCCATCACAAGCATGGAAATTGAAACTGTAATCAAAAATCTCCCAGCAAACAAAAACCCAGGTCCAGACGGCTTCACAGCTGAATTCTACCAAAAATTTAGAGAAGAGCTAACACCTATTCTACTCAAACTCTTCCAGAAAATAGCTGAGGAAGGGAAACTTCCAAACTCATTCTATGAGGCCACCATCACCCTAATCCCAAAACCTGGTAAAGACCCCACAAAAAAAGAAAACTATAGGCCAATATCACTGATGAACATAGATGCAAAAATCCTTAACAAAATTCTAGCAATCAGAATCCAACAACACATTAAGAAGATCGTACATCATGACCAAGTGGGCTTTATCCCAGGAATGCAAGGATTCTTCAATATATACTCCGATATTTAAAAAAAAAAAAAAATGACCTTCATGAAAACATGTTTTTGTAAGTAAATTGTTGCTACCCCATCCTCTCTCAAATTGTACCACGGCCCTTATGTGAGAGAAGAACAGGTGTAAAACCTTGGTTGATGTGGATTTTCAGAGCTATTGGCATTTCCTTGTAGACATATCTGTTCAGTGTGCATAGAAGGATAACCAACCCAAGTAACCAGTCAGTCCCAGGTAGGTCTTTGTCTTAGGCTTGGTCATATTCTCTAGATTCTTACCATTTTTATTTTTTGCATGATCCTTCATGGGTGGACCCTGGATAATAACTTCCCGAGGGTCAAGACCTCTTGTCACCTTCTCAGAGCAAAGTCACGGTTCCGTAGCATGGAATTACAGTGTTGTGAAGTTAAATCTAAGACCGTGCTTGACTCAGTGACAGCCTATGCAGACAGATTATGTCTCACTATTACAGTGATTAGATCAGTGGGTTGGAAAAGGCAGCCGGAATGTCAGGGCTGTGACTGAGTTGTGGCCTGCCCATAAATCATGCACGCTGCCTCCTCTGCATGGGCGTCTCCCCAGATGCCTCCCTGAAGCTCAGCCCCCGTCGTATTAGCGACAAAGCACTAGGCTTCTTCTTATATGACTTCCTCTATAATCATAGCTATGCTTCTGTGTGGGATGAACATTTCCCCCTTTCTCTGGAGTGGGGAAAAAGGCTTATTTAATGCCTTTAAAAAAATACATAGCTGCTTCTGTGGTGAAAATAAGTTCATGGCAGGTAACTTGAATTTATAGAAGAGAGAAGAAGTCTTTCAAGCTTGTCTCCCTGTGGTGTGGGTTCTTTTCTTCACTTCTAATAGCTTTTATTTTAATTTCTAGTTCTGAATTCAAGCAGCTGTCACTCTCTTTATAGCCCCCTTTGAAACGCTTACAGCGTAGGAGGTAGCTGGGCTGTCTAAGAAACATCTTTTCAAACCAACCAAAGTATTGTTTATCCTGAATGAAATAGATTTTTTAAGGGTGTCAGGAGTGACTGATTTGAACCATTTCCTTTGGTAGCCAGGAAGATGAAGAGAAATCTTGAAGGGAAAGGTATTATCTCAATGTGGCCGAGTCCAAGTGACTTTGATTGCTCAGAAAACTCTTATGGACCATGATAAAAATTACCAGGCACCCAGGACTTCCCTGATGGTCTAGTGGTTAAGTCTCTGCACTTTGACTGCTGGGTTCCAGGTTCAGTTGCTGGTCAGGGAACTAAGATCCCCAAGCTGTTCAGAGGAGCAAAAGAAGAATTTTACCCAGACTAAAGAGTGCCATGTACAATTACTATAACCAAACAAACCTGTGGCCAGTTAATTTGTACTTACTAAATCCTTCCCAGCTATTGAAGAAAAAAAATGACATGGGGTTGAGTCAACTGTGGAGACTACTGCTATAACCAGTTGTCTTATCGTTGCTTTTTATGAACCCTGGGTCGCAACTTAGCAGCCTGGCTCCTCCTAAATGCTCATTCTACTTCCCATGGCATTCCTGTGTGTCTTCTGAGCCAGTATTTAGAAGTCCAGTGTCACCCTTAGATAGGGAAAAAAAAAATCTTCAAGCCTATTACAGTGAATTATATGTCTAATACTTTGTGGGTACTAATATTTGTTCTCTGAACTCAGCAGCATGAATTTTTGAGCTTGAAATGTGATGATGGTCATGGTTTTATTTTTCTCTTTGGGTCAAAATAGAAATAGTGACTCTTTAATTCTCTGGTTATTATCATAATTATTTCAAAGGTGGACTCTTAACATTTTTATTTTTTTTGTTTTTTTTTTATACTTATACATATATATTCCATGTTTATATACATCACATTTTTAAAAATTAATTAATTAATTTTAATTGGAGGCTAATTACTTTACAATATTGTAGTGGTTTTTGCCATACATTGATTTGAATCAGCCATGGGTGTACATGTGTTCCCCATCCTGAACCCCCCTCCCACCTCCCTCCCCATCCCATCCCTCAGGGTCATCCCAGTGCACCAGCCCCGAGCACCCTGTCTCATGCATCGAACCTGGACTGGCAATCTGTTTCACATATGGTAATATACATATACATCACATTTTCAAAAAACCTTTTTTGTACTGGGGTATGCTGCTGCTGCTAAGTCACTTCACTCGAGTCCAACTCTGTGTGACCCCATAGACGGCAGCCCACCAGGCTCCCCTGTCCCTGGGATTCTCCAGGCAAGAACACTGGAGTGGGTTGCCATTTCCTTCTCCAACGTGTGAAAGTGAAAAGTGAAAGTGAAGTTGCTCAGTCATATCTGACTTGTAGCGACCCCATGGACTGCAGCCTACCAGGCTCCTCTGTCCATGGGATTTTCTAGGCAAGAGTACTGGAGTGGCTTGCCATTGCCTTCTCCGGTACTAGGGTATAGCCAACTAACAAACAATGTGATAGTTTCAGGTGAACTGCAAAGGAACTCGGACTCACATATATATGTATCCATTTTCCCCTAAACTCCCCTCCAGTCCAGGCTGCCACATAACATTGAGCAGAGTTCCATGTGCTATAAGGTAGATCCTTGTTGGTTATTCATTTTATTTTCTTTTTTTTTTCTTTCTTTTTTTGTTTTTTTTAATTTTTTCAAAAACAATTTTAGGAATCTTTACTTAAAAACAACCTTATCTTAAAATGGAGTAACTTTGGTTTTACGAGCAGCAAGCAAAGTACAGAAGCAAAAATGTATTATAGGAGCATTAAGTTCTACATTAGGTCACAGCGTCTAATCTGAAATCACACCCATAATATCATTTTTCAGGATATCTGGGAAATAGTTATTTCCCAGGATGTCTGAACCATAGCTACTCTATTTTGACTTTTAATTGTAAAAAAAAAAAATTTTTTTTTAATAGCCAAAGCAGATTTCACCATTAATGACGTCAGTGTTTTTCTAGGTATGAGAAGATGCAAGAATTGGAACTCATAAAACCTTTTTCTGAAAAGATCTAACTATCTGAAGGCCTGTTCTGCCAGTTGTTGTTTTTTTTTTCAGAGCACAGAGTGCCTCATTCCTGATTTTCACCCTGAACTTCTTTCAGGGGGTGTTGAAGGTCAGCAGCTTGCAATGGTCATGATGTAATCTTTGTAGAGGCAGCTGGCAAGTACCAACTTCCAGGCATCAGGGTCCCTTCATAGCCACATATCTGAACATGTGACACCATTTCATGGCCATTGTGTCCCGTGGTGCTGGGAAGGCTCATTCCCAGGTCTAGGGAAGTGATGGGCCTCTCAGTGTGCTAAAATTGGACCAGGCCTTGCAAGTAGCAAAAGTCTCTGGACCACTGTCTTACTAGCCTCCTGGTCCAGGAAAATATTTCCTCCTGTTGCTTTTTCCCATACCCAGACTCACATTATTACATTTTTAAAACTTACTGTGAGAATAGAATATACAATTGAGAGGGTAACACTAGTGCTTAGGTACAGATTGCATATTATGTGTCTGCTACTGTTGTTAGCAATATTTGTTAAACTTAATGCAATCCTTATAACAATCCTTTAGGTAGTACTATTATTGATATTTTATAATTGAGGAGATTGAGACTCAGAGAAGGTTCACTTACTAAGGTAGCTTACTTCAGACTCCCAGCTGGTGAGGGACAAACCCAAGATTGACCAGTCAGATCCCACAGTCTGGGCTCCTTACCACTCTGCTCAAGTACAAACCCAAGTGGCTCAACACACGGTCTTCTCTTCTCTGGCGTTTCCACGACCAATCTTTTCTGAGCTATCACATGCCTTTCAAGCACTGTGTTGATTTACTTTTTAAATTTTAAGAATAATTCTTAGTTTTTTCATTAGAAACAGTGGCTAATTATAAAGAAATCAGACTGATGGTTGAAAGAGATGGAGAAGAAAGGGGCAGAAAAACATCTATTTCTGCTTCATTGACTATGCCAAAGCCTTTGGCTGTGTGGATCACAATAAACTGTGGAAAATTCTGAAAGAGATGGGAATCCCAGACCACCTGACCTGCCTCTTGAGAAACCTGTATGCAGGTCAGGAAGCAACAGTTAGAACTGGACATGGAACAAAGGATTGGTTCCAAATAGGAAAAGGAGTATGTCAAGGCTGTATATTGTCACCCTGCTTATTTAACTTATATGCAGAGTACATCATGAGAAACACTGGGCTGGATGAAGCACAAGCTGGAATCAAGATTGCTGGGAGAAATATCAATAACCTCAGATATGCAGATGACGCCACCCTTATGGCAGAAAACGAAGAGGAACTAAAAAGCCTCTTGATGAAAGTGAAAGAGCAGAGTGGAAAAGTTGGCTTAAAGCTCAACATTCAGAAAACAAAGATCATGGCATCTGGTCCCATCACTTCATGGCAAGTAGGTGGGGGAAACAGTGGCTGGTTTTATTTTGGGGGGGGCTCCAAAATCACTGCAGATGGTGACTGCAGCCATGAAATTAAAAGACGCTTACTCCTTGGAAGGAAAGTTATGACCAACCTAGACAGCATATTAAAAAGCAGACATTACTTTGTCAACAAAGGTCCATGTAGTCAAGGCTGTGGTTTTTTCAGTGGTCACGTATGGATGTAAGAGTTGGACTGTGAAGAAAGCTGATCGCTGAAGAATTGATGGTTTTGAACTGTGGTGTTGGAGAAAACTCTTGAGAGTCCCTTGGACTGCAAGGAGATCCAACCAGTCCATCCTAAAGGAGATCAGTCCTGGGTGTTCATTGGTAGGACTGATGTTGAAGCTAAAACTCCAATACTTTGGCCAGCTGATGCGAAGAGCTGACTCATTGGAAAAGACCCTGATGCTGGGAAAGATTGATGGCAGGAGGAGAAGGGGACGACAGAGGATGAGTTGGCTGAATGGCATCACTGACTTGATGCATATGGATTTCGGTGAACTCCGGGAGTTGGTGATGGACAGGGAAGCCTGGTGTGCCGCAGTTCATGGGGTCGCAGAGAGTCGGACACGACTGAGCAACTGAACTGGATTGAAGTGAGGATGGTTTTAAACTCAGGATACAATACACCGTTACAAAAATGGACCCCCAAGGATGCTCATTTTTATGGGCAAGGAGGAGGGAAAATAGTAATTTTATTTCAGTATTATGTGTGTTATATCATGATGTTTGTACCCATTTACCCCAGTGAACAAGGGTCTGGTCTTACGTTAGTTGTAATAAAGTGAAATGTCTCCATTCATTTCCTTGACTTCAGTCCCTGCCCCCAGGTGCACCTGCAAACCAGATCTGTAACCACTGCCATTAATAGGTGGAGCCCTGCCGGAGTGCCATCTCTCAGTTCTAAATTATCTAATATCAGCAATTTAAATTTTTTTTTTTTCATTTAGTGCTTCAGAATAGTAAAGCAACATTAATTTCATGTCATTTCAGCCTATAGTTTCTTAAGTCCTTTCAAAGCTGAAATTCCAAATTGGATTGCTAGCCACTGTTATGAGTAGGGTCGTAGCATGTGAAACTGCCCTGCTGTTTGTCTGTGTCAAAAATGATTGAATAGCAGCCGTTTGACATGGTTCAGCCTATTGTTTATGCCTTTCTTCTAGACGCTTTCGTATATGTATATATAAGCATGTATATAGTTGTGTCCTTGATTGTCCTCGACTTAAAAAAAGAACTACAGTATATCTGGGGCTGCTTTTCATGCCCGTATGAAGAGAACTCTCTCCTTTTAGGTTGCTCCGTGTTATTCCATGTGTTCTCTGTGTGGGTGTGCTTCTAGAAGCCTTGTGTCCTACAGCCAAACGCAAGCAATGTAGTTCCCTTACTAACCACACACAGGCTTCTCACCTTCCAAGGATCACACACACACATACAGATGTGTCCACAGAAATAATACACATAGTTTTTGAGTGGCTAAAGTAAGTTATGAAACAGAGTTTCAGAATCACCTCCCATCTAAAAGGAAAACTACGTGAATAAATGTGTAAGCATAGAAATAAATCTGGAAGAGTATTAGCTCTGACAGTAGTTATCCTTAGAAAGTGAGAGTCTGCTTTTCATCTTTGAATGTCCGTCTTTCTTTTTCCTTGTCATTACATACATTTATAAATGCACATACACACATAACACATGCATACAGGTACATGTAGTTATAACAGTTTCAGCCTAACTGATGGAAGCTGTGCTTACTCTTCCGTGTCTTGGGTGTAAGTTGAAGATTTTGAAGTAGAAAACACGAAGCAAAGCCCAAGGAGAAACATATGGAGTCCCACTAGCCTGAGTTGACCTGGAGAAACTTCCCTGGCCGCACATTGAGAATGGGGAGCCCTCCCTGTTTAGTGTTTTCCTGTTGGATTTAATGCATCTTTCACCTCCCCGCTGGGCTGCTCTCACAGTCTCATTGCCCTGGCATTTTGGGGATCGGTATTACTGGAAATCCCTGGAGAAGGAAATGGCAACCCATTCCAGTTCTTACCTGGGAAATCCTAAGGATAGAGGAGCCTGGCAGGCTACGGTCCATGGGGTCACAGGAGAGTTGGACACAGTGACTGAGCACAACATATCTGTGGAAATTCTTAAGACAGCAATGAGTTTTATTGAATGGCAGTGTTATTTGTGGTTAAGTTTGGATGTAGCCTCACTTGGATTTCAGTCCCTGCCCTCTTCCTCTTGTCTTTTGTGACCTAGGCAAGTTCCCCTCCAAGCCTCATGAGTTTGGGTTAGTAAACTTTCACATGGCTTTTGCCAACAACAAATGAGTTAATGGCTGTAAGTACCCAACATTTAGTACATACTCAAGAATTTTAGCTTACATTTTCCTGAGGACAAATACAGGGCTTTGTGTGTACTTTCTATGTCATCTGCTTTCCAAGAAAATGTAACTTAGTCATTTGTTTTTGGTTATTTTTGTTCAGCTTAGTAAGGAGACTTATTGGTTGCTTCTAAGGTCTTCATCTGGCAATTGATAATTTATATTGTTCAGGGGAAAAGAATGGAGGGGAGGAGAACAGGCAAATAGCTAGGATTTCAACAACCCTCCTTTCTCCACTGGACTGGAAGGTGTTCCGAGCACAGTGCTCTAAATTTCCTGAGCTGTCAAAATGTCAGGCTTCCTCAGAAGTTTATGGAAGACAGCTTGATTCAGTATCTGATTACTTTTTGGTTCCTAAGGACAATAGTAGATGGTGGTCATATTTTTTGTTTGTTTATATAGGCAGAAATCTCAATCTGTAAATAATGCCCAAGGACTGTGATTATGATATAAAAATGTTCTCTGCTTTACAGAGTAAAGCAATTTGCTTTGACTTCTGTTGACATTGCAACTGAACTGGTCTTACTCACTTTGTAATTGAATTGCTGCAGACTTCCATTGACCTTTGTAAGTAGCAGAGGTGGTTCCTGGAGTGGTAACCTAATGCCTATTAGCTGCTGCTCTAACATTATAATTGGGTCTGTGTTTTATGTCATGTGATTAGAACACAGCTGATTCTCTCATCAGCTTTTCCCAGCTTACACTTTTGGCATATCTTAGCCATTCAGTAGCTTTTCAGGCAAGCATTATGTTCCATTTTTAACCTCTTCAGGCAGTAGAAAATAAAATCTGCTTTATAATTGGATGGAAATTTCATTACATCTTTTTGTGCCTTAACGTGACAGGAGTTTACTTTTATTCTGATTTGTTTTGTGTGTCGGTGGGGAGGATGTGTCTCTATGTGTACTTTGGGTTTTTTGACTTTGGGGACTGAGGGTGGGAGGCTATTCCATTACAGTCACATTTCGCTTTTTTAGACACTATGTCAGATAAAGAAATTATATTGCTGAAGTGAATTTTTCTTAGCTAGACCCTGAGTGTCATTAATTTGCATGTTATTAACTTTATCATGGTTCCCATTGTGGTTTGTTTTGTTCCGTGAGGCCAAGTGAAATGAGACGAACTGAGACATCTTGCCCCCCACCCAGCGTGACATTGCATTGACTTGCAGCAGAGCCAAGAATTGGGGTCACTGGGACTTTAGGAACCTTTCTTTCTACTTCACAATTAGAACTGGTGTCTCAGTGCACCTTTCACTGCTGAGAAGTAAAATTAGTGTTCTTTCCTTAATGGACACTTGGCTGGGTTAATTTCTTATAGTCCCCTGCCCTTTCTTTCCTTAATGGAAGACTTAGGGTAGATTTTCTAATCAGAGAATCCAGAGAATCTCATGGTAGTCATTTGCTGCTTACTAATCTATGGATAGCAAAGGAGAATGCCCTTTGCATGGGAGGGTTGGATTTGCTCTTTTGAAAGAAATGTACCCCATCATATTAGCAATTATAAAAGTTTAATTTTAAATTCAAACTTTGAGTTTCCTAACCTGTCTTTATTATTCTAAGTAGTTTAAGAAAGAAATTGCATGTATGTGCAAGTACACATGGGGTTGTGTCGTGTCAATGTATGGCAAAACCAATACAATAATGTAAAGTAAAAAAAAAAATAATAAAGTATATACGTTGCACATTAAAAAAAAAAGCTAATGTATAAGATGTAACTCTTTTGGCCTATGTTTTGAGAAGGATAAGAATACCTGGCCTGAAAACTATATCAGCTTTAATTTTTGTCTTGCTTTGGACGTCTTTTTCTCTCTGTTGATCTTACCTGTTTAACGCCACTATTGACAGTGTCTCATAAGGCAAGTCTTCTTAATTCCTTGGACATTTTAGTTGATATGGACTAGCATATGCAAAGCTGTGAAGGCAGTGCTGGGTTTTCTTTGGCTCTTAGGTGTTAGTAGAGTTTGGGACCTGATCCTGTCACTTCTCAGCCACGCTGCTCACAGACTGCTCTGCTGTACACGTGGGTATGCTGCAGTTTTTAGTTCTAGAAGCTCATAGAGCTCCATGAGGCTCTGGGTGTGTTTAAGTAGGTTATGAAGAAGCAAGCCTATTCACTTTTTTTCACTGCCAAAGAGTGGACCACTTGATAAAACCAGGCCTGGATAGTCTAGTTAGGTAAGACAGGCTGTTCTTCTATGTTACTGAAGTGTATGTAGGCTTTTCCCATTTCCCTCAGTCTCACAGTAATTTGAATATCTAGTCACCCTGTTATCTGCATGTTAGTTATGGTGGTGCTAGCGCTAAGAACCAGATGCAAACCCAACATGCTGGACAAGACTGTAATCCTCGCTTAGAAGCAGTAGTTGTGCTCCAGCTCCTGTTGTGGAAGTCACGTTCCTTTACTCAGAGTTGGAACCCTTGAATGTTCCATCGTTTACAGCCGGCTCACCCAGTAATTTGAAAGCAAGGAGACATCATGCTGTACTTTCAAGACTTGGGTGGGAAGAGTAAGGCCGTGAATGACTCAGGTGTTCTTGAGTGTCCTTGTTAAAAGTGGAGTGCTATCCTAGGTGGGTGAGTATTCTGATCCGGTATGATAATTCTATGAGGGCTGTTCCTCATGAGTTAAGTAGTATACTCTGACTTTTATTAACCACATTTCAGGGCTTCTGTAGTGGCTCAGACGGTAAAGATTCTGCCTGCAATGTGGGAGACCCAGGTTCGATCCCTGGGTCAGGAAGATCTGCTGGAGAAGGAAATGGCAGCCCACTCCAGTATTCTTGCCTGGAGAACTCCATGGACAGAGGAGCCTGGCGGGCTACATGAGGTCCCAAAGAGTTGGACTTGACTGAGCAACTAACACACTTTCACAACTACATTTCGGGGACTAGCACTGCTTGGTGCATGCTGCTTTCCCTGTGCATGAAGTCATTAAAGAACGGATTGTGGCTGAATCCTTTGATGTCTGTCAGCCTTAAAACCCCATTGTTAGACCATATCCCATCTGTTATATTGGCCTCAGGAGGGTTGATGGAAGCGTTCTTTTTCTTTGATGGTGCTGGGTCTTCAGTGCTTTGCATGGACTTTCTGCGGGGGAGTGGGGGCTGCTCCTTGTTGCAGCGCCTGGGCTTCCTGCAGTGGCTCCTCTTGTTGCAGAGCGCAGGCTCTGGGGGCATGGACTTCGTGTTGAGGCACATGGGTTCAACAGTCGTGGCTCGTGGGCTCTGTCGTCGTATCTGTGGTGCTCAGCACTGGCTGTTGCGCAGCACGTGGAAACCTCCCAGGCCAGGGTTCGAGCCTGTAGCCCTTGCATTGGCAGGTGGCCTCCCGTCCACTGCGCCACTGTTTTCTCTCTGCTGTTTCATATGGCTGAAGCTCCACACTGGCTCCTGGACAGATTTAGCTTTATTTATGGAGGTCACTTCCATATTTGTTCAGCATTAGGTTTTGTTTACAAGGTCAAGCGCACCGCGTATTGAGTAAAGGGGAAGTGAATTCAGTCACTCAGTCGTGTCCGACTCTCTGCGACCCCATGGACTGTAGCCCACCAAGCTCCTCAGTCCATGGAATTTGCCAGGCAAGAGTACTGGAGTGGGTGTCCATTTCCTTCTGCTTTACGCTAGTCAGTGCAGTTTTAGAAACTAGTTTTTGACGTGATGAAATAGGGCAACTCAGACTTCATTTTAGCAGAGTAAGAATTATTTAGTCAGAGTATCTGTGAAATGAGTTTGGGAGTACTGTTCCTGATACCAGGCACCCCCCTCCTTTTCTGTATACTGTATGTCCAGGGTGACCTTAGGAGGAAAGACCACTGTGGCTCAAAGGAGATTTTATTGATGTCATAATATCTACCACATGATGGAAACTAGGGCAGCATGACTATTTTCTGCTTAGTTCAAAGGTTGTGTTTTGAACAGGCTTATATAAGTTAGCAAAACAAACAAAACTCTCCTCCTGCAGCATTTCATCATCCACTCCCAGTTTCAGCCTCTTCGCGTTTAGCTTCATTACGACTGTTAGTCTGTCTGCTCCTGTGGCTTGTACCCAGACATGTCTTTCCTTGGGGATAGCCTTTCTCAGTCCCCTCTGAAGTTGCAGATGCTGCGTGCTCTTCAACTTCAGACATAAAACCTAAATGTTTGGCACCTGAATCTTCCTGTTGACACTCTAAGCAAGACGTTATTGGTTATTGGGAAGCCCTGTTCTAAAAGAGAATGCAGAATGACAGGAGGATAATTGTGATGCAGAGTGACAGGAGAATGAATCCTCGCACAAGGGGAGAGGGATTTGAGGTGTCTGTTACCTTATCAGCTTTTCACCCCCTGCTGGGGAAGGAGCATACCTCGTTTTGGTGGAAGCCACCTGACAGAGGAGCCTGGTGGGAATCCAGTCTGTGGGGTCGCAAAGAGTCAGAAGTGACTGAGCGTGCACACTCACACGCGCACACTCAAAAGTTAAACAGGCTATTTTAGCCTTGAGATTTATTTCTCTGTACTTAGGCAGTGAATTTTTATATGTCTGATTATATTTTCTAGTTAATTTCCATTGTGGTTTTGGAGATTTTTCCCATACATACCAATCAAAGTCATACATACCAATCAAAAATAGCAGTTAAGAATATTAGTTTTTTACTTTAAGGAAAAACCTGTGTATATTAATTATAGTATACAAGTAATCCTTGTTGAGCGAGTACACTAAAATATAAAATACATCAAATAGATTTTAATAAATTCTAATTTTTAGGGTTTACTGAGACTGAATTTAACTTGAATATTCAGTCATGACGATCCTTTCACTTTCAATATTTAGGAACATTGCCAATTTAAATATGGCATAGAAAATGTTCTAAATCTTTTCTTCCTAATAAATATTTTAAAGCTCTAAAATTCTTCTTCTTGGTATTTTTGTGCCGTGTTTCACAGATTTTGATATGAAATGTCTTTATCATTGAGTTCTAAATCTTCTTAAATTTCTATTATGATTCTCTTTTTAATCATATTTAGTTTAACAGCATATTGAAATCATAAAAATCTATCCTTTTATTAAGTTCTAAATATTTTACAATTTTGGCATGAGAAGAGAGTATGTATAGTTTCAGCCTTCAAAATATTTCCTTCAAAAAGTTTGTTCTTATAGAATGTTTATCCTCTGTTTCTTTCAAAGTATGTGTGTACACATGCATGTATGTATAAAACAGAATGGTTGGCATTACTGATCACAGATACCTTTATTTCTCTCTCTTTTTGTCCTGTCTGATAGCACTGCCTGAGAAGAGTATGTTAAAATCTCCAATTACAGTAGTTGCTTTTTTAACTTTTCTGTACAGTTCTATACAGTTGCTTGAGGCATATTGTTAGGTATTTATCTTCTTGTTCCATAATCTTATCCCTTTATCAATGTAAAATGACCCTCCTTGTGTTTTGTGTAGTTTACTAAGGTCATTAACTATTTTGATTTATCTTGCCTGGAGAATCCCAGGGACAGGGGAGCCTAGTGGGCTGCTATCTATGGGGTCGCACAGAGTTGGACACGAATGAAGCGACTTAGCAGCAGCAGCAGTATAACTTTATTTTTTATTTTCAACCTTTTTCTTTTCAAGTGTCTTGTAGTCAACATATTATTGGATTTAAAAAATACATTGGAGAATCACTGCCTTTCAGTTTGTGAGTTTAATCCATTTATATATAATATACTGCAGTTAGAAGACTATGGTTTTTCCAGTGGTCATGTATGGATGTGAGAGTTGGACTGTGAAGAAAGCTGATCGCCGAAGAACTGATGCTTTTGAACTGTGGTGCTGGAGAAGACTCTTGAGAGTCCCTTGCACTGCAAGGAGATCCAACCAGTCCATTCTAAAGGAGATCAATCCTGGGTGTTCATTGGAAGGACTGATGCTAAAGCTGAAGCTCCAATACTTTGGCCACCTCATGCGACGAGTTGACTCACTGGAAAAGCCTCTGATACTGGGAAGGATTGGGGGCAGGAGGAGAAGGGGACGACAGAGAATGAGATGGCTGGATGGCATCACTGACTCGATGTATATGAATTTGAGTGAACTCCAGGAGTTGGTGATGGACAGGGAGGCCTGGCGTGCTGTGATTCACGGGGTCGCTTGGTCACGACTGAGCGACTAAACTGAACTGAACTGAACCATTATGTTAGGATTTCTTCCTAACATAATGATTTTATAGTTATTACTTAATAATTATTTTTGATACCTTTTGCTTTTTAATTTTTTTCTTTTCCTCTTTTCTCTCTACTAAAGCAAGTGTTCTTCTGCTGTTTCCACTAATGTATATTCTGTCTTTGTTTGTAAGGTAGCTTTGAGATTTATGATCTCATTTATCTATTGGCTTTTAAACTCGATGCATGAGATGGTAAAGAATCTGCCTGCAATGCAGGAGACCCGGATTCAATCCCTGGGTTGGGAGATCCCCTTGAGAAGGGAATGGCTATGCACTCCCATATTCTTGCCTGGAGAATTTCATGGACAGAGGAGTCTGGTGGACTACAGTCCATGGTCTCAAAGAGTTGGATGTGACTGAGCAACTTTCACATTTCTTAAACTCAACCATGTTTCTCTCTCCATCTCTAGTAAGACAAATAACTAATGAACTCTACATTTCCTTTCTGGGCTGCCCATCCCCATCATGTTGATATGATTCTAGGTTCTGGATTAATTTGGTTATTTTTTCCTTTTTTCTTTTATCTTAAAGTTTCCAGAAGACAACAGTAGACATTGAAAATCTCATAGTGCTTTGTTTATTTAAATATTTGAAAATTGTCTTTTAGTGAGGGTGGGATGATTTGGGAGAATGGCATTGAAACACGTATGTTGTCATATGTGAAATGAATCACTAGTTCAGGGTCAATGCATGTTATAGGATGCTCGGGGCTGGCATGCGGGGATGACCCAGAGGGAGGATAAAGGGAGGAGGGAGGTGGGAGGGGGGTTCAGGAGGGGGAACTTATGTAAACCCAGGGCAAATTCATATCAATGTATGGCAAAACCAACCAATATAATATTGTAAAATAATTTGCCTCCAATAAAATATAATTACCTAAAAAAAAAAAAAGAGTGTTATTGCTATAGTTTTTTATGTGCCAAATTTTGGGTGTTTGTATGTCTAATATGTTTATTATGCCCTCACATTTGAATGGCAGTTTGAGTATACAGTTGTATGCTCAAAATTCTCCTTCAGTACTTAAAAAAATATTGTTGTGAATTCAGTTTTACTCTTGAGAACTCTGATGTCATTCTGGGTCTTTTTAAAAAATATCTTCCCTGTCAGGATGCTTTTTATTTTCTTTTTGGTATTTGATATTCTCAGATTCCTCAATAATGTATCTTATGAGCACCATTTTCTTTATTTCCATGTTTGGTACTCTGAGTCCTTTATTAAATAGATTGAAGTCTTTCGAGGTCTTTCAGATTCTTTAATTTTGCGGAATTGGTCATTATTTCTTTAAATATTTCTTCTTCTCAGTGTAGTTCTTTTTTTGGGATCTGAATGTTGGCAATTTCACTTCTCTTTTATGTTACAGATCTCTAAAGTGATGAATTTTTGTTGAGTTTACTATCCTAGTTTTCTTTGTGTTCTTAGAATTTGTAGATATAAGTCCATTGTGAAGGAGGGTTTTGTGTGTGTACCTGTGCTTAGGTTGGTTTGGAGTCTCCTTCTCTTCCTTCTTTCTTTTTTTTCTATTCCGTCTCTGGATTTGCCTTTATCAGGTTCACCGAGTTGAACCAGGTGCTTTGGTTTCGAACCAGCTGTTACTCCCGTACATAACTCTCATTCCGGGGAGGGGAGCAGACAAGCTTATTAAATCCATTTCATAGGCAATTAGGGCACTTAATCATAGATTTTTGGCCTTCATTTAGTGGTGTCTCCCATCCCCTAATTCCACAATGGGGACCCTGGTTCTACCCCTGAATCATGCCTGGTGTATTGTAAGTATATTGGTCTAAGGACACCACAAGATTGAAACGTCTGCTGGTTCTGCTGGTTTTGATGAGTCCTGGAGTCCGTAGACTTCTGGCTTGAGCTCCCACTGACTTCTGAAACTATTTTCTTTTTAATTCTATTTCACAGAAATGTGAAGCAACTTTTCAAGTACAAGTTTATTTTTAAAAAATAAAAAATAAATCATTTCAGTTTTGTTGTTTTGGGTATATGTGAGAAAAAATGTGGGTTTCCTTTTAAAATTTCATTGTCTTCTTGACTGAAAATTTCCTGACTGATCTTTATTGTTAAAGTGTTACTGTTGCTATAAGTATAGTTACTGTTGCTATAAGTACAGTTATTTGTTCTCAATAAATCTTTCTTTGATTCTAGTGACTAGCTGCTTGATATTTAGGAGCATCTAAGTTTATTCTGATCTGTATTATATAAGTGTTAACTCTGTTGTTGTAAGTTCTCAATAAATCTTTCTTTGGTTCTCGTGACTAGCTGCTTGATATTTAGGAACATCTACATTACTTTGCCAACAAAGATCCATCTAGTCAAGGCTATGGTTTTTCTAGTGGTCATGTATGGATGTGAGAGTTGGACTGTGAAGAAAGCTGATCGCCGAAGAATTGATGCTTTTGAACTGTGGTGCTGGAGAAGACTCTTGAGAGTCCCTTGGACTGCAAGGAGATCCAACCAGTCCATCCTAAAGGAGATCAATCCTGGGTGTTCATTGGAAGGACTGATGCTAAAGCTGAAGCTCCAATACTTTGGCCACCTCATGCGACGAGTTGACTCACTGGAAAAGACTCTGATCCTGGGAGGGATTGGGGGCAGGAGGAGAAGGGGACGACCGAGAATGAGATGGCTGGATGGCATCACCGACTCTGTGGACATGAGTTTGAGTGAACTCTGGGAGTTGGTGATGGACAGGGAGGCCTGGCGTGCTGTGATTTATGGGGTCGCGGAGAGTCGGACACGACTGAGTGACTGAACTGAACTGAAGTTTATTCTGATCTGATGGAAGGGGTGTTTGTGTGCCAGGGGAACTACAGAGGGATTCTGCTGTTGTCTTCCAGTTAATCAAACGTGTAACTGTGGGGTCTGTCAAGAGTTAAGTTCAACGAATGCATTAGCTCTTTTTTTTTTTTGCTTTCTTTTTTTCCTCTTTTCTGTCCATTTTCCTTTTCTTTCTTTCTTCTGCTAATTCATCAGCCAAGATGTTTGAGAGCGGGGGCATAGACCAGCCTTACTAGTGCAGATAGCCTGTCTCTGAGAAATAGCAGAAACCTTCTACAGTTTCAGCTCATGCCGAAACATTCTAGGCTAAGTAGAAAACAGCTGGAAAGGGATTCAAAGGGAACCATCTCTGACTTCTTAACAATTAGGAAGTCTATTTGAGAGGCGGACAAAGTAGAAATCAATGAAATGGGAAGGATAACTCTGAGCCTCATTCCCTCCAACAGTGCAACAGCAGTTCTGGTTAAGTGCAGTTAGCAGAAGATGAGTGGAGAGTGTCACCTTGTCATCATCAGAACAAGAAAGTTCCACTGACTGGAGTAAAAGTTGATCAGTATATTAAAATATAGGAGATAAACATCCTCTGTGTTGTTAACTGTGGTAGAATTATAGAGCTCTTCTTCTCTCGTCCTGCTCAGTTCTCTGCCAGTCATTGAAGATTGTTTTAGTCACTCATGAGAACAAAGCACTTAGGCACATGCTCAGGGTCGTAAAGAAATCAGAATAAGTAATGAATCTATTGGATTGGCCAAAAAGTTTGATCGAGTTTTTCCAGAAGCTGTAACGGAAAAACTCAAATGAACTTTTTGGCCATCCCAGTAGCTGTCATGAAAGGCATGTCCTCGTGAATATTTTTTTTGGTCCATTTTTAAATGTGAGTCTCTGTCTGGGGGAAGTCCTAAATACTTACAGCACTTCTGTCTCTTTATCAGAATGACGGCAATCACCACCACCACCACCAATAAGGAGAAGCCTGCTCCTTACACTAAAGTTCCTCCAGGGTTCTCTTCCATTTTTACATCTTCTCCTTTGCTCTGTCCATCCAGTGCCATGACTTCAACTCTACCCACATGCCTCTCACATCAATGAAACTGTCCCAGACTTCTCTCCAGGGCTCTGGAGCTGTTTAACCAGATCCCCTGGATCTGTTACTAATTCCTCAAACCTAACATGTCCACGACTGGTTTTATTTATGTCCCACACCCCACCCACTTTCTCCTTGTGTTTCATTCCCTATTTCAACTGATAATTCTGCATTCCCCCAGTTATCTCAGGCAAGAACTTGAGGGTAGTGTGCCTTGTACAGTATGTCCTTTACACGTGAATGAGTTGTGTTCCGAGAACACACCTGTAAGTCCAACAAAGTTAGCCTAGGGACTCAACCAACACAATCGGCTGTATAGTACAGTGATGCAATAGGTTTATCACGTCTTTCACACAAATAACACATTAAAAAATAAACACAAAAAATGAACAAATACTATTAGAATGAATTTGTTTCACTTTTTAACCTGGCTATTAGAAAATTTCAAATTATAATTTAATTAAAAAAAAATAAAATAAACACAAAAAATGAAGCATTTTTAATCTTACAGCAGAGTACCTTGAAAAGTACAGCAGTACCGTACAACTGCTGGCATACAGGGGCTGGCATCAAGAAGAGTTACTGACTAGAGGAGGGAGTGGAGGTGGGAGGTGGTAGAGCTGAAGGACTGTCAGCAATAAGAGACGGGGGGCAAGCTGCAGTCTCACTCATGCCTGACGCTGACGGAACTCACATTTGCATCTTGGAAAATTCACAGCTTGAAGGGTCGTATGTCCGGGACTTAGTGTATGTAAGCAGAACTTCAGCAAATTGAAGAAAGAGGGTGACTGATGTCCGTGGCTTCAAAGGGGAGAGGCCAAGCCTCAGAAACTGTGTGCAGATTTTATAGCAGGACTACTTTGAGGTTTGTAGGTTTTTTCCTTGTTAATTCCTGGAGGTATCGGTTTTGCAACATCATGATCTCTTCTCTGGCGGTGAGTCCGCAGTGAGTATTTCCTGAAGCCTCCTGATTTGCCTGGCACTGCCTTGTGTTCTGTAAGGGTTACCAAGATGAGAGGTGGTCTCCACCCTCAGAAGATGTAGAACAGTGGCGGGGAGCTAAACTCAGGCCGTGGAAGCATTGACAGTGCAGTGTAAACTTGACTGCTGCTTGCTGTTGTGAGAGAGGAGAGAACAGGCAGAAAATGGGGTTGGCAAGAGCTTATGGAGAAGGTGGGGATTAGGCCGGGGATTGTGAGGAAGTCATTCTCTCTTCCAGATGCTGGTGGTTACTGCCTTTCTCATCCTGGAGTCTGTTGCTGATGAAAGCCCTTCAGCACCATTCTTGTTCGCGTACCCAGCTCAGCCTTGTTGCTTGTAGGCGACATGTCTGTCTGGAGACGCCTGTTGACAGGTGGCACCTGAACAGAGAGGTTGTGTGACACTCTGAAGAAATGTGAGGTAAAAAATGATGAAGGTGTCTGACTTTAGTTCTCACGTACAGTGAGCTTCACAGGATTTAGTCTTTATTCCCGATGTTGTCAAGCGTAGAATTTTTTAAGGCTTTATTATTTTCCTCCTGTTAATAGTTACAAAGAAGTCATTTGGTGTTGGTAAACTAAAGCTTTAGAATATTTAACTTTTCATGCCTGATATTAATATTTCCTCAAATTCAGTGATTCTTAAGTAGAAAAGCTCTTTCCTAAACAGTGAGAGAGAAGGGAATTTTGAGGGAGCTGTTTGATCAGTTTGTGTACACCTATGCCCTTGTGTCAATATTTTTTTTTTCACTTGAGGGTTCAGATTGCCACCATTTGGCAGGAAGGAAGGGAGAAATTCTCTTACTGGCGTGTGATTTAATACACTGAGTGACAGTTTGTGCTGTGTCAGTCTGCTTGGGGACAGAATCAGAGGGGCTGGCGATGAGCTAGTGTCTGTGGGTGTGAGAATGTTTCAGGCAGGTACCTTTTTAAAGGAACTTGAGACCTTGGGCTCCACTTCCTCAAGCTACTTCTCAATGTCATCTTTCTCCTTGTAGGAGTGAGGCAGGGAGTAATAGGCCCGCTTGCTACTTTTGCTGGGTCAGGCCCTGGCCTGGAGACAGAGAGCAGAGGGCCAGCGTCCAGCCTCCTGCCGCCAGGAAGCTGCTGGCGTGCGACCCACTGTGGAGGTTACCCTGTCCTACTGCAGAACTGGTCCCCATTTGCACCTTCTAGCCCAACCCCGAATTGGCAGCTGTCATGCCAGAAAACATTTCAGAGTTTGCTTTAGACTCTGCTGCGGTTACACAAGAGGCCGTCCTAGTTTTAAAGGGAGTGGTTGCCCAGGATGACTGAGCGTTACCCAAAAAGGCCCGGGGAAAGCTGGAGCTCCAGGTCTCATTCGCAGAGAACTGGATGGATGGAGCTCTCTGGGCACAGAGGGAGAAGCAGCCTTTGCTGCAGAGTGGACTGTATCCCAGAACGAAAATAAACCCAAAGGAAATCACAGAAATCTAACAGTGGGTTTCGGTTCATTTGTCTGAAAATGAGCCCTTCTCTTCGGGGCTGAATTATCCCAATTAGCTGAATGTGTTTGTGGTGAAGGGCTTTAGGAAAAGGAAGTTCACTGGAAGAGGAAGCATATGGTATTCTGTTTTTTTTAAAAAAATTTATTGGAGTATAGTTGCTTTACATTGTTGTGTTAGTTTCTGCTGTACAGCAGAGCCAGAAGCTGTGCATGTATCCCCTCCCTCTTTTTTTGGATTTCCTTCCCGTTTAGGTCATCGCAGAGTGTTGAGTAGGGTTCCCTGGGCTGTGCAGTAGGTTCTCCTTAATTATCTCTTTTATACACAGTATCGGCGATGTATATAGATCTCCCAGCTCATCCCACCGCCCTCCCCTCGCCATCCATATGCTTGGTGTCTCTGTCCACGCAGTATTCTGGGCTGTGTGTCTGTGAATGGGGAGAGAGAACAAGGCTTTTATAGACTTTGCTCAGGGAGAAGCCCTGCCCACAGAGGGCACGTTCACCTCTTGCTCATTATATCTCCTTCCCCAACCATGCATTTAAGAAAGAAGAAAGCTCAGAAGACTCTCCCTCACTGGCGTCTTCGGCACAGGACCATGCCTCCCCCTCAGTGCCTCCTTAAGGGATCCCTTCTTCCAACCATTACCGTCTCTAATTCCTTCTTGCCTGAATTCTGCTTTTCCAGATCTTCGCTCCTCAGATCCTTTTAGCCTTCGTTGTAAGCTGGGTCAGAGTTAAGTAAAAATTTTTTCCACAGTCAGTTTTCAAGATTAGTATTTTGGGAGTGAGCCTAATCAGAGGCCAGGGATTTCGCTTGTGCTCCATGATGAGTAGAGCTGAAGTCTGTCTAAGATGCTTTTCTGAGAGTGGGTTCCTGGCGTTCATATATCCTCTATTTCTGGGACTTAGGCGTGGGGAAGAAGGAAGCTCTAATCAGCTGGAAGCTGTTTGTGGCTAGGGTGTGACCTTCCGCGTTGTGTGTCATCTGCTGCCATGGCAGTTTGCTGAGCAGCTCTCGTGACCCATTATTTATAAAAATCAAGGCCAAGTCATTGCCATCTTAACAGAAAGTTGCTGCCTCTGGAAGACAGCCCTGAGCGGTTCCGATTTAATAGGGTCCGTGACTTTGGCCGACGGGGCCAAGCTGTGGTGTGGGCTGACGGTACCATGGGAGTGAGGAGACCAGTGAGAGACGGAAGCTCTTCTGAGCTCCTGCCCACCTTCTGCATTTTCCACCCACGCTCATAATAACAAATGATACCAGACATGTTTCACCAAATGGTGCTCTCTGAGCGAATAAATCATGGAACCCATTTAAGAAACACTTCTTCTGTTTGAGTGTAAGTTCATCTCCAGGGGCTTCCCTGGTCTGGTGGTCGAGTGGTTAGGAATCTGCCTGCCAAAGCAGAAGATATAGGCTTGATCCCTGGTCCGGAGGGTCCCGTGTTCCGCAGAGCCACTGAGCCTGAGCATCATGTCTCTTGAGCCTGTGCTCCAGAGCCCACGCGCTGCAACTGCTGAAGCAGCTGGAGCCAGAGCTTCATCGCCAGAGAGGCCGCCTCAGCGAGGAGCCGGTAAATGAAGAGGCCCTCCGCTTTCTGCAGCTCCAGAAAGCCTCTGTGTAGCAACAGACTCAGTGCAGCCAAATAATCCTAAAAAAGTCCCCCCCTGCAGTCACTGCCTGGGCCTAGTTCTTGTAGAGCATCCTCATGTTCACCAGGAAATGGAAGTTTCTCCTTGTCCACAGTTTAATCAGTTGGGCTGTTAAATTGTCATCTGAGATTTCAGCTCAGAAAACAAGGTCCCTTACGAGTTGTTGAATTTATGTGGTAGGTGGCAATTGGCAGTAGCTTGAAGAGTCATCATGTGGCTGGAAAGAAAGGCTGGACCCGGCAGGGCTGGTGCACCGCTCTGGACTGCTGTTGAGGTTATTGCTGATTTATGACTGTGCTCCTTAGAGACCAGGAAGCCATCGTGGCCGCCATTAAGGCTTTCATCTTCCGTCTTGATTTGATTTTGATTATTGCTTTTTTTTTTCTTGTGGGGAAAACACTCCTCATTTTGTATTATCCATGGTTTATATTAAGCATCTTTGATTTAAAAAAAAAAGCAAAATCCATGAAGACAGGGCACCAAAATACTCTCAGACTGCATTGTAAATGTAATTTTGGATATAATTGGATCGACTCATCAAGTGAGGCCATGTAGTTATTAGTGGAGTTGTTTTTTTTCTCCTCTGAGCATTTGTTTGAAAGTTAATGCCTTTTTCTCCTCCATAGGTGACCGTCCCAGTCTTCCTAAGGAGGACACCCCTCCCAGCAGCCTGGACTCACTTTCCTCTCCGTCTCCCACGACTGCCACTGCCCTTGGGCCCCCTGGACCAGACAGGAACCACCTGCTTACAGATGGGGGCAGCTTTGGGGACTGGGCGTCCACTGCGTAAGTGGCTGTGCTATTCTGTTTGTTGCTGAGGGGAGAGGGAGGTGATTTTTATTCTGAAGTTTTATGTGCCAGGTCAGTCCTATAGCTGTAGACCTCAGGACTCTTGTGCTCTTAATCTGTGGGGATGCCAAAGAGAAGAGGGTCTGTGTGCTCCCAGTATGGAAGGGGTGGGTGGATGCTATTTCAAGTCTGTTCTAAGTTCGGTTTGTGGAGGTTTGGGGTTGCACAAAGGAAGTTGGTTACTGTGCTGCTCGGGAGGTTTTCTCATTAGCTACCACAAACTTTTAGAAAGATGAAAATGCTTGCCTTGTGATCAGTAGACGTGTAAGTTTTCTATAGGATGATATCTTAATGATAAGGAATTTTTATGAGCTTCATGCTAATGTCTTATTCTGTTTACTCTGTCTGATAATGTATATTTGACAATTGATGGATGAAATATCTGATTTTGTCTTCTCAGTTTGGTTTAGTGCTAGGCATATGCAGATACTCATGTGTATTAGGGCAAATAATTCCAATACAAACAAAATACCATGCATGGACCTGGTTTAACTACTTGAGGGTGTGTCTTTTTCTGCTTCCTGAAGTTATGGAGTAAACGCAGATCGATAGTGGTGTGAAACATCAGATTTCAAACAAATGCTCAGAGAAGGGAAAATAAAACATCTCCACTAATAATTACATGACAATCAAATGACATCTAAAAATACATCTGTAATTTAACCTGAGAGTATCTGGGTGTCCTGCCTTTAAAGTGAAAAAAAAAAAAAAATCAAAGTTGCTTAAAATAAGTCATAGATAATGATGTCATTTGACCCTAGCTGCGCATTCTTGGGACTTTAAATGGAATTGAAAACTGTTCCTTGCAGTACTTGGCTTTTTATAGTTACTGCTGGATTCACATGAAATCATTATGAACTTATTAAGTATTAAAAGAGGCAGGGAAAAATCTGGTATGTTATCCTAAAATTTGGGGGGTGACCCAAAGACTTTGCAAAATCTATCTGAAAATCCAAGTGGAATTCAAAATATGGGTACATGTTCTCCAGAGGAGTTTCTTCCCCCCAAGATTGTCACATATATATATTTAAATGCTGAAGACTGTATTGTGGATTTAAATTACATGTTACTCAAATGGGCCTATCACTTTTACTATTCTTTTTTAAAAGTAAGAATAATTTTTCACTTTTGTGCTACAAGCAAAAGTGACAGTGGCTACATAGGAACCCAGAATCTGTAATGCAGGGCACTCTAGCGGTGGAACTTGGGGTGTATTAGCGTGTGTGTGTGTGTCTGTTTTAAAGCACAGACCAAGCCTCCAATCTTGTCAGTAACTGTCCCAGTCGGTGGACAGCAGTTTAGTCAGTTCTTCCATGGTGATTCTGTGGAGAAGTGGCATTCTGAGCCACGATGCAGCCAGTGCTCAATTCATAGCACATCCACTGCTGAAACATGGAAAGCTTGATATATTTGGTTGTCAATCAAATGTGGAGTGAATCCCCTGAGCTTCTTATTCATACAGATTAAAAAAAAAAACCAAACTTTAGTCTTTATTTATCTGCTTTATGTCTCAGGCCAGGCCATGCTCAGCATGTGGGATCTTAGTTCCCCAACCTTTGCTCCAAGCATAAGGAGCACAGTCTTAACCCCTGGACCACCAGGGACGACCCCATACACGTCTTAAAATGTCACAGAAAGTACTCCAACCTTGAGAGGCCCAAAAAGAACAGGGCAAAGTAAGTAGTTGAATCCGTCTGGAAAGGAGATTTTTGTTATAATGGACACTTCCTGCTATTTGAGAAACTTGATCTTTTCCCCTGGGCGCTGGACGAAACTCATCTGTCTCTTACGTAGGTAGAATGTTTCCTGTGTATCTTTTAAAGGATTTACTTGTAAGCATGTTTCAGTCTAGATTTCTCACTAAGCTGGGGAGTGTTTCTCATACTTGAGCCCAATGAGGATCCTCTGCAGGACTTGTGAAGCCCACAGTGCTGGACCCCCTGCCCCGACCCAAGAGTGATGCTTAGGGTTAGAGGGGAGCCGGAAAATGTGTATTTCTAATGTATTTCCTGATGATGTTGGCAAACCCTGATATACTCTCCTGCCTGCCCCTCCCCCCATGGTTCCAGGCACATGCTGATGTACATCTCTGAGAATTACAGTTAAGAGAAGTGATGGTGCATAGTGCTTCCTTTTTTTTTTTTTCTTTTCTTTTCTCTTCCTAGGATTGGTGCTCACTGCAAATGTTGATTCCCTCTGCCTGAAATGTCTCCCTTCCTTTTTGCTCAAGACAATCCTGACCTGTCTTCAGGGTGTAATTTAGTTTTCACTTTTGGGAAGCCTTCTCGAGTATTCTGATCTACTGGAGGATTCAGAATTATACCTTTCTCTGTCTGTGCCCAATACTTGATGTTAGGAAATGATTCCCTAGTTAATGTTGTTGTTGTTCAGTTGCTACGTCTTGTCCGACTCTTTGTGATACCATGGACGTCATGCACACCAGGCTCTTCTACCCTCCACTGTCTTCCAGAGTTTGCTCAGATTCATGTCCATTTCTCCTTTTGCCTTCAGTCTTTCCAGCATCAGGATCTTTTCCAGTGAGTCAGTTTTTCGAATCAGGTGGCCAAGTATTGAGCTTCAGCTTCAGCAACAGTACTTCCAAAAAATATTCAGGGTTTATTTCCTTAAGAATTGATTGGTTTGATCTCCTTGCAGTTCAAGGGACTCTCCAGGGTCTTCTCCAGCACCACAGTTCAAAAGCATCAGTTCTTTAGTTCTCTGCCTTCTTTATGGTCCTTCTCTCACATCCATACATGACTACTGGAAAAACCATAGCTTTGACTATGTCGATCTTTGTTGGCAAAGTGATATCTCTACTTTTAAATACGCTGTCTATGTTTGTCATAGCCTTCCTTCCAAGGAGCAAGTGTCTTTTTATTTCATGGCTGCAGTCCCCATCAGCAGTGATTTTGGAGCCTAAGAAAATACAGTCTGTCACTGCTTCCACTTTTCTTCCACCTATTTACCATGAAGTGATGGTACCAGATGCCATGACCTTAGTTTTTTTGAATGTTGAGTATTAAGCCAGCTTTTTCACTTTCCGCTTCCACCCTTATCAAGAGGCTCCTAAGTTCCTCTTCACTTTCTGCCATTAGAGTGGTTTCTGCCATTTTGCATTATGTACTCTGCATGGAAGTTAAATAAACAGTGTGACAATACACAGCCTTGTCATACTCCTTTTCCAGTTTTGAACCAGTCAATTCTTCCATGTCCAGTTCAGACTGTAGCTTCTTGACCTGCATACGGGTTTCTCAGGAGGCAGGTAAGGTGGTCTGGTATTCCCACCTCTTTAAGAATTTTCCATAGTTTGTTTTGATCCACATAGTCAAAGGCTTTTGCACAGTCAATGAAGCAGAAGTAGATACTTTTCTGAAATTCCCTTGCTTTCTCTGTGATCTGGTGGATGTTGGCAGTTTGATCTCTGGTTCCTCTGCCTTTTCATGAACTGAATTTCTCGGTTTATGTACTGTTGAAGCCTAGCTTGAAGAATTTTGAGCATTACCTTGCTGGCATGTGAAATGAGGGCAATTGTGTGGAAGTTTGAACATTCTTTGGTATTGCCCTTCTTTGGGATTGGAATGAAAACTGACCTTTTCCAGTCTTATGACCACTGCTGAGTTTTCCAAATTTGCTGGCATATTGAGTGCAGCATTGTCTTTTAGGATTTGAAATATAGCTCAGCTAGAATTCCGTCACCTCCACTAGCTTTATTCATAGTAATGCTTCCTGAGACCCACTTGACTTTGCACTCCACGATATCCAGCTCTAGGTGAGTGACCACATCATTGTGGTTAGCTGGGTCATAAGAGTGCTATTGTACAGTTCTTCAGTGTATTCTTGTCACCTCTTCTGTTGGATCCTCACCATTTCTGTCCTTCGTCATGCCCATCCTTGTGTGAAGTGTTCCCTTGGTATGTCCCCAGTTAACCCTGAACTCTCCTTCTTGTCTGATGGTAGAGTGTGTGTGTGTCTGCATCAGTGTCTCCATCTGCCTGCCTGCTCACTGTCTCCCTCAGTTCCAGCTGCTGTAACAAAACTGCTTTGATTGAGTGGCTCTATGAACAGCAGGAGCTTAATTCCCACGGTTTTGGAGACTGGAAGTCCAAGTTCAGGGTATCAGCCTGGCTGGGTCCCAGTGGGAGACTGCTTCCGGTGAGCAGGCTGCTCACTTATCTTGTATACACATGTGATGGAGAGCAGAGAACAGAAACGGGTTCTCATGGATCTTAGAGGGACACTAATCCCTTTTGTGAGGACTCTACTCTCATCTCATCCTAATTTCCTCCTAAAGGCCCCAACTCCTAATGCCATCTCATTTTAGGCAGTAGGGTTTCAACATGTAAATTCTGAGGGGACACAAACATCAGGTTCATAATACTATCCAATCTTTCCCTCACTCCAAGGTCAATCATAAAATTCTTGATAGTAGAAATTGGGTCTTAGGACTTTTTAGTGATATTGCGTGTATGTGCTTGCTTGTGTCTGACTCTTGACACTCCATTGGACTGCCCACAAGGAGCTAACATCCATGGGATTTTTCAGGCAAGGATACTGGAATGGGTAGCCATTCCCTACTCCAGGGGATCTTCCTGGCCCAGGGATCAAACCCAGGTCTCCTGCATTGCAAGCAGATTCTTTACTGTCTGAGCCACCAGGGAAGCCCGAGTGATATTGAGATAGTTATTAATAGATATTTTATTTTCCATTTTAATTACTTCATATTTATAAAAATGCTTTTCTTGTGTCAGTCTCATTTCTTTCTTTATATCATAGAATGTCTCTCAGGCAGCTATGTTTGATTTGGTTTCCATCCTCTTTCTTCCTTATAAAGGTTTAAAACTCTTCCTCTGGGAATTCAGCAGAATTCATCTCACCATTTTCTCTTTGTGTAGCATTTTTCTTCATTTTCTTAGCATTTATAAATTTAGTTTTCGAATATATGTGCTTTCCTTTTTGTTTCTTTAAAAATAATTACCTGCCTACACTAGCTGTACAGTATTGGTTACAGTAGGATCTGAGTAAATTTGATGACTAAGATCCCTTTTAATAAAACCAAAGCTGTTGTGGGGCGATTAAAACTCTACTCAGAGCCTGACAGAAGAGACTCTCACCCTGGGCTGCCTGGTTTTAATCTAGAGTGGTGACTCTGTTTCAAAAGTTACACTCGCCTTATCTGAGGTCTTGTAAAATGAAGCCCAAATGTATGTGGTTCACATGGGACCCCAGTGGCTCTATTGTAGAGAAATGCCGTGACCCTCGCCAGCAGAAAGCAGCTTTACACAGGAAAACCTGCAGTGGCTGATATTCTGGTACAGGCAGTATGTAAATACAGCTGTAGCCTCTGACAGGTAGAAGACAACCCAGCAGAATTAGATGTCTTGGATTTCTGCTGATGGGTGTGAATGGTGGGCCGTATTCATCGCAGCCCATCAGCCTGGAGCTGTGACTTACCTGTGCAGTCAGTAAGGTGATGGGCGACCTCATTGCCGGTGAAGAATCGCATGCGCAGTCTCCTTGGAGACGTTACTCACAGGCCAAGGTATTTCAAATGTTCCGAAGTCATTTTTTCCCCAATAAAGTAGTTTTCTCTTCAGTTTTTAATGATGGAGCGGGTCTTTGACAAGTAATTGTTTTTTAGGTTCCCTGCTGCAATTGAGAATCTCTTGTCAGAAATGCCAGGCATTGCTCTCTGCTTCCTTTACAGATGTCCAATGAAAAGGAGCGCCTCCTGCCCGGACGTGCCCACATTCAAGATGGCAGTGTCCATTGGTGGCCGCATTGGGATGATGTGGGGAATTAGCAGTGTACACAGTTGCCACGGTAGTTACTGCAGGCAACGTTCTCAGGGGACCTTGGTTCTCTTTGGCCAGTGAGTTCTGGGTCTGAGGATTGGCTCAGGTCTGTATGCTAAATACGGGATGGTGTTTCTTTTAGGCAGCTTTCTATTAGGCAGCTAATCTCAGCCCTCAACTCAGTCATTCTTGGTCTGTTAATTATGATACTAAGCAACACTCTTTGTTGGCTGTCCATCTGCCTTGCCTCTAGAAACACCGTGATTTCTTCGACATTTCCAGAAGCCCCCTCACAGTCAGAATTTCCTGCTTCCATTCTGACATTGTTAGGAGTTTAAAAATTTAGCTCTTGCCTCTGCCTCCCTGTCACCTGTCCCCCCAGCTTTCCGGAACCCTATTACCCTTGTTACTGCTGTGATAGTATCTCCTAGGTCAGCCCCCACTACGAAGGACAGGCATAGTGCGGTTAATTCTCTGCCCAGTTGCTCACTTATTGTTGCCTCATATACACTTTCCTTTAGGAAGTAGTTACCTGGGCTTTTTTCCCGCAGTTTTGTTTTATACCAACGTGCCCAGTTCTCCGTGCTTTTTCATGTCTCCCTGTACAGTCAGTGTGGTGGTTCTGGCATCAGGGCTTCATTTAACGGGGACCATAACTTTTTTAGAATGACTTTATTGATATATAATTCACCCATTGAAAAGAATTGATTGTGACATCGTCACAGAGAGGTGTGACCATAGCCACAATCAATTTTGAAAGATTTTCATCACCGAAAGGCAAAGCTGAAGCTCCAATAGTTTGGCCACCTGCTGTGGAGAGTCCATTCATTGGAAAAGACCCTGATGCTGGGAATGACTGAGGGCTGGAGGAGAAGGGGGCGACAGAGGATGAGATGGCTGGATGGCTCATTGATCACTGACTCAATGGACATGAGTTTGAGCAAGCTCCGGGAGATAGTGGAGGACAGGGAGGTCTGGCGTGCTGCATTCCATGGTTGCAAAGAGTCAGACATGAATGAACAATTGAACAAGAGCAAAGGCGTTTGTAGAACATTGTCATCCCCTGTACCCATTTATTCCTGTGTGGTCGGCCTCTGTTTCTCTTCAGCATTCCCCTCATCTGTAAATCTACTTTTTGCCTAAATGGATTTGCTTATGAATCCTGTGAATAAAATCACACAACCCCCCCCCCCCAAAAAAAAAAGATGGCTGCATCATAGAATAACTTCATAAGTGGGGATGTTGATACCCCAAGGTATAACTCAGCCTGTGCTCTGGCAGGCTGGGAGGGCAGTCGATGCTTCTCTTCCTTCCACCCACTGTGAGGCTTGTTTTGGTTTGGTTTATCCTGAGCGTGGCAGTGTTCCTAGCACGTCTGTCCTCGGAGCTGCCTTGAACTGCATCAGAGGTTCGTGCCTCCCCAGACTTGGTGCTTGTTAGTGAAAGTCGTCATATGGTAGACTCCCATGCCCATTGCAGACTCTGTGTGCGCTCACTGGTGTCCATCTTTATTCTTGTCAATGAAATAACTTGCTTCCTTTAATGTGGGCCGACAAATAGAAGTTCCCCATAGACAGTTACGTGGCATTTGAAATTCCTTGACTTTTGGTTACTTGATTGCTTTTCAGGGAGTTGGTTTGCTGGGAGATAGCAAAATACCCTTATAATTGTATTTGTGCCTACCACAACAGTGATTTGTCTGAACCAGAAAAATAACCCTCTTAAACAGTTTTTAACTGGATTTGGTGCACTTGGGTGCTCGCTGGAAGTGATAAGGTGCTGTCACAGCAGACTTTGTTTCCACTGCTTCCCTTCCTCTCTCTCCCCTTCTCCCTCCTTCACCCCTGCAGGGGGGGCCTCTTCAACCCCATTTCCCTTGATTTTACTGCTCTCAACTTTGCCGGGGGCAGTCCGTTCACCCTAGAAGTTGATGTCTTTTATCTCTATTACGATGATTGTTTAGAAAAAAATTAGGGAATTTATCTTTTTTTTTTTTTAATGTAGACCATTTTTACAATCTTTATGAAATTTGTTACAGCATTACAGTATTGCTTCTGTGTTATGTTTTGGTTTTTTGGTCTTGAGGCATGTAGGAGCTTCGCTCCCTGACTGGGGATGGAACCCATACCCCTGGAAGGCAAAGTGCCAGCCACTGGGCCGCCGCGGAAGTCCTGGGAATTTACCTTTTAAACGTTCTCCCTCCCTCTCTCTTTCTTTCTTTGTTTATGCATATCTGTATTTTGTTAAACTTGACTAAGGTGAACACAAATGGCTTTTGTAACAAGGGGAGGAAACTGATGCAGATTTAATAAAGAGATCAAGAGAAGGTAGTCTTTAACGCCCCCAAATGAATTGCCCATCATAGGAATTTCTAGAATCTTTATTGGCTAATCAGGTGATCATATGCTTATAACGGGAGCACCTTGTCTTCTCCGCTAACCTGTAGGTGGGCCCTCGGCACAGAAAGTGGTGGGCCCCGTTGACCATGATCTCTCATAGAGCTAGTGCTGGGAGTGGCAGTGCAGGTGGGAGGACGAACCCGCCCCCCAGTGCTATGGGGACTGAACTGGAAGCCAGTGTCCCGTACCTAGTGAGCAGCGAAGTCTCTGGTGGGTTCAGAAGGATCAACGTGTCACATAGCCCATAAGGAAACAGGGCAGTGGGCAAGAGGAGAGAGCTGCCTTGCTGTGAGCCCCAGCAGTGCTGTGACGTCTGCTCAGAGGTTGAGCCCTTCTGGACCTGTGTGGTCTGGTGACCTAGAGGGCGAGGGGGCTTATGCTTCAGCAGGGACTGGTGGTGAGAGGCTACAGGGGAGGTTTGATGCAATAGGTCATCTCTTGCATTTCTCAGAATCAAAGATTGTAGAGCATTGACTCTCAAGGGCCACAGACCTTGTTATAGATTCTTTATAAATAAATACTTCATGTTGAGCCTCACATCAACCTGGTAAGGCAGAGATGTATTCTTTTAAAAAATACATGTATTTATGTATTTGGTTTCTCTGGGTCTTTATTGAGGCAAGTGGGATCTAGTTCCCTGACTAGGGATTGAACCCGGGCCCCTGCGTTGGGAGCAAGGAGTCTTAGCCACTGGACCACCAGGGAAGTCCCGATGTATTCATTTTTTTGAAAAAGTCTTTATTGAATTTGTTACAATATTGCTTCTGTTTTATGTTTTGTTTTATTTTTTGGCTTGGCTATGAGGCATTTGGGATATTTGCTTCCCAACCAATGATTGAACCTTCATCCCCTGCATTGGAAGGCAAAGTCTTAATCACCAGGGAAGTCCCGATATATTTATTTTTAGACATAGGGAAATGGAGGCACAAAGATGGTCGGAAACTTTCCCCAAGTCACATGACTAGTAAGGGGCAGAGGTTGTTTTTGACCCTGATCTGTCTGTCCCTGGGATCTGTGGTTCCCTTGGACTTGTTTTACTGTCAGTTTGGAGATTGTCTGTTTGCAGATGGGGCCACCATAGAATTGAAGCTTTCCTCTGATTCTGAGACCCAGTGAACTGACGGAGGGTGGCTGTCCGCTGGCCGCTGCCCTTGTTTTGAAGAGGGAGCACTGACCCAGTGTTAGGTCATGTGGCTGCGGTTTATAATTATCTGTGGGGAATAAACACTTGAATCTGAATTTCGGCCCATTCACCATCCAACACCTTTGGCTGAAATCTGGGAGTGGGGAGGGCATTTTCCCCCACCACACCCCACAGCAGAGCTGGGAGACTTGAAAATTTGATATTTTGCAACAGAGCAGCATCCGTAATCTTTTTATGAGTAATATGATAGCTGGTAAAGCTCTTGAAGCTAATCTCAGGGCCCACATTCTTGGCCTTCAACCATGAGTCTCTGCATGCTCACTGGTGGAGAGGGTGGGGTAATATAATAACTTTTGTCCTGTATATTTTGTTGGGTCTCTTCTCTAACTTGATACAGGAAGTATGCTGCCCTGACCTCCTAGCTTCCTCGCAGCCTTCCATACGTGTCCCTCGTGTGTGGCTCGGTGTTTCTGGTATTTGTACTGTGTACTTGGCACTTGTGTGTGGCCTGATTCATTTCTTCCTTTCCAGTGCTGTAACTACAGGTTCTGAAGTTCAGAGGTTTTATTTTCAAGCCGGATTGTTGGACATTCTTGTAACTTTAAAACCTCATAACGAAAAGTTGAGTTTCCAAAGTAAAGACACTTGTCTGAATTTTTATAGTACCTTCTCTACTGCTTAAGACTCAAAAAAAAATTGTCTTCTCATGAGTCTTATTTTGTTTTTCGTTTCATTTGATCAGTTTTTGTTGTAATTGGTCATTGGCTGTTCGTGGATTGGTTGGCTGTATCTCAGTATTGAAATGCAGGCAGGGCCTTGTGAGCTTTCTGTGAGTTGGAAGACTCTGGTGTAGACTGGTGAACCACTGACTTTTCTCCTTTATTTAACTTATCAAAGAATTCTTTTTTTCCTTTTTGAAAATTTTTTTAATTGGAGTATAATTGCTCTGCAGTACAGCAGTGTGAATCAGCTGTATGTATACAGGCTGATATACAGTTGATGGGCTACAGTCCATAGCATCACAAAGAGCTGGACACGACTGAAGCGACTCAGCCCGCAGACATACACCCTCTCCTTCATGATTGTCCCTCTCACCCCCACCCCTATTCCATCTCTCTAGGTCGTTACTGAGCACTGAGCTGAGCTCCCAAAGCACTCATTTTAGAGTCAGACAAGCCTAGCTTTGCATTCTTTTCCTGCCACTTAAAACCTTGGAGGCCTTATATAAATTACTGGAGCAAACTAAAACTTAGCGAGATTATCTGTGGAGGGGCAGTACAAGCACCTACCTCTCTGAATTGTGGTGAGGTTTCTAGGTGTCACATGAAAACAAGACCCCACTGCTCCCCTGGGAGCCCTGGGTGGCCACCTGCTTGCATTTTCCTTTCCTCTGAGAACCTAACTTGATAGGCTTAGTTGAACTTGACCCGACTTCCTGGCTCATCAGTTATATAACCTCCCTCTTAGATGGCTTAGGGAAAATGACCTCCCTAGTCCTGCAGGAGCCTTTGGCGTTGACCTGAAGTGTTGTTTCCAGCAGTTGCAGTAGTTATTCCAAGAGGACCCGGGGCTCCCTTCCTAACCTCGCTGTACAGAAACCTCCTCTGGAGAAACTTCTGAGAAAATGGCCTTTGGGTATTGTGTGACTAGGGCATGCGGTTCCCATGGGACCCAGTGAACTCTCTGAACTGTTCTGAGCAGTTTGGGAAGCTCACCCATCACGACAGGTAACCTGTAAAACAGCTTGGGGAGTAATCAGAGGATCTTCATAGCAGAGAAGTGATATGCCCCTTTCAAGCTGTGCTTGGGAGCCCCCCTGTTCTATATGTTCCACTCTCGTGTAGGGTGGCGGCTGTCTTCCACATACGAATTGAGCTTGTAGAAACATTCCTGTCAGTTGCCCTGCAGGACCACAACTCTGAGACCCCTCCAGCCCCGTAATTCTCTGAAATGCAGCTGCAACTCCTTTTCTGTTGAGCTAGCAAGCCTTGTCCCTGATTCCACAGATCATCTGGAAAGAAGAGAAATGAGATTCAAGGAACACTTTGAGCAAAAGATTGGTTAGAGTTAATTACTCTCAGATAGTTCTTCGAGTTACCACTCTCAGATATTTCTTTTATAGTGAAACCGAAGTAAATGATCCTCCTGGGAGTGAACTTCGTAAGATACTGGCTGACTCAATGGTGATGTCCTTTCTTATCAAGGGAGGAAATCAGCCTTAGCATCCTGCAGGGTGGGGACTGAGTGTTCAGAGTGGTCGTGTCCAGCCTCAAAGGGTTCTGTCTTACCTGTGTTCGAAAGCTTTCTTTCCATTCCCTTCCTTCTCTCACTGCTCACCTCCCTCCTGTAGAAGACTTTTTTTCTCAAGTGGAAGCAAGTTCTGACTTTTTAAGTGCTGGCTTGATCTATGGGCTGTCTCCTTCCTGCGTGGCAGGTGATCTTGAGCAATTTGTCAGGAGAGCTGCTGCTGCAGGAAAGCCCTGGGTATTTGCACGTTGGCTTCTAACACACACAGGAGCCCCATGCCAGAAAGCCCAGGAAGATGGAGGAAGGGGAGTGGGCTTCTTGAGCCCTGGGGAGTTTTCCGTCAGTGTCTTCATGTCTTCCAACTCTTCACTACAAAACAGATTCACATCTAATCCATCTCATTCAGGAGTCTGCAAACTGCATCCCATTGCTGCCTGCTTTTAATATATAAATAAAGTTTTATTGGAACACAGCCACCCAGACACTGACATGCTGTCTGTGACTGCTTTCGTGAGGCTATGATAACAACTGCATTAAGAGGGTACAAGACCCACAGCCTGCAAATCCCAAAGCATTTACTGTCTGGCCCTTTGCAGAAAAAATTTGCCAACCTCAATCAATCATATAAACAAAACCAGTCTTTTGGAAAAGCCCATCTTCCTTAAAAACCAGTTTCAACGATTGTGGTTAATCGCCACCTTTCAGATGGGTGGTCTGAGTGATTTTTAAATAGAACCCTTATGAATTTTTTCTTATTATTCAATTAACCAGAAGGTTTCCTGCAAGTGTGTGATTATAATTTCAAAAGGCTTTTAGTGTTTCAATGATTTAAAAAATTATTGGGGGTTATTCTTTTTAAAACCTATTGTTAAAAATAAACATTTTATTTTGAAATAGTTTTAGATTTATAGAAAATATGCAAAGCATATAGAGAGTTCCTGAGACCCTTCATTCAGCTTCTCCTACTGTTAACATCTTACACTGAACCACTTTGGTTAAAACTAAGAAATCCGTTGGAATTATCACTCTCGGACAGTTTTACTTTTTTTTTTTTGGTAATTTATTTTTTATTGGAGGCAAATTATTTTACAATATTATATCGGTTGGTTTTGCCATACATTGACATGAATTCTCCCCGGGTTTACATAAGTTCCCCCTCCTGAACCCCCCTCCTACCTCCCTCCTCCCTTTATCCTCCCTCTGGGTCATCCCCGCATGCCAGCCCCGAGCATCCTATAACATGCATTGACCCTGAACTAGTGATTCGTTTCACATATGACAACATACGTGTTTCAGTGCCATTCTCCCAAATCATCCTACCCTCACCCTCTCCCACAGAGTCCCAAAGACTGTTCTATACATCTGTGTCTCTTTTGCTGTCTCGTATACAGGTTTATCATTTACATCTTTCTAAATTCCATATATATGCGTTAGTATACTGTATTGGTGTTTTTCTTTCTGGCTTACTTCACTCTGTATAATAGGCTCCAGTTTCATCCACCTCATTAGAACTGATTCAAATGTATTCTTTTTAATGGCTGAATAATACTCCATTGTGTATATGTACCAAAGCTTTCTTATCCATTCGTCATCCACACACCTATGGACACCTCATCTTTGACAAAGGAGGCAAGAATATAAAATGGAGAAAAGACAGTCTCTTTAACAAGTGGTGCTGGGAAAACTGGTCAGCCACTTGTAAAAGAATGAAACTAGAACACTTCCTAACACCATACACAAAAATAAACTCAAAATGGATTAGAGAGCTAAATGTAAGACCAGAAACTATAAAACTCCTAGAGGAGAATGTAGGCAAAACACTCTCTGACATAAATCACAGCAGGATCCTCCATGACCCACCTCCCAGAATATTGGAAATAAAAGCAAAAATAAACAAATGGGACCTAATTAAAATCAAAAGCTTCTGCACAGCAAAGGAAACTATAAGACAGTTTTACTTTTAACCAAAAAATTAAGAAATTCACATTGGTACAACACGTACAGAATGTATTTCACTATTTTTTTTTATTCATGTCCTTTTGTTCTAGGATCCAGCCCTAGATCATATATAGTCATATTGCATTTAGCAACTTTTCTTCCCCAATGATGACATTTCCTCAGTGTTTAGAGTTTTCTTTCTTTAACATAGTTCGTTTCTTTAGGTAAAGAAGACGATTCATTAGTGAAGAAACAAGTCTGAAACGCAGAGGCGAGAATACCTAATGGTCCTGAGAAGTGAACTTGCTGCTCACTGTTCTCCAGTCACTCCTGGATGCTTTCTGCCTGTAGTTTTATTTATATCTTACTGCCAGCCAGCCTCTTAACAATTCCTCTCACTTTAGCCAAGGAAACTGAGACCAAGGAGATTGTTGGCCGCCTGTTTGAGTTGTGGCTGACCCTCAGCCAGAGCTGATAACGCCAGCTGTCTCCCAGCCTCCGAGAGAGCAAGAAGTGTCCTCCTCTGTTCCCCACCCGGCCTCATTTTGTTTTTTTCTTTCTTTTTAACAAAAAGAGGAAGAAGCTCCGAGAGATTAGGAAATTGCAGATGGGCACCCAGTCAGAGGTGTCCTGGAACCCAGTTATCTCTGTAGAGGAGCAGCGTGTCATGGTGTGAATGGAATCCTCCAGTTGCCCTGCCTGTGAGCATTTGACTTCGTGGTCTTGTCCCCTGGGTACCTCTGCCTCCCCTGTCTCTCCATTCAGCTCATGTTTCATTCCAGCCACTCGCTGGTAGGGACCCGCGACTCTGAGGTCTTGCAGTCTTGTCGGAACGCAGCGTTGACCCAACATGACCTTGAGTAAGTCACCTTCGCCTTTCTGCTACTGGCTTGTCACGAGTCACGTCGGAATGAGTGCAGTAACGTGTGCGCGATGTGTCTGGCAGAGTGCCAACGGCCAGGGTGTAGGGCGGGGCTGAGGATCCTGATGAGCAGGGCGTCGACGCGGGGCGGAAAGTCTCTCCTGATGCCCACGTGACAGCACCTCCGCCTCTGTTCTCCCGCGGGGCCCTGGGCACCTCTCTGCACGGCCCTCATCACGCTGCGTCGTCATCATCAATGTGTCTCACCTGACTGGGTGCTCGTAGAAAACAGATGTCGTGGTTCCCTGGGTGTCCCCAGGGCAGGCGTGGGGCCTGCCTGACTGGTAGTTCTCAGATCCCGAACAGTGAGTGAGCAGGGTCCGGTTTGTGCCCTCCTAGTGATCAGCGCGGACCTCCTGGCCCACCACTGTGGTTTCTGGTGACTTGTCACAGGCGCTTGCCTCTCCTCACTGCCGTGCCAGCAGGGTGCTGGCTGGGGAGCCAGCAGGGTGCTGGCTGGGGAGTTCTCCTTCTCAGGCACTTCAGGAAGGGCAGTGGCATTTATTTGAACAGAGATTTCCCATAATATACAGATCGACAATATTTCCTTCTGTCTTTATTAACATTTTCAAACACTTTTGCCCAGGACAGCTGTTCTAGACGTATGCTGTATGCTTCCCAGACTGGAATGAAAGATCATTTCACTAATGTGTTAGCTTCTGCTCGGAGACCTTGCAAATGAGGTTTTACAATCTTTCCTTCCAGTGCAAACTTCTGATTTGATGCCAACATGACAAAGGCCATCTTCAGACATCTTGGTGCTTGGGGGATTTAATCACTTTAGAAAAGCAGTCATTTCTTTCCTTGAAGCGTATTCTCCCTTGAATGTTACCTTACGCCCTGTGCTCCCGGAGCTTGGAACCAGCTACTTGTGCTACCAGCACTGCCCAAGGCCTGACCTGCCTCAGCTATGCAAGAAATATTTGTTAGAGATAGACAGGCTCTGGTGACTGGTGCAGCTGTTGTCGAATTTCAAGTTAGAAGCCTAAGTTCCCTTCCCTATTTCTGAAATGTTTGTGCTCTTTTGCTGCCAAAAAGTTTCTTAATATGCACGGTGCGTGGAGTCTGGTATTGGAGATCGGGTCGCCGTTTGAATCCCAAGCAGCATCTACTGCTGATTTGTTACGTTTTCAGAAAAATAAGCTCTGCAAAGCGTATGCATGTATATCTACAGTCATAATTTTGTGTTCAGCGTTTATTCCTCTGCATGGTGAGAGCTACAGGGTCTTTCCCTGGAGTACAGACCTGTTTTGCCAAAGCAAAGATGTTGATTTTTGTTACTGGATAGAATTTTCTTAGCACTTTCACAAATGTGTGTTCTATTCCCTACCCTCTTCCCCTCCCCAAAGCAGGAGACATCCCTGTCACCTTTCAGTATCAGAAAGTTTTCCAGCATGAGTTTCTAAGTTAGCAGGAGGAAACCTCTGTGTTTTTCGGTGAAACCCTCTTGTTTCCATTTCTTCCTTTTCTCTGAGAAGGAAACATTCCTCCTCAAAGGAAGGTTGGCTCTTCTTCCCTGAAAATGGAGAGGAGTCACCACGCTTTCAGTTTTGTGTGAGAAGTTGGGAAGAGAGCAGAGACGCACATTCATCTTTCTCTGTAATTTATTTCTCTTTTGGTAAATGTGGTTTCTGAGCTTTTCAGGAAGAGTTAACTTCTGCCTCCCGTTTTTGCAGACCACAACTTGGCTTTCAGGAAACAGGGCACTTGAGGTGCTCTTTTATAATTGGTCAGTGGCTTCTTACTCAATAAAATCAGTGGTTTATGATCACTTCAGTCTTGTTCATCAAAAATCCATAGTTAAAGGGGTAGCAGAAAGAAGGAATTAAATAGGTTTTTTTGTTTTTTTAAGTGCTGAAACTTCGGGAAGTGAAAAGAGAGAACATTCAAAATATTTCATTATATTCTAGCGTTTTTATTATGTTACTATTTTTTATTCTTGGATCAACTATCAGTTTTGATCTTTTACCTAAGGACATTTTTAGGCAGAGTTCCCCTGTGAACTGCAGAATACAAGAAATGACCTGAGTATTTTCTCAGTGCTCTCAAGGATGCTGGCATGAAGAACTACGACATATGAAATTTGACTCTGCTTTGCAAGCTCCCACATTGGCCCACCACGATTCCGAGAATGCTGGCAGGGGACATGGGACTCCGGGTCAGTTAAAAGACTGTACTCAACACGGATATAGCAGTCCTCAGAGGATTCCTTTGAGTCCCGTTTCTTATAGGGTGATGCCCTGTGGGCCAGATAACACCTGCGTGTGGAGTGCTACAAGAGAGAATCCAGAGCTCTGGAAAACCAGATCATTTATGATGGTGGTAAAGCCTGTTCTTCACTCCAGGAGAAGACACAAACTTTATCTTCCAAGGCTCTATTCTCCATAAACACCTTTGAAAAGATAACCCAGCCTTTGCTCACTAGAAATGCATAAACAGCAGAGATGCATGTAGAGTTGTCCCCCAACATGTACGTAGCTAGAGCACTTCCAGACATGCAGGAGAGACGTTCATTCATTAGGTACATGGGTGACTTAGGGCTTCCTTCTCTCCTAGAGCTCAGGCGAGAAAAACCGCTAGACCTTTGCAATGGGTGCCCTTTCCCACGTGCTTGAAGTCAAAGTGAGAGTCTTGGTCGCTTCAGTCGTGTCCAACTCTTTGCCACCCTGTGGACTGTAGCCTGCGAGGCTCCTCTGTCCATGGAATTCTCCAGGCAAGAGTACTGGAGTGGGTTGCCCTTCCCTTCTCGAGGGGATCTCCCCGACCCAGGGATTAAACCTGGTTTTCCTGCATTGCAGGCAGATTCATTACTGTCTAAGCTGCCAGGACAGACACCACCCTGCCCTAGAATGCCTAGGGTCCCTCTAAAATGTTTAAGTCAAAGAAGAGAAGGAGAATATCAGACATTCTACCTTAACACGTTATCGACTGGAGACATATTAATGCCATAGGTGTTTGTTTCTGCAAAAATCCCCCAGTCCGTAATATATGAAAAGTAATGCTTTACTGCTTTATGAGAAAATATAAGTATTATATTTAAAGGTTTAAATACTTAAAAATATTTTTGATGCTTATTGCCCAAACAAAACCAAACCCAAATTCTGAAAAGTAGTGAAAGTTAAGTCACTCAGTCGTGTCTGACTCTTTGCGACCCCATGGACTGTAGCCTACCATGCTCCTCTCTTCATGGAATTTTCCAGGCAAGAGTACTGAAGTGGGTTGCCATTTCCTTTTCCAAAGGATCTTCCTGATCCAGGGATTGGACCCGGGTCTCCCGCATTGTAGGGAGACGCTTTACCATCTGAGCCACCCGGGAAGTCCCTGAAAAGTAGGGAATTGTTTATATAAAAAAGCTCACGTTTACTATTTCTTGTCTAAAAAAAAAAATTGGGGGAAGGTTTCTTTGGGGACACCTTTGAAGCATCTTCTAGCCTCTGCTGTCTGAGGTGAGAAGTCAGGCCTTCAGTCTTGGGTATATTTATGTAACTGCTTCCTGCCTCGTCCCGGCTCCTTCCCAGCAGAGAAGCCAGTGGAAAGTTTCTTGTATCCTTGAGACCACTCGTTCTGTTTCCCGAGCTTTGTTTTGCTGGGCCAGTCTCACAGGACTTCATTTCTCCATATGACGATGCTGCCTCCCTACAGTGGAGGTGTTCCCACACTTGTGTCTTATGACCTCTTAAAAATACTCCAGCCTGCAAAGTTCGCGCCTACAGAGAAGTTCTCAGCTGAGGCTTCCGAGATGTTGTGGAGAAATCCAGGGACTCAAATAAAGAGGGCTCTCCCAGGTGGCACTAGTCATAAAGAATCCACCTGCCAGTGCAGGAGACACGAGAGATGGGGGTTCGATCCCTGGGTTGGGAAGATCCTCTGGAGGAGGAAATGGCAACCCTTGGGGTCGCAGAGAGTCGGACACGACTTAGCTACTGAACATACAGCACACAAATAAAGAAGTTTAGGTCTCAGAGGGAAGTCTGGACGGCTCTCTTTATGAACCATTGAGTGCGGGGTTGCCAGCATGTCTCTGTGTTGAAAGACAGTAGAAAAATCACAGAGAACAAACCGAGAAGCAAAAACGGCTCATGCTGAGGGCTTGACTCTGGACAAGGTGGAGAAACCTAGCTAGTGATATGCCCTTGCCTTCTGCGTCTGCTGTTCCAACAATTCTTTCACTTTCTATAAGTATTTTCCCTTCACAAGAAAACAAAACAGTTTTCTTGAAAAAAAAAAAAGATATGAGGATGAAATAGATAATAGCTATAAAATTTATGACTTTCACTTTGGAAGAGCCTAATAAATATACACATCGTTACTCTGTCTTCATCTCGGGACTGTCCTCCCTGTCTGCGGATGGATGGCCATCATTTTATCGCTTGACTATTTATGACCAGGAAGAGTTGACGGGGGTGGGATAGTACACTTCATTCTCCGCCACCGCCACCCCCGAGCACCTTGAGTAATTGCTGGGAGATAAAATGGCAATTGTTCGACTGAGTGTGGTCTTAAATTCTCTGTCAGAGCTTCACTCCCGCTGTCCCTTCCTGATTAGTAAAGTAAAGGTTCCTTTTCTGCTAAAGAATGGAGTGACTTTTGCTGTTGGATATACGGACCCCCTTGGGATTTATAGAATGGTATATATTTATAGCTTGGTATGAAATAGATTTGATGACTTCCAAATGAATGGCTGGATAGGGGGATTGTAAAGAAGTTGTTCAAAGAATAGCTTGTAATCATTTGGCTGTGCTGCATGTGGGATCTTAGTTCCCTGACCCCTGCATTGGCAGGGTGGAGTCTTAACCACCGGACCACTGGGGAAGACCCCCAAAGTATAAAGTTTTTAAAACGTGCATCCCTCTCTATTTTTTTTCTGATGAAGAGGATAGGAACCTTCTCTATACTAAAAGCCTGTCAAGTCAGTCATGCAACGTTTCATGCACTCGATGGATAACATTGAGAACATCTGGATTCAGTTCCCAGATGTGACTTGAAGACTTCCTGTGCCGAGCACTCTGCCTGACTTTATGCAATCTTCAGAAAGGATTATAAACCTGCTGTTATCCAGAAGATAAAGAAATCCCTGAAACCATCCCAGAACGACCCATGCTAATCTCCCTTCCCGTTTATTGGTGTGATGGGCCTGTAGAGAAGTTCTGTGACTTAGGCCAGAGGAGGAGTAGTTGGTGGGGCGCAGGGTGCGGGGGTGTGGCAGCTGGAGCTGAGCTGGGGGAAGGGATAGATAGAACAGGCAGAGGAGCCGGAGAGACAGTGGGGAGGAGGGGAACGTCAGGGGGCCAGGCCGTGGGCAGAGTGACCAGGCTGCTGGGGCTGGTGGGGAAGCTGCTGGAGGGCAGGTGGGGGGGGTGTACCAGTTCTTGGGACAGGCAGATGGGGTGGACTGGGTCTTACCAGTTGGCTGATGGAGCTCGCTGAGTGGAAGCATGGGGCTGGGGGCTCGGCTAGGAGACCACAGCAGCAATGCAGTCATGAGCAGTAAGAACGGGATCACCTCCTGTTTATGACGAGAGGGTACAGAAAGGGACAGCCTGGGAGCTTTTGCAGAAAAAATGGACAGAACGTGAGATGCATTCTTGTCTACAAAAGGAATCAAAGAGAAGGCTCTGGGATGTGGAAGGACAGAAGCTGCATGTGGAAACTGGTTTTAGCCAAAGAGGGTGAAATTGAGGTGAAGAGCATCTGGGTGTAGCCGCGCTGGATACCCATGTGTTGAAAATGCCCTTGAATGAAACGAGCAGCTTTCAGCACGTTAGTTTTAAAGCAAGCTTTGTTGACGATAGTCTCAAGCCTCCAGTTTTGAGACCACTGAAGAATAATTTAATTCAGATCCACATATATTTATTGAACTCTCCAGGTTTAGAGGCCCCCCCATGAGTGTGTTTACTGATCTGTTTACATTAACTTATTTTCAAAATTGGCAAATACTAGGGAATGTTCAGGTTACCAGGGGTTTGCTATTCCTTGGTTTCTCCCTTAAATGCTAGTTTTTTTTTTTGTCTATTCTAAAGGAATCTCAATTCCCAGTGGCATTTTATTCTGTGTTCCTACATGTATAGGACCAGGTGAAAGAACTTTAGACATGAAAAGGCCACTGTTGAATTTTTAGAGGTACAGGTCACGGGCTTAACTATAGATTCTTGTGACTTTCCTTCTAAGCAGAAAACACGAATACTTCGAAAGTCCAAGCAATTTCTTTTGGCCATTGGATTCTTATGTTCTAATTAGTGAATCAGTATGATGCTAGGTTGGGCAAGACTAGATCTCCACAAACCTGGAGAAGTTCAATAAGACATCTCTAGTTCTGAGGTGTGGCTCTTGGGGCTACAGACCTGGGAGGGTGTGGGGAGGATTCTGTCCCTTTGGATCATCCGGAGAGAGAGAGAAGCTCTCATCCTAGCTGTTGAGGAATGGAGTGTCATGTCTTTGGTGTTCTATGGCCTTTATACTATTAATTCTATTCTTCAAACTTCCACCCTTAGCCCAAGCCAGGCCCGATCATCCACAGTCCAGTGGCTTAACCCTCAGTCTCCAACCACACCGAGCTGCAATCCAGCTGTCACACCTCCTTCACCCAAGCTGTCACCTTTCCCCCTCACTCTTCCTGCCACTGTAGCGGACAAGCCACCCGAAAGGTATGTGGTTTTCAGTGTGATATAGAATGTGGGGGGTGGTTCGCAGAGGGGCCTGATCAACCTGAGCGGGTTCTTGTGCTCCCCGCATGGAAAAAGCTTCCCGTCTCCTGGACTCTGTGGACATTTATAACCTTATCTTAAAGGTTCAAGAGCAAGTACATTCTTGGGATAAATTTTTCTTATGTGAGACCTGTTTGAACCTGCCCTTTCTGGTTCTGGTCCTGCATTTATGAAACCATATTTTTTGGAAGAACTCCTTATACATAAATAGAAAGCACACATGCTTTGTTTTCCAGAAAGTAAGTGTTGTTCAGTAGGTCAGTCGTGTCTGACTCTTTGCAACTCCATGGACTGCAGCATCCCAGGCTTCCCTGTCCTCTACTGTCTCTTGGAGTTTACTCAAACTCATGCCCACTGATTTCGGTGATGCCATCCAACCTTCTCATCTTCTGTCATCCCCTTCTTCTCCTGCCTTCAATCTTTCCCAGCATCAGGGACTTTTCCAAGGAGTCAGCTGTTTGCATCAGGTCTAAATGGGGCACTGGAAACTGTAATTAATATGGCCCTTTGATGGGCTAGTGATGCAGAGGCCAGAGTGCTTTAGCAAAGCCTATCCTCTGGGCCAGCAGACTGGCCATCCCCATCAGTGGCTTCCTCTCCTGCCGTGAGATAGGACGCTGCCTTCCGCCCTGGTGTGCAACTGGCTGGCAGCCTGGTTTCCATCCTTCCCCACTGGGTTCTTTTCCCACGAGAACACACAGGATGTTTTGACAGGCAGAGAGAAGTTGAGCCTGATGTGCCTTTTGGGGGCGTGGAAGCAGACTGTCCGTGTAGGACTGTGTCCTTGGTGCATGGCTTAGCCACTGAGGATCTGTGTGCCTCTGCCCTTACCTGACTCACCCCTGTCTCAAGACACTGGTGCTTTTCCTGAGTCGATAAACTGAAATGCATTGGAAATAAACATGCCCCGTGGTTCTGTTAACACTGCATGAGAGGAAAGGGCATCCCACTGAGTGCAGAGGAGAATTGGTGAAGAGGTTCAGGGTAAGCTGCTCTGAGAGGCTCCCTAAAAGGAAGATCTGAATTTGAAACTCGTCAGTTACTTGTCAAGCTCTATGGTTTCGCCTGATGTTCACTTTCCCGCTAATCTCTCTTTTGGAAGGCACTGTTCCACGGGTGTCCTAGAAATGAGATTTGGGAAATGCAGGTCGGGGAGGGGTGAGGTTTCTCACGCTTTGGTCTGTGTGTCTCGTGTGTTCCCTCCAGCGTCATCAGTCGGAAGGCCCGGGCGGTGTACCCCTGTGAAGCAGAACACAGCTCGGAATTGTCCTTTGAAATTGGAGCGATTTTTGAGGATGGTAAGTGTCCTGTGGGAGCTTTGTGGGAGGTTGCCTTCTGCCCTCACAGAGGGTCTGCAGCCCAGAGCAGGCAGGCGGTCCCTGGCTGTGGGGTTGTCAGGAGCTTGTTGCTTTGGATGGGCAAGGAAGGGCCAGCCTATGTGGCTCCCGGAAACTGAACACCAGGGCCTATGCGTGCCCACTTCTGCTTTAATCTTGGTTTTTCTCCAAACTTTTTAACTCTCAAGGACCTTCAGTCAGGCCATTTTTGTCCCGATGTAGAGAAGCCGGTGCAATGTGAAATCAAGAAATGTTTATAATTTGCACCTTCTTTTTTTCTCCCAGAGTCCCCAGCTCTCTAAAATACTTCAGGTTTGTCAGCCCTGAGTTACAGGCAAGTGCTGTTGTCAACTGATTTTGGTTTATCATTCCCTTACATTCTTAGGCTTGACATGGTTTTTGCTCATTGGAATTGTGTCTGAATCTCTCGACTTTGCATATTGAAACCAGGGTGTAGATTTTATTTGTGTGTTTACTAGTCACACGTAAGCGTTTTAGGAGCTATGCCTGGTTTCAGATTTCACAAATTCCTCCTGTGGTTCCATGTGTATCTCTTCCCTCCCCCTTGATTTCTTCCTTCCCAGTCCTCCTCATTATGAAAATCACCGGTTGCTATAGAAACATCAATGTTATGTGGGGGTGTGGCTGCCCAAAAGAGTTCTAGGGATGCAGCGAGAACCTTTGATGCTTGGAATGGAATGGTTGATTAGCCAGAATGTTTGGAATATATGGAGTGTATCGACACAGCGCCTGGTGCTATATTGTCGGTGACGTGGCATGTGCTGATGATTGTGTTTTAGAAAGCAAGCTGCCTCATTTAGAGGAGATTTCTGTATCTGTGGGATACGTACTCTGGAAAGGCAGAGACGACCGACAGTGTCAGCAAACAAACAACAGAAAACCCCACATGTGACAGAATTAAACTCCGTGGAGAAATATTGTTCTTAAGATTAGAAGCAAGATCAGTCTTCAGCCACTGTAACATATATGCATACGGTTTTGCCAGAAGACTGTGGTCAGTTAGCTGCCCTGCTCCAGGCCTGTCTTGTATTGACACCCATAGAGCGGAAGGGAAAGCTGAGAGCATTGAAACATGTCATTTAAGAAATGAAGATGAATTCTTTTTTTTTTTCTTGCTGAACCCTCATGTATGGCACTGGAGAAGGCAATGGCACCCGACTCCAGTATTCTTGCCTGGAAAATCCCATGGGCGGAGGAGCCTGGTGCGCTGCAGTCCGTGGGGTCGCTAACAGTCAGACATGACTGAGTGACTTCACTTTCACTTTTCACTTTCATGCATTGGAGAAGGAAATGGCAACCCACTACAGTGTTCTTGCCTGGAGAACCCCAGGGACGGGGGAGCCTGGTGGGCTGCCATCTATGGGGTTGCGCAGAGTTGGACACGACTGACTCAACTTAGCAGCAGCAGCATGCATGGCATGGAGTTTCCCAGGGACTCAGATAGTAAAGAATCTGCCTGCAGTGCAGGAGATGTGGGTTCCATCCTTGGGCTGGAAAGATCCCCTGGAGAAGGAAGTGGTGACCCCCTGTAGTATTCTTGCATGGAGAACTCCATGGACAGAAGAGCCTGGCAGGCTGTAGCCCATGTGGTTGCAAAAAGTCAGATGCTTGGTGAGTCAACAACATGTGCAGCATGTGGGGTCTTAGCTCCTCACCAGGGACTGAACCCACTCCCCCTGCAGTGGAAGCACAGAGGCTTAACCACTGGACCGCTTTTGACGCTGTGTGATTGGATTTGTTTAGGAACCCCTGAACACAGCATTGTTCATGTGATGTTTACCTTGGTGGAAGACATATCTGTTAGGTTGCCTTTGGCTGCAGGTAACAAAAACTAATAGAACTGGTGAAAGCAGTCATGAAAATGGATTCCCTCACACAGTAAGAAGTCTGCAGGCGGGGAGCTCCAGGGCTGGTTAAACACAGTCACAAGGGTGTCACCAGAGCCCACAGTGTGCCCGTCTCCGCCCGAATAGAGGGGCCCTGGCTGCTTCCCCAGCGGGGGTGGGAAGGCTGCCCCAGTTCTGGGTGTCATGGCCACGTTCAGCCACAGCAGAAAGGGTGTGCCTCATCCTTGTGTTCTTTTTTTTAACTCTGAGAAAACGTCTCCCAACTTCCTTCCTGGGTTATCTGTTCTCATGTCTCAATAGCCAGAATGAGGTCAGATGCTCACCTTAAACCCACTGCTGGCCAGGACTTCAGACCACGCTTGGTCCAGAAGTTACTCCTCTGGGCACAAAGACATAGGAAGGGGAGTCAGAATTTCAATCAAATCTAGTTCTGCCAGCATGGATGATGTTGGGAAAGGTAAGCAGATGTCTGACGCAGGAGATTGAAGATCTCCACTTCTAAAGTCCCTCGGTGGCTTGCAGGAGTCCTTCTAAGAAAAACAGTGTGTGCACAGGTGTGTGTGTGTGTGTACACAAACACTTCCATGTATACATGTGCATACATATATGCACACACACATGCATCTCGGTGTGTTTTGGGAACAGGAGAGTGATTGAGAGCAGATAGCTATGGATTGTCAGCCCTGCACTTACCTGGCCAAGGTCAGTTGGCTTTTCCACTTCCTGTGTGACCCTGGACAAGTCCCTTAAGTTCTCTCTGCCTCAGATCCTCCATCCTGATCCACAAGGATGTTCTCGTGGGTGGCGATGTGTCAGGGCAGCATTTGGGGCCACGAGTGCAGCACAGTCTCCTGGGGAGGCTGTTGCTGACCACAGAGCTTCGCTTGGTGCCCTGTGGACTTGGCTCCAATTTGAGCCAAGGCGCAGAGCCATCAGATTTGGGGCTCTGTGACGCTGGTCTGGATGGCGGGCTGGGGCACCCAGGGAGTATTGGGTGTTCCTCAGGCCCTCCCCCAGGCCAGCTACCCCAGAGATGCTTACTGATGTATTGACACCCTCCCTCTCCATGAGCATACTCGCCTATCATTTGATGGGAACCCCATGCCTTGCAGCTCTGCCCGCTCCTTTTGCAGCAGCAAATACACATGGGACCATGTTCAGAACCCATGCCCCCAGACTGACTGTTTCTTAGGGAGGTTCTTAAAGGTCACAGACAGTGGAAGACCCTTTGTCTTTGCTGTTCAGTCACTGAATCATGTCCCACTCTTTGTGACCTCACGGCCTGCAGCATGCTAGGCTCCTCTGTCCTTCACTGTCTCCCGGAGTTTGCTTAAATTCATGTCCATTGAGTTGGTGATGCTCTAACCATCTCATCCTCTGCTTTCCTCAATCTTTCCCAGCACTGGGGTCTTTTCCAGTGATTCAGCTTTTTGCATCAGGTGGCTAAAGTCTTGGAGCTTCAACTTTAGTATCAGTCCTTCCAATGAATATTCAGGGTTGATTTCCTTCAGGATTGACTGACTGGATCTCCTTGCTCTCCGAGGGACTCTCAGTCTTCTTCAGCACCACAGTATGAAAACATCAATTCTTCGGTGCTCAGCCTTCTTTATGATCCACCTCTCACATCTGTGCATGACTACTGGAAGAACCATAGCCTTGACTATACGGACTTCGTCAAAGTGATGTCTTTGCTTTTTAATACGCTGTCAAGTTTAGTCATGGCTTTCCTTCCAAGGAGCAAGCATCTTTTAATTTCATGGCTGTAGTCACCATCTGCAGTGATTTTGGAGCCCAAGAACATCAAATCTGTCACTGCTTCTCCTTTCTTCCCATCTATTTGCCATGAAGTGTTGAGATGCCTAATGCTTAGCTGTTATTCTGGGGCAGTGCCTCCCATATCCCATAGGGGGCGCTGTGTGTGTAAGGTCTCAGGGCAGATGATGTTCTCATGAGACACCCCACCTCCCCCAAAATAAACACATGTATGTGCGCGTGCGTGCACACACACACATACACAAGGCATGTGTAGGGGTTATTTATGAAGACTCTGACCTGGTCTGAAACATTGAGAGTGGTCTTGGAGGGTGGGTGGGGTGCCTCAGCAGATATCTGAAGGTAGAAGATAGTTGTTAGGTGTAAATGGGAGTGAGAGCAGAGGACCAGCCATGTAAAGCTCAGACTGTGGGTGGCTACACAGGAGTGGGTTATGAACTCCATTTGCAGTCAGCATTGAAAAATAGGAAACAGTGCATTTTTAAAAAAGTGCATTGAACCTAGTGAGAAGTATTATCCCATGAAGGTTTCGTGTGTTGGGCACATGTCCATGTGTGCTGGATTTCAGCTACAGTAGCCATCTTCTGATGGGTTCTGGTCACGAATGTTGTGCTCGGCCAGTTCCTGACCTGGTCTGCTGGGCCAGGACACACCTCCCCTTCCTTCTATGGACATGGCTCCATGTCTGCTCCTGGTCTGGCCTGAGGTGGGATCTCCCCATGGCTGTGTGGGGGACTAGGTGCTTCCAGACCCTGGTGATGAGTGCTTAGACCCTGTGCCTGTTGCTGTCCAGCCTGTGGTCGCCCTGTGTATCGTTATGGCTCTTTGTGGGACCTGGAGCCGCCTGACGCTGACCCAGGTGTGGAAGGCCTCCCCCTGCCCTCAGGAATGTCCCACGCAGGTGCCAGTCAGACGGGGTACCCAGACGATGCTGGTGAGGCCTGGCGACTGCTGAGAATGGCAGAGGAAGACTCCCCAGAGGAGAGGGTGTCTGGGGGTCTCTGAAGAGGAAGAATCCCCCGTGAAGAAGTGGGGGAAAAAGACGTCAGCGGAAAGCACTGCCCATGCAGAGGCCTAGAGACTCACCTGGGGGCTTCTCTGGGCGATTCCCGGCGGGTGACCTGCTCGTGGACAGAGTCGGGACGGTGGGGAAGTGGTCTGGCCAGGTGCCTATGGAAGCTTGGGTTTGTCCTCTGGACCGTGGAGGGTCGTGCTGTGATCAGCCGGGTGTTCTGGAAAGTTCACCGAGCTCCCTGGTGCACCGTGGTTTAGGAGGAGCCTGACCGATGCTGAGGGGATGGGTTAGGAGGCTGCCGTAGGGAGAAGTGGAGGCTGGGGTGACTGGGGGGGTCCTGTAAATAACTCTCGTGCAGACTTGTAACCAGACGACCTGGGAGTGGCCCCCGTTGGGTTTGGTTGACGCACAGCGGGGCAGGGAGTTCACTGGTGGCAAGTACCTGGGGCGTTTCCGTAATGAGTGATGTCTCTTCCTTTGCAGTGCAGACCTCGAGGGAACCTGGCTGGCTGGAAGGGACTTTGAATGGCAAGAGGGGGCTGATTCCACAGAATTACGTCAAGCTGCTGTAGCGCCCGGCCGCAGCCCCTGGCCCCAGGCCACCCGTCCACCTCTGGGGCAGAACCCTTGGCCACCTGGACGCTCCAGGGCGGGGAGCGGGGAGGACCGCGTTGGGCGGTGCGGATCTGAGCAGCGGGCGAAGGCTGTCCAGATGATCAGGAGAGACTCTGCATCAGGCACACCTTTGGACTTACGGTTTTAAATTATCTGGTCTCCAGAGCGAGCGGGAGGGTGACCCAAAGCTTCTCCACTGGCGGCCACGTCACTGGACACCTCTCCTCACACCTGAAAGGGAACTGTGCTGCGAGATGTGCCCTCAACGCTGGTGTCACTGAGGGATCGCAGCAGGCTGGCGCAGGCTGTGCTGCCTCTGCACCGAGGGCAGCAGACTGAGGCTCCTGCCCGGGTGGACGGCCGCCCTGCCTGGGGACCCCGCGCTCGCTGAGCTCGGGCACCTGCAGACTCACAAGCTTCTCCGTGCTGCTCACCGGTGTGCTGTTGCCCCGACACCCCCTTTCTGCCCCGAGTTTTCTGTACATGAAATAAAATGTAATTTACTGTGGGACCGGTGTCCCCACGTGGGGACAGGGTGGTGGAACTCGCTCGCTCTGTCGTGTCTCCTGGTGTGGCTGGCGGTGGGCTGGCACTCTTCGCGGCATTGGCATGCACGCACTCACAGGTAGGCGGGATCAACCGGGAGCCTGGCTGCTTTGGAACGGGGCGTTTTCTGGGCACAGGGGTCCCCTCTCTGACAGGTGAGATCCTGGCAGGTCCCCTCCAGCTACCTCAGAGGGCCTTGGGGGAGCCCAAACAGGATGGAGCTGCGGTGCTTTCCCCAGAGCTTTGTGTGTGAGGGCAACCTCCTGATGAGCTTCTGTGTACAGCCCTCCCCCCCCTACCCTGTCCCTCCCAATCCCCCCTGCCTGCCCCTTCCAATCCCCCCCGCCTCTGTTTTCCAGACTGCAGTGCCCATCTCTCTATCTGGATTAAGCCGGGCTGTAGGGCGGTCTGGGCTGTATGGATCCAGACCCTGCTTGGAGGAACTTCTGCCACATCCCTCCCTGCAAACAGGATGTGCCAAGTGATGCTTCTGTGGTCTTCTCAGCCTCTGCCTCCCAGGCACAGCCTAAACCAAGCTCTCTGGGAAGAGGGGACCTCTCTGCCCCCTGACCTGGAGTCCCTGGAGTGTGCAGCTCATCTGTAGGGGCCTCAGGACTGTGGAGCCAGCCCAGCTCCAGGGGCTGCTTGGGGGGCCCGGCATCTCTCTTTATCCACAGAGGCTTCCTGGCCTGTCACAGTTCTCCCCTCAGATTGTCCCTGGAAGGATGTGTCTGTCGCCTCTTCCAGGTGAGATGATCCCTGAGTGCTGGTTATCAGTTTGGGGCTCGCCTCCCCTGGCCCATGTAAGGTTTCAAGTTTGGGGTCAGGGGTGTGTAGAGCGACAGCCCCATTGAAAAGTATCCATTGTCTGACTCATGTGTTAAGTTGCTCAGTCATGTCCAACTCTTGGCAACCTCACGGACTGTAGCCCACCAGGCTCTTCTGTCCCTGGGGTCATCCAGGAAGAAATACTGGAGTGTTGCCATTAGTGCGATATAATTTAAAATGCTGAACTGTGGGCCCAGTGGAGAGTCTTGGGGCTGCCAGGGGGCCCAGGGCCCCAGACAAAGGCAGGCCCTGGGGCTGCTGGCCAGGCTGGCAAGAGGGTGGGGATGGCACTTGTTCTGAGTTCTCCCTTCCTGCTCCTGCCTGCTGCTTAGAGGTATAGGAGAGAAGCTTGGCCTGGAGCAAACTTCCCCATTTCTGTGGGAAAGTGCAAGCTTGCGGGCAGTCAGGGTGAGTGGACTCAGATTGGCACTGGAGCAATTTCCTAACTGCGTTCTTCATTGGAGTCCATCCATGGGCAGTAAACGGAAGACCTACTGAGTTGAGACTTGATTCCTTTGCTCACTGCTGTTGCCCCCAAGCTGTTGTTAACTCACAAAGTACATTTATCACCACTTCCTTGGTCGTAGAAATTGCTGTAAGGTCTGGCTGCCGGTGTGGGCTTTCTAGATGGCACTAGTGGTTAAGAAACTGAGACACGGGTTTGATCCCTGGGTCGGGAAGATCCCCTGGAGGAGGGCATGGCAACACATTGTAGTATTCTTGCCTGGAGAACCCCCGTGGACAGAGGAACCTGGTGGGCTACAGTCCATAGAGTCACAAAGAGTCAGACACGACTGAAGTGACTTAGCACACACACTGGCTACCTGTGTGGTTCAGGGCAAATTAAATTGACTCTGATTCTGTTCCTGCCTCCTAAAAAGCCAAGGATGCTCCGAGATGTGGGGTTGAAGCGATGGTATATGCTCCGTTAGTGGGCAATGCTAGTCCCTGTACTGATGTGAGTCAGTTGCTCTGGTCCCCGTTGCCATGGCCACCATCTGTCACTGCTGCTCCCCACACTGATGTTACTGATGTGAGAGTCACTTGCATCTTTGTTGTCAGGGCATCTGTGTTCTGCAGAATGACAGTGTGACAGTAGTGAAGCCTCAGGATAGGGCTGGCTGCAAGGGCTCCCCCAGCCCTGCAGACTCCTCCTGTGGTTGTTCCAGGAAGAACAGGGTTACGCCAAAGGGGAGCTGGGGTATTGGGGTGTCTTCCTTTGGGAATAGGTGGCCCCCGGCCGGGGAGCTTTCCTCTGGGCCTGGCCCAGAGTATGCTTAATAACGGGACCAGGAGATGTTCTCTTCCACCTGCAGATCTTCATTTCCCCCGAAGAGACATAGGCGAGTGGTGCTAGGTTTTTCTGTATTTTTGTTGTGTGGGTGTAGTTCCCGAGCATCTACTGAAGGCTGGCTGAGCAGCGGCCCCGCCTCCCTCAGGACCCAGGCCCCTCAGCCCACCTCGTTCAGCACCAGCCGCCTCCACCAGCTGTCATCCTGTGTTCATTCAGAAGCATGATTGGGGTGGGGGTGGGGGGGCTTTGAGCAAAAGAGGGCACTCAGATTGTTTACTTGCAGTGGAGCTTGCATTCTATGAGGTCGCTAAAAGGCTGGCCCTGGGGGTCTCTGCACCCGGAAAGGACTCGCCAGATGAGAACAGAGCCAGATGGCCTGGAGGGGGGGGTTATAGCCCTCTCTTTCTGTGTAGCCATAGGAGCATCTATAGTTGGGAGTTCGGGGTGGTGGTGGGGGCACTGGATTGTTTGTGCCGTGTGTGGACATTCAACCCATTCATTCTTTCCACGGACTGACTCAAGCCAGGGGAAGTTATTTTAATGAAGGCTTTCAAGAGCAAAGAGCTCGGTCCAAGTGCAGTACGCTGGTCACACTCTTTCTCCTCTAGTGTCTTGCTTCTGGGGGCTGGTGGGGGTAAGGGCTGTTAGGAGTTGAATTGTGTACCCTCTTCCGAAATTCATATGCTGAAGTCCTAACCCCGGTACCTGAATGTGACTTCATCTGGCAACAGGATCATGGCAGATGTCATCAACTCAGATGAGGCAGGTAGGGTTGGACTGGTGTCTTTAAAGAAAGGGACAATCTGGACACTGAAACAAGCGTCAGGGAAGACAGTGTGAAGACACACAGGGAGACAATGCAACGTACAAGCCACGGAGAGAGGCCAAATCCTCCCTGAGAGGGACCCAACCCTGATGACCTCGTGATCTCAGACTTCCAGCCTCCCAGCTGGGAGACGAGACATTCCTGTTGATTTTAAGCCCCTAGTTTGTGGTACCTTGTGACATTTCTAGGAAACAAATATGGTGGCTAACAGTGCATGTTTTGAGTTAAATAAATATATATTTTTTGAAATTCCATTTTCCCTATTTTGTACCTTGCTGATGGTGAGCTCACTTGACCTCTCATGCCTCAGTCGCCAGCCATGAAATGGAGAGAGTGGTAGCAGCCTCGCTGGGGACTGTGACAAATGATGATGTGAAGCGTCTGGAGGGCACCCAGCAAGAGACAGGGTTTAGTGAATGGGGAAGATGGAGGAAGGCAGCCACAGGGTGCCTAGGGGGCTGGTCTCTGCCCCCTTCTCTCACAGCCACTCTGCTTCCCTCTAGCCTACGTGCGCCAAGGCCATGCCCTGCTCTCTCCCTCTGCCAGGAGTTCAGCAGGAGTCCACTGTCCAGTCTTCCCGTGCCTTCCCAAGGGCACTCCATGCTCTTTACCTTTTAAATAATTCATCTGGCTTAGCTGAGGCTGTTATTAGTTGTGGTGTGCAGGCTTAGTTGCCCCAAGGTATGTGGGATATTAGTTCCCCAACCAGGAATTGAACCCATGTTCCCTGCATTGGAAGACCACTTTTCAAACACTGGGCTACCAGGGAAGTCCCCCCATTCCCTTTCCCACTGGGCCCCTTATCACCTGCTCACTGGTTGTTCCCTCAAGACTCTCACCAGGCTGGGTGGCTCCTTCCCCAGCCAGACGTTCTGCGTGACTCTGAATCTTCCAGAGCCACCCGACTTTCTTGCCTCCCTCCTGTGGGAGGAAGTTATTCCAGGAGCGTGTCCTCAAACAGCTTCTGGCTTGAGCTCTGAGAAAGTCTTCTCCGATGCTTGTCAGCACTCTTTTTCCTTGACTGGCCTGGATGGTAATTTATTGCTACCCCGTCTGGGTAAGCTGGCACATTCTCCTGATGCTTTCATGTCTGGCTAAAAGTGTCTCAATCTGCTGGGTAGAATACCTTGGAGAATTCTTTCCTATCAGAAAATCAACTTGATTATAAAGAGGAGTTTTAATTTTTGCCCACCAAGAGACTTGCACTTTGGACTTCGGCATTAAGTGCTTGGGATTCACTGAGGCTGCTCAGTACCATGCGTTACAGTTTCTGGATATTTCCTTCCTTCGATGGTTTAACAGCTGCAGGTGGAACAGTTTGGAGTATGGGTAGAACACGATCTGACTCAGCTCAAGCAAGTTTTCACCATAACCCTCTCTGGATCAGGCTGGACTAGGGCACGAAGATCCATAAGAAATGGGTTTTTCCGGCCATGGAAAACTTGAAAAATCACTGTCTTGGCAACATAAACTCTATGAAAAAATACCTAAATTGTGCATGGTACATTGGTTGAATCATCCCAAATTTCACCCCTCACTGGATGCATGCCCTTATGGGTAGCCCTCCCATGCCAACTACGGGCTTGACTTGGTAATGCCAATGAAACAGAGGCAAACTTGATGCAATTAGAAGCTTGAAAAGTGCTGTACATTTCCACTGTCTTAGAACCTTGCTTATACCATGAAAATATGCCCAGACTAGCCTGATAGAGGAGAGGCCACATGGAGCAAAACTAGCTCAGACCAGTTGGCCACATGACCAGCCCAACCAATCCCAGCCTGGCCCAGACCAGCAGAACTTGCCCTGCTAGCTAACTTAGGAGAATAATAAATGATGGTTGCTTTAAACCACTCAGTGTTCGGGTGGTTTGTAACACACTGCTACTCTGCTCCTTCATTCACTTTGCTTTGGATTCAGGTTTGGTCTGAGAGTCCCTTGGAGAGCAACAGATGAAACCACTCCATCCTAAAGGAGATCAGTCCTGAATGTTCACTGGAAGGACTGATGCTGAAGCTCCAATACTTTGGCCACCTGATGCGAAAAGTCAACTCATTGGAAAAGATCCTGATGCTGGGAAAGATTGAGGGCAAGATGAGAAGCGGGTGACAGAGGATGAGATGGTTGAATGGCATCACCAACTCAATGGACATGAGTTTGAGCAAACTTCGGAAAGTAGTGAAGGACAGGGAAACCTGGAGTGCTGCAGTCCATGGGGTTGCAATGAGTCGGACACGACTTAGCAACTAACAACAGGTTTGGTTGTGTTGAATATTAAAATCCTATTTTACTCTTATCTAACATTGTTTGGGAAGCCGCTGCTTTATTTCCAAGAAAATTGCTGCAACAGCAATTGGATGATTTGATTAAGGTGCTGGAGATACTTGTAATCAAGTCATTTTAGTCTGTGGACATTTGCAGTTTATCAAAAAGTATGTGGAGCTGCCCTGGAGAAGGAAATGGCACCCCACTCCAGTATTCTTGCCTGGAAAATCCCGTGGATGGAGAAGCCTGGTGGGCTGCAGCCCATGGGGTCGCAGAGTCCAGAAACAACTGAGAGACTAACACACATGTGGAGCTGATGTTAAAATAAGGGAACAATGTTTTCTATTTGTTTGAGGGACACTAAACAAACCACTAAGTATATATGCATCACTATGCATAATTTTTACTGCCTTGGCTTTCAGTGGCTGGCTGGCTTGCTCAGTGGCAGAAACTTAGTTCTTAGCTAATGATTCCTAATGTGCAGGTGGAGCCTTTGGGTCTGAGAGCACTTTAAGAGCTTCCTAGAAATACAGGAAGGTTCCTGGCTCATTGATCCAGGAACATGCCTGCTCTATGAAGAAAGAGCACTCACTTTAACCAAGGGGGCACATCCAAGGCGCCCCATATCTAGCCATGCAGACTCAGAGACCATGATGGCTTTTGTTTAAAGTTAGAGGCTTTCTGTGAGAAACCCTGTTCCCTCATAGGTCAGACTGCATACATTCTAAGATATAAAATTACCTTCGTTTTCAATAAATTTTTACAAACAAATCTGTGCACAAAGCTCAAAAGTGTTTTTCCTGTGCTGTGTTTCATGGCTAATGTTGTGTTTCAGAAACAGATCAGTTGTATTAAAGCAAAGTTGTGTTTAACTGTCAGTCTTCTAGTTTGACTGATCGTCACTTAAACGACACATTAAAGATGTACATGAATTTCTCTTGTGGGAAATACATGTTTTCTAGTTTTCAGAGCTGATAATTCCTGACTGCTCTTTTGTAGTCTGTTTTGCTGAATGTGGTTCAGAGGAGCAGCCTGTAAGGAATGTGAGAAGCATTATGACTGATGGTGAATGGAGTCTCTTGACAGCCCAAGAGGATCTGGGGTGGGAATAAGACTCCACTGTGTGGGGAAGGACCTGGGAATGAGATGGGGCATCTGGTCTACTCAGGTGAGTCTCAAAGTCTGTAAAGTAAACAAGCTTCCGTGTGGTTGTGAAGATAAATGAGGCCATGTATGTATCGAATTTCGTGGCTACATCAGCAGTAATCATTGTCATAAAATTGTCATGGGGTATATTTCAGTGAACCAAATATCAGCACTAAGAAACAAAACATTTAACCCCCAAAAGAGTAATTAATATGTGGATAACATAGGGCTTCCTAACATGGGTGGGGGGTGGGCATGGTTATTCCATATTGGATATAGGCAGAGGGGCATATAATCCAGATTTAAAAGGCCACAAAATCCACGTGTTCCTATAGACGTTCAAATGAACTGTTTCCAAAACAACAGGTGATTAAAGTAAAGGATTTATTGTAATCTGCTTACAGTCCTTTGCAAAGACAGACATATGTTTTTGCATAAAGATATAAATTGCTTCATTTTAAACTAATTTAGTGTGTTTTTTTTAATTATATGAAGAAGTTTTGGTGAATTATGAATTGTACCAAACCAAGATTTTAAAGAGCAATATGGTACAAAAATAAGAGCAGACAGACAATTTGGACTGGGACAGGCGTTCAACAGTGGATTTAGAATATGGCTTTGCTGTTTACTCAAGCAAAGTTACCTGGAGACACACACAGAGTCAGGAACCTTGTTAATACAAAAAGCTGATGCAGACTGTCTCCATCCCAAACCCGGTTACGTCGAAATTCTGATTTCATAAAAAGTCAGTCTGAGCTAAAAGCTGCTCTTATGAAGCCATTTCTTTCCCAGAAAACCCCCAGTCTGCATGCGGTGTATTTATCACCTTCCAAGTGTGGCTTTCGTATTGCTGTGCATGTAAGTTGACTGTATTGAAAGATCTGCCTATAAATTAAATTCCTGAAATTGCAAATTATGTAAGAAAAAACTCCTCTGTCTGAGTGCAGCTTTCACAGGTTTCCCCTTGCATAAGGCAGGTGTATTCTGAGAGACAGGGTAATGTTGCCTGCATGGTGAACCCTGGAGGAAAGGGTTGATCCCAGCGCTGCCATCTCCTGGCCTTGGGGTTCCCCAGCTCTAGCTTTTAGGTTTTGGAAAAGAATAAGATTTCACTGAGTACCTGATGATTATCATCATTTTTTCAAGATTAATTTGGCCTCTATTCAAAGTAGTTTATTTAGTGCAATCATATTAAGTTTCCCCATATATATATATATATATATGTATGTGTGTGTGTGTATATATATATATATATATGTTTGTGATTTGGGGCAAGAGAAAAAGCCATAAATTGCCTCAGTGCCAAACAGATTAGTGAATTAAAAATTTTAGTGCTGCTGTCTTGCTTTTATGATCTGTAGTGTTTTTTTTTTTCCAAAACTGTTTACATATAAAATTTTATTTTTAAAACCTACCTTTTAAAAATCTAAAAACCCTCTAATTACCGTGCGGTCTCCACGCTGTTCTGACTGAACTGTGCCCAGGGGCATCTTCCAAGTGCCTCCTGCCATGACCTACGTGTTCCTGTGACCAGTTCCAGGAGTGCAACACCCTCTTCTGTGACCGGAAGTGAACATTTCACCTTTTGCAGACAGAGAGAGTGCATGGAATTTTTCCCCGTTCCCCTCCCCCCAAAGGAGAAAACTCAATTTCTAAAATGGGATGAGGATGCGCACTCTGAGCCACAGCCTTTCCAGTCTCTCTAATAAAGTGGATTCTGCTTCTTGAGGGGAAAGAGGCAGCTTTCCTAAAGCCACAGCACTCCTGGGACATCCTCTCACAGGGGTGTCGTCGAAGGACGCCTTCAAGGAGCTGCAGACACCATGCTGCGCCGTCCCCACTGGAAGGAGGATGGAGCCGAAGCCGGAAAATGCACTCAAGTCCCACGAACACCCCAAGCGGGAGACCAAGGACAAAACCAAAGTACAGAAGAATTAGAAAGGCTTAGAGACAACCGAAGAGGTTTAAGTGTGGTTATTTACAACAGAGACTGTAAAATGGTAAATTAGATATGGAGCTAAAAAAGGCACAGCTTTCCCTTTCTTAAATACACTGTAAACGGTTCATGATGCATGCAGGACATTTCACTTTACAAAAAAAAAATTTTTTTTTTACCTTGTTGGTTTAGACAAAGATAGTACTTAAATAGTCTCCAGCAAAATAGAATTCTTTCAAAAATACTTTCCCATTCATCCTATTAACCATTAAAGTTTTTTATGTGTCTCATTTACAAAAGTTCCTTATACCTTATTTTAGGTCCTTCACAATTTATACATACAATAATGTACAGCACAGCAAAAGACTGCAAAAATTATCTGTAAAGCCAACACAATAGATACTAGAAATTGAAACCAAGGCATTTTTCTGAACATCTTATCCATTCTAATTAAATAATAAGTGGAGAGGGTGTGGATACCAGTGATGCAGAAAGACGTGGGTGAAGACGCACCCCTGTGGGAGCTGCCGGTCCACTCCACGTGCTCCGTTATTACACAACAGGGATCTGTATATATTTTTTCTTTTTTTGTTTTTTTAAATAACAAAAGAATATTAATGCCCCATATTGACTATACGTTTTTATGTGCAAACCAAGGGTGAGCTTGAAAAAGTTCGTTAGTCCTTGAACCCTTTTAACACAAGCGAACGATACCAGAAACTGCATGGCATAGTTAAAACTTCCATCTGTTAAAATATCAAAATCAGAAAGTTATTGACTAGATATGGCTTTTCATCCAGAGGAACAGGAACATGTTTCTAAGCACTGGGGGTTGGAGAAGGAAGAACCTTCCAGACTGTGCAGGTCTCGCCAAAGCCACGTCACCCTGCCTGCCTGCCTCCCAACCCTTGACATGATTTTCAACTTGAGAAACTGCTGAACAAGTGGGAATAAACCATCATGTGTGTCAAAAATAGGATTTTTCTTGGGTCCTTCGTGGGTGTGGAACAACACGGGGAAACTTAAGGCAAAGTTCTTCTTGTGAGACGTCTCCCGTCACTTCCTGTGAAAGTAAAGGGTCTTGGCATTCCCGGACTCCACCTTTGGCAGCTGGTCACTGATGATCTCCACCAGCATCGCTGGGAACTCCACTTTCAGAGCCTGGGACTCCCGGAAGGTATAGAAGCAAAATTCCAACAAGTCGCTCACCAGCTGCAACAGACAGACAGAGGGCCGTGACGTCGAAGCCTGATTCCCACTCTGGCCTGCAGCCGGAGCAATGTTCATAAACCCTACCGTGTCTACAAAGCCGCCCAACTCACGTGGCTAAGTCATCCGTCTTGGGGGAGGAAGATGGATGTATCTGCTGCATGAGGTATGCCCTTTGTGCAAAACAGATTCCAGTGGAGCTGTGTCATGGTTGGTTCTTAAACATTATCAGTGGCTCAGGGCCAGTAACAGAGTCCAGAGTGGCAGCAAACATCACTGATTCTCATTTCTAAGTGTGGAGTTGGGTGGGGCAGGTATTAGTACGTTTGTGTAGCTCTGGACCCTGGCACTGAGCCTTCCCCAGCCTCTAAGGCCTGACCAGGCCCTGCTAGTGGAGCTGTGGCTGCTGGGGGGCCAGACTCCTTCCTTCAGGACCCCAGTCCTGAGCTGGGGGCTGAGAAGTCTTTCTTAAGGTGGAACTGACATATAACTTGGTGGGAGTTTAAGGTATACAAGGGGTAGATTTGACACACTTATTGCAACATGAACATATCTATTAAGGTACATCATTACCTTTTCTTTTTATGGTGAGAACTTTTAGATCTCACTGAGCAGCTTTCCAGTGTATAACACAGCATTATTCCTACAGCCACCATGCTGTATACTAGAGCCCCAGAACTTGTTCCTCTAGAACTGGAAATTTGTACTCTTTGACCAATATCTCATTTCCCCCACCTTCTGGTAACCGCCATTCTACTGTTTCTATTAGTTTGCTTTTTTAGGTTCCACATGTAAGTGAGGTTGTACAGTAGGAGTTTTCTGTCTGATTTATCTCACTGAGCATAATCCTCCCTGGGCTTCCCTGGTGGCTCAGATTAGGTAAAGAATCCGCCTGCAGTGCCGGAGACCTGGGTTTGGTCCCTGGGTTGGGAAGATCCCCTGGAGGAGAGCATGGCAACCCACTCCAGTATTCTTGCCTGGAGAATCCCATGGACAGAGGAGCCTGCGGGCTACAGTCCATGGGGTTGCACGAGTCAGACACAACTGAGCACACAGCACAATCTTCCCTAGGTGCATCCATGTTGTTGCAAATAGTGGCATTTCCTTGTTTCTCATTATCTCATGATAATATTCCTCTGTGTGTGTGTGTATAATATATATTGATGTATTTTATACATATATATAATATTATCTATCCATTCATCCATTCTCAGTCACTCTGAGAACATGAAAACATCAAGGGAAACTGTGTCTTGCCACCTGTCCAGACATCTTCCCTCCTCTGTGACCCAAGGACTTTGCTATCCTCCTGGATCTGAACTACATCCAATTCTGTAAGTTAAAAAAAAAGACAAACCCACAAATGCAGTATAGCATTACTGGTTGCTTACTAGGAATATAATTTCAAATCAGAAAGTATACATTCTAATTTTTCTTGAGTTAATTCCATGTCCTATTATGGGAAAAATGACTTTTGGTCATTTCCCACTGTATTAAAGTAGGTAATACTACCATAACGTCATAAAATAACTTCCATCTTAATAAAGTGGTTTTCACTTTATTAAGTGAAAATCTGTAACTTTCCCTCAATATTAAAAAGAAAAAAAGGCAATCTGCAGGCTTAAATTGAGGCAGGTAGTAAATAGCTGTGTGGTAAAGGCCTTCAAAACAAACCAGGAATCCCAGAAAACCCATGGGGAGCAATATCTGATGCTTGTTTTTTGCCTGAATATGCCCTCAGTCTGAAGACTGGTATCTCCCTAGGCAGGTTCCAAGGACTGAACTCTCTGTACCCACAGAAAGTTGAGGCCTCATAAACTGTGAGACAGCGTGAGGCACTCTCTGCTCTGGCTTGTTCAGGCACACACGTGCTTGCTTAGTGAATGACAAGCTTCAACTTCCCCATCGGTAAAATGGGAGCAAGAAGAGTATCTGCTGCTATTGGGACATCCCTGCTGGTCCAATGGTTAAGAGCCCCCATGTTTCCAATGCAGGGGGCACGGGTTTGATCCCTAGTCAGGGGACTAAGAGCCCACATGCCATGTGGCACAGAAAAAAAAAAAAAAGGATCTGCTGCATGAGCTTGCAGGAGTGACTGAATCTGTGAACTGGCATGAAGTAGGCACTGAACGGGCACCAATCTGCAATCATCCTTTCCCTCTTCCCAGACTCCTTCCACCATCACCTTTCTCTGCAAACTGGGACACAGTTTGCACGACCTGCTCTGGAGCATCTTTGTGTAACGGTTCTCAGGTCCCCCTTTCTATAAAATGTGAGATGTGGGAACTTTACGTTTGGCCTTTCCTGGAAAGAGACTCTTGAACAAGATCTGCAATGGCAAATTTGCTTGATTGTTTCAGGTGGTGGGCCAGTGGCCATGAGAACTAAAAGTCATGCTGGGTCTTGCTCACTAGACTTGGTGCCACAAAGAAGTCTCACCGTGGATGGCAAGGCATGCCTGTCAGTGGCACCGGCCAAGGGCACTTGGGACCTAGTTTAAGTTCACCCTGGTCTCTGCCCCTGCTGCCCCCGAGGTCCCTCTGTGTGGGCACCTGCAGGACTGGGAAGGAGAATGTTTCTTCATCCAAGTTTTTAGGTTGTATCAGCTCCCGAGTAGAACAGCAGAGCTCTGCCACACCCAACGTGTCTTTGGGGATGGGATGGGCTCACATCCAGAGAGAAAGGCTCCCCGTGGCTCAGAGTGTCTGGGGAGGGCTGAGGTCTTACCCACCTCTCATCCATCCATCCCAGCGAGGGCACCTAACCCCAGACCAGGTGCTGGGACCCTCAGTGGACAGGACAGAATCCTATTCTACTGGGAGGAGACGTCAGCGCAGGAGGTCAGGTGTGGCCGGTGCTGGCGAGGGGAGGAGGATGGTGGTCAGAGTGAAAAGGGGACCTTGGTACGTGGCCCGAGGACAGTGGAGTGGGGTCTCTCTGCGGATTCAGAGCAGCAGGAAGCTTGTGGGCGGCACCTGCTGGCCGACAGACTACATCCCTGACACGTCAGCTGAGGGCCAGGGCCACTTAAGGGTTTCTGTCTGCAAATAGGCGACAGCACTGCTGACTTCTAAATGCGATGAGAGATGAGGAGGCAGAGGCAGTCAGTCTGTGAACCTGAAGTAGCATGCAGGGGAGCACGTCTGTGAGTCTGTGAATGGGGACAGGCCCCGTGTCTTTAGCAGCCACATGAGCGTCACCTAGGGGATGCTGAGCAAACGGACCAGATGGAGAGAGGGCAGGCCAGGGGCTCGGTGGGTCTTCCCGACAGGCTGGTTGGGGCAAGTGTCCTAGGTGCTGCTATGGCCCTGCGTATCATAACCAGGGGCTGGCATTTCCTGCCCGCCTCTGGACCACGGACAAGGAAAGCAGCTCGTTTCCAGTCATGAGCTTCTGTTCCAAAGAGATGTCAGCTGCTGAGGGAGGGGGGCTCACGTGGGATAGCCTCTGACCCTGAAAACACCTGGAGGGGGACCCCATTACCACTAACTGCTCTTAGGAAAGGGTTCACTGCTTGCTGTTGGGGTGGCCAAGATGCCCAGAAGCTACCAGAAGGTGCTAGCTGCCTCACAAGCCTGCCTGACTCACTGCCCTCAGAGGGCTGCAAAGCTCTGAAGACCCCAACCCAGCAGAACCTGGGCTGGTGGCTGCAGTTGGTAGGGTCAGGGAACATCTGAGAATAAAAGTCAAGAGCCCCTGGTCCAGGCTGTAGGACCTGCCTGCCAGGCACCTGCTGACCCACAGCATCCTCCCACAGCCAGTGCACCAGGTGTCCCTGGCCCTTCAAAGATGCTGAGGCACCTGCTGCTGCAGTAGGTACAAGGGAATTATCCCTCTTGGAGAAAGACAAGGCACAGGAAGAGTATTGGTCAGAGCATGAGGTGGGGACTAGATTCTGAGAGCTCGAGATTCACATTTTGTTACATCGGCAGGAATGCTGACCCAACAGAATGTACACCAGTTCCTGAGACAAACTGCTGTTTCATGGCGACACATCTCTTGGTCACGCTGCACTTATGCTGCATGAGTCTCCTGGGTGTCAGCCCCTGTGTGCAGCAGGTGGCATCTCTGTCCAAGCCCAGAGGAGCCAGGAAACACAGGGACAATGAGGCATGTGTGATGCACGTCCCTCACGAGGCACCGTCCTGTCCTCTGGCCCAGCCACAGAGAAGTGGTGGGGGCGGGCAGGCCACAGTCAACGACCTGGAAGGTCGGTAAGTGCCAGGCGAGAGGGAGAGTCAAGAAGCCTAACTATAATCAGCAATAAGAGTCCACACAAATTACGCAGGCCAAAAGGGAATGGCAGGGTATATTTACAGTACTGAAAGGGAAAAATCTACAACCAAGGTTATTGTACCCAGCAAGGATCTCATTCAAAATTGATGGAGAAATAAAACGGAACTTATATAGTCAAGAGATACAAGAGAAGAAAAAGATCTACAAAATCAACCCCAAACAATTAAAAAAATGGCAACAGGAACATATATATCAATAATTACTTTAAATATAAACAGATTAAATGCTCCAACCAAAAGACACAAACTGGCTGAATAGATACAAAAACAAGACCCATATATATGCTGTCTACAAGAAACCCCCTTTGAACCTAAAGACACATATAGACTGAAAGTGAGAGGATGGAAAACCATATTCCATGCAAATGGGAAGCAAAAGACAGCTGGAGTAGCAATCCTCATATCAGACAAAATAGACCTTAAAATAAATTACAAGAGATAAGGAAGGACACTATATAATGGTCAAGGGATCAATCTAAGAGGAAGACATAAGAATTGTAAATATCTATGCACCCAACATAGGAGCACCTCAATACATAAGACAAACACAGACATAAAAGGAGAAACTTACAGTAACACATTAATAGTAGAAGACTTTAACCCCTCACTTACACCAATGGACAGATCATCCAAACAGAAAATTAAAAGGAAACACAAGTCTTAAGTGATACATTAGATGAGATGGAGCTCATTGATATCTTCAGGACATTCCGTCCAAATGTATAATACACCTTCTTCTCAAGTGCACGTGGAACATTATCCAGGATAGACTACATCTTGGGTTACAAATCAAACCTCAGCAAATTTAAGAAAACTGAAATCGTATCAAGCATCTTCTCCAACCAAAACACTATGAGACTAGATATCAATTACAAGAAATAAACTGTAAGAAACACAAACACATGGAGATTAAACAGCACATTTCTAAATAACCAACAGGTTACTGAAGAAATCAAAAGGGAAATAAAAAAAATTTCTAGAAACAAATGACAATGAAAACACAACTCAAAACCTATGGGATGCAGCAAAAGCAGTTCTAAGAGGGAAGTTTACAGCACCACAATCCTACCTCAAGAAACAAGAAAAACAGACAACCTAACTTTACAACTAAAACAACCGGGAAAAAAAGAATAAAAACCCCCAAAATTAGTAGAAGGAAAGAAATCATAAAGATCAGAGCAGAAATAAATGAAAAAGAAATGAAAGAAACAATAGTAAAGATTAATCAAGTTAAAAGCTGGTTCTTTCAGAAGATAAACAAAATTGACAAACCTTCAGCCAGACTCATCAAGAAAAAAAGAGTCAAATCAACAAAATTAGAAATGAAAAAGGAGAGGTTACAGCAGACAATGCAGAAATACAAAGGATTATAAGAGACTATTATGAACAACTACGTGGCAATAAAATGGATAACCTGCAAGAAACGGACAGATTCTTTGAAAAGCTCAACCTTCCAAGACTGAACCAGGAAGAAATAGAAATTATGAACAACCCAATTACAAGCAGGGAAATTGAAGCTTAGATCAATAATCTCCCAAAAAACAAAAGCCCAGGACCAGATGGCTTCACAGGAGAATTCTATCAAACATTTGCCTATCCTAAAACTTTCAAAAAACTGCAGAGGAAGAAACACTTCCAAACTCATTCTACAAGGCCATCATCACCCTGATGCCAAAACCAGACAAAGACAACACAGAAAAAGAAAACTGCAGGCCAGTATCACTGATGAACATAGAGGCAAAATCCTCAACAAAACTTTAGTAAACAGAATTCAGCAACACATAAAAAAGTTCACACACCATGATCAAGTTGGGTTTATTCCAGGGATGCAAGGAGTCTTCAATATATGCAAATCAATCAATGTGACACACCATATTAACAAACTGAAAGATAAAAACCATATGATAATCTCAATAGATGCAGAAAAAGCCTTTGACAAAATTCAGCACCCATTTATGATTAAAACTTCAAAAAATGGGCATACAAGGAACCTACCTCAACACAGTAAAGGCCATATATGATAAGCCTACAGCAAACATTATTCTCAATGGTGAAAAACTGAATGCATTCCCCCAAAGATCAGGAAGAAGACAAAGGCGTCCACTTTCACTGCTACTAGTCAACATAATTCTGGAAGTCCTAGCTACAGCAGTCAGAGAAGAAAAAGAGAGAAAAGGAATCCAGATCGGAAAAGAAGTAAAGCTCTCACTCTTTGTAGATGACATAATACTGTACATAGAAAACCCTAAAAATAGTATCAGAAAATGACTAGAGCTAATCAGTGAATTTAACAAAGTTGCAGGATATAAAATCAATACGCAGAAATCAATTTTGCATTTCTATATACTAACAATGAAAAATCAGAAAGAGAAATTAAGGAATCAATCCCATTCACCACTGCAACAAAAAGAATTAAATACCTAGGAATAAACTTACCTAAGGAGACAAAAAAAGTACACAGAATATTATAAGACACTAATAAAAGAAATCAAAGACAACAAACAGATGGAGAGATATTCCATGTTCCTGAGTAGGAAGAATCAATACTGTGAAAATGACTACACTACCAAATGCAATCTACAGATCAAGTGTGATCCCTATCAAATTACCAATGGCATTTTTCACAGAACTAGAACAAAAAATTTCACAATTCGTATGGAAACACAAAAGATCCCGAATAGCCAAGCAGTCTTGAGAAAGAATGGAGCTGGAGGAATCAACCTTCCTGACTCCAGATTATACTACAAAGCTACAGCCATCAAGACAGTATAGTACTGGCACAAAGACAGAAATATAGATCAATGGAACAAGACAGAAAGCTCAGAAATAAACCCATGCACCTATGGGTACCTTATTTTTGACAAAGGAGGCAAGAATATACAATGGGGCAAAGAAAGCCTCTTTAATAAGTGGTGCTGGGAAAACTGGACAGCTACAAGTAAAAGAATGAAATCAGAACACTTCCTAACACCATACACAAAGATAAACTCAAAATGGATTAAAGACCTAAATGTAAGACCAGAAACTATAAAACCCTTAGAGGAAAACAGAGACATAGAAAAACTCAATGACACAAAGCAAGATCCCTCTATGACTCACCTCCTAGAGTAATGGAAATAAAAACAAAAGTAAACAAGTGGAACCTGATTAAACTTAAAAGTTTTTGCACAGCAAAGGAAACTACAAGCAAGGTGAAAAGACAACCCTCGGAATGGGAAAAAATAAATGAAACAGCTGACAAAGGATTAATTTTCAAAATATATAAGCAGCTCACGCAATACCAGAAAAACAAACAGCTCAAACAAAAGTGGAAAAAGATGTAAACAGACATTTCTCCAAAGATGACATACTAATGGCTAACAAACACATGAAAAGATGCTCAACATTGCTCATTATTAGAGAAATCAAAACTACAATGAGATATCACCTCACACCATTCAGAATGGCCTTCATCAAAAAGTCTACAAACAATAAATGCTGGAGAGGGTGTGGAGAAAAGGGAACGCTCTGGCACTGTTGGTGGGAATGTAAATTGATACAGCCACTATGGAAGATGGTATCAGTTCAGTTCAGTTGCTCAGTCATGTCTGACTCTCTGCGACCCCATGAATCACAGCATGCCAGGCCTCCCTGTCCATCACCAACTGCTGGAGTTCACTCAAACTCATGTAGGAAGATGGTATGGAGACTCCTTAAAAAACTAGGAATAAAACCACCATATGACTCAGCAACCCCTTTTCAAGTCATATACGCTGAGGAAACCAAAATTGAAAAAGACACATGTACCCCATTGTTCACTGCAGCACTATTTACAACAGCTAGAACATGGAAGCAACCTAGATGCCCATCGACAGATGAATGGATAGAGAAGCTGTGGTACATATACACAATGGAATATTCAGTTCAGTTCAGTTGCTCAGTCGTGTCCGACTCTTTGCTTACTCAGCCATAAAAAGGAATGCATTTGAGTCAGTTTTAATGAGGTAGATGAACATAGAACCTATTGTACAGAATGAAATAAGTCAGATAAATACCGTTCTAACGCATATATACAGAATCTAGGAAAATGGCACTGAAGAATGTATTTACAGGGCAGCAGTGGAGAAACAGACATAGAGACAGACTTATGGACACGGGGAGAGGGGAGGAGAGGGTGAGATGTGTGGAGAGAGTGACATGGACACTTACATCCCCATATGTAAAACAGATAGCCAACGGGAAGTTGCTGTATGGCTAAGAAACTCAAACAGGGGCTCTGTATCAACCTAGAGGGGTGTGATGGGGCGGGAGATGGGAGGGAGGTTCCAAAGGGAGGAGATATATGTATACCTATGGCTGATTCATATTGAGATTTGACAGAAAACAACAAAATTCTGTAAAGTAATTATCCTTCAATTAATAAATAAATTTATTTTAAAAAAGAGTCCTTATTATTAGGAATCAAAGAAAGCCCTCTGTGTTGACTTTTCATTCCGTACAAAATGCATCTGGTTGGGAGCACAGAAGTTTAGCTGCCTGCTCAGCATGACTGATCGAGAGCCCATGTCAGGGCCACAGCTGTCAGGGGGAGGGAGGCACACAGAAGCCTGGCAAGGTCCAGTGGGACTAGCGGCTTTTTGCTTGCTCGCCTTGGATGCTACCGGGTTTGGTCAGTGCCTCTTCCTTACTCTCTCCAATGAGTCGCCACTGCCTGTGGCAGGTTGATAGCTGGGCCCTGCTCCCACCTTGAACTGAGGTCGTCTGTGGGGGGCAGGGGTACACCAAGAAGGGTCCAGCCCTGTTGTTCTAAGGTTACAACCAGTGAACAGTGATGGGGCACCTGAAAGATACAGCTTCTCTGCAGAAGGGCCCCCTGTGTTGTCAACGGCAAATAAACTAGCTGCTGACTCCAGAACTTTGACCTAATTAGGATGGAGCTTTTGCTTGAATAGAGCATTGGGCAGGGTGGGAGTTGGGTGGGTGGTTAGGCTTTATTTGCAAAGATCAGAATTCTAGCCAGATATACTGATAGGGGGCAAAAGATACACAGCTTCAGCTCTCAATACTGCAGCAGTAATAGAAACAATCAGCAACCGTTTACCTTCGTTGTTCCAGCAAGAGCCTTGTGAGTGCTGGAAAACGATGCAAGGAGTCTGGCCTTTGTTCAAAACCCCCCAACCTCCACCCAGCGTGGGCTAGTGTGGGAGATGCCAGGGTGTGCACAGGTGGGGCGCTCCGTGGCCAGGCAGGATTGCTTCTCTATGGCCGGTGATGTCTCAGCAAAATGAGATGGTAACAAAGCCCCCTCCTACCCTGATTTAGTAGCATTTGCTTCTACACCCAAAAGAAAATATAACCTTTAACAACAAGGTTAGACTCTTTACTCATGGGTTCCCATGGAAAACCCAGGCCCTGCAGTGAGGCTACCCTACTCAGTATTCCTGGCAGGGTCTCCTAGAGGCTGAGTTTAGGAGAGTCCTAAGAGGCCTCCTAGATGCAACCGCGAGAAGTATCAGAAAGAGACCATCACAGAGTACTATCAGTATCATGATAGCCTATAGTGCATCCTCTTTTTTTGTCTCCCCTTTGCAACAAAGAATTAGTCATCCATTTGTGAACAAAAGCTCCTTTGTGGAACTCTGGAATTCTTGGGAGAAGTCTTGCCCACCTGTGCATCTGGTAGTAGGCAGGCATATTTTGGCAAGGACTACGAAACCAGTGAACCTGCCTGAAGCCCTCTTGCCATGGTTGAGAAAATACCTGGAGACTGCTGACCTGGCCAGTTACCCACCGACAAAGAAGGAACTGCAGAAAACCAGCCTTCCCAAGGGGAGATTCCAGCATAGCACTGAAGCAACAGACACAAGCGAGTCTGTAAGTACTGGAGATGGAAAGAAGTTTACTAGTGTTCCTCCAACCCCTGGCAACACGGTGTGGGGTCACATTATTAGGTGGCAGTGCCCTGTCCCTCAAGGGAAAGGTGAGTGAGTGCCTGGCTACCCTGGTGTTGCAGGTCACAGCTGGAGAAACCTGTTTCTTTACAGTAACCCCCAGAGAACTGAGGTGGACCTCCATGACTGGAAGGAGGAGGGAGGAGACTGGGAAAGAGACAGGAAGGAATATCAAAGGACATTAAAGGCACACATTCTTTAAAGTCTACTCATGAGCTTCTGTGAACACTACACCTGGAGATCTCCCGAGAGAGTCCACAAGTACCCCCAAATCCCCATGTGCTAAACTCGCAATTCCCCTGCCTCTGTGGCTGGCATCTTGCGCTCAGTCCTAAACGTGGTGGGGAAGAAGGAAGCTCCAGTAGACAAGAAGTGTGCTCAGAAAACACGCCGCGATCTGTGGGCAAGGGAGAAACCACGAACTCCTACAGCAGCACCACCTTCTGGAAACAAAAGAAGGGTCTAGTAGTCAGCCTGTGACACTGTCAGAACAAGACAAAAGCTGAAGAATTCTGCCACCATAGGAAGCAAATGGAGTGGAAAGATGTACCCACACAAAGGCAGACAAGTTCCAAGTAAGAGCATCAATGAACAGAATATCCCATCTGAAGGCAACGAGCAGTAGTTTAAGGCAGTATCTGTCATTTCAAGTGCAAAAAAATGCATTGCCGAACTGCAGGAAACATGAAAAATCGAGAAAACATGTCATCACTAAAAGACAGTAATTCCCTAAAAACTGAGATCAAAAGCATGGGCTTTTGCAATCTAACCAAATTCAAGAATAGCTGTTTCGAACAAACTCAGTGAGCTATAAGAGAACTCAAACAATTTAACAAGATTATGAAAAAATACAGGTTAAAAGTGAGTAATTTACCAAAGAAACATAAATCATAAAAAAGAGCCAAGCAGAAATTCTGGAGCTGAGGAGCTCATGGAGTGAAATGAAAAATGCTACAGAGAGCATCAGCAGTGGAGCAGAATTAAGGAAGAAATAAAAAGTGAGTCAGAAGATTTCAAATACCCATGTTAAAGGAAAACAAAGGAAAAAGAATGAAAAACTCTGAAGAAAGCCTGTGGGATTGGGATTCCATCAAAAAACCTAACGTTAGAAAAATCAGGGTTCCAAAAGGAGGAGAGAGGGATATGGGGAAGAAAATTTATTTAAAGAAATAGCTGAGAACTTCCCAAACCTGAAGAGAGAAATGGACGTCCAAGTTCACAAGGTTACTCTAAGACACATTATAATGAAATTGTCAAATATCCAAAATAATGAATTCTAAAAATAGCGGGGGTGGGGTGGAGTGGGAGGAGCAGGAGAAGATTGTAACCTGCAAAGGAACTTCCATTAGACTCTCAGAAGATTTATCAGTAGAAACCCTACAGATCAGGAGAGAGTGGAATCAGATATTCAAACTGTTGAGAGAAAAGAATTACCAGCCAAGACCTACCCGCCAAAATTATCTTTCAAATATGCAGGAGAAAAAGACTTTCTAAGACAGACAAAAACTGAGAGAGTTCATCACCACGAGACCCACCCTGCAAGAAATGCTGAAAGGAGTACTTTAAGCTGAAATGAACAGATGCTAATCAGTGACATGAAAACACATGACTATACAACACACCGGTAAAAGGTTAATATACAGTCAAATTTAGAAAATCCCAATTCTGTAACAGGATGGAATGTCAACCACTTTACTATAAAGGTCAAAGGAAAAGAATATTAAAAGTAACTATTATAGTGACTACAATGTGCTAAAGACACAATATAAAAAGAGGTAGATAATGACATAAAAATATACAAGTGGAGTTAGGTTGCTATGAACCTAAAATGAACTGTTTTATCTATGCAATGTCTTATGTAAGCCTCATGGTAACCACAAACCAAAAAACCTACAGCAGATGCACAAGAGATAAAAGGGAAACAGAGCATACCAAAATGGAAAATTACCAATTTACAAAGATAGGCAGAAACAGAGTAAAAGAAACAATGGAAATACAAAGCAACCAGAAAAAACTGAACAGGATCACATTACTAAGTCCTTACATTACCAATAACAACTCTAAGTACAAATGGACTGAATTTACCATCAAAAGACAGAGTGGCTAGATGGGTAAAAAAGTAAGACCCAGCTATATGCCGCCTACAAGAGACTCACTTCAGCTTTAAGGTGGCACTCATGCAGGCTCAGAGTTAAAGGATGGAAAGAGACATTCCATGCAAGCAGAATCCAAATGAAAGTGAGAGTAACTATTCTCATAATAGACAAAATAGACTTTAAGTAAAAAATGGTAACAAGAATCAAAGAAGGTCAATATATGATGATAATGTGGTAAATTCATGAAGAAAACATAACCATTGTGTATATATATACTTACATATGCAATATCAGAGCACCTAAATATATTAAGCAAATATTAACATATCTGAGGGGGGACATATACAACAATCCGATAATAGTAAAGGACTCAAACATCCTCCTTTCAGCAAGGAAGAGATCATCCAAACTGAGCCAGTAAGAAAACACTGGACTTGAACCATAACACTAATCCAAAGAGACCTAAGAGAACATTCCCTGCAACAGAAGTAGAATATACATTCATCTCTGGGGAACATGGAACATTCTCCAGGAATGACCATATGATAGTCACAAAACAAGTCTGGGCAAATTTAAGGAGAGTGAAATCATACAAAGTATCATTTCTGACCACAGAGTTATTAAATTAGAAATCAGTACAAGGAAAGTCAGCAGATCTACACATCTGTAGAAATTAAACAACACATTCCTAACAACAAATGTGTTAAAGAAGAAATAAAAAGGGAAATTAAAATGTATCTTAAATGAAAATGGAAACAATACACCAAGACCTATGGGATGCTGCAAGAGCAGTTCTGGGAAGACTTTATGGTGATAAATGCATATATTAAGAAGACAGATTTCAAATCAATAGCCTAACTTTACACTTCAAGAAAACAGGGGAAGAAAACAAAGTTCAGCAGAATGAAAGAAATGACAAAGATCACAATGGAAATAAATGAAACAGAGCTCAGAAAAACAGTAAGGAAAAAAACCCCAATGAAACTAAGAGCTAGTTTTTTGAAATAATAAACTGACAAACCTTTAGCTAGAGTTAAAAAAAAAAAAATCAGACTCAAAACCTGAAAGAGGAGACATTACAACTGATACTACAAAAATACAATGGATTATAAGAGACTACTGTGAAAAATAACACGCTAAATGAATGGGATAACCTGAAAGAGATGGATAAATTCCTAGACATACACAATCTAAATTAATCAATAACAGGTAAAGAGACTGAAACAGTAACCAAAAATCTCCAAATACAGACAACCCTGGACCAGATGGTTTCACTGGTAAGTTCTACCAAACATTTAAAGATTAATGCCAATCTTCCTCAAACTCTTCCTAAAAACTGAAGAAGAGGGAAGACTTCCAAATTCCTTTTGCCAGGCTAGCATTACTAACACGAAAGCCAAAGATACTATAAGAAAACAAAACTATGGACCAATATCCCTGATGAATATAGATGCAAAAATTCTCAGCAGAATATTAACAAATGGAATTCAACATAACAGTAAAAGGAGTGTCACAACGAATTGGGATTTATATCTGGGATTAAAGATAGTTCAACATACACAAATCAATAAATGTGGTCCGTCCATCCTAAGTCGCTTCCGTCAAGTCTGACTCTTTGTGAACCTATGGACTGTAGCCCACCAGGCTGCTCTGTCCATGGGATTGTCCAGGCAAGAATATTTGAGTGGGTTCCCATTTCCCTCTCCAGGGGATCTTCCAAACCCAGGGATCGAACCTACATCTCTTAAGTCTCCTGCACTGGCAGGTTCTTTGCTGAGAGTGCCACCTGGGAAGCCCCTAAATGTAGTACACTACATTCACAGAATTAAAACTTATATAATCATCTCAATAAATGCAGAAAAAGCATCTCATAAAATACAGCATCCCTTTGTTAGGTAGTTAGAATAGGAAAAAGGAGTCCAGAATGGCAGTGACCAAAAGACAAAGAAGGGAAAAGTCCATGAAAACAGAACTAGGGAAGGTCCAAGGACCGGAGCGAGGACCTCAGGTAAAACAAACAGCCCCCCTGGCTGGCCCAATTTACATAGCACAGACCCAGGGGGAGGAGAAAAACACATATAAAAAGAGGAGCCAAAATTGAGCTGGGGGCTTCTCTTCCCTTCGTGGCTCTTGGGTTGGCACGCCCTCACACCTCGAGGATGTATTTTCCTTTGCTTTCTAAATAAAACTGAACTATAACACAGAGGTGTAACACTGGTCCATCCGAAAAAATTACACAGGGCTGTAACGCTGGTCTGTCCATAGCTTCAAATTTTTGTTGCAATGAGGCAGAACCGAGGAAATTATGAACACCCCCGACACCTTCATGAGAAAACTCTCAACAAACTGGGTATGAAGGGAGCATACCTGAACAAAATAAAGGCCACATATGACAAACTCAGAGCTACTGTTATACTTAGTGAAGAAAGACTGAAAGTTCTTCTTCTATTACCAGGAGCAAGGCCAGAGTGCCCACTCTCACCCCTCTTAATCAGTATAGTACTAGAAATCCCATCCAGAACAATAGTTGCTGATGTTCAATTTCTAAGTCATGTGTGACTCTTTGTGGCCCCTGGACTGTAGCATTCCAGGTTCCCCTGTCCTTCACTATCTCCTGGATTGCTCAAATTCAGCTCCATTGACACCAAAAGTACAAGTAACAAAAGCAAAGTTCAACAAGTACAACTACATCAAGTAATAAAGCTTCTGCAGAGCAAAAGAAACAATCAAAAAATGAAAAGGCAAACTACAGGATAGGAGACAATATCTTCAAATCATATATAAGATAAGGGATTAATATCCAAAATATATTAAAAATTCATTACTCGATAATAAGCAGTTTAATTGAACAATGGGTAGAGGAACTGAATATAGTTTTTTTTTTTTCTAAAGAAGACATCCATATGGCCAAAGGTACATGAAAAAGATGTTCCATCTCACTAATCAGGGAAATGTAAATCAAAACCACAATGAGATACCAACTCCACTGATACCAGATAATGACACCTGCTAGTATGGTCACCAAGAAGAGAAGAGATATGTGTTAGTGAGGATGTGAAGAAAATGGGACCCTGCACACTGTTGTTGGTGGGAATGCAAAGTGGTTCAGCCACTACAGAAAACAGTACAGGGGTTCCTCAAAACATGAGAACTACTCTACAGTCCAGCAACCCACTCCTGGTTATGTAGCTGAAGGAAAGGAAAACGGGATATCAAAGAGATATATCCACTCTTGTGTTTACTAACCCAAGAGCCAACAGATGAATGGATGAAGGAGATGTGATACACACACGCACATCAGAGACATCTTTCAGCCATGAGAAAGAAGGAGATGTGCAGCAACTCTGATGGACTGCAAGGGCATTATGTTAGGTGAGATAAGCCAGAGAGAGACAAATACTGTATGATCTCATTTATACGTGGAATCTAAAAAAGCCAAACTCTTAAAAACAGAGATGAGAAGATTGGTTACCAGGGGGATGAGGGACTTCGACAACAGATGTTGTTTAAGGACATAAACTTGCAACCAGTAGGTAAGTCCCAGAGATCAGATGCACACCACAGTGATTACAGACAAGAATACTATTTTATAAAGTTGCTACTCAGTTTAAACTCACTATAAAGTTGATAGTCACTCGGTAGTGTCTGACTCTCTGCAACCCCATGGACTGCATGGATTGATTAGATCCTAACTGTTCCTACCACAAAAAAGAAATGATAATTATGTGACATGATAGAGGTGTTAGCTAATGCTATGGTGGTAATCATTTCACAATATATAAATGTATAAAAGCAGTATGTTGGACATCTTAAACTTTTACAATATTATATGTCAGTTATATCTCAATAAAAAAGTACTCGAATCCAATAACACATAAAAAAGATCATACACCATGAGCAAGTGGAATTCTTGCCAACTTCACAAGAATGTATCAATGTGATATGCCACATCAACAGATGACAAAACCACATGTTCATCTCAAAAGGTGCAGAAAAAGCATTTGAAAAAATTCAAGGATGTATTTATGATAAAAACTCTCACCCAAGTGGGTTTAGAAGGAAAATATACTCAAGACAATAAAATCTATTTATGACAAATCCACAGCCAATATAATACTCAGTGGTATTTGAAGGTAAAAGCCTTCATGCTAAAATCTGGAACAAGTCAAGGATGCCCACTATCATCTCTTCTATTCAACATAGTACTGGAAGTCCTAGACACAGCAATCAGAGAAGAAAAAGAAACAAAACGTATCCAAATTGGAAGGAAAGAGGTAAAATTGTCATATGAAGATGATAGGATATTATATATAGAAAACCCTTAGGGCTTCCCAGATTCCAAAAAAAAGTAGAGCTGATCAAAAAAATTAGCAAGGTAGTAGGATACATGATTAACATACAGAAACTTCTTTACACCAACAATAAAATATCATAAAGGGAATGTAAAAACAACAACTTTTAAAATCACTCCACCCAAAATAAATACTTAGAATAAACTTGACAAAGGACGTGAAAGACTTATACGCTGAGAACCATAAATGTGGTACAGGAAACTGAAGATGATTCAAAGAAATGGAAAGATATGCGATGCTCTTGATTTGGAAGAATTAATATTGTTAAAATGAACATATTACCCACAGCAATCTACAGATTTAATGTGATCCCGGACAAATTACCTATGACATTTTTCACAGAACTAGAATAATCCTAAAATTCATATGGAATCATAAAAGATCTAGAATTGCCAAAGGAATCCTGAAGAAAAAGAACAAAGTAAAGAGACATAACTCTCCCAGACTTCAGACAATACAACAAGGCTACAGTAATAAAAGAAAACATTGGACTGGCACAAAAACAAACATATGGATCAATGGTACAGAAGACAGAGTCCAGAAATAAACACACACCTTTGATGAATTAATCTTCAATGAAGGGAAAAATAGACAATGGGAAAAAGACAGGTTATTCACCAAGTGTATTTGGAAAAGTTGGACTGTTGGATATAAACCAATGAAGTTAGAACACACCCTCCCACCATACACACACACAAAAAACTCTAAATGGCTTAAGGGCTTAAACATAAGATCTGACACCATAAAACTCCTAAAAGAGATCATTGGCAAAACATTTTCTGAAATAAATCATACCATAGGGCGGTCTCCCAAGAAAACGGAAATAAAAACAAACAAGTGTGATCTAATGAAACTGACAAGATTTGCACAGCAAGTGAGACCATAAACACAATGAAAAGACAACTGACAGGACGGGAAAAAATATGTGCATGTGATGCAACTGGCAGAGTTTCATTCCCAAAACACACACGCAGCTCACACAGCTAAACAACAAAAAGCTAACAACCCAATCAAAAAAATGGGCAGAAGACCTAAAGACACATTTTCCAAAGACGAAATACAGACAGCCCTCAGGCGTAAGGAAAGCTGTTCAACATCTCTAATTATCAGAGAAATGCAAATCTAAACTACAATGAGGGCAGTTAGTACCTCCTCACACTGGTCAGAATGGCGATCACTGAAAAGTCTACAAATAACAAATGCTGGAGAGTGGGTGGAGAAAAGGGAACCCTCCTACACTACTAGTGGAAATGTAAGTTGGTGCAGCCACTGCTGAAAACAGTATGGAGGTTCCTCAGAAAATTAAAAACAGAATTACTGTATGATTCAGCAATCCCACTCCTGGGCATATATTCAGTGAAAACTAGAATTCAAAAAGATAAATAGACGCCTATGTTATAGCAGTACTATTCACAATAGCCAAGACATGAAAATAACCTAAATCTTCAACAGATGAATGGATCAGGAAGATATAGTACATATACACAATGGAATATTAGTCATAAAAAAGGACAAAATCATGTCATTTGCAGCAACATGGATGCAACTAGAGATTATCACACTAAATTAAATCAGAGAGAAAGACAAATACCATTATGATCACTTACATGTGGAATCTAAAATATGACACTAATGAACCTATGAAACAAAAACAGAGACACAGAGAACAGACTGATGGTTTCCAAAGGGGTGGGGGTTGGAATGGAGTTGGAAGTTGGGGTTAGCAGATGTAAACTTATATATATGTGTGTGTGTGTATAAATAAAATGGGTAAACAACATGGTTCTACTCTGTAGCACAGAGAATTCTATTTGATATTCTAAGATAAACCATCATAGAAAAGAATAAAAAAAGAATGTGTGTGTGTATATATATATAGCTGAATCACTCTGCTGTATAGCAGTAATAAACACACACTGTAAATCAACTATACTTAAAAAAAAAAACAAACGGGTATGGTCAGAAAAATATCTAGAAAGGCTATTTTTTAAACACGCACCAAAAGGCATTTCCTGGCCAGTTTAGAAGTGAATATACTGAGCATATCAACTAAATTCTCGGCCTACAGGAGGCATTTGGGGAACTTAGCAGGACGTTCTGGGGTTCTGAGTTACCACTGGCAGGAAAGCTCCCATCTGGAAGAGGGGTATCTGGATTCCCTATTTTAAAAAACTGCCTTCCTCTGCCAAGGGTCAGCCTGCCTGGACGCAGGCATCTGGGTTCAAGTGTGTCCCAGAAGCAGGAGATAAGCCTCTATGCCGTTGCTTGCTCATGTGAGCTCTGCCTGCAAATTCTAGGCAAGCGGACCCCCTGTGAGGGTGACTTCAGGCCAAATGGGCACCTCTGGCTCTGCTTCTAGGGGCCCAGCTGCCTGATGAGGGAGAGAGGCAGGGCTGTCCCGCGTGGCCTCAGAGGGCCAGCTTCTGAGTCTAGGCTGGTATAGGCTCGAGCAGCTGGGCCACACCAGGTGCCCAGGAATGGGCTGGCTGCGGGGGTCAGAAGCAGGTCATGAAAAGCCAAGGGCATTTCTGAGCACTTTCCACTGCCCCCATCCAATAGTATCTGACTGCTATCTAAGGCTACATCTGAATTCATTTCTCATCACTGTTTTTATAATAAATTCAACACCAGGCATCCATCTCTGGTCAGTGATGAATATTCAGTCTTCAAAATATGTTATTTGGATGCTGTACTAAAACAAGATGGGCTCAATTTCCTTCTGATTTTTTTTTTGTCCTTAAATTTATTTAATTTCCACCCTGTTTAACTTTCCTTGTATTACTAGCCTCGTTCTAGGTCGCGGCTCCGCCTTCTTGTGAATAAGGTCTATTGTACGTGTGAAAAACACAAAGAAAAATGACACAATGGAAAAGCAGAAAGTAGAGCTTAAAGATAAAGGGGTAATTAGAACATTGCTGAACAAAGGAAATCTAATGAAAGGGTTGTGTGTGAAATGCATTGGCATGTTACTGTATATAGAAGTACGAACTTTTGCTACTTTTGTTTTCAATATTTCCTAGATCCCTCTTGCAAATACAGGCTCCACGGAGCAGTGTAAAAATCTAAACCAATTCATATTTATAAGTTACCAACTTTAATATCTGGTTACGTCAAGGTGAAGCAGTTAAATCCTTATTTCAGTCTCTGAAAGCAAAGGATCGCTGAGTCACAAGAGGCAGACACCTCTGGCTAAGGAGCAAAGGCCTCTTCTAATCCAAATAGGGACTGTCCAGTAGCCACCAAGGTGGCTGAATTTATCCCTTTAATTCTATAAGGCCACCAAATGAATGAGGGGTCGGTAATTATGGCCTCCAGGGTACATCTGACCTAATAATGGTGTCTGTAAGAATTTTTCATTTTGTTTTTTATACTTTTAAACAGTTGGAAAAAAAAAACCCTAAAGAATATTTGGGACATGTGAAATTTATATGAGGAAGTTTTACTAGAACCCAGCCATGCTCCTTCATTTAGATATTATCTGTGGCTGACTAGCTGTGGCAAAGGCCACGGGACCCACAAAGCCTGTGGCATTTATTACCTGGTCCTTTATGGAAAAAAATCTGCCGGCTCTGGACTGGAAGGAGCACCAGGGATTCAGTAATGGCTCTGGGAGAACGGGCTTTGGTTGTTAGTTAAATAAATCCAGTATAAGATGTTTCCTGATTTCAGAAATATTAAAAGTGGGGAAAAAAGTCTGTGAATCAAGTGATATGGTTCTGGCTGGATCTGGTGTTCCAAGTATTATACAGATTCCCTAAGCCTTTAAGAAATACTTTAGGAAGAATCCTTGTCCATAAAGGGGCTAAACTAGGGAACTGAAGACATGGCCCAGCTTAAAGGATCCAGAATTTTTCATTCAAGTGGAGAGCTGCCATCACTCATGTCATGTGGGTTACACACATTTACAGCTGATTCTCATTGTTCTCAGTAGTTATACCCTGTAAAGTCACTGCCAGGAGAGAATCAGTGAATACAGACCCTTTGCTCCCAGGGATACAGGGGATCAGGTTCCCACGAGCTACTGGTCACAACATTCAACTACCAATACATAACCGTGTTTTATGTATGTCTGTGTGTGTGCACTCAATTGTATCCGACCCTTTGAGACCCCATGGACTGTAGCCCATCAGGCTCCTCTGTCCACGGGATTTCCAAGGCAAGAATACTGAAGTGGGTTGCCGTTTCCTTCTCCAGGGGATCTTCCCGACCCAGGGATCGAACTTTTGTCTCTTGCATCTCCTACAATAGCGGGTAGATTCTTTACCGCTGTGCCAGTTGGGAAGCCATATAACTGTTTAAAGACAACCTGTTCCATGTATATTGCTGATTCCCTGACATTGAACTCATGGTCAAGAGCATTATTATAACTCACACCTGAACAAAGCTTGGTGAACATACTTATCATCTCCATAAGGCATATCACAGACTCCTTGTACTGAGCTGCACAAGACAGTGTGTGAGCAGTACATCTAGGGGCAACTGTAGACAGCAAAATCACCAACCAAAATGCAAAAAAACAGTGGCATTAAACAGTCCACCCAAAGGACACTCACTCATGTACCAAGAGCTGAAATAAGAAGGCAGAATGTCACCTTGTTTGACCTTGTTGGGAGCATGCTCCTTGGGTGACCTGAAGTTTCCACTGCTCTGTGCATGTCTGTGAATGACTGTGAAAGTGCCCTGAGAATTACTGATTTGAGGGTTCAAAATATTTTTTAATTAGTAGGCAAATTCGTAAATACAGAATCTGCAACACTATACACTTTCTAGTCCCACGAACCATGACCTTCATAAATAAAAGTGATCCAATGGCATCCTCCCAGCTTTTATAATGATCTCAGGTTTTTTGTTTGTTTTACTCTTTGACCATGCCCATCAGCATGTGGGATCTTCGTTCCCTGACCAGGGATTGAACCTGCACTCCGTGCGTTGGAAGGCAAAGTCTTAACCACTGGACCACCAGTGAAAGTCACTCAATTATGTCCGACTCTCTGCGACCCCATGAATACTGAGTGGGTAGTCATTCTCTTCTCCAGGGGATCTTCCCAACCCAGGGATCCGTGAGAATCCATGTCTCTCACACTGCAGGCAGAGGTTCCTAAAATGATCTTAGTTTTAAGGTTCCTTTCCAGTGCATTTGTTTCCCTCATTCCCTTCAGTCCTCATACCCTGCTTTACTGAAGCTTTCTGCCTCTCTGACCCTGCTTCTTTCATAGACACACAGGCACAGTTCACCACAGGCTGCAAAATTCTCTTCACCCTCAGCATCTCCTCTGATCAACATGATCTTAAACAGATTCTATTATGCCCGGGACAGGCTGCACTGTTTGTGCGGCCAGTGCCAGAAAACATGGGGCCCCTTGTTCTAAGTTTGCTAAGAATTTCAAGATGGCAACAGTAAACCAGTAAGCTAAGCTGGAGGCCCTTTTTTTGTGTGAGGGCCCCCGGAGGGAGAGCGAAGCTACCAGGAGCTGTAGGGCTAAACCAGGTGCAGGGCTGGCTCTGTATTCATGTCCCCTGTGGGGGCTTCTCCTCCCTTCTTTCCTGCCTTCTGGGCCTGCCTCTCTCATGAACCAGGGAAAACCCACTTAATCACTCCTTGCCTTCTTTTCTCTATAAAAAGGGTAAAAAAAACTGAGTAAATATTACTATTATTCCCTTTTCACAGAGAAAGGAGTTAAGATGAGGTAATTAAGTTTAAATAGTAATATTTACACATCCTTGCCTCATGGAGTTATTAGAAGGATTTATAGACAAGACTGAGGAAGAAAGGCACTAGGTAAATCCCAGGCATTACAGAATTACTTTATATGTAAGAAGAGGGATTTAGGTCATCTAAGAGGGGGGGATTTATGGACACAGGTGTGAGACAATGACATAGATTTCCAAAAGCTTCCCTGGGTAGATTTCGGGTTAGGACAAGATTCCTGTATGTCAGAAGTGATTTTCTATGAGGACATTTTCCCAGACCCCCAGTGGCTCTTTCTAGCTGAGGTTTTCTTCCCTGAAAGCTTACCCTATAGCATCATGAATCTCATGGGGTCAGGTGGAAATGGAATGCACAATTCCCTTAACCTCTCTAAACAAGGCAAGGTCTGCACTTATCCCCAGCATTCCTATAGGATATTCTTCTCTTATGGAGTTTCAAAACTAGCTGTGAACAAGGTTGCATGTTCTGTGGGTATACTTAGGAAATGTATGAAATGAATAATGAAGACAAAGAAATGGTTATCATAAGAAAAGTGCTTTTCCCCCCTCTTGAAATAAACTGACATCAGACATAACCTTTAATTCTGCCAGTCAAGGATTAATAAGCAAACTACTGTCTGTTATCATTATAAATTTATAGGAGAAAGATTTCTGACACCAAGACAAAAAAACCCCCAAAACCCCATGGAATTGTAGAAAACATTTGCAAACAAGCTGTAACCAAGACTGCCTGGAGAAATATCAATAACCTCAGATATGCAGATGACACGACCCTTATGGCAGAAAGTATAAAAGAACTAAAGAGCCTCTTGATGAAAGTGAAAGAGGAGAGTGAAAAAGTTGGCTTAAAACTCAACATTCAGAAAACTAAGATCATAGCATCCGGTCCCAACACTTCATGGCAAATAGATGGAGAAACAATGAAAACAGCAAGAGACTATTTTCTTGGGCTCCAAAATCACTGCTGATGGTGACTGCAGCCAAGAAATTAAAAGACGGTTTCTCCTTGGAAGAAAAGCTATGACCAACCTAGAGAGCATAATAAAAAGCAGAGACATTACTTGGCCAACAAAGGTCTGTCTAGTCAAAGCTATGGTTTTTCCAGTAGTCATGTATGGATATGAGAGCTGGACCATAAAGAAAGCTGAGTGCTGAAAAACTGATGCTTTTGAACTGTGACATTGGAGAAGACTCTCTTTTTTTTGGGAGAAGACTCTTGAGAGTCCCTTGGATTGCAAGGAGATTCAACCAGTCCATCCTAAAGGAAATCAGTCCTGAATATTCATTGGAAGGACTGTTGCTGAAGCTGAAATTCCAACACTTTGGCCACTTGATGTGAAGAGCTGACTCATTTGAAAAGACCCTGATACTGGGAAAGATTGAAGGTGGGAGGAGAAGGGGACGCCAAAGGATGACATGGTAGGATGACATCACTGACTTGATGGACATGTGTTTGAGTAAGCTCCAGGAGTTAAGTGATGGATAGGAAAGCCTGGCGTGCTGCACTCCATGGGGTCACAAAGAGTTGACTGAACTGAACTGATGCACAATATATAAAGAATCCTACAACAGAAAAGCAACCAGTTTTTAAAAAATGGGTGAAAAAAAATGGGCGATTCACCAAAGAAGACATATAAATGACTAATATGCACATGGAAAGATGCTCAATATCATTAACCATTAGAGAAATGCAAACCAATACCACAATGAGATACTACTTGAAAACCTGTTAGGATGGCCACTATAAAAAAACAAAAACCCAACAAGTGCTGGTGAGGAAGTACAGAAGCTGGAACCCTGTGCCCAGTTAATGGGAAGATAAAAAACTGCATAACAGTGTGGCAATTCCTCAACATATTAAACACAGAACCATCATATGACTAGCAATTCTATTTCTAGGTCTATACCTCCAAAAGAGTATCAAAGAGATACTTGCACAGCCATGTGTATAGTGGCATTATGCATAATATCCAAGAGGTAAAGCAAGTCAAGGTGCCTATTGGTGGATGAGCGGACACAATATGGTTTATATACAGAGTAGATTATTATTTACCTTAAAAAGGAGACTCTTTTTTTTTTTAAAGGAGATTCTGACACATGCTACAATGTATGTGACAATGGAGGATATAATATTAATACTAAGTGAAATAAACCAGTCTCAAAAAGACAAAGACTTGTATGAGTCCACATAGGGAAGGGAAAAAGGAGTTAACAGGTAGACAGCTTTGGTTTCACAAGATGAAGAGTTCTGGAAATTGGCTGCACAACAAGGTGAATGTACTCAACACTACTCAGCCAAACAGAAATGGATAAAGCAGTAAGTTTTATGTTTGCGTATTTTACCACAATTTAAACAATAGGAATGACAAGCTCTTACAGTGAAGGTTTTGTCCTCATTTCTCTAAAGTCAAGTACAACGGCGTCCGAATGCTGCCAGGCGGCTGACCGGCAGTTGGTTAGCGCTTTCTGAAAGAGTCTACACTTAGCCACTGAGAACACTAAACATTTCACATCATTAAACTAACACATTCACATCGTTAAACCATTTCACACTATTTGGAAATAACCCACATTTTGCATTAAGTTCACCACAGAAAGCCATGAGCAAACACAAACGACCAGAGGAGATAAAGTTCTGTGACTGCAAGTGGAAATTAACTGTTATTATAATTTTGTTGAGATGTGAAAGTGATGGTGAGAAAGGATTCAGGACTAACCTTATGACAAAATCACAATTTGAAGCACAAGACCAGCTCCAAAGCAGCATGGATGCCTTAGATGCCAAATTCTCACAGGTGTATCTATAGCTCTTCAGGGCTGAACACGCACCCGTCCATCTACCCATCCACCTACCTGTCAGCCTGTCCATCATCTATGTGTATAAATAGTACACATGCTTGTATACGGTACATTATATATATATATGTACACGATACATAATAAAGCTTTCACTAATTCAAAATTACTCAGACATGGGTTGAGGTCCATAATTGTTTGCTTGGGGGCTTTTTATAAAGTTTGCTAAGCTACTATGATTTCTTCGCTGTATTGAAACACATAAACACAACCTTTGCAAGTTCTCTCAACCACGTTCAGAAATGCTTATCTTACATCCATGCCATCACATCACAGAAGGACTCAGAGTTCCGTCTTCTCAAAGCAGTTTTTATTAAAGCGCTTTACCGGATGTCACCTTGACCTTTTCCCGAGTTTCCTGTAGTCCCTGTTTGCTCTGTGGTTTCTGAGAGGTGAGTTACTGGAAACCTAGTTGAATCAATCAGCTGATCCTCACAATAACCTCCTTGTTGCTATGGCTACTGAACAGTTTTCACTGTTTGCTGACCGGCCCGTCGGCACCTTCTGCCCCACCTGCCGTGCTTGCACAGGGAGGGACACACGCTCTTCTGGCTCCTGTCGGTGTCTTTGCCTCCTTATCTCACTTCAGCAGCGGCTCCTGCCCAGACTCTCTGCAGGCGCCCTCCTGGTTTTGGTCCCTTGGTGGGTCTCTTCCTCGGGGTTCGGGTCTGTCCAGCACACAGCCACACTGATGCCTGGGCAGCTCCGCCGACCCCCGGGATGCATGGACAGCCACGCGCTGTGCCTCCCGAGGCTGCATCTCCACAGAGCCCTGAGCTCACCTGACATCTCTCCTGGGACTCCTCAACTCAGCACGTGCAAAACATGCCCCTCGCCTCTCCTCACTCAGCTCCTGCTCCGCATCTCCTCGCTTGGCGCCGCAGCCGCCCCACTACCAACCTACATCCAAATCCCGGGTCATCCTAGAGCCCTCCCTCCTCCCCTAGCCCCTCTGTCCTATCCACCACCAGGAATCGTCCGTTCTGCTACCTGCATATGCCCATGGTCGCCCTGCCCCTGCTCTGCCTTAGCGCCCAGCCTCCAGCTCTTCCCTGGCCCACCAGATCAGCATCCTTACTGGCCCTCTGTGTCTCCTCCAACAGACCCTCCAGGCCAGCACTGTCAATGCAGCCATCGGCCCTGCCCAAGGTGGTGGCTGCTGAGCCCGTGAAACGCGGGGCTCAATTTCAAGTTCTACTTACATGTCCGTAGCCACTTGTGGCCAGTGGTTACCAGACTGGAAGGAAGAGCTCTAGACTCTACAGATGTGCTTGAAATCCCTCCCAGGCTACCTCAAGGTGGGTCACAGATCTTTTCACGGTCCCCATCCTTAATCCTCTCTGCTCCTCTTGGATACAGTGAATTCTCTATTTCTCAGAATCACCACGTGCTGTCTCCCTTGGGATAGGAACTCCTTTGGCTTGGGTTAACTTCCCTCTGTCTGTTTGGCCAACAACCTCTTTGCCTCTGGGACTGAGCTTAGCAGTCGCTTCCCTAATCTCACGCCCTGGACCACCTCTACCCTGCCACTTCCCCTTCAGGACGCCTACCCTGACACACGTGGGCCTCGCCCGTTGACCTCAGGCACCCAGCAGGCCACATGCTAATGCCCAGTTTACTTGTCTCCTCTATTTCCTATCGGATTACACACCCTGCGGGCAGGGACTGAGTCCGCCTCGGCTGTTCTTATTTCCTCAGGACTAGCAGGGTCCCTTGCCCAGTGGAGGCTTCCATACACATGCCTACCTGCCAATTCCTTGACCTTGGTCTTGGCAAATAATTGTTTTGGATATGACACCAGAAGCACAAGTGACAGAAGCGAAGTTCAACAAGTATGACTATTCAAGCAAGAGCCTCCGGGAGCACCCAGAGGGGAGCTTGAATAAATATGACAGTGACCGCTGAGCACCGGCACCCTAAACCACGAACGTCACGAACAAAGGAGGTGCGACGACTCCCTGTGCATCTTTGGGGATGCACACCTTCCAGCCGTGCTTCGCAGCCCCAGCTGCCAGCACAGGAAACACACCCATCCCGAGGCCACCCAGACCTCTGCACGTCATACCCGAAGTCATCCTTTCCCTATTTATCCACAATATTGAAAAAAACCCAGAACATTCTGACCTATTTTATCCCGTTTCCCTCATTTTTATGTTTAAATATACATGATACATTTTCTTCAGTCATGCAAACATAAAATAATTTTCTTAGAGGAAAATAAGCACTCATTGGTACAATGCACCCAGGGCAACGCAGTCTGAACTCCACTGCACCCTTGAAACGAGAAATTTGTAAAGGCAAACTCAAAAATAGCACTGCAGAAAGAGACACCACGAACCATTAATAACTGTCCTGTTGGTTTCACCAAACAGACAAAGAATTAGCTCTGCCACGTCAATGCCTCAGTTAATTTGAAATCGTTACGTATGATGATTTCCTTTCCAGGAGGAGGAGGTCTGGGCCCCTCCCTGGTGCCCTGAATGATAAGGCTTTGCTCACTTCGCTGACTCTGGCATAAACAACCCTGCCTTTATTTAGACTCTTTCTTAGTCATGGTCTCGTCAAAGAAGAAGGCAGTGTAATATGGCTAACAACTGTAATAAGTGCTTGTTTCACCTGGGAGAGAGAATAAGGCTTTAAATCTCGATTGAGCTCTTAGATACACACACAGTGGGGGCTGGTGATGCTGTTGCCCGCACTTTAGCTTCTTACCACACACGTAGGATCAAACAGTCTCATTTCCTTGTCACCTGAACAAGGGGCAGACAGGGAGGTGTCTCCCCAGGAGCCAGGGGCAGTATGGCCAGGCTTCACTTACTAGCAGCATCCTGCACAAACCAGGCCAAGGGTTTTCCTTCAGCAATGTTGATCCTTCCTGATGGTGACCTCACAGCAATCCTCCCTTGTCTCCATCACCAACATCTTTCCTCTGGTCAGTGAGTCAGGAAGCATCCCTAGCACATTCGATGTGTTTTAGCAACACCAGCCTCCCCTGGGATAGGGTGGGATGCACAGAGCACTGCAGTAGTCATGAATGGATGTGAGAGCTGGACCATAAGGAAGGCTGAGAACAGATGCTTTCAAACGGTGGTGCTGGAGAAGACGCTTGAGAATCTCCTGGACAGCAAGGAGATCCAACCAGTCCATCCTAAAGGAAATCAACTCTGAATACTCATTGGAAGGACTGAAGCTGAAGCTCCAATACTTTGGCCACCTGAAGCCAGGAGCTGACTCATTGGAAAATGCCGGGAAAGATTGAAGGCAGGAGGAAAAGGGGATGACAGAGGATGAGATGGATGGATGGCATCACTGACTCAATGGACATGACTTCGAGCAAACTCTGGGAGATACTGAAGGATCAGGAAGCCTGGCGTGCTGCAGTCCATGGGACTGCAAAGAGTCAGACATGACTTAATGATTGAACAGTAACTACAGGGCACTGGGAACGGAAGCACCCTAGAAAGGCTTCTATGACCAAAGTCTATGGGATTCACCGCCGGATGACTGGCCCACAATGCAGAATGGCTTTTCCTGCCCATGTCCCTGCTGGGTCTTGCCAACTTTAGACTGTTACCCCCTTGAGGGCCCTGCCACATGCTTGTCTGTCTCTGTTTACAGTTAACTAAAACAGCCTGATGGATTTTTTTTTGGTGGTGCACAGACATGGTTTGGGGAAATGCAAACCCAATCTGGAAAAGTGTAAGCGAAACGATGAACATTTGTTTGGTGCGTGTTACCTTGTGGCTGTGTTATTTCACATGCTTCAGAAATTCCCTTATAGTAAGATGGGTATTATTCCCATTTTATAACTGAAGAAACTGAGGACCAAAAAGTGTAAGCGGAGTGCTCAAAAGAAACACTGGTGGAGCAGCAGAGGCCATGCTCTATTCTTGTCCCCAGGGGTCATCATTTTGTGGCAGACTCCTATGTGAGCCTCAGAACTTTTCTGGAGGGGACACTGACGGCGAATATGTGAAGCAGAACCAGACAGAAAAGTGGCAGACAGTTCCCATGGTGGATACAGCAGGCTGAGGGCGGGCATGCTTCAGTGTGCGGGAAGCAGCAGATCTGCATTGCTCTCGATTCCACCTCGGGCGCAGTCACGATGGAAATCGCCCCTGTCACTGCCTGACATGAAAGCACCCGCTCATTAAAGGAGCAATGGGGGGGTCTCAAAATAATTTAATCCACACGGCTGCTTGCAGCAGTCTCTTTCGTTGATGATCATGAAACTAACACTCTCTCCACATAAAGAAGGGAGTCTCCCCGCGTGCACATGGGGCGGGTCCTGTATCGCTGTGTCTGCTCCCATCATGCCCACCTCCCCCGTGCAGAAGAGAAGCTTAGCTCTGAGAGCCACCTGGGCTGTACAGCCTTCCTTCTGCCACCACAGAAAGCAGTCACAGAGGGAGAGGACCTTCTGGTCCCACCCAGGGACTCGCCAGTGCCCGCCCTGGCAATGGGTAGGTTCTTAGCCCGGTTTACTGTTTAATGATCATTAGCAGAAATGAAAACCTCCCCTCCGCCCTGAAACCAGCTCAGCCTACGGTGAAGCAGACCCTACATGTGGTTTTAGGAACTGCTAAACATACATGATGTTTTAGTATAACACCAGGTTCCCTGCCTTGAGATGCAACCCCGTGCCTCACAAAACGATGCATTCCAGAAGCTGCCAGGGAAGAGCCAAATGAGACTGAAGCGCCAGAGAGCAGTGCAGCTGCTGTTCGCAGTACTCCTCCTGCTCATTCTCTGAGCTCTGGAGACTCAGCCCAGCCTGAAGCCCTCCTGCATCGAGTGGGTGGTATGGGGTGCACGAGACAGTCAAAGAGGGTTCCAGCTGCCACTGGCTCCCTAGGGACCCTGAGAAGTCACTCTCTGGACCTCTGCCTCATCTTCCACGAAATAAAGGTTCTCTGAGACACCCCCTACTCCACTTCCAGAAGTCTTCCATGACCCCTGCCCAGCACGACTGGCTCCTAGACCTATCGAACAAGGTTTTCCAGCAACTCAGAGTAAACATCCATGAGCACACAATGCCCAGTGTGCTAACATCTGCAGAACTCCCAGCCCCTGCCCTGTACGCTGCTGTTAGGTGGTCCTGAGCACACGGAAAGCTCCCCTCGGCCAGGTTTGAGTCTCTCCCTCCAGTGCACTGCCTGACGCTTTTAGACGCTAATGTATTTGTTGAATCAGATGAACCCCTTCCTCTATCACAGCAAGTGGGAATCCTAAGGACAGGAATGGGAATAGTGAGAATAATGCCCATCTTATAGGGAGTTTTTAGAAGGGCATGAAATGCACAGGTACTGAGGCATCTGAACAGATGTTCACCCCTCCGCTTCCCCTTTTGAACAGGACGCTCTACCTTAAGAGCAAGGGGCTCACAGACACGTGAATGAATGAGCAGTGTGTGTGCTCTCAAAGATCGCAATGTCCATAGTTACCTTCTGCCCTGTGGTATGTTCTAGTTGCCTCTTTTAAACTCTAAGCAGTTTGAGGGGTAGGTTGGTGTCCTATAGTTATTTTGTATTCTCTGTAGTCACAATTTGCTAGGCATGAGGCAATATGTTATGTACATGGAAATAAAGTCAATTACAATAGTATGACCTTGATATTACTTAACAGAGAAAGGGCAACATTTTTGCTTCTAAGAAATACTATTAATATCATCCTTTAATGTTTACTAGCTGTTCTACACCCTGATCATAGCAAAAATAGGCCTCAATCTCCATGAATGAATAGAAGTTACCAATAAATTCATGAGAAACGTACCTTCTTCACGAATAGGAAATTAACTGCCAATCCTAGCAATACTTAGAAAGAGGCTGTGTGTACCGAGTTGCTCAGCCATGTCACTCAGTCCTGTCCAACTCTTTGCGACCCATGGACTGTAGTCAACCAGGCTCCTCTGTCCATGGGATTTTGCAGGCAAGAACACTGGAGTAGGTTGCCATTTCCAGTATGCCTCCAGGTGATCTTCCAAACCCAGGGATCGAACCCGCATCTCCTCTGTCTCCTGCATTGCAGGAGATCTTTACCTGCTGAGCCATCAGGGAAGAAAGTGGCTGCTGCTGCTGCTGCTAAGTCACTTCAGTCGTGTCCAACTCTGTGTGACCCCATAGACGGAAGCCCACCAGGCTTCCCTGTCCCTGGGGTTCTCCAGGCAAGAATACTGGAGTGGGTTGCCATTTCCTTTTCCAATGTGTGAAAGTGAAAAGTGAAAGTGAAGTCGCTCAGTCGTGTCCGACCCTTAGCTAGTAATTCTCAATTCTCTCTGGAAGAATAAGGAATCTGTATGCTTTACATATAACACCCATTTAGAATGCAAAAACACACCCATCCCTAGAAGCCTGGCCACAACTGCTTTCTTTGAAACTATTTTTGGACGGAGACTGGTGTTCAGAGGGCTTGTGATTCATTCAAGTTGCTGACCAGTTCAAATACTTGACCGCCAACCTGATCTTTCAGACACCATTCCTTCGCTCACCCTGGCCCTGTTCTGCCAACACGTGTGCGCCATGTGGGAGGAAACCATATGTCCCGAGAATTGTGCACATGTGTCCCCAGATCTGTAGATGTGTGTCCCAAGGCCGGGCATACTAGGCATGCTGTTTAAACAGAACTTGGATCTATAGGCACAAGGTTCTTGTTTGTGTGACTCTCAGGAACACATGCTTTTTTTCCACAAAGTGACCAGAACGAGGCTCTGAGTACAGAGCCAGTCCTCCTGTAGCTCTTTGTTCCCTGGAAGAATATCCCACAAATGCTGACTCACTAATTTACTCTAATGAAAAAGCTGTAGGCAGTCTCAAGTCTGAGTAAGCGTGAATGTTAGAAAGGTCCCTCCAGACTTACAATGCATTTTTCAATGTTCTGTCTGGGATGGGAATATATTAATAAATAGAGCGTTGAAGATGCTTCTGTTAAGCTACTTCCAAGGGCAAACATTTCTGACTGTATAAAATGAAAGGTTTCAGACTTAAAGTGATTCCAATAATTCCCCAAAGAATGTTCTCCTCCCAGCAAAAGTGGAGTCAGGTGGATTAGATCTACCCTTCCACCAAAAACAACACAAAAATTATTTTTGAGATACTACATATCAGTCAATGAAGGACAATGACCTCTAGAACAAAACAGAAAAGCTTTGTGATGTTGGCATAGACAAGGAATTCTTAGCTACAACACCAAAAACATGATTCATGACAGAAAAAATAATCAACTGAACTTTCTTAGAACTGAAAATCCCTGCTCTTCAAAAGACATTGATAAGAGAATGAAAAGATAAGCCACAGAGAGAAAATACTTGCAAGTTATATGTCTTATAAAGGAATTGTATCCAGAATATACAAAGAGCTCTCAAAACTCGACAATCCAATTACAAGCAAACAGCCTAGTTTTTAAAAATGAGGAACAGTTGGACAGATATTTCAGCAGAGAGGACACAGAAATGGTAAAGAAGCATAAGAAAAGACCACTAACCATGAGGGAAATGCAAATTAAAACCACAGGGAGACTCTGGGGCTTCCTTGGTGGCTCAGACAATAAAGAGTCTGCTGCAATGCAGGAGACTCAGGGTTTGATCTCTCGGGTCAGAAGATCCCTGGAGAAGGAAACGGTTACCCGCTCCAGTATTCCTGCCTGGGAAACCCCACGGACAGAGGAGCCTGGCGGGCTACAGTCCATGGGGTCGCAAAGAGGTGGACACGACTGAGTGACTAAACCAACCACTATCGTTATCTTCTCAACAACTCCATCCTGGAATAGAAAACTGTAACCCACTGAAGGATTCTTGCCCGGAAAATTCCGTGGACAGAGGAGCCTGGAGGGCTACAGTCACAAAGACGGGTCTGAAAGAGTCAGACACATGACTGAGCGGCTGACACTCACTCTCCAGGGAGACATCACCGTACAGCTATTAGAATGGCTAAAACTAAAAAGACTAATGACACTGTGTGTCAGCAAGGACGTGGAGCAATCTGTACCCACACACACTTCGTGAGGGAATGCACAACTGCAGCCACATTGGAGAATTGTTACACACCTACCATATGACCCGGGTCTTCCACGGACGCTAGTTATCCACTCAAGAAGAAGAAAGCTGTGTCCATATACAGACATACGCATGATGTACAACTTCGTGCACGTGCTTGGTCACTCAGTCGGGTCTGACTCTTTGAAACCCCGTGGACTGTAGCCTGCCACGCTCCTTTGTCCATGGGGATTTTCCAGGCAAGAATACTGGAGTGGGTTGCCACACCCTCCTCCAGGGGGATCTTCCTAACCCAGGGATCGAACCCAGGTCTCCTGCATTGCAGGAGGATTCTTTACTGTCTGAGCCACCAGGGAAGCTCGAGAATACTGGAGTGGGTAGCCTATCCCTTCTTCAGGGGATCTTCCCAACCCAGGGATCGAACCGGGGTCTCCTGCATTGCAGGCGGATTCTTTACCAGCTGAGCTACCAAGGAAGCCCACCTTTCTCTGAAATTGTCCTAAATAGGAAACAATCTAAATGTCCATCAATGGGTGACAGGACCACCAAACTGTGGAATATCTTCACAATGGGAGGTCAGTCAGCAGTAAGTAGGAATGAAGCACTGCTGTATGGTAACAGCATGGATGAATCCCCAATAATTATGTCAAGTGAAGGAAGCCAGATACAACAGACTACAGACTATAATACTGTATAACTCCGTGTATATGAAACACTAACATTTATCAACCAATCTCCATTGCCGGAGAGCGATCCAGAAAGCAACTGGGGAGGAGGAGGCAGCAGGACAGGTGATGGATAAACAACAGAGTCCACTGTATAGCACAGGGAACTGTATTCAATAGTCTGAGAAAAGATAATGGAGAAGAATATATACATGGATAACTGAAGCACTTTGCTGTAGAGCAGAAATCAACAACGGTGTAAATCAAGTATCCTTCAATTTTTAAAACAGGCACAAGAAAACTTCTGGAGTGATGGGTATGTCTGCTGTCTTGATTTCAATAACTGTTTCATGGGTGTATACATGTGTCAAACATCCCAAATGGTACGCTTTAATGGTTCGGCTTATTTTGTATCAATTTCACTGTAATAAAAAATACTAAAACCATATGCATAGGAAGGACTGATGCCAAAGTTCCATTATTTTGGTCACCTGATATGGAGAGCCGATTCACTGGAAAAGATCTTGATGCTGAGAAGGCAAAAGGAAAAAGGAGTAGCAGAGGATAAGATGGTTAGGTAGCATCACCGACTCAAAGGTCATGAATTTGAGCAAACTCAGAGGCAGTGAAGGACAGAGGAGCCTGGCATGCCGCAGTCCACGGGGTGGCAAAGAGTCAGATGTGACTTAGCGACTGAACAACAAGACGTTGATCTGCTTTGGGGGGATCTGGCAGAAAACCATCATTTATGATTTAGACATTTGGCAATTGCTTACTGAGTAGCCGCTGGCAATCAGCTCACTGAGCTGGTGCTAAAAATGAGCCAGCAGAGGACAGTTTGACACCTTGGCTACTGGTGTGGCCTCTGAGGGCTTTCACCATCCCCCTGTGCACTGAGATTCCCAAAGGCATTGAGATTCCTTAAGGCTGTAGATAAACAAGTTTTAACTTCCGTTGTTGAGTCTCATTATATGCAAATTGCTTTAAAGTGTATCATCTTTTTCATGAGATTACATGATGCCAATTACACACTCATTTTACAAATGCACTTGTGCCTGCCCAATCATTTGCACGAATAACATAATTCATCAAGAAAGAATCACACCTTCTGCTCCCCGGCCCCCTGCTCCCAGCCCAGGTCTGTTAGGAGAAACAATGCCTGAAACTGCCCACCCTGGCAAGCCACCACAGTAACTATTTGCATGAGTTACTATGTAACTCATAGTACTATGTAACTCCTGTTGTACTTCATGTACAACAGGAGGTCCAGTTAAGGAACATGGAACTAATAAGCCACCACCAACTGGAAGTGTTTGGGAAAGGTCAAAAGGAGATGCCGCACATCCTAACAACCTTCCAGAATCCTCCTTGCTGGAATCCATCTTGGCTGAATGAGGTGCACGCCACCAGGAAGGACCCTGAGTCAGAATAAAGAATAACTGGCCAGAGACAATCTGGGAACTAACCCCATTACTATAAAACCCCAGACTTCGAGCAACGTGGCAGAGCAGTCCTCCTGGGTTCCCTTACCCTCCTGCTCTCCACCCAGGCGCCCCTTCCCAATAAAGTCTCTGGCTTTGTCAGCATGTGTATCTTTGGATAATTCATTTCTGAGTGTCAGACAAGAGCGCACTCTCGATCCTGGAAGGAAGGAAGGAAGGGTTAGTTGCTCAGTCGTGCCCGACTCTTTGCAACCCCGTAGGCTGCAGCCCACCAGGCTCCTCTGTCCATGAGATTTTCTAGGCAAGGATACTGGAGTGGGTTGCCATTTCCTTCTCCAGGGGATCTTCCCAACCCAGGGACTGAACCCAGGTCTCCTGCATTGCAGGCAGATTCTTTAGTGACTGAGCTACAAGGGAAGCCCCTCGATCCTGGAAGGGGTCCCCCTTTCTGCAACAGCTCCACTAAGAAAGACTTTCAACAAATCCAATAGCAGAGAGTACCAGTGCTCCTGAGTCTCGGGTGGATTATCCTGCCTCATGCTCTACTTTCCTTTCCTTCCTTTTGTGAGAGTTGTGGAGAGCCTTGTTGGCTGTGTTCCCCAAAGTCTTGAAGTCCATCATTTATTATCCCTGAGATTTTCCATTAAGTCATGCTTTGAGGCCACTGATAACTAGCCCAACTATCTACCACTGACTTAACCTTGTGGGAATTTGACTCTTATCATGTGAAATGTTCAGAGAAAGTAAAGGCCAGTGTGATATGCACTGAGTCTTCAGTGTAAAAACCCTGGAAAGCAACATTCTTTTATCAACCAACCCCAAAAGACATACCATTCCAGTGGCATATACAAATCTCTAAAGGATGAACCATTATTTCAGTAACAACACAGTTATAATACTGGTCATCAAGCCTGTCAACATTGTCCTCAGCGACACAGAAATAGTTGAAAAAGGATTTCTTATCCAAATCACATGGGCTGAATCTGGGCAATAAATGTTCCAAAAGAAAGCAAATATAAAAACGTTAAATTAGCCTGACCGTGTACAACTTTTTTTGAACCAGAACTGAAGAAACTGCTTGCAAAATGAAATGAGAAGCACATTTTAAATGGCATGACAAACCACGTTATCCGAATCAGTGTTTTGTAGAAAGTGTGAACACGTTGACTACATCTGTAATTCAGTAAATTAGAAACAAGCTCAAGAGTTTACTTTCCATATTTACACAAGACAAGAAAGGTGACTCCTATGAAGAACAGTGAATAGAAGATTCCGAATCTGGCAGAGAATGCGATGATCCCAGCTGGCCCTGGACCACTAATAATGTTTTTGAAAGATTGGGTTATTAGATGAACAGTTGTAGAAGATGGACATTATTTATGCAGTGCTAAAGCAAACATTCCCATTAACCAAACATTTCCTAAATTGCCAGCAGAAATGAGAAACTTGACCGGACACCTGTAGCAAATCTGAGCCCTTTCTCTGGCCCTGAGCTCAGGGTTTTGCCACGATGGCACACCTTTCTCTTACGCTCTGCTCGGGAGGGGAAAGAGCCACACCTTTCACTTTAAATAAAGTTTGTCTCAAAGGGATTCTGAAAAAAATAATTTTCTTCCTAATCAGTTTTTTTTTAATTAAAAATGTTGGGATCCTAGTCCCCTGGCCAGGGATGGAACTGTATTGAAGTACACAGTCTTAATCACTGATGGAAGGGGAAGTCCCCTAATCAGTTTTTTAACCTCTCGCTGCCTCCTGTGGATAATACACCCCTGTTATTCCCAAAGCCTCAAGAACTTTCTCAGCTCTCCGGTTTCTCTGGGTCCACAGTGTGTGGCTGACAGACGCCAAGAGGCTCTACTTACGTCATGCATGGAGTCCAGAAGCTTGGTCAGCTGGTAGAACCTCTGCCAGCTCTGCCCAGAATTGCTGGGACACTTCGTCACCATCTTTCTCAGCTCCTTGATGTAATTTGTCCGCATTTCTTCAAACGCAGCCTGGCTTTTGAGGCCATCCTTTGGAACTGTGGTGAAGGAATATAGACATGTAAGTTCTCAAAATGGAAAACAGCTTCAGCATCTTCGTGGTTAAGTGGCTTAGGCTATTTTGAGGTCATGAGGCTCACACTTTGAGACTGACACTGCATCTTGCTTATTGCATTTATGAATAAATGTGTGTGTGCTCAGTTGTGTCTGACTCTGTGTGACCCCACAGACTGCAGCCTGCCAGGCTCCTCTTCCTTTGTCCATGGGATTTTTCCAGCCAGAATACTAGAATGGGCTGCCAGTTTCTTCTCTGGGGGATCTTCCTGACCCAAGGATGAAACCTGCGATTCTTGCATCTCCTGTATTGCAGGAGGATTCTTAACCACTGAGTCATTGGGGAATCCCTTATGAGTAAATATGGCAGCTATATAATGGTTAACCTCTGTATCAGTTCAGTTCAGTCACTCAGTCATGTCCGACTCTCCGCGACCCCATGAATCACAGCACGCCAGGCCTCCCCGTCCATCACCAACTCCCGGAGTTCACTCAAACTCATGTCCATCAAGTCGGTGATGCCATCCAGCCATCTCATTCTCTGTCGTCCCCTTCTCCTCCCGCCCCCAATCCTTCCCAGCATCAGAGTCTTTTCCAGTGAGTCAACTCTCTGCATGAGGTGGCCAAAGTATTGGAGTTTCAGCTTTAGCATCAGTCCTTCCAATGAACACCCAGGATTGATCTCCTTTAGAATGGACTGGTTGGATCTCCTTGCAGTATAAGGGACTCTCAAGAGTCTTCTCCAGCACATATACAAAAGAGTAACTGGTTTAGCAGGTGCATGTTAGAATGCACTTTGCTTATATTAACTTGCTTAATCTTGACATCAATCTTATGACATAATCATTATATTATTCTCATTTCACAGATGTGGAAACTGAAGATTGGAGATTTAATCACTAGCCCAAGGACACAATAAAAACATGGCAGAGAAAGAGTAGAAACCTAGGTCTGTTTCCAATGCCTGTCTCTTAATCACAATGCTACACTATCCTGTGGCCTGTCATCAAAACTTTTATGAACCCTAACTTGCCAATACCTCTGATGTAGGAAAATATACTTTGATTTTTAGGGGCAACTGGAAGAAACACAGACAATCTAAGCTGGGGCTGAAATTAAAGATTCAAGTTCAAATGTCAAAGACACTTGGGGAAACCGGCTGTCTGTCAGGGGGAGGACATGCTGCAAAGAAGCACTTCCTATTCTCTTTGCTCTCAGATCACATGACCACTGAGGCACTGTCACATGAGCACCCAGACAGCCTGCTAGCAGGTCTGTGCCCGGATTTGTGTGTGTGATGGACAATGCTCTACATACAAAACAAGATCGAAAACTTCCGAAGGGAAGAAATCACATTCACCTTTATCTTCAATAAGAGAAAATTAAGAAGTATATTTTCTTCTTTCCTTGTTAGAGCATCCCTGTGTGTGTGCGCACACGTGCTCAGTCATGTCAGACTTTTGCAACCCCATGGAGTATAGCCCACCAGGCTCCTCCCTCCATGGAATTCTCAGGCAAGAATACTGGAGTGAGTTGCCATTTCCTTCTCCAGGGGATCTCCCCAACCCAGGGACTGAACCTGGGTCTCCTGCATTGCAGGCAGATTCTTTACCATCTGAACCACCAGGGAAGCCCTATAGAGTTGCTAGTTTTTCTAATTAAATGAAAAACATCTCACTGAAAATAATACTTTGAAATTCAGCACCTGTAAGCACAATGAGTGCTTCTGGGACCGGAAAGGAGATGATCTTTCCCAGGACACATGTGAACACGGTTTATGGAGACAGGGAGCAACCTGTGCCTGCATTCTGCAAGGAGATGTAGGGCAGAGTGTAAACTACAAATGCTCCCTTTGAAAATCTACTTACATGTTTGTTGTTGTTCACTACGGCCAGTAAGTACTTATGCTTTAACTCTGCAAAATAAGGTCACTGAGAACTTTCATTTTTGGAAGATGAAGACGAGAAAAATTCATCTTGTGATATTAACAGTCTGGGTATGAAACTGCTCTTTCTTTCATTTCTCAGTTGCACATGCTATTTGCTCATTTATCATAATTGGTATCAATAAAAATTCACTTGGGTCATCAGCTCTTTAGAACAGCTAAGCATGTTTTCGAGTGTTACATGTAACCCTGGGAATCAAGAATACCACTGCTCCCTAATAAACCCTGTTGTCCTATATAAAGATATAGATTATATTGCAAATTAACATCACACATGATGTTTTAATTGTTGAGACTTGGGTTTTAATTGTTGAGGCTTTTGATTTGTGGTTTATCTTAACTCTATTTTTGTGGGGGAAAAATCAATCCCTTGTAGGCGCTGCACACATTCCTGAGGCGGCCACAATATTAGCTGTGGTTTCAAATATTTGACATTCACACTCAGAATTAAATGTCATTCATTATGTAACAGTTTTTTTCTTTCAAATTAAACCCTTTTTTTAAAAAGTATAAAAAAATATAAAGAAGGATGATAATAAGTAGAATGTTAACTGTGAAACTTACAGATTCGCTTTCTACCAAAATTTTAAGGTTAACCCAAAACTTTATAAAAGAAACTGAGTTTATATCTAAATGCTTCCACAGTCCACCTACTGATATACATTTTTTTTTTAAGTTTCAAAATGAACCTTTCATTTTTCAATACAGATACTTATGGATATTACACATCTAAAAATTACTAAAATTAGAATGGAGTACATTTTATGACTATATTTCAGTGCTATTTGGTGTAGCTACTGAGATTAGCCAAAAGCTTTCATATTTCTGACAGTTGTGTTATCAAAAATTCTCACGATAATGAATAACTTGTGTCAAATATTACTTGTGTTTTACTGCTGTGACTGAAATATATTGTACCATTTTCCCAGCCAGATATTTCAGAAGTTGAAACAGACCTACAAATAAAAGAGAACTTAGGCAAAACCTCAAATTTTGGAGGTCTGCCTAGATTTTCTGAATTTACTTATTAAATGCAGCAGGGCTCCTGGAAATCATCCAGAATCTATGGGCTGGAGAAGAGCAAAGAAACAGCTGGGTGTGAAGCTGGTTTGCTCTCCCGTGTGAACAAAAAGAACATGATCTTCTTGAAGCCACAGCTTAACTTTCCTCATACACCGGATATCAGGTGTATAATGTAACCTGCTAAATAAGAAGAAAACTTTTCATACATTCTATCACAGATTAGCAAAATAAGCTTACTAAAGCCTGAAGTTTTCATGATTTCTACAATTCTTTACTTCTGTTCTCCTGGTTTTTTATTTTGCTTTTTCTACATCAACAAAAATCAGCCTTGAATGTACTGAATTACCTGGAAGTTAATAAATTAATTTGGGGAGCTAAATGATATCAGAATTGATTATAAGGTTGACTGATTAAATGGCTGTAAAAGGGCAAGACACCAATAACAATTGAGTGGCCAATGTTTATAAAGGATTATTATCATGAACATTTTTAGAAAAAAATTTAAATTCTATCACCCATCTGATATTTTTTTCCTTTTTGTAAATTTCTTCTAACGGTTAATGATACAGTTTGGAAAGGGGACTAAAATCACTGTTGCTGAATTTAAAGAGTACATTTCCAGGGAATTCCGTGGCAGTCCAGAGGTTAGGACTCTGCTTTCACAGCTGAGGGTGCAGGTTCAATCCTTGGGCGGGGAACTAAAAGTACATTTCCCAAGTTAAGTTCTAGAAAGGATAAGCTGGGAGCCTCAGAAACCGTGAAGAACAATGGAGCAGGGAGAAGAGCCTGGTTCTACTGAGCCTGTGGACGAAGGATTGCAAACACAAGCTCCAGAATGTGGGCTGAGTGTATAGTGAGCAATGGTGGGTACTGAGGACTGGTGGGGCCTGCGGTAAACAGGGGCGAGCACGGGCAGCCCTGTGCAATCAAAATCCGTGAGAATCAAACATGACAAAAGGCCGAGAGCAACCTGAAAAGCCTTGCTGGTCAAGTGAAACACAGCTGAGACACGCTGACCCCACTACATCCCAGGCTGCTGGTCCGTCTCTCTGCTGGAGCCCAGCCCAGCCGGCTCACCCTCCCCGCTCCCTACGGCTGTCCCCTGCTGCCAGCGCGCTTTCCACCCTTGCATCCGGCTGGAAGGGAAGGCCACAGCCCTGGGTCTGAGTCCTAATTCACCAAGGAGGCTGCACAAGTCACACCTGCACGCCTCTGTCTTGTCCACTTTAGACAAGCTACCAGTCTTGCAGTGTTAAATCAGATGATAGATGGAAAAACTCTTTGGAAACTGAGAGACGCTAGACGTGTGTAGAGCAGATACCAACGCATCGGCCCCTGCCTCCCCGCTTCCTGTCCTACCCAATGCAGGCTTCACTCTTCCCCAGACCCAATCCCTCTGTGCTGGGATCAGCATCTTTTCTTATCCATTCTATTCTCAATGCTTGGCTGCTCATGCCACTCACTTCCAAGTGGCTCTACTGAAAACCCTTCACCCCAGCCACTGATTCCTGGGCCAAGGGGAGGGCTGGGCATGTCTTAGATGCTCTTTTCAGCTTCCAGGGGGTCACTCAACAGCCTCTCCTCCTTTGAAGTCAGCGCTACTTGCCCTGGTGTCCTGGCACCCAGAACATTTCTCCATTTCCTCAGTGGTCACGGCACTGGATTCTGAGATTTCCTCTCTATCCTGTCTCCTGCCATCATCCCAGCCTCACCCTCATCTGATGAGAGTGTCCTCAAATGCCTTCCCCTCTGTTTGGAAAGGCTTGGGCCGCTGTCTGGGGAAGAAGCGGTTAGCATCCCTGCCAAGGCTAATCCTGCCTCCCTCGTCTCTCCTGGCTCCTTCTGCCATCGAGTTCTCTCCTTTCATGCTTGGTTCCAGACGCCCAAAGCAGCTTCCCACCAATCTGCAAGTCCCCGGCCGTCGGGCACCTGCCTGATGTTGCGGGGTCAACCCCAGTAGGCTTCTGTCAGCATTTCTGGCTTCCACTGGAAGCTCTGCCATGAGTCATGCCTCTGGGAAGCCCTGATCTCTCGGCCTTCTGCCAGCTCCTCTGCCTCCCTGATGGGTCTTCCTGTCCCTCAGCCCTGCGTTCCTCCTTTCAAGCACCTCAGTGGGTCTTCCCTCTTCTTCCTGTGCCTCGTTACCCCCACCTGCCACTGGACTTTCCTGTTCTACAAGGATCATGTCAAGCTTTATCTCACTACCCAAATTTCTTTTCTGAGTTCGAGTCCCCCAGTTTCCCCCTCTTTAGGTCTCTCTCTGAGGTGATGCATGCTCAGTCGCTCAGTCTTGTCCGACTCTTTGCAACCCCATGGACTGAAGCCCGCCAGGCTCCTCTGTCCATCAGATTCTCCAGGCAAGAAGACTGGAGTGGGTTGCCATCACATCCTGCAGGGATCGTCCTAACCCAGGGATGGAACCTACATCTCCTGTATCTCCTGCATTGGCAGGTGGGTTCTTTACCACTCAGCCACCTGGAGAAGTCATTTTACACTCCATAAAATCCACTCCAATCCCAACAAGAATGCACTTCTCTTCATGGGATCACTACCACCTTACAAGCATCTCTGCCCTCAAAACCCAGGTTACTTCTGATCCAGACAATTTTGCCTCCCCCTTCTCGTCAAGGCTGACTCTGCAGTGTGTCTTGAATGCATCTGGTGCTGTCAGCAAGCTACCCACCACCATTAAGAAAGTGAAAGTGTAGTCGCTCAGTCATGTCTGACTCTTCGTGACCCTGTGGACTGTAGCCCGCCAGACTCCTCTGTCTGTGGGATTTCCCAGGCAAGAATACACCATAATTCAGGCTGCTATTTCAGCCTCACAGCAGGTCTCTGGGCTTCCAGTCTGGCTCCATTCTGTCTGACTTGGCCTCTCTCTCTCATCTCATTCCCTTTCCTCCAGTCTACCTACTGCCAGACACATCTTCATGAAGCCATGAAGGACCCCTTTGGCCATGCCAGCCCACTGCTCAGAGCCTTCTGGACCACACTCCCCTGCTTGCCTAATAGACAGCAGATGTCTTCAACAGGTGCGAATCTTCTGGTTCAATCTACATACCTCCCCAATCCAACAGTACCTGATATGCCTTGAAAAATTAGTGGATACATAAATGAGATAAAAAACAAAAATCATAAACAGGCAAAACAAATCCCCAGAGCTAAGCACTATTATGTGGGTCTGCTTCCATGCTCTCTCCTGCTCATGCCTCGGACCCAATCCCTCACTTTGGCGAAGCCCTCTGAGATGAAGCTTCATCAAGAATCCTCTGATGCCAAGAAGTGAGGGTGTGGGTCCCTCCTCTGAGCCCCCAGGACAGTCTTTATCATGGCAGACAACCACCTTCGACAGTGTATTAAAATTATCTTGACTTTATCTCACAGGAGATAGTGAAGGGCAGGGAAGACTGGTGTGCTGCAGTTTACGGGGTCGCAAAGAACTGGACATGACTCAGCGACTGGACAACAAAATCAAAACCCCCTGAAGGCTGAGAATGTGCCGCGTGCATTCTGGTGGTTCCTGAACTGCCCAGTCCCACCATACACATAACAGACACTTAACGAATCCTTGGTGGCCGGATGGAGGAAGGGATCAAGGCAGGTGCACCACCCAAAGCTTCTAACTCTGCAAGTAACTTAATTCATCCTGCACCAAAGCCCTCCGCCCACCTCCTCTTACTTTTTTTTAATATACTGACTACCTGGCCCTAGAAAGAGACTAGTCTCCTAAAGGGAAGATGATGTGACAGTGTAAAAAAGTGCCAATTGGACATTAATTTACTTGTGCTCAGCAGCAGCAACACTTTCATTACGGTGTATTCCTCGAAGGTGAGCTGCAGCCGGACAAACTGAAGGCTGATCTGGTGCATCCCCTGGCAGAGCTCATACATGGCAGACTGGTGCATCTTCTCTCTGCAAAGGAAAAGCAAAGATGTCTGAGATTGGAAGGTCCAGGACCAGACCCAGACCAGCAGCCCCAGGGAGCCCACGGAGAAATCTGAGTCCGAGTTATGCCTTTGGCTTCGACGCAGAGCAGGCGTATATTTGCAAGAGAAGTCAGCTGCCTAGCACGGTGACTGGTAAACTGCCTCTCGACCAACCTAGCCAGGCTGTTTATTCTTCCCCTGGGAGAATGTCAGAAGCACTGAAACCAATCTTTTTCAAAGCGTGCCATGATTCCACTTTACATCAAGAGTGATAACGTGTGATGGTGCTGTGTGTGATCCTGAGATCATCCAATGAGTAGAGAAGCTGCTGTGACGTGGGGTGAAGCCCAGAGATGCCTGTTCCTTTGTAGCCAGAGATTCCAAGCCCGTACTGTTTGGAAGAGCTGTGTGAGATGCTATTGACAGACAACAATAATGACCAGTCTCGTTTCCACATGGACCTCCATTACTTCCCCCAATAGAGGTTGTGAAATGTGCCTGCTAACGCTTTGCAGCAACATATTTGAAAAGACAAACCAGGCACTTCCCTGGAAGTTCAGTGGTTAAGACTTCACGTTCCAAGGCAGTGGATGTGGGTACAATCCCTGGTCAGAAGGCTAAGATCCTACATGCCTTGTGGCCAAAAAACCAAAACATAAAACAGAAGCATTATTGTAACAAATCCAATAAAGACTTAAAAAGAGAAACTGAATTTTGAAAAGTGAAGGGAAATCAGACAACATTTAAAAAGATTCCTCAAATGGAACCTCTCTAGTCCAGAATAAGATGATTCGGGAATCTGTGTGAAACATACACATGTCCATTCAACCAACCAACAGAGCCACACTCTATGCCCAAATCCAAGTGTTTCCATAAAAATCCACAAGATATTACAACAGAAGTCATGATTATCTCTTTCCGTGAGCAGGCAGGCAGGCATTGTTTAATTGTTCAGATGTTTTTCCTCAAAGTGATAAATCCTCTGGGAGGCCCTGGGTAAGTACCAAGTTATGATGACCAGAAAGAAATGAGTGAAAAAGAGACTACTAGTGAGAAACAGGCCTGATGACCCAGGCCGTAGATACAGAGGAGTTGATGATGGCTGATCCACTTCTATGAGTGAGTGAACACAGCTGAGTGTCTGTGGCAAAGCCACCCTGGGATTCCTTTTCCAGGGTGCACTCTTGGCAAAATTCTCTTTTTCCTCATGTGCATAGAACACATAGCATTTTTCTTGGTATTATTGTTATATGTTTTTCTTTCCCTGTAATATTTTTACCATTAAAAATTAAAACAATTTTTTTTAATTTATGAAATTTTAAAATTAATTTAAAAATTTAAATTTATATTAAAAATGCAGCATGTTGGATCTTATTTCCCCTACCAGGGATCAAACCTGTGACCCTTGCATTGGGAGCACATGGTCTTAACCACTGGACTGCCAGGGAAATCCCTAAATTTACTTTTTATCGAAGTATAGTTGATTTACAATGCTGCACTAATTTCTGCTCTGCAGCACAGTGACTCAGTTATACATACATATACACACACATTCTTTTTCATACTGTTTTCCATTATGGTTCACTGTGGGATATCGGATATAGTTCCCTGTGCTACAATAGGACCCTGTGGTTTATCCATTCTATATATAATGCTTTGCATCTGCTAATCCCAAACTTCCAATCCTTCCCCACCCACCCGCCTTGGCAACTACAAGTCTGTTCTCTATATCTGTGAGTCTGTTTTTGTTTCATAGATAGGTTCACTTGTGTCATATTTTAGATTCTGTACATAAGTGATATCACTTGGTATTTGTCTTTCGGGGAGCTATTTCTAATTAAGGAAATATTTTCAAAACACTTGCACACACATCCAAACCCAAACACACACACACACACAGAAAAATAGCAGGAGACTATGGATCCACCATGAAGAATTAAGAATGCAAATATATGCTAATGTCTTTGCCATACTTGCTTCATATCTTTAAGAAGTGAACACGGCCTCCTTAAGTCCTGCTCTGCCTCCCTCCTGTCCCCAATCATCTTCCTCACTCAAGAAGGGAACCACCCACCTTCGGAGAGCCCCATTTCCTCTCGGATATGCACACTTTACACACAGGTATGTATTCATAAAAACAGCGCCCAGTACCACTTTGTTTTATGTAAATTTGAAATTAGATATGCACATCCTTCTGCAACTTATTTTTATTCACCGTGGTGATTCTGCGATGCATCTGTTTTAATACAGGTAACTCCAAGTGGAGTCATTTTCTCTGCAGTGCCTTTCATTTGTTTGAACACACCACAGTTTACTAATCCCTCCCACTCCGGATGGACACCGGGGTTGTTTCCGCTTTATGGCTATTACAGATGAGTCCCCAGGGACATCCTTGGGTATTTCTCTAGGATACAGGATGAAAATAGAACTGCTGAGTCATGGATGTGTGCACAGCTGCTGCTTTCATTCCAACCAGGAGGAGATGAGAGGTCCTTTTGTTCCAAGTCCGGCCAACACTCGTCATTAACCCGTTTGAATTGTTTTGCTACTTGATGAGGGCTGAAAGGTCAGCCCCACTATTGACTTTATTTGCATGGTCATGATCACCAGCAGGCTGAACATTTTTCAAATGTTTTTTGACCATTTGGGTTTCTTCTTTGTTGATTTGTCTTTTCTTATCTTTAAATACTTTAAGCTTTTTTCTCCATCACCAATCTTTATACATATTTTTTTGCCTTATAATTTTTCTCTGATATTAATATTGTTTATTCCTTATTCCCTCTCTTTCTTCCTTCCTGTTTCTTTCTTTTGCTCTATCTTTAGAATTAGCCTGGGGACTTCTCTAGTGGTTCAGTGGTAAGGACTCTGAGCTCTCACTGCGAGGGCCTAGGCTCTATCCCTGATCAGGGAACTAGGATTCCACAAGCCTGGTGCAGTTAAAGTGGGAAAAAAAAAAAAAAAGACTTTGCCTGGAATGCCCTTAAAAAAATCCTTTGTTTACAAAGTTCCCACATAATTCTATTTCACACATGTTGCTTACAAACAGCAAAAAGCTGAATTTAAAAAGTCTGAGAGTCTCTGTATTATAATAGCTTGGTTTAATCTGTTTTCATTTATCATGATTATTAATTTATTTGGAATTTTTTCCTACCAGTTTAACTTCTCCTCCTTTCCTTCTTTCTACTTCATTTCCTTTTATTAAATGGGTCCAGCTTAAAAAAAAAAAAAACCTCTTTGCTCATCTACTGGATTTAGAAGAGTCACATTCTATTTTTACTCTTAAAATAATTAAGTTATGAACTTGCAGATTTAAAAATCGAAAGTTAATCAACAGCTTTTCCACGAGGAATAGAAAACATGTAGAGTATTTTATCTTTGGTCTGCTGCTTCCTATTTTCACAGTATTGCACTTTAGGATTTAAACTTCCATGTGTTTTCAGATTACTGCTGAAGTCTCTCTCTCACATCCACACCTCATGTCTGTTTAGAGTTACAAATGTATTTCTCTGATCACCGTTGTTACCTGCACTTAACTCCTTAGCACTGGGTTCAATTTCTTATTGAATAATGTATGTATATACATATATAATTAAAATTCTGCAGCAGTCAGTCACTGAATGTTGAAATCTTTCAGTCTTGCTATGCCTGAAAGTGTTTTTATTTCACCTGCATTCTGGAATGATAGCTTAACGCGTTATAGATTTCTAGTGTGACAGGTAACCTCCTTCAGTACTTTGAAGATAGTATTCCACTACACCTGGATCTTCACCACCACTTTTGGGAAATTTCTAGTCGGTCTAATTGTCTTTCTCTTATAGGTAGAGAACTAGTACTTTCTCTTCGGTAGCATAATAAAAACTTGCTCTGTTTATTTTTGATGCCTGCAGTTTCAATACGGGGAACTGAAGTATACACTTATTTTTACTCCTCTTGCTCAGGATTCAGTGTCCTTATTTGATCTGAAGATGCAGTTATTCCTTCAGTTCTGAACTGTTCTTAGACACTGTTCCTTCAAATATCACCCCCGCCCCACCTATTTTTCCTTTTTGAACTCCTACTAGTGGGTTAGGCCTGTTCACTGAATCTTCTGCATTAACCACCCTTTCATATTTTCTTTCTTCTCATCCCTTTGTCGGAGAAGGCAATGGCACCCCACTCCAGTACTCTTGCCTGGAGAATCCCATGGACGGAGGAGCCTGGTAGGCTGCAGCCCATGGGGTCACTAAGAGTCAGACACAACTGAGCGACTTCTTTCACTTTTCACTTTCACGTATTGGAGAAGGAAATGGCAACCCACTCCAGTGTTCTTGCCTGGAGAATCCGAGGGACAGAGCAGCCTGGTGAGCTGCCTTCTATGGGGTCACACAGAGTCAGACACGACTGACGCGACTTAGCAGCAGCAGCAGCATCGCTTTGTACTGCATCCCAGGTGGCTCAGTGGTAAATAACCCGTCTGCAATTCAGGACACAAAAGAGATGTGGGTTCAACCCCCGGGTCGGGAAGGTCCCCTGGAGGAGGGCATGGCAACCCACTCCAGTATTCTTGCCTGGACAATCCCATGGGCAGAGGGGCCTGGCGGGCTATGGACCATAGGTTACACAGAGTCGACATAACTGAAGCGATTTGGCTCGCACACCCGCGTGGCATTCTAGGTGACTTTCTCATCTATCTTCTAATATTTTTTTTTTCTTATTCTGTGTAATCTGTTTAATGTCTACAGTGTTTTGATTTTAATGTTTTTCATGTCTTGGGCTTGTTTGCTGAATCGTGTCTGACTCTTTGCGACCCCACGGACTGGAGCCTGCCAGGCTCCTCAGTCCATGGGATTTCCCAGGCAAGAATATCAGAGCACATTGCCATTTCCTCCTTCGGAAATGGCAGGCTAGGTGCCTAGAAATGCTTGATTTAGTTTTTCCTCAAACATTTCTGTTATTTTCCATGAGATACTTCTTACTTTATGGTTATTATACCTCCTTTTTCTAAACCATACCTTATCTGTTATATCTCTAAATACTTTCAACATGTTTATTTTACAGTTGGTTTAAAATGTTTTCAATTCATTTTGGGGGGATGCTCATAAGCCTGTCCAGCATATTTTATTTAGGCATATACTGTTTTCTAGGTGAATCCCAGGGGCACTGTCTTGTGGAAGGGACTCTACAGGAAGTTTTGGCATTTATAACTATCAGGGGTACAAGCATTTCACTTGATCTGGACCAGTTTTGATGCTAAATTTTCAGCTTAATTGCTTTTTGCAAGACTCGTGTATTTTAAATTTAGACTCCACACTTGATGTGATGCAGGCTTGTGGTTCTTATTTCTTTCAGCTTCCTTGCCACGTCCCTGGGTTGGTTGGCTTGCTGGGTTTACTGTCCCTGTTAGTAGACAGTGAAATCTTTTCAGAGCCTGGGGGCTCCATTTCAGTTCCGGTCTTGCTGGAGTGTACATTCTCCTGTTTGTCTTCTAACACCCATCCCTAAGGCGTTTTTCTATATCCAACAGTCTGAGGGCCACGTATAGCTAGCTTTAACTCCAAGTTGAACTACTCTGGTTGTGAATTCTCTGTTCTTACACTTGTTTTTTTTTTTTTTTTCCTTTTGAGCTTGGTTATATATTTAAGATCTTTTAAAATACAAATTTTCTATGTGTTCAGAGGGGGAAAAAAAGGCTCAGTTCACTTTCACCATTCCAATTGCTAACTTTAAGCCTCTTAAAGGCAAGATCCATGTCTGACTGACCTTTGTGAGGGTCAAATAGACTCTAATAGGCAAGTGCCCTGTGTCCATCTTTATGCAAAAGTGTTTCATGAATGAATGAGAGAGAAGGAAAGCCAAAAGGAAAGAGGACAAGCGAAGACAACCAAAGGAATGGCAGACACACAGATGTACCTGCGACAGTGATGATTAGAGAGAGGTAACACTGAAAATTCACAGGAAGATCGAGTGGCTAATGAACTAGATACAACTTTTGTTAAGTTCCTGAAAAGTTTCTAAGGACAAAAGGAGAGACACAGGTTGTAAAACGGGGTGAAGCAGATAGCAAATCTGGATGTCTGTGGAATATAATACAATACACAATTGATGACATGCAGTTTAAAAAGTGCACCCCTAAGCACTTGATCCCTTCAGCTTCCCTGTGCTGGAAGCAAAACAGACATCCTTGGCTTTGCCCCAGTAGAGGGTAGGAATGCATAGCCCATGGGCCTCTGAGTGTGCCGGTTTTGTGAGCCTGGCATCATGTCACTTCTGAGATCTAGGCTTATCATATGTAAAACTGGGAATTAACACTAAATCCCACTGTGCAGAGATGTAGGGACCAACTGTATGGAAGTTCTTAAATTATAAAGCCCTCTAAGAATATTCGCTTTTGCTGGTGATGTCATGGGGAGAACAAAATGCTTCTGGAGAGACCAATGATCATTTTGGTTAAAAAAGACCAAGAAAGAATCAAATTCTTAAAATTACTTTTCAGGAAAATAAGACTGCATTCCCGTTGTTATTTCTACACACAGCATGGTAAATAAGTCAGGAGAAAAACCAGAGAGGATGCAGATTTTCAAGAAGGGAGACATGACTTGCCCAGGGTAGAACAGGAGGACGAAAGGTCTCATGTCAAAGCGTTTCTGTTATCAGACGTGTAAGCAAAACGTCCACACACAGATTAAAGGTTGCTTACAGAGAGACCTCAGATTCTACGTGAAAAACAGATTAGCATGTTAATGCGTAATAACACACCTAAAAAAAGCACTTTTTTTGTCACTTGTATAGGAAAAGCATCTCTTTAACTCTTTCCTGAGGCATTATTACTTGAATAATCCCCATCGTTTTCAGAGCTATCACTTACGGAATGCCTACCATACCAAAATTTCATCTTGTTAGTTCTCAAAATGCCTTATGCGACTTATTCTCATGTTCATGACAAGGAAATAATTTAGGTACACAATCGAGCCTTGGACTTAAACCCCGGTTCTTTTCTTCAAAACACAGGCCTCTGCATGTGAGCCAAGCAGTTCCTGAAGGACATCCCCCCACCACCCCGATGATGCAGCAGTGGAAAAGACACGCATTGAAGACCATAGCACTCTCTTAAGAGTTGTTTCCGTGAAACTGCTGGAAATCTGTACTGAACTGGTCACCACAGCAGTGACTGGAATAAGAGATAAAGCCAAAATGATCCTAGATTATGAACAGTGTTTATCTAAAGACAACCTGAAGAGGCTAATGAAGTGAAATGAAAGTCGCTCAGTCATGTCCAACTCTTTGCGACCCCATGGACTATAGTCCATAGAATTCTCTAGGCCAGCATACTGGAATTAGTAGCCTTTCCCTTCTCCAGGGGATCTTTCCAACCCAGGGATCGAACCCAGGTCTCCGGCTTTGCAGGTGGATTACTTACCAGCAGAGCCACAAGGGAAGGCCTGAAGAGGCTAGGATGTTCTTAAAATAGACCTCCAAGAGATGAACTTTCTGACAGACATATCCTCTCCACTCTGTTTAAGTCCATGCCGTGAGATGGCTGGAACTGGATTCGTTTAGGCTCCCGACTCAAGAGAACCGCCTGAAGGTGTTTTCAGCCAAGTGAACGTCCCAGTCGCACGGACTTCACTCTTCACTCTCTAGTTCCAGTTCAGAGACTCTCACGGCCGACCGTTCCAACTACCTCCATCAGAGACACGGCTCCCAACTAAGCCTGTGCGCCTCAACTGCTGAGCCCACGCTCCGCCAGAAAAGAAGCTGCCACGAGAAGCCCTGGCGCCACAGCCAAGGGTCGCCCCCATTCGTCACAACTAGAGAAAGCCCCAGCGCGGCCATACATGAACGAAAAGGGGAAAAAACCCCTCATGCCTTTTCCTCAATCCACGCTGCTGGCTCAGTCGTTTGCAGCTGTCTCCTTCAGAGTGTCGCTTTACAGCCATAAAGAGGTATTTGGTCCCTCAAATTTGTTACATTTCCTCACTTGTTTATATTTTGTGCCCCATTATGCGGTAAGATTTTGTGTTTTTCCAATTTCACTGCTGCTGCCACTGCATGAAATTGAGTTCTCTAAATGAAGAGCACTGTGTACTCAATATAGCTTGAAATTTCAAGAAAATAGGCCATCTTAAAAACACATTTTACATCACATCATTTTTTGCACAATCAGATTAAATGCACAGAAATTTCATGTACATCCAAAGAAGTTGAAACAGGGACAGTCTTTTCAGCATGGTACGGGGATTAATTTTACAACAACATAAAAATGATCTCTGCTACCTGCTTTTATTCATTAGATAATCTTACCTCATTTTGAGTAAAAAAAAAAAAAAATAAATGCAAAAGTTACCTGTGAACAGTGGGACTGATACAGAGCCAGTAGGAGATTTTTGATGTAGGAAACAGCCCTGTATTAAGGTGAACATTGGACCTGATAGTCATTGGTCTCTACTTCTAAATGTGGATACAACATTGTTTATAAACATCGTCTCATCTGTAGGAATAGCACAAATTCTAATTTTAAATAAACACAATTACAAAATGCTCACAGAGACCCAGTTTCAATGCAAAGACCTTAGGCTTAAATCCATGAGAATGACAGTTCTAAAATATTCTCAAAGAACTCTTAAAAAACAGAAAGAGAAAGAAACATTTCAATTGTCTTATCATTTTCTCAAACTAGGAAACCAATTTTATCCACAGCTATAACTTTATCTGGTCCTTTCTTAGGACACCTATTACACTAAATTGAAATCATATGATCATTTGGAAATAGTTTTATGATATTATGTGAAAATAATCTAATGTCTCTAAACTTGATTTACTTGGAACAAAAGTAAAGAATCAAAGAATGAGAAAATACTTTTTTTTTCTTTTGAAAGAATTTTGAGTAGGATATAGAATTTACTCTCATAATAAAAGTGGGAATTAGAGGGCCTTCTCTGCTGGTCCAGTGGTGAAGAATCTGCCTTTCACTGTAGGCGACTGGGGTTCAATCCCTGCTCGGTGAACTAAGATCCCACACACCTCGGAGCAACTGAGCTCTCGCGCCACAACTACCGAGCCTGCAAGCTGCACCTGGAGAGGAGTCTACGCGCCGCAATGAAAGAGCTCACATACCACAACCGGGACCGGTGCAGCCAAATAAGTCGATACATTAAAAAAGAGCAGGATTTAGAAAAAGGCCCATTTAAATCAGAGTGGGAAGGGCCTCACAGTTTAAATGATTTGCATGGTAGTTGCCTGCTTTTAACTGAGTGACTAAATGATGTGAACAACTTTGTGTCTATGGAATCCATGTGTTCTTGCCATTATTATATGGTAACGGTTTTGCCCTATTTCACATTATGAGAATAGCCCATTTAACCTACTGTCCAATGGCTGTCAGAAGGAACACTCTTGTTTTGGTATTCAGCTACTAAAATATTACTAAAGATGTGCTTGAAAATCTTATTCAATTATCTGGAGGTCCATATTGGACCCAGCTGACTTAGGAAATTATTATCCTAACTAAATACATTCCTGGAATCATATTCATGTTCTGCTCTGACAGAAACAGACAACTGATAAGCCCAAACCACAAAATATTCCAGGCTACAGGTACCACAGGACTCAGAAGCTCTAAGTATTAGCCTGAACAGCTACAGGTATTCCTCATGCTCTGACCATCTACAAGGAGAATGCAAGCTAACTTCAACTTACAGAATCCCTGCCAGAACTGAAAGCAGGGTCTTGAAGAGATACTGGTACACCCAGGTTCATAACAGCACTAGTGAAAATACCCAGACAGTGGAAGCACGCAACTGTGCATTGACAGATGAGTGACAAAGTGTGCCGCATACATATGCAGAAGGGTTATTGAGCCTTAAAAAGGAGGGACATTCCGGCACGTGCTGCAGCCCGTGTTGCAGCTTGACTGCTTCATGCAAGTGAAATAAGGCAGTCACAAAAAGACAAATACCGTATGAGGCCACTTCTCTGAGGCACCTGGAGCAGTCAAATTCAGAGATCGGAAGCAGAACAGTTGTTACCAGGGCTGGGAATACGAGGCAGCAGGGAGTTGTTTATATATGTGCCGATGTATTTAACATTATTGAACTATACAGTTAAAAATGGTTAAGATAATAAATTATATGGTACAAGTATTTTATCACAATTAAAATTGTTAACTAAAAATGAGGATATTTGAAAATTATGACTTATTAATGTCTAAAATATGTAAATAGTTCATATAACTCAACAACAAAACCAAACAACACAATTAAAAAATGGGCAGAAGACCCGAATAAACATCTTTTTCCAAAGGAGACCATCAGGCCATCATGTACAAGAAAAGATGTTCAACATTGCAAATCATCAGAGCAATGCAAATTAAAACAACAATGAGATATCACCTTACACCTGGCAAAATGGCTACCATCAAAAAGACCACAAATAACAAATGTTGGTGAGGATGCGGAAAAATGAGAACCCTGGTGGGAATATAAATTCGTGTAGCCACAGAGGAAGGCAGTACAGAGGTTTCTCAAAAAACTAAAAACAGAACTACCACAGGACCTGGCAATTCCATCCCTGGGCATATATATCTGAAGAAAATGAAAACATTAATTTGAAAAGAAACATGCACCCTTGTGTTCACAGAGGCACTGTTTATAACAGTCAAGATATGGAAGCAACTTAAGTGTCCGTCAACAGACGAGTGAGTTAACAAGATGGGGTACATATATATACAACGAAATATGTATATGTATATAATATATATGCATCTATAGATGTATAAAATATATACATTTTATATAGAAAATGTATATATACAATGCAACACTACTCAGCCATAAAAAAGAATGAAGTTTTGCCATTTGCAACAGCCAACGGTGGACCTGGAAGCTATCATGCTTAGTGAAATACACCAAAGAGAGAAGAAAATATACTATATGATACTACTTAAATGTGGACTCTAAAAGAAAAAACCAAATTAGTGAACATAACAAAAAAGAAGCAGCTTCGCAGATATAGAGAATAAACCAGTGATTGCCAGCGGGGAGAGGGAAATGAGGAGGGGCAGGATATGGTTAGGGGAGCAAGAGGCACAAACTACCATGTATAAAGCAGGTAAGGTGCAAGGACATACTGTACAACAGGGAAGAAAGCCAGGATTTCATGAAACCTATAAATGGAGTGAAACCTTTAAAAACTGTGACCCACTGTGCTGTACACTGAAAGTTATGTAATACTGTGCGTTAATTGAGTGCGTGTGTGCTCAGTCGTGGCCAACTCTTTGCGACCCCATGGATTGTAGCCCGCCAGGCTCCCCTGTCCATGGGATTTCCCAGGCAAGAATACTGGAGTGGGTTGCCATTTCCTCCTCCAGGGGATCTTCCTGACCCAGAGATCACACCATCTTCTGTGTCTCCTGCACTGACAGGCAGATTCTTTACCACTGAGCCACCTGGGAAGCCCACAGTATCTATACAATAACAACAACAAAATCTGCAACTCATCATCCTATCTGCTATACCTTGATGGAGATTAGAAATTAAGATCTGTGTTTAATTATGTAACTTCTTTTACAGTTTAGGCTTTTTATTCCTTCTTCTTTTATAATATATAAATAATCTTCCTCCATTTTTACTATTTGCCTTTTGTGTTTTGCTGCATTTTTAGTCTTACTGTATTGGTGTTTTTATTATAGAAGTGAAGAAAGAAAGTGAAGTCGCTCAGTCGTGTCCGACCCTTTGCGACCCCATGGACTGTAGCCCGCCAGGCTCCCCTGTCCATGGGATTCTCCAGGCAAGAATACTGGAGTCGGTTGCCATTTCCTTCTTCAGGGGATCTTCCCAACCCAGGGATCGAACTCGGGTCTCGTGCATTACAGGCAGATGCTTTATCCTCTGAGCCACCAGGGAAGTTTTTATTATAAGCTGCACTAAATGCTTTTTGAAAGCAGGAAGAATGAAAATTCTTTCCAAAGCCATAGTTTTAAAAATTAGAAATGGTTCCTTAAAGGCCTGTCTGCTGTCGTTTTTGTACCCCAAGGAGGAACGGAAAATAGAACTACCTTTATCACTCCTTTCTCTTTCCAAGAACTCACAGTTAATACATGTAATTTTTTCACACTGGTTGATTTCATAAATGCCAAAGCAGAAATTCCCAACCCTTCCACCTATGGCAGCCTACGGAAGGTACAGTGACATTTTAAAACTTAATATCCTTTAGCAATATTGCACCAAACTGTACCTTTGTCACCCAAACACCTTTTCAGTGTGTAAGACATCACTTTACTTAGTAAGAAACTAGAAAACTAAGTCTTTGAAATATGTCACTTTAACCCTTGAATCCAATAGAATCCTATTTAATCAAACAACAAGCAACTCTCATCACCTGGAAAGTCTGTATCCTTCTTCTGGATACTAAGGCACACATCATTTTTTAAAATCTATTTTTAATTGGAGGATAATTGCTTTACAACATTCTGCTGGCTTCTGCCATTCGAACAATGTGAATCAGCCATAAGTATACATATGTCCCCTTTCTCTTAAACCTCCCTACCACCTCTTACCCCATCCCACCCCTCGAGGATGTCACAGAGCACGGGGCTGGGCTCCCTGTGTTGTACGGCAACTTCCCACTAGCTGTCTGTTTTACATAAGGTAATGGGTATGTTTCAGTGCTACTGTCTCAATCCATCCTGCCCTCTGCACCCCCTGCTGTGTTCAAAGTCTGTTCTCTGTGTCTCTATTCCTGTCCTGCAGATAGGTTCATCAGTACCATTTTTCTAGATTCCATATATATGCACTAGTATATGAAATTTGTTTTTCTGACTTACTTCACTCTATATAACAGGCTTTAGGTTCATTTACCTCATTAGAACTGACTCAGATGTGTTCCTTTTTATGGCTGAGTAATATTCCATTGTATATTTGTAACACAGCTTCTTTAGCCATTCATCTGTTGATGTTCATCTAGGTTACTTCCATGTCCTGGCTATTGTTAATGGTGCTACTATGAACACTGGGATGCATGTGTTTTGGCAATTATAGTTTTCTCAGGGTATCTGCCCAATAGTGGGGTTGCTGGGTCATAGGGTAAGTTTATTCCTAGTTTTTAAAGGAACCTCCATACTGTTCTCCATAGAAGCTGTTTCAATTTACATTCCCATCAACAGAGCAAGAGGTTCTCTTTTCTTCACATATTCTCCAGCATTTATTGCTTGCAGATTTTTTGATGACGGCCATTCTAACCAGTGTGAGGTGATACTTCATTGTAATTTTGCTTTGCATTTCTCTAATAATGAGCAATGTTGACCATCTTTTAGTGTGATGGTTGGCCATTGGTATGTCTTCTTTGGAGAAATGTCTATTTATGTCTGCTGCCCACTTTTTGATTGGGTAGTTTTTCTGGTATTTCTGCTTATACATTTTGGAGATTGACTGAAGCACATATCTTTAAATGACCATGCCTTTATATCTTTTGTACAGTGCAGAGGTCCAAAATTACATGAGCGCTAAATAAATATCTGATAGCTACAGAGAACAGGTGAATCCAACAAATTTCACAGACTTTGCTTGCTCCTCAAATATAGATACAAACAAAGTCAGTGCTCACTCAGGGCTAAACCCCTTTAAGTCTCTGAAATCTCAAGAAGAAGTTTCTTAATAAACCTGCTTGCTAACATACTATTACTTCTATCAATTGCTCCAGCTGTATGCATGCGTGTGTATGTGTATGCTGAGTGCTGTGCTGGAATGCACTCATCAACAGTGCCAATCTTTCAGCAGAGAGTTAAATCATCTGAGTGGGGCAGTGCACACAGATAATTACAGCAGATCTGAAGGACCAGACCTTATATCTGATACTGCAAACCACATCATTATGTCTGAATAAATCTAACATCTTGTTACATGGTCAGTCTAACAGATGGTCCCTGTCTCCAGCTTGTTATTTTCCTAAAAACAGCATGCAGAAACAGTTCTTCTTTTTCAAATCTTAATTAGAATAAAAATGACCTCAATTTGAGCATTCAAATGATGCCAGTTTATGTTTTTTATTTTTTTCATAGTCTTACTGGATTTTTCCTTAACGGACAAACAGAATATATCTGTAGGAGGACCATTTTGTAGTTGCGGTTGTGATGTCTGTTCATTTTTACAGTATTGACACCATCTATTAACAGCCAGGGCAGAACTCAGCTGCTCAAGAATTGCTGGAGAATGTTGTTTGTGGTTTGCTTTCCTGGACAGGTGTGCCTAAGGGAGTGGTCTCCCCACTATCTCCATAACATTGACGTAGTCCCCATTAATTTTACATGGTGAAAGCCCAGGAACAGTTAAAAGCTAGCTCAGTTTTTTGCTTGTTACTTTAACTGATGTTCCAGAAGGGATGTGTTCCACAGAACTGCCCTTGACTTAACCATACAATTTCACTGACTTTAATGGATGTTACACAGATCAAAAGAATATGTGCCTATCAAAAAAATCTAAAAAGGGCCTGGTTATAAGATGATAACTGTAATCGACCACCAATGGTCTTAGAAATCTACAAATGTTTTATTTTTAACCATACATTCTATAGATAGTTTTCAGTAAAACATGCTTTTGTGCCCTATATTTTTAAATACTTGCACAGTTAGCATCATTTCTTTTGGGTACAGGATCATGTTTTCTGGTAGAGAAAGAAACATGTAACCATAATCCAATGTGAAAAGGTCGGATTCTAGAGCAAGTTAACTGCGGGTACCTGCATGACGAAAATGTTTTGGACTAACCAAGCCAATCTTAGCATTCACTGCATTGTGAAATTCCACAGACCTGTTATGATCTAATTCATTCAAAAAGTCCTACTGCATAGCACAGGGAACTGCATCCAGTCTCCTAGGACAAAACATCATGGAAAAGAACATAAAAAAGAATGTACACATGTGTATAATGGGGTCCCTCTGCTATACACCAGAAATGAACACAACATTGTAAATCAACTATCAGTTCTGTTCAGTTCAGTCGCTCACTTGTTTCCGACTCTTTGCAACCCTATGAATCACAGCACCCCAGGCCTCCCTGTTCATCACCAACTCCCGGAGTTCACTCAAACTCATGTCCATTGAGTTGGTGATGCCATCCAGCCATCTCATTCTCTGTCGTCCCCGTCTCCTCCCACCCCCAATCGCTCCCAGCATCAGAGTCTTTTCCAGTGAGTCAACTCGTTGCATGAGGTGGACAAAGTATTGGAGTTTCAGCTTCAGCATCAGTCCTTCCAATGAACACCCAGGATTGATCTCCTTTAGAATGGACTGGTTGGATCTCCTTGCAGTCCAAGGGACTCCCAAGAGTCTTCTCCAGCACCACAGTTGAAAAGCATCAATTCTTCGGCGATCAGCTTTCTTCACAGTCCAACTCTCACATCCATACATGACCACTGGAAAAACCATAGCCTTGACTAGACAGACCTTGGTTGGCAAAGTAATGTCTCTGCTTTTTAATATGCTATCTAGGTTGGTCATAACTTTCCTTCCAAGGAGTAAGCGTCTTTTAATTTCATGGCTGCAATCAGCATCTGCAGTGATTTTGGAGCCCCAAAAAATAAAGTCTGACACTGTTTCTCCATCTATTTGCCATTAAGTTATGGGACCAGATGCCATGATCTTTGTTTTCTGAATGTTGAGCTTCAAGCCAACCTTTTCACTCTCCTCTTTCACTTTCATCAAGAGGCTTTTGAGTTCCTCTTCACTTTCTGCCATAAGGGTGGTGTCATCTGCCTATCTGAGGTTATTGATATTTCTCCCGGCAATCTTGATTCCAGCTTGTGCTTCTTCCAGCCCAGCGTTCCTCATGAAGTACTCTGCATATAATTTAAATAAGCAGGGTGACAATATACAACCTTGACGTACTCCTTTTCGGAACCAGTCTGTTGTTCCATGACCAGTTCCAACTGTTGCTTCCTGACCTGCATACAGGTTTCTCAAGAGGCAGGTTAGGTGGTCTGGTATTCCCATGTCTTTCAGAATGTTCCACAGTTTATTGTGATCCACACAGTCAAAGGCTTTGGCATAGTCAATGAAGCAGAAATAGATGTTTTTCTGGAACTCTCTTGCTTTCTCCATGATCCAGCAGATGTTGGCTATTTGATTTCTGGTTCCTCTGCCTTTTCTAAAACCTGCTTGAACATCTGGAAGTTCACGGTTCACATATTGCTGAAGCCTGGCCTGGAGAATTTAGAGCATGACTTTACTAGCGTGTGAGATGAGTGCAATTAAAATAAGTAAAAATAAAAAAGTGATTTTGAAGCAACTTTTCATAACATACTTGTCCCTGAGATGTGTGACTAACACTTCACACTAGAGGAAAGTCAGGAACACAGCAAACTGCAGAATATTTACAAGAATGATGGCTACTATCTATTACCTATAGACTTTGGCACAGGCAAACAGGTGAATACTGCAGGCACTGTCTTCCTCCTGACATCATAGGGGACTGGAATGCAAAAGTAGGAAGTCAAGAAACACCTGGAGTAACAGGCAAATTTGGCCTTGGACTACAGAATGAAACAGGGCAAAGGTTAACAGAGTTTTGCCAAGAGAACACACTGGTCATAGCAAACGCCCTCTTCCAAACAACACATGAGAAGACTCTACACCTGGACATCACCAGATGGTCAATGGAAATCAGACTGATTATACTCTTTGCAGCCAAAGATGGAGAAGTTCTATACAGTCAACGGGGAAAAAAAAAAAAAGATTGGGAGCTGACTGTGGCTCAGATCATGAACTCCTTATTGACAAATTCAGACTGAAATTGAAGAAAGTAGGGAAAACCACTAGACCATTCAGTTATGACCTAAATCAAATCCCTTACACTTATACAGTGGAAGTGACAAGTAGATTCAAGGGATTAGATCTGATAGACAGAGTGCCTGAAGAACTATGCACAGAGGTTCCTGACATTGTACAGAAGGCAGTGATCAAGACCATTCTGAAGAAAAGAAATGCAAAAAGCCAAAATGGTTGTCTGAAGAGGCCTTAAAAATAGCTGAGAAAAGAACAGACGTTAAAGGCAAAGGAGAAAAGGAAAGATACACCCATTTGAATGCAGTGTTCCAAAGAATAGCAAGACAAGACAGCAAAGCCTTCCTCAGTGATCAATGCAAAGAAATAGAGGAAAACAATAGAATAGGAAAGACTAGAGATCTCTTCAAGAAAATTAGAGATACCAAGGGAACGTTTCATGCAAAGATGGGCACAATAAAGGTCAGAAATGGTATGGACCTAACAGAAGCAGAAGATATTAAGGAGAGGTGGCAAGAATACACAGAAGAACTGTACAAAAAAGATCTTCATGACCCAAATAATCATGATGGTGTGATCACTCACCAAGAGCCAGATATCCCGGAATGCAAAGTCAAGTGGGCCTTAGGAAGCATCACTGCGAACAAAGCTAGTGAGGGTGATGGAATTCCAGTTGAGCTATTTCAAGTCTTAACAGATGATGCTGTGAAAGTGCTGCACTCCATACGCCAGCAAATTTGGAAAGCTCAGCAGTGGCCACAGGACTGGAAAAGGTCAGTGTTCATTCCAATCTCAAAGAAAACCAATGCTAAAGAATATTCAAACTACCACACAATTGCACTCATCTCACATGCTAGTAAATGCTCAAATTTCTCCAAGCCAGGCCTCAACAGTCTATGAACTATTGAACAGTCTATGAACATCTGAACCTCCAGATGTTCAAGCTGGATTTAGCAAAGGCAGAGGAACCAAGATCAAATTGCCAACATCCACTGAATCACTGGAAAAGCAAGAGAATTCCAGAAAAACATCTACTTCTGCTTTATTGACTACACTAAAGCCTTTGACTGTGTGGATCACAATAAACTGTGGAAAATTCTGAAAGAGATGGGAATATCAGACCATCTTACCTGCCTCCTGAGAAATCTGTATGCAGGTCAAGTAGCAACAGTTAGAATCAGATATGGAACAACAGACTGGTTCCAAATTGGGAAAGGACGACATCAAAGCTGTATATTGTCACCTTGCTTATTTAACTTATATGCAGAGTACATCATATGAAATGCTGGGCTGGATGAAGCTGGAATCAAGACTGCCAGGAGAAATATCGATACCTTCAGATACGCAGATGACACCACCCTTACAGCAGAAAGCAAAGAACTAAAGAGCCTCTTGATGAAAGTTAAAGAGAAGAATGAAAAAGTTGTTGTAAAACTGAACATTCAAAAAACCAAGATCATGGCATCTGGTCCCATCACTTCATGACAAATAAATGGGGAAACAATGAAAGACTTTATATTTTTGGGCTCCAAAATCACTGCAGATGGTGACTGCAGCCATGAAATTAAAAGATGCTTGCTCCATGGAAGAAAAGCTATGACCAAGCTAGACAGCATATTAAAAAGCAGACACATTACTTTTCTGACAAAGGTCCATCCGGTGAAAGCTGTTTTTTCCAGTAGTCGAATATGGATGTGAGAGTTGTACTATAAAGAAAGCTGAGTGCTGAAAAATTGATGCTTTTGACCTGGGTCCTAAAGAAGACTCTTGAGAGTCCCTTGGACAGCAAGGAGGTCAAACCAGCCAATCCTAAAGGAAATCAGTCCTGAATATTCATTGGAAGGACTGATGCTGAAGTTGCAAAACTTTAGCCACCTGATTTGAGTAACTGACTCATTGGAGAAGACCCTGATGCTGGGAAAGATTGAAGGCAGGAAGACAAGGGGAAGAGAGGATGAGATGGTTGGATGGCATCATTGACTGGATGGACATGAGTTTGAGCAAGCTCCAGGAGTTGGTGATGGACAGGGAGGCCTGGCGTGCTGCAGTCCATGGGGTCACAAAGAGTTGAACATGACTGAGCATCCAACTGAACCTGGCACAGGCAAACAGGTGAACACTGCAGGCAGTGTGTTCCTCCTGACAGCAGCCATTCTACCAGGGGAAGAAAGTGGACTGATTATTTCCTGGACATTTTAAGTCCTAGTGAACTAAATATTTTTATTTTTTTCCTGCACCACAGCACATGTGGGATGTCAGTTCCCTGACCAAGGATCAAACATGTCCCCTGCAGTGGAAGGGCAGAGTCTTAATCACTGGGCTGACAGGGAAGTCCCATAAATGTTTTGATTCTTGATTTTGGTAAGAAAGTGTTCATGTCTTTCACAAAGTAGCAGGTTCTAGTTCTTGACCAGATAAAAGTCTAAGGATAAACAAGAAAGGCAACCCTCACTGAAAATCGTATTCCAGGACTTGGATCCCAGCAGTTGGGTCTCAGAGGCTGCATTCAACTGTTACATTCAGGTTAAAACACCCAACAGTGTGCTTTGAACCTTATGAGACTTCATCAGGGTTAATAGTTATCACCAGAATTGCTCTGCATGCAGAATGGATACAAAAGAACAATATTTGCTTCTGAAATTTTTAAAAATTTTTTAAAAATTAAAAAAAATTTATTAAGCCTCATTTTTGTAGGCTGTAGATTTTAATATAAATATTTGGAAATACAACAGTATGAAGACTACAGGTGGTTCAACAGAAGACAGAAAACCTACAGTGAGCTATTGCCTCAAACAGGGGCATTTCAGGTACATACTTAAAGACACTGCTTCATTTCAATAAATGACCAGCGTTTCCTGACATGCTTACTAACTGCTGAATTTCAAGAAGGTGAACAACATGAATTGCTGAATTTAGAAATGTTACTGGACTATTACTTGGGTAAAGGGTGATAGAAAATCATTTTTCCCTAGTAAGATAAAAGGTGTGTATTAATCTGCAACTTCTGGAGTCATTTTCTTCCTGAGGCAAAAGCCACAGTCTTCGCGCAACAAGAACCTGTCATGGGTTATAAAGAAGGACCTTAACTCTGATGAAGCCCAGCTGTGCTTCCAAGGCAATAGTTGAGCAGCTCACCACTGCAGAGGTGGCCTTAGCCATGTGTGTACTAGGATGGGGATGCGGGTGTCAGAGGTGGGGAGCCACTGGATCACAGAGTCCTTCTTCCACCTTCAGAGTCTTGCTTTGGAAGAAGCAAGCAGCTAAACCTCCAGCGATTGTTATTACAGACCCTCTTCAACTCATTAACATTTATCTATTAAATGTATCGTAGCATGGATTTCCCAGGTGGCTAAGCAGTAAAGAATCTGCCTGCCAATGCAAGAGACAGAGGAGACACAAGTTTGATCCCTGGGTGGGAAAGATTCCCCTGGAGGAGGCTTGCCTGGGAAATCCCATGGACACAGGAGCCTGGTGGGCCACAGTCCATGGGGTCACAAAGAGTCAGACACGACGCAGTGAGCACACCTGCACACACAGATATTGTGCTAACAGCATGTATCTGTTGCTCCCTAATTTCTAATTTATCCCTCTCCGGCCACCTTTCCCCGTTTCTTGTCTTCATCAGTTTCCTTTCTATGTCTGTGAGTGTCTTGCTATTTTGTAAATAAGTTCATTTGTAGCATTTGTATAGATTCCACATACAAAGCCATATCATATGATCTTTGTCTTTCTCCTGAGTTACTTCACTTAATATGATCATCGCTAGGTCCATCCATGTTGCTGTAAATGGCATTATTTCATTCTTTTTTTATTCTGCCTAAATTAAAAAACAAAATGTTCAACTTGATTAATTTAGCAGAGATTAGCCATGTGTCCTTTCTTATTACCGATTCCGAACGTTTGTCACCAGGCAGATTTTGTTCAGGACGCTGTGAACACCTGCATCATTCATGACGGGGTGGGGTCAGCATCACACCCCCAGGCCACCACACCAACTGCACAAATGTCAACACCGGGACCCACACACACAGACACAGAGCTAAAGGAGCACATGCTTATTCAAAGGGAGACTCAACAGTTCTCTTCTTTTTTAATCTGCTTGTAGAAAGCTGCTAGTCAAGACAGCCAAGGACCATAGCTGACATTTTCTAACCTCTTTCACTCAGAAATTCTGTGAACTTCTGAACTTCCCCTAAATCAAAATGAAGGGCCATGGAATCTCCCTTTACTGACAAACAAATGACTCTTTGGGGTTTTGTGTTCATCGCCTAGGAGCAAAGAGAGTGTAAGCTCATATTTCACAAGTGTTAGTAAATGGAGGAGGCAGACTTTGAATGAAGGAAGTGTCCTGAAAGACAAGGAGAATCAGGGCCTGGGCTGGGTTTTAAACATCACCTAGACTTTCGTTCATTCACTCAGTCGCGTGTGACTCTGTGACTCCATGGACTGCAGCAAGCCAGGCTCCCTGTCCTTCACTGTCTCCCAGAGTCTGCTCAAACTCACGTCCATTGAGTCGATGATGCCATCCAACCATCTCATCCCGTTGCCCCCTTCTACTCCTGCCCTCAGTCTTTCCCAGCACCAAGGTATTTCCCAATGAGTGGGCTCTTCACATCAGATAGCCAAAATATTGGAACTTCAGTTCTTCCAAGGAATACTCAGGGTTGATTTCCTTTAGGATTGACTGGTTTGATCTCCCTGCTGTCCAAGGGACTTTCAAGAGTCTTCTCCAGCATTGGTTCTCAAAGTGTGGTCTGAGGACCCAGGAGTACCCCCAGGACCTTTCCCAGGAGTCTGTGAAGTTCCTTCTCTGGCTACACATCTGGGTGAGGCTAAATATTTTTCCTACACTTTGGCCAAACAACCTATCACAACAGGCTGGATATAAGCAGCAGGTAAGAGGGTGCAACTATCTTCCTTTAAGTCAGATTGAAGGAACTTGCAAAAAAGGCAGAAGAGTGTCACTCTAATTTCTCTGGTTTTAGGAAAAAGTTATCTTTCATAAAATATGCATTGCTGTATGTTTATGTTGTTATTTATGTAATATGTCAATGTTATTTTAAAATGAATAAATCAAAAATTTAAAAACATTTGTTTTAATTTCTGATATAGGTGAACACCAACAGCTATAACTTACATAAACAAAAGGTCTTTGGGGTCCTTGATGATTTTAAGAGCATAAAGGGGGTCCTGAGAACACAAAGTGTGTGAACCACTGATCTGATCCAATTCCCTCCTTCTGTAGACGGGAGAAGAGGGTCCAGTGAAGTGAATCACTCACCTGACAACACTGCAGGACTTAGCAAAGTCAGGGACTGAGCCCCAGGTCTTCAACAATGGAGCTCTTAAATACTGTGGCGATGTCAGAGAGCAAGGAAACAGAGTTGGAGGACTGTCACACCCCAAATCAAAGTTCCAGTTTTTCTATGAATATTTTATTTCCCATTTGTGTTCTTTATACCTTTGGCACAGTTTCACCTATTTTAGAGAGAAACTCTTACGAAAGATGACACATGATTGGTCAGTAAATTTTCCAAATATACACAGTCTCTGAAACCATCTAATGAAACCAGTATAAGAGCCAAAAGTCCTGCCTGAGAAATCAAGTTCCATGGTCAAGGTATAAGCCTTGATGTAGCTGAAAAATTCTGAGATTTGGAGACATCTGGGCTTGAAACTTTGAGCCTCTGTCTCATCTTTGGAAGAAGGGTAATAAATTCCCACGTCATAGCTGTAAAGATGAAATAGGATAACGTGTGGGAGATGGCGTATATTATAGCATAATGCTTTTAACCAGCTCTCAGCATCAGCTTATCATCCTTCAAATTCACCTTCCAAACTACTTGATTATTAATAACTTTTGCACTCCAGTGTCCTTGTAAATGGGCAGTGTTACGGACTGAATGTTGTGTCCTCCCCCTTCATATGTTGATGATGCTCTAACCCTGGACGTGATGGTATCAGTACATGCGGTTCAGGGGAGGTAATTAAGGTTGGATGAGATCAAGTGGGTGGAGCCCCCAGGATGGGATTAGTGCCCTTCCAAAAAGCAGTGTAGACCCCAGAGCTTCCTCTCTGCACTATATGAGGGCAGTAATAAGGCGAGGAAGAAGGTCTTTACCAGACCTGACCACACAGACATCCTGATCTTGGACTTCCAGCCTCCAGAACTGTGAGAAATAAATGCCTGCTGTGTAAACTTCCATATCTAATTTTTTTTTACATAGCAACCTGAGGTGCCAAGACAGAGAGGGATACCATGCCTGTAGCAGGAAGGGAATTAAGAGTTTATAAACTGCTCATTACACTGACTATGGAAAAGACAGCATCTTTTTCAAGGTGGATGCACCGAGATGGGCCCAGTTAGACGAGGCTTGTGACATCTGTAACTGTGTATGTTGTCTGAGACGACATTCCTGCTGCAGCACAGGTACATGTGACCTGGATACATGGCTGAGCTTTAAACAAGGAGGCAGAGGGTCTCCACATATGACCTTCATTTTTTGACTTCTCTTCCTTCTCCACTTGTTTGTTTCAGAAAAGTATCAATCTCAAAACAGAGCCCTCTATAAACAACTCTATTAAATTAGTTTATGACTTTATGGGTGGAAGTGAGGGCTCTAAAACCAAAATCATCTCTGTGTGACACAATAATAGTTTCTAATCACGTGGCTTGGCTTGGGTTTTAAAAGTGTCTAAAGACACAAGTTCAGAAAATAGTTTATATATCAAGACAAGATAGTTTTCCTTCAATGAGAGGAGAACCATCAAACTACCATTTTTGTATCTTATGACCTATGTCAAGGGAGGAAGCCTGGAGCCCTCCTTAATTGTGTTAATTAATTAATCCATTCCTTGTCATCTGTCCATCTTGCAGTAGAATCACTGCATCAAAACTAACTTTTCTCTTTTATTTTTTCAATAAAGCAATTAATTCTGGTGATATTATTTTGTGTGGAAAAGGAGAGTATTTTTAGCCAAAGAGACCAGAGTCCTTGAGCACATTAACTGAAATAAAGGACAACATGCTAATATTAGCCACGCTAAGCCTTTTAAACATAACATATGATCTTAAACTGGTTTTGACTTTTATTCAAAATGAAAAATAGCTCCCTCTAGTTAGCCACAGTAAAGCTGGGACATATTTCGTGCATCATCACTACTCTGTGATTTCAATATAGTTAAAAATAGCTTAAACAGTTCATTCCATTTGCAGTCTATTTGTTTTGCTTTAATTTCATACTATACTGACAATTACTCAGCTTCATTAACTACTTAGGAAATTTCTCAAGTACACTACAAGAAACATCAGGCAAGAAATAATAAATTAAAGCATGTACTGTTCTTGAAGTCAATCCTGAAAGAGTCTTTTCATCAAATTCACATGCTAAGCCCTTAAAGCAGTGTAGGGTCAACCCACATCAGGATTTGCTTCTGACCCATGTATTGGAAAGAAGATTCATTACGAACCTAAACATCACCACTGTGTGTCAATTATATAGAAAGCATTTTGCGAGACGTTAAAGAAAAATTTAAAAATAATTCCCGTACTCCAGGAGTTTGCAGTATACTTGGAGTAAAAGTGGATAGGTAAAACACAGGAAGCACCAAAGGGCTGACACAGAAAACACTGACAGAAGAAAAGAGGTTTTTGGGAAAAGTCACTCTTGAGTTTGATGGTAAGAGAAGTGATCAGAGGAAGCACCCTTTGGCTTGGGCTTGGGGCAGAGGGGAAAGGAAAACAGAAGCAAAGGCATAGCAGGGGCAAGACAGGATGAAGGGATACGGAAGGAAGGTTCATTTGGCTGCTACAGAGTTTCTGTCGGAAAATAATGCTGCAAATAGTATTTAAAAACTAATTCCTGTGATTTTATATAGTGCAGAGTGTATATGTCAAACCCAACCTCCCAGTTTATCCTCTCTCCTTCCCCTACTCCAGTAACCACAGCTACTAAGGACACACTGTATAGTACAGGGAACTGAATTCCATACTCGGTAATGACCTACATGGGAAAAGAATTTTAAAAACAGAATGGATATATATATATATATATATGCATAACTGACTCACTTTGCTGTACACCTGAAACTGATACATTATAAATCAATTACATTCCAATAAAAAAAACACAGAAAAAATAAAAGTAATTAGCTCATCAAGCACTTACTAATGCCAGACAGAACCCAAGGTGCTGGCCATGGTGAGCCACACAGGTCAGATTTCTCCCCTCCCGGAGCCTACATCGTGGGGCCAGGGGACCTGCTCTGCAGAAAATAAACGTGGGACATGGTGGTGGGAAGGGTTTGGCAGGGTGGGTGTCTACCCTAGATCTGGGGGTGAGGCAAATCTGTCTGAAGAGGAATACTTTGAGCTAAGACAAGGTAAGAAACCACCACCCTCCTTCACAGAGGGGACAGCAGGCACAGAGGGCCTGACTCACGAATGACCTTGGATCTTTCAAAGCACCCAAAGGTCATCGATGGGGCTAACCAAAGGTACTAGCAAATCCTCTGAGAGAATGCCTTCAAATCGCCCCGACTTTCAGAACCACTTTTCCATGGTCTTCTATGAGGATGATGGTATGTGAGCTAAGCCATATTCCCCGGATGTGGCAGGTGGGATTTCCGCCTGACTCTGCCCTCATTTTCCCCACAGTTCCACCCACCTGGCACTAGTGAGGTTGCCCCACGCTTTGCCCACTGTTGAATCCCCAGTGTCTAGAACAGTGCTCGGTGCTTTCACGCTGCTCAGGACGTGCTTGTGGAGTGAATGCACTGAGTGAATGTCACTTATCTCCTCCTCAGAGTGCTCCAAAGCGAGAGGCAGGGAGAAGGCGAGACAAGACAGGACAAGAAGTGACTCGGAATGCCCCCCTTCATTCCAGGCGAGGGCTGCACAAAGGCGGTGTGGCATATTTACACAACGAAATATTACGTAGCCATACACAGGAACAAAGTTGGGTCATTTCTGCAGAGGCATGGATGGACCTGGAGACTGTCATACAGACCGAAGTAAGTCAGAAAGAGAAAAACAAATACCGTATATTAATGCATTTATGTGGAACCTGAAAAAACTGGTAGACGACCTTATTTACAAATTAGAAATAGAAACAGGTGTAGAGAAAAAATACATATGGATACCAAGGAGGAAAGGGGGAGTGGAATGAATTAGGAGACTGGGACTGACATATATGCATTATTGATACTATATATAAAACAGGCAACTAATGAGAACCTGCTGTATAGCTCAGGGACCGCTACTCAATGCTCTATGGTGACCTGAACGGGAGAAAAAGAAAACATGGTGGTTTTTTTTTTAAAAGGAAATTCAAAAAGGAGGGAATATAAGTACATGTATAGCTGGTTCCCTTGGCTATACAGCAGAAACTGAAAGAACACTGTAAAGCAACTATATCCCAACAAAAAATTTAAAAAGTAAAATAAAAACTGCTCTCTTCTCAGGTAAGGGAGGTTCCTGTCCCTTGCACACTCCTCTCCGGAACTTTTCTTTTTTATTGAAGCGGAGTTGATTTATAGTGTTGTGTTACTTTCTGCTATACAGAAGTGATTCAGTCATACACATCTTTCTGTTCTTTTTCAAATTCTTTTCCACTGTAGTTTCATACTGTTATCCACTACAGGATATTGCATATAATTCCCCGTGATAAACTTTTCTTGATGTGAGCAGCTTACCCATTCCATCAAGAGCCTTCCTTCCTTCGCTTCCTCCACTGAAATATCTGAAAGTAACTTTTGATTGCAACCCCGCTTGGTTGATAAAGGGGAAGAAATACTTTTTAAAAAAGAAAAGAAATAAGGAAGAAATACTGTTTTTTAAAAAAGAATATAGCCCCTTCTGTTTTGGAACTTTACCTACATTTCCTCTGCCCTTATATACAACTGAGTACTTTTAAAAATAAGTATCCTTTATTTGTTGGGTATAAAGTTCAATTATTAAATAAACCTTATTAACTATATTATACCAATCCTATACAAATGTGGGAGTGGGGAGAATAGTATTTAAATATGTCAAAGACAGAAGTATGTTAGGCCTCCTCCAGCATCCCCAGCTTCCTGTGGGATCTTAGTTCCCAGACCAGGGATGACTGTGGCCCCTGCAGTGGTAACCACTGGACCACCAGAGAAGTCCCCCCTACACCTTCATTGCAGCTCCCTGTGCCTGCCCCCTTCCAATGGCAAGATGTCCTTTATGCCATGCTGTTGATGTTTAGTCACTAAGTTGTGTCCGACTCTTTGTGACTCCATGAACTGCACGCAGCATGCCAGGCTTCTCTGTCCTTCATTATCTCCCTGAGTTTCCTCAAACTCATGTCCATTGAGTCAATGAGGCCATCCAGTCATCTCATCCTCTGTCACCCCCTTTTCCTCCTGCCCTCAATCTTTCCCAGCATCAGGGTCTTTTCCAATGAGTCAGCTCTTTGCATCAGGTGGCCAAAGTACTGGAGCTTCAACATTAGTCCTTCCAATGAACATTCAGGGTTGATTTCCTTTAGGATTGAGTTGCTTGATCTCCCTGCTGTCCAAAGGACTTTCAAGAGTCCTATTTCTTCATGGCAAATAGAGGGGGAAAATGTGGAAACAGTGTCAGATTTCAATTTCTTTGGCTCCAAAGTAAATGCAAGATGGTGACTGCAGCCATGAAATTAAAAGACTCTTGCTCCTTGGAAGAATAGCTATGTCAAACCTTTATGCCCACTTTTGTGCAAAAGAAAGCTAGTTCCATTCTGCAATGTTTCTGTCCCTTGCAGACAAGGAATAATCACTTACTATTTGCGAAATTGTTTTTCTTTGTTCAGGTCTCACGCTCAACCATCTACAGAGGCTGAGCCTGGGTGAGAAGGGCAGAAGGGCATGTGGTGGTGGGACGTGTGATGAGATGAGCAGCTTTTGTACAATCTAAGTGGGGGCTCCGAGTCCTGCTTGGCAAGCCATGTGCTCAGATCATTCTACCGAGGGCCTTGGCTCCCCAGCTTCTGGTCTAGGGCCGAGGGCATGGGAGGGTGTAAAGGAGACAGAAGGAGGACGTGTTTCTTATCCAGTTTATTCCCCTATATTGCCCAGAAGTGAAAAATGAAACGATGGAAATCTCAGAAGGCTGCTGATTTTTAAGTGCAGGAAAAGAGGGGTAGGAGTGTGTGTGTGTGAGAGAGAGAGAGAGAGAAAAGAGAGAGAGACGGGAAGGAAGGAAAGAGGAGGCAGCAGGAAGAGGTGGGGAGGTGAGGAGGGAAGAGATAAGAAGGTGGGCGGGGAGGGGAAAAGGAGGTGGTCAGAAGCTAGAAACCACCGCAACGCCACAGTTCCGTGGAACAGAGGGAGGGAAGAAGTCAGACCTGGGAGCAGGAGCACGGGAACAGGGGTGGGGAGGAGAGGCTGGGCACAGAGCAGGAAGCAGAGGGAGCTAGCGCTGGGGTGGGAGCCAGGCGCCCCCACGCCCTGTCCCTGTCAGTCACCCGCCCCAGCCTGGCCGGATCAAGGCCCAGGCCCGGAAGTCACCTCCGGTGGCTCAGGAATACTGATCAGCCCCTCGGGAAGCACGGGTGGGGCATGTCAGTCTCACTCCAACCCTCCCAGGCCCCCGTGGGGACACTGATTCCAGCCTGAACAACCTGGACCTGCCCGCAAGATGCAGCCTTCTGAGGCAAGCCTCCTGGAGCTTTAGGACTTTAGGTGCAGACGGATCTTGAAGGGACGGTTCCTTGGTCAGAGCAGCCTGGGGAGAGCCCCTCACTAAAGTCAGCCGGACTATGGCAGCCCTCAGCGGGGACAAACCAAACGCAGGCAGCCTTCCACGGTCAGAAGCGGCTGATAACTGAGTCCTGCACTTCTCTACAGGCACTGCCATCAGACGAGCAGCTCTGAGCCCAGAGGGCAGGGTGGGTTGAGCCCACAAGCTGGTTAAACAAGGTCCCCCATGTAGTCACACTCAGCTCTCACCCGAGAGACTCAGAAAGGGGCTCTGAGACTTAAACTCTCTCTTACCAACAGTCTCTGAACCCAAACAATCAAAGGTTCAGAACTACAAAGGCAGTGAAAAATCATCCAAAATGCATTTTTTAGAAAATTGGGCTCCGAATTGAAACAATACAAACATGCTTTTAAATACACTTTTCATTCTCTATTACTCAACCATTAAAAAGAATGAAACAATTCCATTTGCAGCAACATGGATGGGCCTAGAAATGATCATACTAAGTGAACTAACTTGAAGAGAAAAAGACAAGTATTGATTAGACACAGCACAAATAACCTATCTATGAAACAGAAAAAGACTCACAGACATACAGAACAGACTTGTGATTGCCAAGGGGGAGAGTGAGTGAGGAGGGATGGATTGGGAGGTTGGGACTAGCAGATGCAAACTAGTATACGTAGGATGGAGGAACAACTTCTTACTGTATAGCACAGGAATCATATTCAACACCCTACGATAAACTACAATGGGAAACAATATGAAAAAATATATCAATATATTTGTATAACTAATCACTGCAGAATAGCAGAAATTAACATAACACTGTAAATCAACCATACTCAATAACATTAATAAATACACATATTCTTTTAATTCTAAAATATTCAGTTCAGTTGCTTAGTCGTGTCCGACTCTTTGAAACCCCATGGATTGCAGCACACCAGGCCTCCCTGTCCACCATCAACTCCCGGAGTTTACTCAAACTCATGTCCGTGAAGTTGGTGATGCCATCAAACCATTTCATCCTCTGTCGTCCCCTTCTCCTCCCACCTTCAATGTTTCCCAGCATCAGGGTCTTTTCAAATGAGTCAGCTCTTCACATCAGCTGGCCAAAGTATTGGAATTTCAGCTTTAACATCAGTCCTTCCAATGAATACTCAGGACTGATTTCCTTTAGGATGGACTGGTTGGATCTATTTGTAGTCCAAGGGACTCCTAAAGAGTCTTCTCCAACACCACAGATCAGAAGCATCAATTCTTCGGTGCTCAGCTTTCTTTATAATCCAACTCTTACATCCATACATGACCACTGGAAAAACCATAGCCTTGACTAGATGGGCCTTTGTTGACAAAGTAATGTCTTTGCTTTTTAATATGCTGTCTAGGTTGGTCATAACTTTCCTTCCAAGGAGTAAGCGTCTTTTAATTTCATGGCTGCAATCAGCATCCACAGTGATTTTGGAGCCCAAGAAAATAAAGTTAGCCACTGTTTCCACTGTTTCCCCATGTATTTCCCATGAAGTGATGGGACCAGAAGCCATGATCTTAGCTTTCTGAATGCTGAGTTTTAAGCCAGTTTTTTCACTCTCCTCTTTCACTTTTGTCAAGAGGCTCTTTAGTTCTTCTTTGCTTTCTGCCATAAGGGTGGTGTCATCTGCATATCTGAGGTTATTGATATTTCTCCCGGCAATCTTGATTCCAGCTTGTGCTTTATCCAGCCCAGCGTTCCTCATGATGTACTCTGCATATAAGTTAAATAAGCACGGTGACAATATACAGCCTTGACGTACTCCTTTTCCTATTTGGAACCAGTCTGTTGTTCCATGTCCAGTTCTAACTGTTGCTTCCTGACCTGCATATAGGTTTATCAAGATGCAGGTCAGGTGGTCTGGTATTCCCATCTCTTTCAGAATTTTCCACAGTTTATTGTGATCCACACAGTCAAAGGTTTTGGCATAGTCAATAACGCAGAAATAGATGTTTTTGTGGAACTCTCTTGCTTTTTTGATGATCCGGCAGATGTTGGCAATTTGATCTTGGTTCCTCTGCCTTTTCTAAATCCAGCTTGAACATCTGGTAGTTCACGGTTCACTTACTGTTGAAGCCTGGCTTGGAGAATTTTGAGTATTATTTTGCTAGCGTGTGAGATGAGTGCAATTGTGAGGTAGTTTGAACATTCTTTGGCGTTGCCTTTCTTTGAGACTGGAATGAAAACTGACCTTTTCCAGTCCTGTGGCTACTGCTGAGTTTTCCAAATTTGCAGGCATATGGAATGCAGCACTTTGAAGGCATTTTGTTTTAGAATTTGAAATAGCTCAACTGGAACTCCATCACCTCCACTAGCTTTGTTCGTAGTGACACTTCCTAAGGCCCATTTGACTTCGCATTCCAGGATGTCTGGCTCTAGGTGAGTGATCATACCATCGTGATTATCTGGGTCATGAAGATCTTTTTTGTATAGTTCTTCTGTGTATTCTTGCCACCTCTTCTTAATATCTTCTGCTTCTGTTAGGTCCATACCATTTCTGTCCTTTATTGTGCCCATCTTTGCATGAAATGTTCCCCTGGTATCTCTAATTTTCTTGATGAGATCTCTAGTCTTTCCTATTCTACTGTTTTCCTCTATTTCTTTGCATTGATCACTGCGGAAGGCTTTTTAATCTCTCCTTGCTATTCTTTGGAACTCTGAATTCAAATGGCTATATCTTTTCATTTCTCCTTTGCCTTTAGCTTCCCTTCTTTTCACAGCTATCTGTAAGGCCTCCTCAGACAGCCATTTTGCTTTTTTTGCATTTCGTTTTCTTGGGGATGGTCTTGATCCCTGTCTCCTGTACAATGTCACAAACCTCCGTCCATAGTTCATCAGGAACTCTATCAGATCTAGTCCCTTAAATCTATTTCTTACTTCCACTCTACAGTCATAAGGGATTTGATTTAGGCCATACATGAATGGTCTAGTGGTTTTCTCTACTTTCTTCAATTTCAGTCTGAATTTGGCAATAAGGAGTTCATGATCTGAGCCACAGTCAGTTCCCAGTCTTATTTCTGCTGACTGTATAGAGCTTCTCTATCTTTGGCTGAGAAGAATATAATCAATCTTATTTCGGTATTGACCATCTGGGGATGTCCATGTGTAGAGTCTTCTCTCATATTGTTGGTATAGAGTGTTTGCTATGACCAGTGCATTCTCTTGGCAAAACTCTATTAGCCTTTGCCCTGCTTCATTCTGTGCTCCAAGGCCAAATTTGCCTGTTACTCCAGGTGTTTCTTGACTTCCTACTTTTGCATTCCAGTCCTCTAGAATGAAAAGGACATCTTTTTTGGGTGTTAGTTCTAAAAGGTCTTGTAGGTCTTCATTTAACCATTCAACTTCAGCTTCTTCAGCATTCTGTTCAGTGCATAGTTTTGGATTACTGTAATATTGAATGGTTTGCCTTGGAAATGAACAGAGATCATTCTGTTGTTTTGAGATTGCATCCAAGTACTGTATTTTGGACTCTTTTGTTGAAAACGATGGCTACTCCATTTCTTCTAAGGGATTCCTGCCCACAGTAGTAGATATAATGGTCATCTGAGTTAAATTCACCCATTCCAATCCATTTTAGCTTGCTGATCCCTAAAATGTCGACGTTCACTCTTGCCATCTCCTGTTTCACCACTTACAATTTGCGTCGATTCATGGATCTAACATTCCAGGTTCCTATGCAATATTGCTCTTTACAGCATCGGACCTTGCTTCTATCACCAGTCACATCCACAACTGGGTATTGTTTTTGCTTTGGCTCCATCCCTTCATTCTTTCTGGAATTATTTCTCCCCTAATCTCCAGTAGCATACTGGGCACCTACCGACCTGGGGAGTTCATCTTTCAGTGTCCTATCTTTCTGCCTTTTCATACTGTTCATGGGGTTCTCAAGGCAAGAATACTAAAGTGGTTTGCCATTCCCCTCTCCAGTGGACCATATTTTGTCAGAACTCTCCACCATGACCCATCCATCTTATTGGCTGGACTTAAAAGAGAACAAAACACTGAACTTTCATTTCAGAAATTAAAAAAATGTGAAGAAATTTCATTACAGGCTTAAATGGGAGTTTTAATATGTGTATTGAAATTGATAAGAAATTGGAATACTTGCAGTGATTCAGAGCCATATTTGATAAGCTGTTTCAAGGCAAAATTGAATAATGAATCATTTAATACATATTTGAAAGTTTTGAGTTTATAATAAAAATTCTAGTATTCTAATTTAGAATATTAACTCATATCTTCACTCCAATGTCTAATAAAAACTTAAAAATAATATTCTCCTTATTATTCCCTACTTCACATCTTTCCTTTAGCTCCAATAACAGTTGAAGGATAAGATCTTTGGGAACTCTCATATCCATTTCACAGTTGAAGGAAAACACACAATCAACTATTCAAGTTTTCTTCTCCATTTGAAATATAGCTATACCTCTGCTGGTGAAAACAATGCATTTCTGCATCACACTTCTTGGTCATAAACTTCAACCTCATAAGTAGCAATGATAATTAAAAATCTCTCTTGATGAATAGATTGTTTGGTGCATTTGCTCAATAATTCATTTACTCCACAGATATTTATGGAGAACCTGCTATGCCTTGGACACAATGCCAAGGGCTGGAAACCAACAAATGACTAAGAGTCCGTGATTTCAAGGAGGAGGTGCTATCAAACGGGAGGGATACGGACACCTACAAAGAGCTGCCAGTGCGGGTGAGGGGGGGTCCAAGACAGTTGAGGGTGAGTGGGAGAGCGGGTGGGCCCCATCAGTGCATTCTATCCTCAGCTGAATGGCATGCACTACTCCCTGGCACAAAAAGGCAGCTTGTCTCCTTCTCTTTGGTGAAAGGTATGAGGTAGGGGCACTGACTGGGGGGAGCGCGCGGGCACATCCAGAGGACATGAATATGTAAGTTGCTGGCAGGCCTGGGAGAAGCAGGTTCAAGCCTTCCAGCCCCCATTTCACTGGGACTGTGAGAGCATTTAGCACTGGTCACCACAGCTCCTTTTCCAAAGTTCTCTCTTTCCCTGGAATCTGTGAGACAACACTCTCTTATCTTTCTTCTTTTAACCCCCCCACCTCTAAGATGTATGTGAAAATTTCTCTTTCCAGCAGGACCTCTCTTTAGGCTTCTGATCTGTACAGTTAACTGCCCATTTGACATCTCCTCTTAGACAATGAGTCAAAGGCAATTCAGTCTTTACACATTTAAAACTGGCCTCATGCTCTTCCCTCCCAAACCCTGGTCCTCCAATCCAGCTCTTTAACCCAGGGAGTGAAGCTGTGTCTTCCCTGGTACTTAAGGCCTGAAAATCATCTTACACACCTACTTCCTCTTCCTCCTCTCCAATTTCTATCAGAATCCAACCACCCGCAACGCGTGCTGATTCTGCCGTTGGGAACGGAGAATTCTGCCCATCGGCATTGTATCCAGGTCCATTGTGACGCTGCCTTGCATTCAGGGCTGGTCCCTCAGCCTAAATCAACTTTCCTCCTTCTGTACTTCCTGCCCTGGGATGACACTACTTTCATCAATCCCAGGGAATCCTTTCTTGTCTAGACCAATACCTCTCCTTAACTGCTCTCAAAGTACTTTTCTTTCAGGACTTATCACAATTATGATCTTAGGATGTTTTGATAATGTCTGTCTCTTCCATTAGACTATATATTCCATGAGACAGGGTATATTAATATATTTCACAATTCGAAAATACTGCTTAGAAAATTGATGAGTGTTAGTAAATATCTCCTCAATAAATGCAGGATGAAGTGTGCATGTACAAATTTCAGCTGTACCCCCATACTCTGCAACTTATTAATTTTCCTAAAATATATAGGGTCTGTGATAGCACCTTGTGATTGAGTCACCACAACTCTATTTGTTGATGGGATTTGACCAAAAGGCTTTATGTCATTTCCAAATGTTTCCTGGGAGTACGTTTTCCTCCCTGCTTTGAAAAATGCAAAGTTTTTTTACTTTTCTCTGCCCTGCTCTTTCTACTTGAGAGAAAACGTAGATAGTCTAGGCTGCGGTTGAGGTCAGAGGTTTTAAGAATAGGGAACAAAATGTTCATTCTAGTAATTATACAATGTCATATTATTTAACTACTTATAATGTTAGAAGGGTTTTTTTTGGTTATTTCCATTTTATTTCTATTAATATTTTCTAGAACAAATAAATGCATAGAGCTTATATGACCTTTTCTTTTGTTTTTGGTCTTACTTCTAAAAACCTTCAATGACATTACTTTTATCAGTGTCTGTGAATGGATAAAATGTGGTCAATTCTATTTGGTAAAAACAAAAGAAACAAATATGGTAATTATGTTCTATAAAGTTACAGTATACACAAAAATAACAATGAGCTATGTCTTCTTCAAGGGGACATACAGGGTGAGGTTCCTGGGAGCTACCGCTTGTAACATTTTCATCAACTGATCTACACCTAATCTTGCTTTGTGTGTATTTCTGCTTAAAGACACTGTATTAACATATATTGTTTATTCATTAATACTGAGCTCACAGCCAACAGTACCGTTACTCATGCCTTATAGAAGCTTATCAAACATTTGTATTTTTTCCCTAAAAAATACATCACACACCTCACAGCCTTCTTGCATTTGGGAACAGCAGATAGAGCTACAGCATTCTGCTCATGGGTCATTTTCAACAGTGAAATCATCAGAAAAAAGCACAACAATGCAAAAATGGTACTAAATAGACCATGTAAAAGATACTTGTTTATCGTATGAGAACCGAAACAAGAAGGCAGAGTCTCTGCTGAAATGTACACGTCAGGTACCTCAAATTTACTGCCTCTCTGTGCGGCAAATACTGACTTTGGGTTTACAAGTAAGTGTGCCAGAAGACCAATGCACAAATACAGAATCTGCAAATAATGAGATAAAGTCCATACACATACAACGGAGTATTATCCAGCCGTGAAATGAAATTCTGATACCTGCTACAGTAAGGATGACCCTTGAAACCTTTATGCTAAGTGAAATAAGCCGGACCAAAAAAAAAAAAAAAAAGGACACATATTACATGGTTCCATTTATACGAAATATCAAGAATAGGCAAGTTATCAGGGCTTTGGGGGAAAGGAGGATGCTGAGATATTGCTCAACTGGTCCAGAGTTTCTGTTTGGGATGATGAAAAAAGTACTGGAGATGGGTGGTGATGGGAGCATAGTGAAGTCAATGCAATTATAATGCTACTGTTGTACCATGAATGGTTAAAGAGGAACATTTTACATTATACACATTTGACAATAAAGAATCAACAGAGTCACTGAGTAAGATTAAATGGATTATTTGAATCTTCTGTTAAAACCTAAAGGAGACATCTGGATGGAGCTAAGAGATTCTAATTTACCCACATGTCCTCTTAAAGCAAAGACCCTCCTTAATATGTTTGTTTGTTTGTTTTTCTTGGCCACACTGAGCAGCTTACAGGATCTCAGTTCCCCAGCCAGGGATCGAACCCAGGCTCCCAGCAGTGGAAGCACAGTGGCCTAACCAGTGGACCCTCAGGGAATCCCAAAATGTTTTCCTTTCGGTTTATAGACCACGTTGAAAACCAAGCTTCCTATTTAATAGTATCAGCTGATTATTGAGGAAAACAAACAAATTAAAATGTGCATGTCAGTTGTTTGGCCTCACTTCATGCTTTTGGTAAAAATTTATGTACTCGTAGAATTATTTGTTCTAATTGACAAAAGAAGGGTTACCCCAGGAACCAACAACTGATGCTCCTAATTTATCTGCCTCTCTGGTCCACTATATTTGGGTGAAGTGATTTTCTCAGGAAAACTATCACCAGTACAATTTAGGTATTTAGGCACTACGTGTCCACTGTGAACCTTTCATGTCCCTTCTCTCTCTTACCTCACCAATCTAACACTCATCTGCTTTCCTTCCCTACTGAAAACCCCCTATTTTCATATCTCTAGAGAGAGCCATCTGTTAGAATATGGCTGTGGTTACTATCATCATTCAAATGTTCCTTTTTAAGTATTTCTTGACCCAACAATTACAAAGAAGCATGGCTAGATATAAACATAAACGGAATGTGCTAATGTAGAATGCAAACAATACTAAAATGTTAAACTTAACATAGGGAGGAACTCATGGCCACAGAAAAGTCTATTACAGTTCTTTCAATCTTTTTAAAATGCATCATAAAACTAAAAATGTTTCACTACAGAATAACATTTTGGCTTCTCTTATGATTGTAAAGAAGGGTAATTATGATTGTCATGAAAACACATTGAGCAGCTGTATACTGTTAACAAAAGAATCATTCTATGAACGTGCTCAAAAACTGGCACTGTATACGCTCACATTTCCTAGAAATTAGACAGTCTTCCCAACTGGAGCAGACAGCAGAAGAGATGCCTTTCTATTAATTGTGGCTTTGTACCAATCAAGTTTTGGGAGCCAATTGGATTATTTTTCTTTGGGACAATTTCTTACACATAATCAGACACGTGCATTATAATTTTATAAAAAGTAATTTTTAAGTTCTCAAATGATAGCTTTCTCTATTAGATTTTTTTTTTTTAATTTTAAAAAAATTTTGGCCTTGCTGCATGGGACGAGGGATCTTAGTTCCCCAGTAAGGGATCAAACCCATACCCACTGCACAGAAACAGAAACATGGAGTCTTAACCACTGGACCACCAGAAAGTCCTGATAGCTTTCTAACTCTTAAAAAATATTGGTGGGACTTCCCTACAGTGGATAGGAGTCCACCTGCCAATACGGGCGACATGGGTTCGATTCCTGGTCCGGGAAGATTCCACATGCCATGGAGGAACTAAAGCCCATATGCCACAATTACTGAAGCCTGCACTCTAAAGCCTGGGAGCCGCAACTATGGGGCCCGTGTGTTAACAATTGCTGAAGCTCACATGCCCTAGAACCTAAGCTCCATAATCAGAGGAGCCACTGCAAGAAGTCCATGCACTGCAAACAGAAAAAGTCCATGCACTGCTGACCACAACTAGAGAAAGCCTGTGTGCAGCAATGAAGATGCACACAACCAAAAAAACCACACACATATCAGTGTATTCTTTCATAAAGGTCCATCTGTTTAGAAATCATAAAAAAGCATAATGAATAACTCTTCATTTTATTTTATGAAGGCTAATGAATAGGTACTTACTCATTAAAGACTAGGTCTGGTGCAAAATAGAGATACTGGCTGTTCGTATGTTTGTACGATCTCCAGCTCAAGGCAAATGACGACAGACACATCCAAGAATACTGGATGAGGGTTATTTGGTCCTCAAGAGGCAGGTTTTTAAATCCTGAAGAACAGAACAATTTACCACAGAAAACACTTAGCATTTAAGTACATCCCAGGAGGAAACTTCTTAAGTCTACCCCCATTGCCCCCTTTCTCTCACTGACTCAAATCAATTCCACAGTTACTTCCAAAGTACCTATCATGGACCTGGCCTTGTTTAACATTTTATGTTAAATTCACCCTAAATTCTCAAGAAGTATAAACTGCCAGGGCAAAGAAAACTAAGACGTCCTGGAAGTTTCACTGTGGATGGTGGTCTACCACCCTTAGTGAGACTGAAAGAATTTGTGTTAACCTGTGCCACTTGCTTCAGCCTACTCAAAGCTGATAATCTTCAAAACCAAAGGCAATTAATGACTGTCTACTACTGAATATCTGCAATAGTGGTGGAAGAGTTTAGTTTTCATGAAGTGAAGTGAAAGTTAGTCACTCAGTCTAGTCTGACTCTGTGACCCCATGGTCTATAGCCCACCAGGCTCCTTTGTCCATGGAATTCTCCAGGAAAGAATAGTGGAGTGGGTTGCCACTTCCTTCTCCAGGGAATCTTCCCAACCCAGGTCTCCCACATTGCAGGCAGACTCTTTACTGTCTGAGCCACCAAGGAAGCCTGGTTTCCTGGTTAATTTTCATGAGTTTGCAGAGATTTAAAGAGTCTTATTCCTTGCTTCCCTGAGTTGGGAATAACCAGACTTTTGATGCAGAATAAGCATCCTTAGCAGGGCTTCCTCAATAGCTCCATGGTAAAGAATCTGCCTGCAATGCGGAGACTCAGGAGACGTGGGTTCAATCCCAGGGTCAGGATGATGCCCTGGAGGAGAAAATGGCAACCCTCTCCAGTATGCTTGCCTGGAGAATCCCAAACACAGAAGAGCCTGGCAGGCTACAGCCTATGGGGGTCTGAGAGTCAGACGCGACTGAAGGACTGAGCAGGCACGTCCTCAAGCATCCTTGGCGCTGGCCCTGCCTCACCCAGAGTCTCCCTTTCTGGGCCTCAAGTCCTTAGTTCGTCTCTTTTTCCACCCTCTGTACTCCAAGGGGCCCCAGGGTATCCTTCTGTTCATGTAGTTTCACCTGGGCAAGCCTCCCTTCAAAGAATTAGGACTTCTGATTATCTTTTGTTTTATGGCTGCTGGGTGACCACAGGTTACCTAAGAAATGGCTTTGGATTAATGAACAGGGACAATGTGATCGCAATTCTAAGTGATGTTTCCATAGATTAACAGGGACCTTATTAATAAAATTCTACAGCATAAAAATGACATTAGGAATTTCAAGGACAATTTAAAGGGTGCCAGAGGTAAGATGATATTTTCAGCAAGATGCAGAGTCCCCTAAACATTACTTGACAGGTCTTTTTTTTTAAATTAATATTTATTGGAGCATAGTTGATTTACAATATTGTGTTAGTTTCAGTGTATAGCAAAGTGAATCAGTTTATACACAGGATATATAATTATATAGAGAGAGTTATAATCAGGATATATATATATATATCTCCACTCTTTTTTAGATTCTTTTCCCATAGAGGTCATTACAGAGTATTGAGTAGAGTTCCCTGTGCTATATATATTTAGATATATATATAGTATGTGTGTGCATGCTCAGTCGCTTCATTCATGTCTGACTCTTTGCGACTCTGTGGACCACAGTTCACCAGGCTCCTCCATCCATGGGATTCTCCAGGCAAGAATACTACAGTGGGTTGCCATGCCCTTCTCCAGAGAATATTCCCAATTCAGGGATTAAAACCAGGTCTCTTACATCTGCACTGGCAGGCGGGTTCTTTACCACTAGCGCCACCTGAAAAGCCCATACATAGTATATATAACTATTTTATATACAGTAGTGTGTATGTCTTAATTAACCTGGTTTAGGCTTAGATTCGGAGAAGGCAATGGCAAGTCACTCCAGTTCTCTTGCCTAGAAAATCCCATGGACAGAGGAGCCTGGTAGGCTGCAGTCCGTGGGGTCGCTAAGGGTCAGATACGACTGAGCAACTTCACTTTCACTTTTCACTTTCACACATTGGAGAAGGAAATGGCAACCCACTCCAGTGTTCTTGCCTGGAGAATCCCAGGGACTGGGCAGCCTGGTGAGCTTCCGTCTATGGGGTCACACAGAGTCGGACCCGACTGAAGTGACTTAGCAGCAGCAGGCTTAGATTAGCTCTTGTTATGAGCTGCTAATGGGCTTATTTTGGGCTTTGACAACTAGAATGTGTTTTACCTTATTAATATTACTGGGATGAAATGTTCCATTTCAATCCTCAACATAAGAAATGCATACATTACATTAACACTAGAATACTTAACTCTAACTTCTCAAGAGAGATGAGCACACTCACCAGACTTTTCCTACACAGTGAACTTGACATCAAGTTAAAAAACAAACACACTGGGTCTCAGGATTGAGACGAACGCCAACTCAATCGCACGGCTGCATATGGCGCACTGTGGCCCTGAGGCACCCAGTTCAGGATGCAGACCCAGAAAGGAGAGCCCGTCCTTACCTGGAAGTACCTTCGCCCACTTCACAACTTGGATCATCTGCTTGCCGGCTAAGCGGTTGAGGGTGGAGAGCAGGTTTTCGGCCGTATCTGGTTTGGAGCCGTCGTAGCCTGCATATACAATCTCGGGCTCGATGGTTTCAAGGATCATAGAAGCGGAAGGTGTGAGCGCGCGGGAGATGGTGGAGAGCTGCGGGACCAGCGCCGAGTTGACCGCGGGCTCCTGCGCAGGCGCGATGTACGTGGTTCCTTCCTCCGGGCTCTGGGGCGGCGGCGGCGGCGGCGGCTGCGCCTGTTCCTCGTGAATCCCTTTTAACTTCCCCAGCTTCTTGGACTTTCGAGCTGTGAAAACAAAGTGATCACCAATAAGGGCAGATTAAGATTATGTTTGGCCTGATAAATATGTCAAGTATAGCATTTCCATATGTTAGAGATAAATGAATGTTGTTAAGAATTACAAGAAAAAACTATTAGGAGAAAAAATTTTTATTTTTTCATTTTGTGTCCATATGAGGGTCTGACTGTTCACTCAACTGGGATAGTCATTTCATAATGTAAAGTCATTAAAATCATTAAGCTGCACACTGTAAACTTATATAGTGCATGTTGGGCTTCCCTGGTGACTCAGCTGGTGAAGAATCCGCCTGCGATGCAGGAGACCTGGATTCTACTGCTGCGTTGGGAAGATCCCCTGGAGAAGGGAAAGGCTACCGACTCCAGTATTCTGGCCTGTGGAATCCCATAGCATGGGGCAGCAAAGAGTCTGACAGGACCGAGCGACTTTCACTTTCTTTCTTTCAGGTTGCTTTAGTGCTGTCCCACTCTTTGTGACCCTGGACGGTGGCCCACGGGGCTCCTCTGTCCATGGGATTCTCCAGGCAAGAATCCTGGAGTGGGCTCCCATAGTGCTCTATGTCAATCATTACCTCCAGAAAAATGAAATGAAATAAGCAGTACCAAAAAAGAGAGGTAAATAAAAGGCTATGTTGGGGATACTGTCCGTGAGGTAAATTGCAACCAAATATTAACTTATATTGATGAAAACATGTTTTTTCTCTAAAGATGTCTTGCTATACTGGTAGGAACAGTCCTTTTCCAACATTTTTCTGATACCAGGCACTGTCCTATATGCTTTCTATAAATTAACCCCTTTAACAACTTAGTTTTATGGCTAGGTACTACTACAATTCTCATTTTATAATGAGGAAACAGACCAGGAGGGCTGAGAAGTCTGTCCAAGATCACACAGCTAGCGTATGTAAAAGAGATGTATGAGTTCAGAGGAAGGATAAGTTACTTCAGATGCTATGACGTTATATATGCCTCAGCTAAATCTTATATAAATAAAAAATTCCCACCTATTATCCACCAGAGTTGGCAACAAGGGCTAGTCTGACCTGAGTGAACTTATTGTCTGAGCCCTATCTCTGCTCCCTCTAATTAGCTTTCCCTGGCCCTTGATGTTCCTCTTTGGTGTTTCTCTGCCACTTACTCTTCTTGCTGTGGCCTACATGTAACCACACGCTTAAGCGGAGTAGTTATTTTGTGCAAACGCTGTTAAACCAAGATCCCCAGCTATACCGTGAATTGCTGAGAAATAAGGACTGGGTGTTCCTCCTCTTTGACAGCCCCCGTGTCACCTTGGTAAACGTTACGTCTGCACGAGTGATTTACACATTTCCACTAAATGAATGGGGTTGCAATCAACCCCAAAGCAAGACAACAGAAGGGAAGAAATGAAGTATCTAGATGATTCCAAACTGGAGTGATAACTAGCAAATGTACAGGAAATTAATGCTATTAAAAAAGGCAGGTGTGAGTTATACCATTACACAATCTTTAAAAATCTCTCCTACTATTTTTTTTTTACTATAAACAAACAATTCACATATCGCATGGTCTATAATTAAAAGATACCACAAAATACTGTACAGGAATACCACTTTAGAGTTCCAGGAGAATACATGTACAAGAGACCATGTTGCAATTTATCTAGAGCAGTCCTGGTTTAGATCAATTTGGTTTATGCTTGTTTCCCAGCATGATTATTAGTAAGTGCCCCCTTTAACTCCTAAAAGTACCCCATTCTGGACAACAAATAATGCGTTCATCTTAATGAAAACCAAAGAATCAGAATTATCTTTAAGCAACTGCTTACAAATTTTTTATTGAAGTATAGCGGATTTACAGTGTTGTGTTAATTTCTGCAGAACAGCAAAGTGTCTCAGGTATACACATACATATTTCACATTCTTTTCCATTATGGTTTATCACAGGATATTGAATATAGCTCCCTGTGCTACACAGGACTTTTGTTTATCCAGTGTATATATAGTACTTTGCATCCGCTAATCCCAAACTCCCAAAACTTCCCTCTCCCCAACGCTGCCCCCATGGCAACCACACTTCTGTTCGCTATGTCTGTGAGTCTGTTTCTGTTTCATAGTTAGGTTCATTTGTGTTGTATTTTACATTCCACATATAAGTGGTATCATATGGTATCTGTCTTTCACTCTCTGACTTAGTTTGCTTAGTATGTTAATCTCAAGTTCCATCCACGTTGCTGCAAATAGCATTATTTTGTTCTTTTTAATGACTGAGTAATATTCCACTGTATATATGTACCACTTCTTTATCCACTCATCTCTTGATGGACATTTAGGTTGTTTCCATGTCTTAGCTATTGTAAATGGTGCGATAGCAACTGCTTTCCATTCTGATTTGTCTTGATGACTCAGTCATGCAGAACACATCCCTCTTTGCTTGACAAGTGAGTCTTCTCTCTGCTCTCCATGGGGGACTCCAGTTTTGTCCAGGAAAAGGTACTTATTTAATAACAGACGTCTATCTTTGTTTGAGTGGCATTTTTTCTTCCGTGATCAATGGGATGTTAATGTGGATTTCCTGTTTTGTACTGAACAACTTTGGGCTTCCCAGGTGGTGCTAAAGAATCTGCCTGCCAATGCAGAAGACGCAGGAGATGAAGGTTCGATTCCTGGGTCGGGAAGATCGGGAAGGAAATGGCAACCCACTCCAACATTCTTGTCTAAGAGGTCCCATGGACAGAGGAGCCTGGTGGGCTACAGTCCATAGGGTCGCAAAAGAGTTGGACACGACTTAGCAACTAAACAGCAATAGCACCAATGACAGAGATGGTAAAAGAAAGATGGAGGTGGGGCAGGCAGATGGGAGGACTGGCGGGTAGATAGCAGGTGGGTGGGGGTGGGGGAGAGTTTAATAGATAATGGGAAAGATGGGTGAATGAGTGAAGAAATGAATAATAGAGAAAGCTCAGAAATGCCAAATGAGCTTCATTTCAGTTCAGTCGCTCAATCATGTCTGACTCTTTGTGACCCCATGGATTGCAGCATGCCAGGCCTCCCTGTCCATCACCATCTCCCAGAGCCTGCTCACACTCATGTCCATCGAGTCAGTGATGCCATCCAACCATCTCCTCCTCTGTCGTCCCCTTCTCCTCCTGCCCTCAATCTTTCCCAGCATCAGGGTCTTTTCCAATGAGTCAGTTCTTTGCATTCAGCTCCAGCATCAGTCTTTCCAATGAATATTCAGGACTGATTTCCTTTAGGATTGGCTGGTTTGATCTTGTAGTCCAGAGAACTCTCAAGAGTCTTCTCCAAGCCACAGTTCAAAAGCATCAATTCTTCAGTGCTCAGTTTTCTTTATGGTCAAACTCTCACATCCAAATGAGTTTAGAGTTGGACTGTGAAGAAGGCTGATCGCCGAAGAATCGATGCTTTTGAACTGTAGTGTTGGAGAAGACTCTTGAGAGTCCCTTATACTGCAAGGAGATCCAACCAGTCCATTCTAAAGGAGATCAATCCTGGATGTTCATTGGAGGGACTGATGCTAAAGCTGAAGCTGCAATACTTTGGCCACCTCATGCGACGAGTTGACTCACTGGAAAAGACTCTGATGCTGGGAAAGGTTGGGGGCGGGAGAAGGGGACGACGGAGAATGAGATGGCTGGATGGCATCACCGACTCTGTGGACATGAGTTTGAGTGAACTCCGGGAGTTGGTGATGGACAGGGAGGCCTGGCGTGCTGTGGTTCATGGGGTCGCGGAGAGTCGGACACGACTGAACTGAACTGAACTGAATAACTTGCTTTGCAATTGTACGCTTTTCCATTTTATTAAGTAATTTATTTTTAAACTCCCGAAATAACAGACTCTTCAACTTAGTTCTAACATGAATGAGGAACTGACGGGATACAAATTTAACACAGAGTAGAGCTATGCAACCTAGACAGCATATTAAAAAGCAAAGACTACTTTGCCAACGAAGATCTGTCTAGTTAACAGCTACGGTTTTTCCAGTAGTCATGTATGGATGTGAGAGTTGGATTATAAAGAAAGCTGAGTGCCGAAGAACTGATGCTTCTGAACTGTGTTGTTGGAGAAGACTCTTGAGAGTCCCTTGGACTGCAAGGAGATAGAACCAGTCCATCCTAAAGGAGATCAGTCCTGAATATTCACTGCAGGACTGATGCTGAAGCTGAAACTCCAATACTTTGGCCACCTGATGGGAAGAACTGACTCACTGGAAAAGACCCTGATGCTGGGAAAGACTGAAGGCGAGAGGAGAAGGGGATGACAGAGGATGAGATGGTTAGATGGCATCACTGACTCAATGGACATGAGTTTGGGTAAACTCCGGGAGTTGGTGATGGACAGGGAGGCCTGGCGGGCTGCAGTCCATAGGGTTGCAAAGAGTCTGACACGACTAAACTGAACTGAGCTGAGGGCGATGCCACAGCAATTAACTTGATTTTCAAATGATTTTCAAAATAACCATTCATGCTTGTCATTAATACCACTTTCATCACAGAAGCACTTACTGATACAGATAAAAAGACAAGCCACTATCCAACCACAGACATATCTGCCACCCATTCATTAAATGTTGGAGCTGGGCTTAAGAGATGAACAAGATGTCATTCCTATCTTTAAGGAGTGGGAAATTAGCAATTAACAGTTTAAAATTTTCAATTATTTCAGATCATTTCATTTCTCGTGGACTGTCTCCTTCAATAAAAGAGGCAGGAAAATCTGAGTTTTAGAACTGTCGGAATGAGCAGCAGATGCAGTCTATTTACACATGTTAATGGACAGCTGCTGACAAAGTACTGCCCAGCAGTTCTGAGTGTACAGTAGGGAACCAAGGTGCTTCTGATGAAGGAATGAGTGAATGAACTGAAGAAAAAAACCATCACTAAGTGCCTCAAAAACTAGGCCAAACAGAGAAGGAGAAGAAAAGAATCAAACATGCAGATAATCCCAAATTCTGGTCAATAGATGACTCTATAAGAGCTTGCACAGATTAGCCATTTGAGGAGTCAGATATTTGGAACTAACTGCTTCTGTGTCACATAAAGTTCTCTCCAAGCCTCAACTGATTCATCCAAAAAATGAGAATGATAGTGTTTCTATCCCCAATTTCACAGAGGATTACATGGGTAAGAAAACTAAAACAATGCTGAAAATTATTATTAACATCTGAAAGAGTGCTTCAACATTACTTTCATTCTTTCACATAATTTCACAGATATTAAAACTATTCCAGTTCATTAAAATGTCCTTACTCTTTAGAAGACTACATCTAATGATAGCTATCATTTGATTGACAAGAAATAGCTAAGGGTGGTATTCTCAAATTTTATTAAAAGTTATATTTGCTTGCAAATTAATTATGAGATTCATACTTGTTTTAGGCCTTCAATCTATAATGCTGCATCTATTTTCATGACTGATTTAAGATCAATGTTATGAAACATGAAGAAAAATGCTTAATGTTTTCACTAGCATTTATACACAAAGTTGTGGCCTGTAGCAGGACCTATTGAGATTATCTATAGATTGCTTAACATTTCAGCTACATTTAATTTTATGTTATGATCTGATATGTGGGACACCTGTAATTGAGTAATTATCTCTATTTCCTTAAATAGTTCAAGAAAATAAATATTTTCAGCATGTAGATTCTTCAGCCAAGTGTTTCATCCAATATCTTTTTCTAAAAGAGTATAGTTACATAATAATCATATTACTCAAAGTAGCCCTTCTAAAATGCTTGAAAATTTTATACTGTTCTCCAACACATGCTGTTTTCTAAAATTAAAGTTCCTGAAAGTTGTTAATGTCTAATGTAGTCCTATAACATCACTTTCCCTGATGCTTGTGGGTACTCAATAAATGTTTGTTGACTCAATTTATTTCATTTTCATATTGTAACACATTTGAATAAACTACTACATATATAATGTATTAATTTAACTCTGTGCAGGAAATGCAGGCAAGTTTCTGAGATTTTAGGATAAAATTCGTGAATTATTATTCCTTTTCAATCTATAGAGTTATTACTCTGAAAATCTCACAACTAAAATAACAATAAACTCAATTTACTGAGCACTTATGTACCAAGCACATTTCAAAACAGCTTCTACTTGTCTTAAGCATCCCAATGCAAACCAGGACCCTATGACTCGGCAGTGATTACTTTAATTTTACAGGTGGAGAAACTGACGCACGGAGACCGTCAGTATCTCTTTAAGGTTGCAGGGCTGCTGAACAGCAGAGCGAGGTTTGGAATCTGGTCACAGCTCAGAGCCCACATTCTTTTTTTTTAATTTTTTTAAAAATTAATTAACTTATTTTAATTGGAGGCTAATTACTTTACAATATTGTGGTGGTTTTTGCCATACATTGACATGAATCAGCCATGGAGGTACATGTGTCCCCCTGTCCCAAAACCCCTTCCACATCCCTCCCCATCCCATCCCTCTGGGCTGTCCCAGTGCACTGGCTTTGAGTGCCCTGTTTCATGCATCAAACTTGGACTGGTCATCTGTTTCACATACGGTAATATACATATTTCAGTGCTGTTCTTCCAATTCGTCCCACCCTCACCCTCTCCCACAGAGTCCAAAAGTCTATTCTTTATATCTGTGTCTCTTTTGCTGTCTTGCATATAGGGTTGTCATTACCATCTTTCTAAATTCCATATATATGTGTTATTATACTGTATTGGTGTTTTTCTTCTGACTTACTTCACTCTGAATAACAGGCTCCAGTTTCATCCACCTCAGAACTGACTCAAATGCATTCTTTATAACAGTTGAGTGATATTCCATTGTGTATATGTACCACAGCTTTCTTATCCATTCATCTGCTGATGGACATCTAGGTTGCTTCCATGTCCTGGCTATTATAAACAGTGCTGCGATGAACATTGGGGTACATGTGTCTCTTTCAATTCTGGTTTCCTCAGTGTGTATGCCCAGCAGTGGGATTGCTGGGTTGCACGGTAGTTCTATTTCCAGTTTTTCAGGGAATCTCCACACTGTTCTCCATAGTGGCTGTACTAGTTTGCATTCCCACCGACAGTGTAAGACGGTTCTCTTTTCTCCACACCCTCTCCAGCATTTATTGTTTGTAGATTTTTTGATAGCAACCATTCTCACCGTTGTGAGATGGTACCTGACTGTGGTTTTGATTTGCATTTCTCTTATGATGAGTGATGTTGAGCATCTTTTCATCTGTTTGTTAGCCATTTGTATGTTTTCTTTGGAGAAATGTCTGTTTAGTTCTTTGGCCCATTTTTTGATTGGGTCATTTGTTTTTCTGGTATTGGGCTGCATGAGCTGCTTATATATTTTGGAGATTCATTCTTTGTCAGTTGCTTTGTTTGCTATTATTTTCTCCCATTCTGAAGGCTGTCTTTTCACTTTGCTTATAGTTTCCTTTGTTGTGCAAAAGCTTTTAAGTTTAATTAGGTCCCATATGTTTATTTTTACTTTTAATTCCATTACTCTGGGAGGTGGGTCATGGAGGATCTTGCTGTGATTTATGTCAGAGAGTGTTTTGCCTATTTCCTCTAGGAGTTTTATAGTTTCTGTTCTTACATTTAGATCTTTAATCCATTTTGAGTTTATTTTTGTGTATGGTGTTAGAAAGTGTTCTAATTTCATTCTTTTACAGGTGGTTGACCAGTTTTCCCAGCATCACTTGTTAAAGAGATTGCCTTTTCTCCATTGTATATTTTTGCCTCCTTTACCAAAGATAAAGTGTCCATAGGTACATGGATTTATCTCTGGGCTTTCTATTTTGTTCCATTGATTTATATTTCTGTCTTTGTGCCAGTACCATACTGTCTTGATGACTGTAGCTTTGCAGTACAGTCTGAAGCCAGGCAGGTTGATTCCCCCAAGTCTGTTCTTCTTTCTCAAGACTGCTTTGGCTATTCACGGTTTCTTGCATTTCCATACAAATTGTGAAATTATTTGTTCTAGTTCTGTGAAAAATACCATTGGTAGCTTGATAGGGATTGCACTGAATCTATAGATTGCTTTGGGTAGTATACTCATTTTCACTATATTGAGTCTTCTGATCCATGAATATGTTACATTTCTCCATCTATTTGTGGGACCTTTGATTTCTTTCATTAGTGTTTTATAGTTTTCTCTATGTAGGTATTCTGTTTCTTTAGGTAAATTTATTCCTAAGTATTTTATTCTTTTCATTGCAATGGTGAATGCAATTGTTTCCTTAATTTCTCTTTCTGTTATTTCATTGTTAGTGTATAGGTATGCAAGGGATTTCTCTGTATTATATCCTGCAACTTTACTATATTCATTGATTAGTCCTAGTAATTTTCTGGTCTTAAGGGTTTTCTATACAGAGGATCATGTCATCTGCAAACATTGAGAGTTTTACTTCTTCTTTTCCAACATGGATTCCTTTTATTTCTTTTTATTCTCTGAGTTCTGTGGCTAAAACTTCCAAAATTATGTTGAATAGTAGTGGTGAGAGTGGGTACCCTTGTCTTGTTCCTGACTTTAGAGGAAATGCTTTCAATTTTTTGCCACTGAGGATGTTTGCTGTGGGTTTATCATATATGGCTTTTATTATGTTGAGGTATGTTCCTTCTATGCCTGATTTCTGGAGAGTTTTTTTTTTTTAATCATAAATGGATGTTGAATTTTGTCAAAGGTTTTCTCTGCGTCTATTGAGATAATCGTATGGTTTTTATCTTTCAATTTGTTAATGTGGTATATCATGTTGATTGATTTACAAATATTGAAGAATCCTTGCATCCCTGGGATAAAGCCAGAGCCCACATTCTTAACCTCTATCATAAGCAGTCTCCTAATTCTTTTCTCTTTTTCTAATTTTTTTAACACTTAAAGATTAGCACCAGCTTCAAATCCAAGTGTATAATTAAGATGTATGATAATTAAACAGGAAAATTTTTGGCCAAAAATACTTAATGAGCATGTTTCTATTATCCAGAGCATCTGTGAACATAAATTTGGGGTCTTATCACTACCTACCACCTTACTAAATTAACATGGAGTTAATGACCTCTGGGCTTGGGAACTCATGTTCCCAGGTGGCCCACAGACACACTTCATTTCTCAACTGCCAGCAATAGTTTCAGGGTGGGTGGGTGAGTATTAATATGACTGTGAACATCTCTAGTCCCACATGGGCCTAGAGGAATTTTCACTTGTTTACCTGGATGTCACAGTAATGTTATATACTTAGCAATTGCCCCAACTACCAAGTCCTTAATTATTAGCAGCATCTTGGCGGCCACTTTCTTCTGGCACGGCTGGGGGACAGAATTCTATAGACTGCCCATGAACTATTCCCTCAGGAGCTGTGAAATGGAGGCCCTGTTTCTTATCCAGACTGATATGCAGAACAGCAGGCAGGAAGCAGCTGGTAGGGCCCTATAAAAATTGTGAAAAGTTCCCGATGGGGTCTCAAGATGCACAAAGGTCCTGAAACCTGCCCTGACTTCCTTTCTGGTTTGCTCTGCCTCCTGAGGCCCACCTGGCTTGCGACACATCCTTTTGACCAACTATCAGTGTGCAGAACAATGGCTGGCTGGGAATGATACAGACAGCTTCTGCATCTCCCAGTAAAATGATGAGATACACGGGACTATCATGGTACTTTCATCATGATCTTTGTCAAGTGTGTTCAATTACAGATTCTTTATAGACTTCCAGATGGGTCATCAGGACATTTTTTTTTTTTTTGTCCCTCTCCAATCTGATGTAGAATAAAAGACTGATGGGGAGATTTTTCAATCACAACATTGCACTGGAACGATTTCAAGGGAGAATTGTGTCATTTTAGAAATGCTTCATGTCATGTCTTGAAATTTTAGGTCTTGGCAGTAAATATTAGAGAGGATATATTGAGGTTATATGAAAACATGTATTTTTCTGTTCACAGGCCAAATGTAATTACTCGTTTAAACCCACAGGACAATACCAGCATCCAGCCTGTCTTCTCTCTTTCACAGACCATTTTTCTTGCTGCTTTCCTCCTAATCGTGCTTACCTATTTTCCTCATCCTATTTATCCACGTTTTCTCCCTTTCTCCCTTGAGTGGAGGAAGATGCTCTGAGTTAAGGGGAAAAAAACTAGGTTTTTCATGTCATGACACCAAATGAAGGAATATCATCTTCCTACAGATTTAACTGTTTGGCAGAAAACCTTCTCTGGTTTTTACTAATAGAAAAAAGAGCATCAATGTTTCTCAAAGCCACACACATGAACAGAACTGGTGTGAGGGGCAGGGGCATGTTGCTTTATGAATAAATCATTAGCTGCTCAAGTGATAATAAGGAAGTGGCATTCCAGTTGCTTGTAAATCTCTTTGAGTGGTTAAGGAACCTGAAAACCGAGTGTTCTTAAAAATATCCCTAGATATGCTCACATTAATATACATAATTTAGCAAATCATGTCTATCACAGGCATTATTTTTATTAGTATAAAAAACATGCTAAGGCAAACTCAGACCCAACCTTGGACACACACCAGTGGTAACTATGTGAGGTGATGGGCACATTGATTATCTCAACTGTGGGACTCATTACACAGGTATATTGCTGCCACAATATCACACTATCCATGTTAGATATATATAACTTTTATCGATCATAACCTCACTAAATCTGGGGTGGAGACAATCCAGATTAGTGGATCTACACAAGAGTGAGTGAGTGAAGCTGCTCAGTCATGTCCAACTCTTTGTGATCCCATGGACTGTAACCTACCAGGCTCCTCCATTCATGGAATTTTCCAGGTAAGAGTACTGGAGTGGGTTGCCATTTCCTTCTCCAGGGGATCTTCCCAACCCAGGGATCGAACCCAGGTCTCCCGTGTTTCAGGCAGACACTTTACCATCTGAACCACCAGGGAAGCCCAGAGGTATAGGTATATATAGGATCCCCACATATTACCTTTTATTGTGTATATAAAGATAACCATAGCTAGATCTATAATAAACATAATTTTGTCACTAATGTTGTAGCATACATTTATCCATCATTTCACAAGTAACTAATATTCACCCACTGTGTAGAAAGTGCCCTGGTTTTGTGAGCAATGCGATGATGAATAACAAAATCTGAGCCCAGACAATCACGTACCACCTTGGGGAAGCTGGATCGATACATAAGAGAGTAGGTATGTTTATAAAGCAGGCTATGATAAGTCTGGGGTCAGCGTTCCTGATTATACATGTGTTGAGTCAGAGAATGGCAGGGAGATGCTGGTTTACCTTTCCATGAGCATTCCTACTTTCCTGCATCCCTCTGTGTGAATTCCCACTGTGCCTTGGTGTGCTTTAGGTGAGATTCACGCGACACTGAGGGCCTGCTCCATTCCACGTGAAGGACTGCTGAAAACTCTCAGAGGAGAGTCCCTCAGGCCAGAAGCAAGATCTGAGCAGAGACGTAAGGAACCTGAGGGAGACTGAATAAGGGGCCACTGATTTCGCAGACACAGTGACAAGGTTATAGAAAACAAACATATTCTGATACCTTCCCTGCTGGAGACAGGGATTCAGAAAGGGGCAAAGCCAGCAGCTGCCTGTGGGATACTCCCTGGGCCAGACGGTTTTTATGGCATTCATATTTTCTGTGACTATATTCTTTTTTTCTCCTTGAACACTTAGAAACAGTTTTTACCTCCTATTTTTCCTTTTACTGCCAGTCAGAATCAGGAATGTCTGCACATGAGAGAGGATGTGTCAGGGGGAGGGCTCCATCTCTGGCCAGAGTTCTGAAGGTGAGGGAGGCAACATGTCTCTGAGGCTGGCAAGGCCGGGACTGCATGAAACCAAGCAAATATCGCAGAAGAAGATGAGACAGAAGGTCTGAGAAGTGGCTGCTTGGTGATAGTTTCTAAGTAATGGAGAAAATTTCCAGTACTTTCTTCTGCTAAAACCTTTGCTGGTTTGGTACTAAAATGAGAGAGAATGCCACTGGATTGAGTGGCAAGGTGCTGAGCCACTGTAATTCCAAAACTGCTTTGGGCACAGTTCTAAAGAACTGCAGGCAGCAGTGGGGGAGGGAGGTAGCCAGTGCCCCATGGCCAGGTGAGGTGGACAATGGGTTTATTACACAGAACACCTCCTACCTGGGCCTTGTTACTGCCGTGTTGATATATACCACCAGGAAGTCTTAGAAGGGATTGACAAAATGACAAAGTCTCCATTCACAAAAAATTTTGGGCAAAAAATGCTTAAAAAACAATGTGAGAAAAGACGAAATTAAGTCATCCTAGAGGAGAAAGTCGGAGAAGGCAATGGCAAGCCACTCCAGTACTCTTGCCTAGAAAATCCCATGGATGGAGGAGCCTGGTAGGCTGAGTCCATGGGGTCATTCAGTCGGACACGACTGAGAGACCTCACTTTCACTTTTTACTTTCACGCACTGGAGAAGGAAATGGCAACCCACTCCAGTGTTCTTGCCTGGAGAATCCCAGGGACGGGGGAACCTGGTGGGCTGCCGTCTATGGGGTCGCACAGAGTCGGACACGACTGAAGCGACTTAGCAGCAGCAGCAGCAGAGGAGAAAGTAAGAAATACAAGATGCCAAGCAGCAACTTCAAAAACGTGACATTTGCCAAATCATGGTGACCATCTATTTTCTATTTCTGCTGGGGTCAAGATAAGAGCTAAAGGGCTTAAAGGGCAGAAGCAGGGATTTAGATGAGACAGTAGGAGAATTTCCTTCAAGTTTTCTGGAATGTGTTATGGAGAGAGCCTGGAATGCATGACCGGCAAGAACATGTAATATTCTTTTCTAAAAACTCTTAAAGTAACAAACAGGTAGGCAGGTTCCCTACTTGCCTGAGTGCAGCACTGCCCTGCGGGGAAGGGTGATAGAATGAGTTATTGTGACGCCGTGGCCCTACAGTGGAAGGAGATATGACCTCCCATGTACCTTCCAGCCTCCGTGTGTCTGAATGGAACTTCTCTGTCTCATATGTGTCTAAAAAACAGGACTAAATCCTTTACACTTGTAAGTGTGGTGAGAGATAATTTTAGAAATATTTTTCCAAAGTATACCTCCAGGCAAATACTGTGATCTGTGAACACAGGCTTGGAAGGCTATCCAGACCCATGGGAAACCCCCTGAAGTTCTATACGCTCCCTTCTACCCTACATTCACACACTTTTTTTTTCAGAGTTACCATCTAAGGTACAAAACTATTTGCTCAAGTCTGTATTTAAAATGGGCTCTGTGGTTTCTCCTAATCCTGAGATTAACTATTTTTTTTTTAAGTGGGGAGAAGAGTTCATGGTAAAGAGCTCTCATCAATTGAGAATCTGTATGTCTAGGATGAACAGTATCTTTTAAAAATACCTTGTTTAATCCTCATAAGTGCCCTGCGAGGTAGGTACTGTTGTTAGTACACAGGGGTGAATAGTTTGGACAAGGATGGTATGTGGTTAGGGTGGCAGGGTAGGAGAAGGTGAATTATTGTGATGGCATAGGAAACAAGAATAGAGAAATCCCATCATATGTGCAGACGGCATCAACTCGAGAGGTCAAAGGGGTGTGAAAAGCACCGAGAGCCCAAGTGACTTTTTATATGATCAGCAAGGTAGCCACTGTAGCAGCTCTAGTAAAGAGATCAGACTTTTCAATGGACGGCACAGAACAACCTGTGCCAACATGCGGGTGCTTTCTGTCCTAATCCCCTGGGCGGGACAGTCAACTTCTGTGTACTTGGGGGCTGTTGCCATAGCAGATAAGCCCATCTTTTGGCTTTTGCATCTGGTTTGGACACCTTAACTTTGATGGGAGGAGAAATCAAAGGCAGAAATCAAACCAGTCCATATGAAAAAACAGGACCTGTGTGGGAAGGACTTACTACTTCTGATTAAAAATAAAGTTCCTATGTTCAGGAATATTGAAATGGTTAGTAGAGATGAATTAATCAATGTACAAACCAAAATGTCACCTTTTATAAGGATGAGTTTAGCTAAACTTCACACATCATCTTATTTTATTTCTGCAACATCAAAAAAATAGAATTCTTAGGTAAAAAATAAATTTCCTGATTTATTTGCAACTGATATCTGAGTTCTGAGTTTGAACAAATATATTTTTTAAAATCAAATGAGTATTCTTTAGAAAATACATATGTTTGTTTTTGTTAATTCTTATTCATTGGGAATAATGATGCCACACTCAAGACTGAGATATGTGTGTTTTTTAAAAAACAAAACAAGCAAATAAGCAAAAAAGAAAAGAGAAAATCTCCCTCCAGTTTTACAGTGTACTTAAAATGAGAAAAAGAACACTCTGATAGCTGCGGCCACCCAGCCAAAGGGCTGTCTCTCGGTTAAAAAGTTAATTCTTTAATAGGTCCAAGAGTTGCCTTCTTGGCATGTGTTTGAGCAGAAAATTTATTACATGAAGTACGAGCTCACTGGGTATGCATGGTAAATAGTCTCATTAAGAACGTTTTATGAAGAAACGTGACTGTTCTAACAAGGTCAAGGGGTGAGCAAGGTATGAGAAAGAGGCAAAAGGCAGTGACCTGGAAACAGACGATGGCACCCAGCTTAATTTACTGTGCTTTCCCCCAGGCCTGGCGTGACCCTGCATAAGCTCAGACCTAAAAGAAGTGGTCAGAAGCTGAAGCACATGCCATGCAGAAAACCCACATGGATGGTTCCGAGCAAGCCTTCTCACCTGGCAAGTCGGCGAAGCAGATCTACCTTAAGCAAAATTATATATAGAAAAATAAGGGTTTACCCAACAGATATATTAGGAGGGTATTTACACTGGGTAATGCCATTTTTCTTTATAAAAATATCAATGGAAGACTCCTCCCGTAAGTTCTCAAAGAACATATAAAATATAATGCATGAATGTTTGTTTGCACATCATTTTTAGGTATTTTAAAAAAATTATTTATTTTTAATTGGAGAATGGTTGCTTTACAATATTATTGTGGCCTCCGCCATGCAGCAGCATGAATTAGCCACAGGTATAATTATGTCCCCTCCCTCCTGAACCTCCCTTCCATCTCACCCCTCTGCTAAGTCGCTTCAGTCGTGTCCGACTCTGTGCGACCCCATAGACGGCAGCCCACCAGGCTCCCCCGTCCCTGGGATTCTCCAGGCAAGAACACTGGAGTGGGTTGCCATTTCCTTCTCCAATGCAGGAAAGTGAAAAGTGAGAGTGAAGTCGCTCAGTCGCGTCCAACTCCTAGTGACCCCATGGACTGCACCCCACCAGGCTCACCCCTCTAGGTTGTCATAAATTATCTTGCTCTTTTCTCTTGGCATTTGCTGCTACTTCACTGCAGTGGTTTCCTCACCTTGGTCCCTTTAATTGTAGCCTTACAATTGATCTTACAGTTTGGAAGTGTCCAAGAATTCTACTGCAACCAAGGAAGTTGTCTAAATTCAGTTTCAGGCTTTTGTAAAATAATTAGTATTTGTGTATATGAGACATAACAAACCATGAAGTGGAATGAAAAAATATATAGAGGTCAAACAGTTTTATTTCCAGGACCAATTTTTTTCAAAATATTTCATCCCTCTTAGCTCAATATTCTTACTATAAAATAATTACTAAGAGCCACATTACAATTATTCTTTCAAAAACTATTATTTAACAGCCTGTTCTACATAAAAATCACCTTCAGTTTTTAAATCAAATTATAAGTAATTATAAGTAATGCCTTACCTTATTTAACTGAAAAGTAAACTGATGAGTTTTAGTTAAGACTACTAATGCTGAGATTATAACTCAATGATTCCGTTCCGTTCCGTTCCGTCGCTCAGTCGTGTCCGACTCTTTGCGACCCCGTGGACTGTAGCCTACCAGGCTTCTCCGTCCATGGGATTCTCCAGGCAAGAATACTGGAGTGGGTTACCGTTTCCTTCTCCAGGGGATCTTCCCGACCCAGGGATCGAACCCGGGTCTCCCGCATTGGAGGCAGATGCTTTAACCTCTGAGCCACCAGGGAAGCCCAACTCAATGATTAAAAATGATTAAAACTGCCTCAGAAGAACAGGTGAAGCAGGTAACCGAATGTAAAATAGTAATCCCATGAATTGATACAAAAACATTTTTCGCAGTTGGTGTAACACAGAAAATACTCTGTATTTCTAAATATTTTCACGCTAGTATTAAGAACATTTTACAAATGCAAGACAAAGCAGGTCAGCAGAGTCAGAAAGAATCCTCACGTTAAACGCTAATATAAAAAAGAATGAGTAGAATGAGGACATGTTAATGAGTTAACAGGCTGCCACTTAAGTTTGGGGGAAAAATTAAATAGGCCCGAGGAAAAAGAAAACAAATGCCAATGTTGCTAGCTCTTATGCATTTTCAGTAAATATTACTCCACATTCTATTCCCTTGACATTATCAGAATGCACTGAATTTAAGAATTAATAGTAGCCAATGATGCTCAGGCTTAGAAAAAAATTATTTTTCTAGGCTAGGATCTCTTCAGGATACAGGCAGAATTGGTTTGGAAACTCCCAGACAAAGCTGAGCCAAACCAAATGGCCTTTTGTGAATAAGTGATTCTTTTGCATTCGCTTCTCGTGTTTTTCATTCCAGCTTCTCTGTCCACACGGAGCTTGTGCTGGAACATCTGAGGCCCTCTGATGATGTCTGGTGTTGGCAGGTGCAGGTCACTGCTGGGGGGAGCCCTCAGCTGCCTGTTGTTGAGCAGGGTGGTGCCAGGGCAGGGCTGATGCCCAGGTCTGATCTCTTAGCTCTGCTGAAAAGACACACTGCTCTTTTTTTTCACTTGGTATTCTGCCATAGTGTAAATTCCAAAGCTTTTGGTAACTCTCTCAAACCTAGCTCAGCAGGCTGAGAAAAAGCATTTTTTAAAAGAACATGCTTTCCATTTAGGTTTCAAAGGACTCTTTAAATTTACGGCATTTAGCTGTGCTTCAAAAAAACAGTCCAAGAATTTAAGTTCTTAATATGAAGCTAACTCGTTAAAAAGAAACTTTTAGGAGAAGGAAATCTTAAATGTCCTTTTACTTTCAGTGATTTCCTATCTGTGTTTTTCCTTCACATATAAGACTGAACTACAGACTAGATGGGAGCAAGTGAGCGCTCCTCCATCAAAGCTGGAAGATGAGCTGTCTTCTGGAGATGATAAGTAGTTCAAGAAGGAGGGATAACCGGGCCATTTCCCTAACCCAGGGATCAAACTGGCAAAGAATCCGCCTGCAATGCAGGAGACCTGGGTTGGGAAGATCCCGTGGAGAAAGGAACGGCTACACACTCCAGTATTCTGGCCTGGAGAATTCCATGAACTGTATAGTCCATGGGGTTGCAAAGAGTCAGACACAACTGAGTGACTTTCACTTTCACTGTTAGTAATTTTTAAAGTAACATCACATTTACAATAGAGAGATTTAACAAAGCACTTAGGTGTTTATTCTCACATATGGATTCCCCTTTTCCTATTAAAATTCTGCTTCTGTTCCAAAGATAGGTTTCCCTTCATTTAAAACAGTCTGTTAGCATGGTGTGATGTCAGTGCCCCATGTGTAGCTCTGGAGAATGGATGCTGCCATTGAGGGATTTCATTGATGGCTTTGCTAGTGTTAGAATAGCCTCCTCTGGAGTCACAGGGTGGCCCATGGCTGTCACCCTGAGCAGATGCCTTGACCAGGAGTTAGTTCTTCACTGCTGACTTGGGTTAAAGCCAGTTCTATGCTAAGATTTTCAAATGGATGATGTGGTTCTAAGTCACATATTAGGTAAAATGCAGTTTTTAACCCCCATAATGACTTTTCACTTCTGCAGTTGCCAGAGATGACACAAGCCTATGGGCTTTCCCAGTGGCTCAGGGGTAAAGGATTGCTTGCCAATGAAGGAGACGTGGATTCGATCCCTGCGGGGAAAGATCCCCTGGAGAAGGAAATGGCAATCCACTCCAGTATTCTTGCCTTGAAATCCCCATGGATAGAGGAGTCTGGCAGGCTACCATCCATGGGTTCACAGAGTCAGAGACAACTTCGCCACAAACAATAGCAACAACAAAAAGCTGTGCTATAGGTCTGAAAGCTCTACTACTGCCTTCATCTTGACAGAAATCACATTTTTTCCTTCTTAAAAGATATGGCTATTTTCTAGGTTAATATGTACAGATCTCATACATTTTTTTATAAGCTGTATAATGTTAAGTTTTAAAATGTGATTTATTCAGCCATTTTCCTTCATAATAAGCTATGTCATATATTGAAAATATTTTCTCCCAGCCTATTTTTGAGTTTTGATGGAAAGTTTTAATTTGTATGTACTCAAATATGTTGATACTTCTCTTCATGGATTCTGGGCTTCACAATGTTTTTTAAAATTAATTTATTTTAATTGGAGGGTAATTATAATATTGTGATGGTTTTTGCCATACATCAACATGAATCAGCCATAGGTATATATATGTCCCCCCCATGTTGAACCTCCCAGCACCTCCCTCTCCACCCAGTCCCTCTATGTTGCTCCAGAGCACTGGCTTTGGGTGCCCTGCTTCATGCGTTGAACTTGCACTGGTCATCTGTTTCACCTATGGTAATGTTCACATGTACTATTCAATGCTCTTCTCTCAAATCATCCCACCCTCCTCTTCTGAGTCCAAAAGTCTGTTCTTTATGTCTGTGTCTCCTCCAATGTTCTTATCTTCTGTTCTCACAGTTAAACATATATCTCAAATATTCTACTACTAATACTGTTTTTTGGCATTTAGTTTTTAAACTGTGTGATTTATTTGTTGTACAGTATCAAATATTTATTTTTTCCAGATGGACAGTAATTGAATAAAGTGCACTTTATCCCATATATTATAAAATCATATTTATTATATTTAAAATTCATATGCACTTGGATAAGTTTCTAATTTAATATTCTCCTATTTGACTGTTCCCATGCCACTGGGCATGTGACTAAACAACAATAATGAATCACATACCAGAGGATGGTCCTTAATAAATGACCCAGTCATTGCTATGTATCATTCTAGTTGTAAATTTCAAGAGGACATTGAATTCCTGACTATCAAAGCCCTGTGATTTGAATTCAATACATTAAAACACATAGAATGTCAGACATGAGTTGAAGTCTCTGAAGGAAGAGACCAACAGGGACATAAACATGCAGTCTTCCTAAACGCCAATCAGGATTTAGAGGAAAAGCTCTTATGGAACTTACAACTGCCCTCACCATTTTGCCTTCATGGAAAAAGCACATAGCATAAACTAATACTTCCTGGGAGTCAATCTTTTGTAACATTTTGTATGCATAGGTGTGGTTAAGAAATCACTAACATGAATTATTTTCAACATTTTCAGCCATAATGTCCATGCTTTTGACTAGTTCATATATTTAAAAATATTTTTAATTTTATTTTAAAAATTTTAATTTTTGTTGTTGTCGTTTAGTTGCTAAGTTGTGTCCAATTCTTTTGCAACCCCAAGGACTGTACCACCAGACTCCTCTGTCCATGGGATTTCCCAGGCAAGAATACTGGAGTGGTTGCCATTTCCTTCTCCAGGGGATCTTCCTAATCTGCTGCGTTGAGTCTTAGTGGATGCATGCAGGATCTTTCCTTGTGATGCACGGACTCCAGTTATGACATGTAGGCTCCAGAGCACATGGAGTTCAGCAGTTGTCTCATATGGGGGCTTAGTTGCTCCCCACCATGTGGGATCTTAGTTCCCTGACCAGGGACTGAACCGGCATCCCCTGCGTTACAATGCAAATTCCTAACCACTGTACCACCAGCGAATTCCCCAAACAAATTTTTAGGGAACCACTATCAATGAGCATCTTATGGGGAAAACATAAGGTATAAGACAAAAATAGGGAAGAGATTAGAAATTTGGGGAAAAACTCTAAGATATATTACTCAACTACTTGGATAACTTGTAAGGACAAAATATGATTATGCATGTGTGTGTACTAAGTCCTGTCTGAGTCTGGAGCCTGCTAGGCTCCTCTGCCCATGGTTTCTGCAGGCAAGAATGCTGGAGCAGGTTGCCATTTCCTTCTCCAGGGGATCTTCCCAACTCAGGGATCAAACCTGCATCTCCTGCATTGGTGGGCAGATTCCTTACCACTGAGCCACATGGGAAGCCAAATACAATTATACTTTCAACTCTTTATCAATAAATACATTTAAATTTACTTATTTCCCAAAGTTTAAATGTTAAAAGCTACGTATATCTTAAGGGCTTAATCAAAGCATCAGGGTGTAATTGAGAACTTCAACTACTAAAGGATTTAAAAAATGAAGAAAAGAGTAGGGCCAGAGATTATGAAAACAAAGATTATCTTACTACTTCTCTGTGGTCCAAGTATGGTCTTTCTCAGAATCACCTGGGAGCTTTTTCAAGATGCAAAATCTTGAGCCATCCCAGATCTGCATGTTAGCATGTCTACAAGTGGGGGCTGGGACTCTACATTTTTAAATACGCCCATGTGACTGTTTTTCTGTATTTTGAAAATGAGAACTACCAACCTGAATAAGATTAGAGAAATATGGAAATACAGAATCTGCAAAAAGATTCTTTAGAAGAAATACAGAAGGAAGGGAGGAAGGGAAGGATAAACAGGGATACAAATACAGCCTACATCAGAGTTCTCAACTTCATGACTACCCATACTATGGACCAGATAATTCTTTGTTGTTAGGTTCTGTCTTGTACAAACAGAGAATATTTAGCTGCATTCCAGGCCCTCTAATCCCTAGATGCCAGCAGCATCCTCCCATTGCAAACTGTGACAACCAAAAATATTTTCAGACTTTTCCAAATATCCCCCCGGGGGTAAAATTGCCCCTGATTGAAAACCACTGGTCTACACTAAGGAAACTGATAAAAACAAGAAAAAACAAGTAAGCTAGAAAGATAATTAAATCCCTAGACTATATTAAAAAAAACCAACAATCAAGTGAGCGCTGAGATGAGAAGCATGCTAATTCATTACCCACCCCATGTTAGTTTCCTTGATAGCAGAAGTCATAAACCAGAAAGTGAGCTGAAGTTAATTTCAAACTCTTTTTCATCTTTCAGAGTTTGGCATATTTTGCACAAAAAGTTTGTATTTCTGATATCTCAAAAAGAAAGGAAAATCTTGCCATATCTGCCCGATCTCCCCTCTGGCAACAAATAGCTGAAACAGGTAGCTGGCCATTCCCTTTGAACAGAGCACTAAAGTTTTCCCTTAATGCTTTGCAGAGGTAAATTCTGCATAAAATTACTGATATAGGTTGTGGGTTTGTAAAAGATGAGAAACTATCCATATGGTTAAAAATTACATTTAGTTTCTTAGAAATACAAATTTTATGATCAGCGCCACACTTTTAAACTACAAATGTAATTTACAAGCAATGCAGGCACACAGCTACAGCACGCCAGAGAGGTTCTTGCAGTCGGGTGTAATCACAGCCAACGGGGTTAGGATTCACAGGCACGGCAGTGTACTCCCCACACCACTTGTGTGCGTCCACTGACTGAGAAGCACACAACCTGTATGTTATAGCACTTATTTAAAAAATAAATGAGTAATGGCTCAATGACTTCGACATTCTTAAAGTTCAAGCTGGGCTTCCTACAACAGGTGTCCTTACTAACCATCCATTAAAAAGAGTGTGTTCCTGGAATGAAACACTGTCCCCAAACACAATCTTCCTTCATCTGCGTGGCTGGCACTGTTCCCCATGGATGACTTCCTGCTGATACCACCTGTAGGGAAAAAGTCCACACCCCCAGGTTTACAGCTTGTTTCTCATCTTGGAAGTTGCACCTTTTCCAGCTGCACCTTACCCAGGAATGGTAGACCTGTACCCACCAACTTAAGCGCAGAATTAAACACAACTACAGGATTTTCAGGTATAGCCCGCCGAGAGTGACTTCAATCACGGGTGAAGTTTCATGCTGTTCAGTTATGTAGGCACTCATCTTTCTCAGGAGGAGGGCACGGCAACCCACTCCAGTATTTTTGCCTGGAGAATCCCACGGACAGAGGAGCCTGGCGGGCTACAGTCCATGGGATCACACAGAGTTGAACACCGCTGAAACAACTTAGCACACACACATCTATCTCAAGAATGAAGGTCTTATGAATCCTCCCTGATAACACTGTCTTTCTTTAGACGACAGACTTATTTCCCAGAAACGGGGCTGAAAGACTGTCTCTGTATTTATGGCCATGGACACAGCATGGCCATGGACACAGCGTTGCTCATTTCCACTTTATTCAACTGGCCCCTCGAATATGGGTGGAGCATTTCTGTTAATCTCAGCTAAGTTCTTGGGGAGACAAATTCTTCTCTCTTCTGAAACCAGCACTTCCCCCTGACATTGACCTTGTATTACACCTGAATTCATTCCACTGATTTAGTGAATGATCCTTGGAATATACTCTACTAACCTCCTCAGTCAGATCTTTGTCTTAAGCTACTCTCCTTGGGTTTGCCTCACTCTTTTTTGTCTTCTCTTCTTTCCATTCCGTCTCATTCTTGGGTTTTCATTTATTTTGGAGTCTCGTTCCTCTAGCTCTTTTACCCTAGGTCAATTCATCCTACCTTGCCTTGACTTTGAATTTAATATGTCACTATGAACTATTGGATCAGAGCTAGAATGCCCAACTTAACAACAACAACAGCTGTCCCCAAATGCCACCCTCCCATGCTCGTGACAAAAACCGTGGTTCAACAGGCATAATCAAGACGTCACTTAAGAATTCTCATCAGGGAATGAAGAGATTTGCCAAGACTTTTTCTTATTTAAGAAGTTGCCAAGTTAAGGTATACAAGTCAATATAAGCTCAAGATGTAAACTGCACCCTCCTGGTACAAAATGGAAAAATAATATTTATACAGAACTTTCTTAAAATACCATCCTTGGAATCTTTGTTATAGTTATGAGTTGGTTTTAAAATGAAATCCACTGTGCCTTTAATAACACTATAACCAAACAAGAATTTTTTTTTTTCTAAATTCAGCTTACTAATGTATGACCACCTGATGTGAAGAACTGACTCATTTGAAAAGACACTGATGCTGGGAAAGATTGAAGGTGGGAGGAGAAGGGGATGGCAGAGGATGAGATGGTTGGATGGCATCACCGACTCAATGAACATGAGTTTGAGTAAACTCCGGGAGTTGGTGATGGACAGGGAGGCCTGGTGAGCTGCAGTCCATGGGGTCACAAACAGTCAGACACAACTGAGCAACTGAACTGAACTGAACGTATGAACAAGGTTTGCCTTCCTACTCATGTATTCATTCATTCAATAAGCATTTATTAAGAATCTACATGCTAAATGCTCTGGATATGAAGACAAAAGGATAACTCTGTTCCTGAGAAACTCAAAGACTATTTGGCAAGAAATACCTATAAACAATAAGAACAATAAAATATATGAAGTGCAACAATAGAAACTTTGGAAGCACAGAAGAGGCACTAATGAATGTGACCTAAACAAGTCATAAAAAGCTTTTCCCGAGACACGTTAATACTGCATATACATACAGGGCTTCCCTCGCAGTCCAGTGGCTAAGACTCCATGCTCCCAATGCAGGGGGCCTGGGTTCAATTCCTGGTTAGGGAACTAGATTCCACATGCCCCACCTAAGGAACCCGAGTGTGGCAACTAAGACCTGGCATAGTCAAATAAATAAAAATATTGAAAAGCAAATGCATATATGTACATAACATCTTAGGACTGTGCGGGGTACAATTCAAGTAGAGGTGGAAGTGATGAATTTTTTGAGTTCGGTCTGGAATGGCTAACAGGGACTGATCAGCACAAGGGAGGGCTATGCAGGCCATGTAAGAACTGTGCAGAAAAGGCACAACAGAAGGCTGTTAACCAGTGATGTGAGTGGCTTTTCAGAAAGGAAGGGAAGTGTCAGGGAGTAAGAAGAGACAGGGGTGAGGTGGGTGAGTATGCAGAGGGCCAAAATCAGCAAGGCATCCAAAAACCCCAGAGTGATGGGCACATATCTGGGAAAGACAGAAACTCTAATTCAAAAAGATACACGCGCCTCACTGTGCAGAGCAGCACTACTTGCCAAGACAGGGAGGGACGTGAGCGTCCACAGACAGATCAGTGGACAAAGACGGCGCAGCATACGTGTGCAACGGGGTATTACGGAGCCATGAAAGCGCTGACACAACGCCATTTTCAGCAACACGGGGAGACCCAGGCACCATCACACTGCGTGAAGTCACACAAACATTATACGGTTTACTTATATGTGGAATCTAAACACTAACATCAACAAATGTTTATGCAAAACGGAAGCAGACTCACAAGGATAGAAAACAAACTTCTGGTTACCAGAGAGGAATGGGCAGAGGGAGGAATAAACTAGGAGGATGGGATTAACTGATACGCACAACTAAACACAAAACAGGCAAACAACAACGCTTTACTGTACAGCACAGGGGACTATGTTCAGGATCTTGCGGTATGTATCTTACCCATGATGGCTGGAATCTGGGAAACAGTACATGTATCCGAATCTCTTTGCTGTACACTGGAAACTAACATAATATTGTAACTCAAATACACTTTAATTAAAAATAAAAAATCCCAGAGTTTTGTTGGATATAGACTATAACACAGGTGATGGGCAAAATAATTGTCTCCCACAGAAGAACTGTACAAAAAGGATATTCACGACCCAGATAACCATGATGGTGTGATCACTGACCCAGAGCCAGACATCCTGGAATGTGAAGTCAAGTGGGCCTTAGAAAGCATCACTATGAACAAAGCTAATGGAGGTGATGGAATTCCAGTTGAGCTATTTCAAATCTTGAAAGATGATGCTGTGAAAGTGCTGCACTCAATATGCCAGCACATTTGGAAAACTCAGCAGTGGCCATGGGACTGGAAAAGCTCAGTTTTCATTCCAATCCCAAAGAAAGGCAATGCCAAAGAATGCTCAAACTACCACACAACTGCGGTCATCTCACACGCTAGTAAAGTCACGCTCAAAATTCTCCAAGCCAGGCTTCAGCAATACGTGAACCGTGAACTCCCAGATGTTCAAGCTGGTTTTAGAAAAGGCAAAGGAACCAGAGATCAAATTGCCAACATCCGCTGGATCATGAAAAAAGCGAGAGAGTTCCAGAAAAACGTCTATTTTTGCTTTATTGACTATGCCAAAGCCTTTGACTGTGTGGATCACAATAAACTGTGGAAAATTCTGAAAGAGATGGGAATACCAGACCACCTGACCTGCCTCTTGATAAACCTATATACAGGTCAGGGACCAACAGTTAGAACTGGACATGGAACAACAGACTGGTTCCAAATAGGAAAAGGAGTACATCAAGGCTGTATATTGTCACCCTGCCTATTTAACTTATATGCAGAGTACATCATGAGAAACGCTGGGCTGGAGGAAGCACAAGCTGGAATCAAGATTGCTGGGAGAAATATCAATTACCTCAGATATGCAGATGACACCACCCTTATGGCAGAAAGTGAAGAAGAACTAAAGAGCCTCTTGATGAAAGTGAAAGAGGTGAGTCAAAAAGTTGGCTTAAAGCTCAACATTCAGAAAACTAAGATCATGGCATCTGGTCCCATCTCTTCATGGCAAATAGATGTGGAAACAGTGGCTGACTTTATTTTTTTGGGCTCCAAAATCACTGTAGATGATGATTGCAGCCATGAAATTAAAAGACGCTTACTCCTTGGAAGGAAAGTTATGATCAACCTAGATAGCATATTAAAAAGCAGAGACATTACTTTGTCAACAAAGGTCCATCTAGTCAAGGCTATGGTTTTTCCAGTGGTCATGTATGGATGTAAGAGTTGGATTATAAAGAAAGCTGAGCACTGAAGAATTGATGCTTTTGATCTGTGGCATTGGAGAAGACTCTTGAGAGTCCCTTGGACTGAAAGGAGATCCAACCAGTTCATCCTAAAGGAGATCAGTCCTGGGTGTTCATCGTAATGGCTGATGTTGAAGCTGAAACTCCAATATTTTGGCCACCTGATGGGAGGAGCTGACTCATTTAAAAAGACCCTGATGCTGGGAAAGATTGAGGGCAGGAGGAGAAGGGGACGACAGAGGATGAGATGGTTGGACAGCATCACCGACTCAATGGACATGGGTTTGGGTGGACTCCGGGAGTTGGTGATGGACAGGGAGGCCGGGCATGTTGTGGTTCATGGGGTCGCAGAGAATTGGACACGACTGAACTGAAAGATGTTCACCTCCTCATCCCCAGATCCTCTGAATGTGTTACCTTACAGGCAAGAGGACCCTGCAGGCTTAACTAAACTAAGGATTTTAAGATTAAGTAATTACTGTGAATTGTTGACATGGGCTGAATGTAATCAGAAGGGCCCTTATAAGTAGAGATGGAGGAAGGATAGGCAGAAGAGAAGATGTGACAACAGAAGCAGAGGCAGAATGCACATAGTGTGGCTTTGAAGGTGGAAGGTGGCCGGGTGCCCAGGAATGTGGGCAGCCTCCAGAAGCTGGAAGAGGCAAGGATATGAATTCTCTCCTTGAGCCTCCACCAAGGAATACTGGCTGCTGACACATTGATTTTAACTCAATGAGACCAGTTTTGGACCTCTGACCTTCAGAACTGTATGGTAACAAACTTGCCTTGTTTTAAGCTTGTGCTGCTTTGCCACTGTAGCAAGGGGAAACTCATACACATAGGAGCATAGGTGCTTCCCTCTTAGCCTATGTTTCATGCAAATGAGAGGCCTCTGTTGGGCCTGAAAAAGGGAGCTGTGTCACTCAAACCACCCAGAGGGAGGTGGCAGAAGCTGTCCACAGCACTGAACTAGCAACAGGAGGCAGGGTGGAGAAGTCACTGACCATGGGGTGGGCACAGCACAGCAGGTGGCAGCACGATTCACACGGGACGATGCCCAAAAGTGGCTCAGAACCTTCCAAAGAGCAGGGGAACAGGGAGAAGGAGAGGGATGCCTGTTGGGGGGAGCTGAGGCAAATCAGCATTGAGTACACTGCTTTATGATGAGTCACGGGATCTCATTCCTTCTGGATTTCAAACAGCCTGAGGAGATTTAGATTTCTTTCTTTTTAAATAAGTCAAATATATTGAGAAAAATATATATTTTTTCTTCTACTGGAAAAGAAAGCCTGTTTGGGAACAGAGCAGTTAGTGAGCCTTAGAATAAATGCATCAGGTAAAGCTAAGCTCTTTTAACTTTTATTCTGAACCTGTTTTCAATTGCAATAAAAGTCTTGCAATAAGAGTCTTTTATGTCAGATTTTGAGCCTGATAAGAACATCTCTTTAACCACAAAACAGCTGGAAAGCCAACAATAGTGTCACCACTAATATTATCTGAAAAAGTTTAATGATGTGGCCCAAATCAACTCTACTGAGTAAAGACAGGGACGTGGGTCAAGAGGTTACTTACTGTGAAGAACAAACATTGTGCAGAGACTCTCCTGAGGGCTCAGAAGACACCAGATACACAGGGGTTTCCTTCTAACCCACTGACCACAAGCGTGAGAGAAGACCACCATGGTGGGGCCTGAGGACTATATGTGGGGGTGAGCTGCAACCCCAGCTTCCGTCTCTCTTCTCCTGCCTCTCCACAATGGATACAGATGTCTGCACACCTCGAGCGTGTGTCCAGGTGGCAGCCTGTGAGCAGACGTGTGGTGACAAAGGGTGGCATTTCTAAATATGTTTCTTCTCTTGTAACAAATCATAAACCTCACCAGGGACCCTTCTTTCCCCCTCCATTTCCTTCTTGGGATTATTCACACGTTCTCTTTCTTACCTCACTTTTGTCTCCCCAATATGGAAAGTCAGAATCATTGTTTCCGTACCTTTCTCTCTGGGGGTGGTGGGGGGAGGGCTTCCCAGGTGGTGCTAATGGTAAAGAATCTGCCTGCCTATGCGGGATTCACAAGAGAATCACAGGGTTCAAACCCTGGCTTGGGAAGATCTGCTGGAATAGGAAATGGCAACCTGCTTCAATATTCTTGCCTGGAAAATTCCATGGACAGAGGAGCCTGGTGAGTTACAGTCGATGGGGTTACACACAACTGAGCAACAGAGCACAGGATAGGGAGCCTACCTTCATCTTTGAGTTCTGAACAACCTGCCCCACGGATATGTAGCATTTAAATGTGCAGCTTATCAAATATGTTTAAAGTTACTGCTTGGTAAAGCAAAAAACTAGTAAAGTTAGTGGACTAAAAGCTAACTTGGCCCTTTGTAAGCTTCTTTTTTTATTTTTGGCAAGAAAATTCAAATATACTAACTTAAGATATGTTTAGGGGCCTTCTCCTGGTGAGGAAATATTTCCCAGATGCCAGTTAGTGATTTCCAGTACTCTTGCCTAGAAAATCCCATGGACGGAGGAGCCCGGTAGGCTGCAGTCCATGGGGTCGCTACAAGTTAGACATGACTGAGCGACTTCACTTTCACTTTTCACTTTCACACACTGGAGAAGGAAATGGCAACCCACTCCAGTGTTCTTGCCTGGAGAATCCCAGGGATGGGGGAGCCTGGTAGGCTGCCGTCTATGGGGTCACACAGAGTCGGACACGACTGAAGTGACTTAGCAGCAGCAGTTAGTGATTTACTTGAGAAAAATAGAAATAACATTAAATAGGGAAAAAATTAAAGGGTTTAAAAAATGAAACCAATGAAAGGGTATTCTTATCCTAAGAAAAATGCTCCCAATGTTCTATAGCAAGCTCTTGAATAGTCGTTCTCAGCTCCGGTGAGATGATATACAATGTCTAGAGTTTTATAAAGGAAAGATGCTGCCTGTGCTCATCTAGATTTACTGCATGAGAGTCTCCAGGCACAGGGTGGGTGAGTGTGTTTACAACAAAGCCTTGACATGTTAAGAGAGGGTGCAGAGAAAAGGGAACCCTCTTACACTGTTGGGGGGACTGTGCATTGGTACAGCCACTGTGGAAACAGTATGGAGTTTTCTCAAAAAATTAAAAACAGTTGCCATATGATCCAGCAATGCCATTCCTGGGAATGGTTCTATCTAAACCAAAACTATAATTCAAAAAAATGCATGCACATTTATGTTCATAGCAGCAACTGTTTACAGTAGTCAAGACATGGAAGCAACCTGAATGTCTGATACACGAATGGATGAAGAAGATGTGGTGCACGCACGCGTGCGTACACACAGCAGACAATGGAATATTACTCTGCCATAAAGATAATGAAACAATGTCATTTGTAGCAACATGGATAGACCTACAGATTATCATACTAAGTGAAGTAAGTCAGAAAAAGACAAATACCGTACGATATCACTTATATATGGAATCTAAAATATGGCACAAATGAACTTATCTATAAAACACAAACAGACTCATAGACATAGAAAATAGACTTTTGGTTGCCAAGGGGCAGCCGGTGGTTGGGGAGGGAAGGATCAAGACTTTGGGGTTAACAGATGCAAACTATTATATATAGAACAGAAAAACAACAAGGTCCTACTGTATAGCACAGGGAACTATATTCAGTGTGTGTGCTGTGTGGTCAGTCGCTTCAGCTGTCTCCAACTCTTTGAGACCCCATGGACTGTAGCCCACCAGGCTCCTCTCTCCATGGGATTCTCCAGGCAAGAATACTGGAGTGGGTTGTCATGCCCTCTTTCAGGGTATCTTCCCGATCCAGAGATTGAACCCATATCTCTTATGTCTCCTGTATTGGCAGCTGGGTTCTTTACCACGAGTGCCACCTTAGCTTCCCAGGTAAAGCTGCTGCCTGCCAATGAAGGAGAAGAAAGGGACACAGGTTCGATCCCTGGGTTAGGAAGATCCCTGGAGAAGGGCATAGCAACCCACTCCAGTATTCTTGCCTGGAGAATCCCATGGACAGAGGAGCCTGGTGGGTTACAGCCCACAGGGTCATAAAGAGTCAGATGTGACTGAGTGTGAGCGTGCGCGCGCACACACACACACACGCACGCACACACACGCACACGCACACACACACAGTATATTCAATATCCTGTGACAAATCATAATGAAAAAGAATATGAAAAAGAATGTATATATGTATATAACTGAATCACTTTGCTATATAGCAGAAACACAACATTGCAGATCAATTATACTTCAATAAAATAAATTTTAAAAAATAAAGACTTGAAGATGAGTTGGAGAGGCAGAGAGAACTGAGAACAGCAGCCCCACAAGACAGCTCATTGTACAGTCCTCCTAATTCCCATCACTCTTACAAATAACCTTTAGAAATTGGCCTAAAATTTCTTATCTGACTCAACTTTATCTAAATATATGATTATTTACAAATGTAAAAGTGTTTTTACTTTATGGGATTTAACTTTTGGCTTTAAAAATGTAAAATCTGAGCTAATTAATATATGCAAATATTTCTAAGTAATTAACAGGAAACTCCTGTCACTTACACGGCAAATGAAGATGTAATTGTTAGAAATTTCACTGATAAATTAGTCTAACTTTAGAATGAAGGACGGCTTGGTTTGAAGATTGATAGACTAAGAAAACTGTGTTGAATGAAATCTTCAATTATAAAAACTTTACAAAATTGCTCATCAAGGTGTCTCTCAGTTTCTCTGGTGGTGCTGAAGTGAGTTCTGAAGAGTTTCCAGGGGGACAGAGAGGTGTTGGGGCGGGTCACGAACTGAAAGGAGATGTCAGGAGGTCAGCTGGTAACAAATGGCTCCGAAGAGTCACAGCCTATCTTCACAGGTGTTTCTTAGTGTCTGTTACAAGAGATACATCAATTCTTTGGCGCTCAGCTTTCTTTATGGGCCAACTCTCACATCCACACATGACTACTGGAAAAACCATAGCCTTGACTAGATGGACCTTTGTTGACAAAGTAATGTCTCTGCTTTTTAATATGCAGTCTAGGTTGGTCAGAACTTTCCTTCCAAGGAGCAAGCATCTTTTAATTTCATGGCTGCAATCAGCATCTGCAGTGATTTTGGCGCCCCCCAAAATAAAGTCTGACGCTGTTTCCACTGTTTCCCCATCTATTTCCCATGAAGTGATGGGACCAGATGCCATGATCTTAGTTTTCTGAATGTTGAGCTTTAAGCGAACTTTTTCACTCTCCTCTTTCACTTTCATCAAGAGGCTTTTGAGTTCCTCTTCATTTTCTGCCATAAGGGTGGTGTCATCTGCATATCTGAGGTTATTGATATTTCTCCCAGCAATCTTGATTCTAGCTTGTGCTTCTTCCAGCCCAGCATTTGTCATGATGTACTCTGCATATAAGTTAAATAAGCAGGGTGACAATATACAGCCTTGACGTACTCCTTTTCCTATTTGGACTGCAAAGAGATCCAACCAGTCCATCCTAAAGGAGATCAGTCCTGGGTGTTCATTGGTAGGACTGATGTTGAAGCTGAAGCTCCAATACTTTGGCCACCTCATGCAAAGAGTTGACTCATTGGAAAAGACCCTGATGCTGGGAGGGATTGGGGACAGGAGGAGAAGGGGATGACGGAGGATGAGATGGCTGGATGGCATCATCAACTCGATGGACATGAGTTTAGGTGAACTCTGGGAGTTGGTGATGGACAGGGAGGCCTGGTGTGCTGCGATTCATGGGGTCGCAAAGAGTCAGACATGACTGAATGACTGGACTGACTGATTGACAAGAGATACAAAAGATAGACAAGGCACTCATTCCAAAGACATCAACCAGAACTGCCTCAATCATCCCCAGGCTAGATATGATTTAAAAATCTCTGTGTGTTTGTGTGTTCAGTCATGTCTGATTCTTTGTGACCCCATGGACTGTAGTCTGCTATGCTCCCCTGTCCATAGGATTCTCCAGGCAAGAATACTGGAATGGGTTGCCATTCCATTCTCCAGGGGATCTTCCAGACTCACGGATCAAACCTGCATCTCATGTATCTCCTGCAGACTGATTCTTTACCACTGGAGCTACCTGGTAAGCCCTAAAAATCCCTAAGATGGCCAGAAACTTTAAGTCAAGTTGTATTCAATTTTTGGTAAGAATGGGATGGGTTGATTTTCACAGTCTTGGTTCAGAGCACCAACATCAAATGAAGATTGTTGTCTATGGATGGATGCTGAGGTCGGAATGGGGGTGGTCTGCAGGTAGGAAGAAGCGTGGGTCTTCTGATTTCACGATGCAGAACTGCTCCTTTCCAGATGATGTCCCACACAAGCGTCAGTTTGTGCCATAGGACCATTTGATCATTTTGATGCACAAAGCATGCAACCAGGATAAATGCTCTCCTCTCCAAATATTGAGGGACAGAGTCAGAGAAAGGCATCCTGACATGCCAGTACTTTAAGTGATAGACAGAAGTCAGGAGGCTGACACTACTCTACAGCAAGGAGAAAGATCTGATGCGGGCCATCATCAAGACTGAGGGTGCTCTTAAGTACAGCGCTGTAAATTTCTAATGCTTATCTGGCCCATAATAAGTTTCTTCTTTCTTAGAGATCAGCCCTTTCAAAAAAAGGCTGCTGCCAGCCTTCACCTGGCTACACTGGCAACATCACGAGGAACATATGGAATTTAGGAGGCATGCAATGGATATTTGCAGGATGAAGAATCAATGGATGGCTTCATTAGAGATGCACTTTGTTTTCGCCGTGCAGCATGCAGGATCTTAGTTCCCTGACCAGGGATTGAACCTATGCCCCATGCTCTGGGAATATGGAGCCTTAACCACTGGAGCCAGGGAAGACCCAGAGGTACACTTTTTAAATACTATGATCCCCTCCTATATAGGCTAGATTAATTTTAATATAAAAAATAATTAAGTGATAGCAGAGTAACTGCTTATCTTCATCACTATTAAACATACTTTTACATCATTATGCTCTCAAAACAAATACTGTATAAAACCCTTGAAGGAGGAATACAGAACAATTACATTTTGGAGTTTCTTGTTTTCATGACCTAACTCAGCAACTGGCTTTACACTGTTGTTGACAGATCTCCTTTTCAAAATAATGAAGCACCACATTCAGAAGAAACTTTTTATTAGCTCTGCTAGTTCAGGTTTTAAGAGCCTCTTCATCAAAATGGAAATCATTATTTTTTAATTAGCAAGTCTTGGCTCTTCTTCCACCTTCATTCCCCCAATTTAATACAAAGAACTTTCCCTTTCCCTTATTAATCACTGTAATGATTATGTATTTTATGACTTGATAATAAAAATATTTTCAAAATCTGTTAGAATTGCATTAGCTGTTAAAAGGTATGCTATCTGTCCCAGAAAAATCATCATCTATGATACTAAACATCATACTTACTTATTCCTGAAGACTGAGGGGCTGATTTCTGCTTTTTAATTTATTGAAGTATAGCTGATTGACAATGTTGTGTTAATTTCTGCTGTATAGCAGAGTGATTCAGTTATACACACATATGTACATTCTTTCTCATGTTCTTTTCCATTATGGTTTATCACAAGATATGAAGGATTGTTTTCTAATAGTTACATATTAAGCAGTTGAATGGCTTTCTGTGTATCTTAGAGGTAAGAACAGAGATTTTACTGGAAAATAAATAGGTGAAGAGGGGAGAGGAGGATATTTATCAAGAGTGAACAAGTTGCAGATCACTGGTCTCTAAGATTTTTCCAATGCAAGAGAAAAGACTAAGTTATTTTCCTTAAAGTGCATACCTGTAAATTGAAAGTAAATGAAATAAACTATTGTAACTTTGAGAAATCAGAGTCTGTGAGGTCAATGATACCTATAGAATAGGTGGGACTTTTCCTAGCATGATAGTTCAGCTCTTTCTAAGATGACTGAGTGCAGACAACCTGTGGCACTTGGTTTAAAGTGGATTGTCCCTCTTTCCAAATTACCTCTACCCCTACTCTCCCAAGAGCCCAGAGCTCACCCAACATTCTAGAGCCTGGCATTTAGGGGCAGAGAATAGTTCAGAATTAGAGAGGTATTCTATAAGACAATTCCCATCTTACACATTGAATGAATAAAAAAAATAAGATTTGTTTTATTTAGGCTTTTTGTGTTATGTCTTGATTTGTGTGTTTTCAAAGAAGCTATGTCAAAAAGTCTTAAACTCCAAAATAAAGCCCTAGCAGTTCTGTTCCAAGAAGCATAGAAAGCTATTATTTCCTTTTGTCCATCAGTTTTCTAAAAATGGACCCTTCTTACTTCTAAACACATAGATAGCTCAGAAGAAATTCAGGGTGTTGGAAAAAGTGCATGGTTTAAGAGACACTCCACAATGAAGAGATCACTGTAATGGCTGGGAGTCTGTATTGCATCCAGAGTACTTGGATCGCTAGCTACACTTACAGTTCCTTTTTGAAAAATGGGATCAAAAGGCTCCTCGTCACAGGCTGTCATGCTTTGGACCACAGTGACCTGTAACTGGCCATGCTGGGCTGGGTAAGGTGGGGCAGCAGAGTCAAAGGCAGCCATTTGTCTTCATCTCAACCCAGTGAGAAGCTCTGTTCTGCATGGTGACCAACCAGTTGGCCAGGCCTTCTTTGGGGAATTTTGAATACAAGATACTCAGGTGACAATGAAGCTGACAGACAGACAGAAGGCAGTAAGTAGAAACAGGTGTAGTGAAATAAAAAAAAGCAAACAAGGGAGGGAGGAGAGAGCATGGCAGAAAGAAGCCAGTGAAAAAGGGAAAAAAATCAAAAAGTTCTAAAAACTGGAAACCTATTGTCTCCTAAATGACATCCTCATATTTCCCAAAGACTAAACGTGAAACTAGCAATATTTTTATAATAAAACTCCATCATCTGAGGCAACTCGAAAGAGTATAACAATAATATAAAACACCCTGAACAAAACAAACAAACAAACAAAAAAAACCCAAAATCTCCACTATTTTACCAGAGAGTTAGGAAAACAACTGTGTATTACAGAAAATATGGGTGAGTGTGTGAGACTGCAGGGCTGCTGGTAGACCAGCTTAAAGAGACCTGCACATCTGACGCGCTTCTCAGAAGGACACTTCTGACTCAGACCTATTGAAACTACAAACCTAAGATACCCCGGACCCCAAAGGTAGACAGGTTAAGCTCTCAGGCCCACAGGCCCGTTAAGTATGACTGGGATGACGACCTACCAGGACGGAATGCAAATGTAGAAGGAAATGAAAGCAAAAATGGGCACCTGGGCTTCCCAAGTGGTACGAATGATAAAGAACCCACCTGCCAATGCAGGAGACACACGAGACAAGGGGTCAGCTCCTGGGTTGGGGAGATACCCTGGAGAAGGATGTGGCAACCCACTTCAGTATTCCTCCCTGGAGAATCCCATGGACAGCGGGCTACAGTCCATGGGATCTCAAGAGAGTCAGGCATGACGGAAGTGACTGAGCACGCGTGTATACCCAGTGGAAGGTTTCCAACATCCCTGGATTTGATATTTAAAAAGTCCCAAGATAAGTATCCTACTTGGGTAAGCTCAGCAAGGCTCATGTGAGCACCTACAGGTATATATATTCTTGGGAGGGACGAGCGTTTACATTGTCTGTATTGCTTCCATTCTCAGATACTATCAGTGACAAAATAAGACATCAATTCCCATCCCCGCTTTTGCTGAGCTTTGATGTTTTTCCTTTTTAAAAAATTTTTATTTTATATTGGATTTACAATGTTGTGCTAGTTTCAAATACACAGTAAAGTGATTTAGTTATACATATACATAAGTCTATTCTTTTTCAGATTCCAATATAATTAGAGTTTTGAAGGGAACAAATAAAAAATTAAATGTACATATTGGTTACAAAGTTGTAACCACAACAGTTAAAAACCTACAAGAAAAAAATGCCTTAGATTTGAAGAAATACAGTAAATCTTGAAATGCTGTTTGTTTCAGAACTGATCCTAAACTCTCCTTTGGAAATTTCACAAGGTAAAAATACCAGTTGTTTAATTCAAGTTGTATTACTATGACAATGAATAAGGCTTCACTTATATATGAAGGTTTAGAAACCATACTTTCACTGATTTATAGAAATATGTCATTTTCCTCTCCACTTTCCTGCTCAAAAGTCCCACTGAAATTCTTACTGTTTTCAAGCAAGAGGAACGGAAAGGGGAAAAAAACCTAAGGAATGGTATTTCTTCATAAAACTCGGTACACTTGGGCTTTCTAAACTTCTACAGACTACTGCCTATCCAGCGTCAGGAGACCCTTAAAGATACAAAAATTGTTTTTCTTATTGGATTTCAGATATTAAACCTTCTCTCTCACAGGCACTGATCCTGTGATTTCTCTCCCCAGACTTGCACTGTGTGTGAATTTTGCAGGTGACCAGATGAGCTAGTTGGAGCAAGCCGCTGGCAGATAAAGCCAATTTTCCTCAAGTGAAAGATCTCTTTCTCAGGACTGCTGATGTCAGTCATGGTTCTGTCATTCTTTGGTCTCTGGGTCTTTTGTTTTTCAATCACTTTTCCCTTTTAGTTTTCAAAGCATTTCCCAGTGGAAGACTTACTGATGCCTGTAGGTGTTGTTTTCTTTTTCCCTCTCTCCTTTTTACCTCCGTCCTGATTGTCACTCTGTATGTCGAATTCTTTACCTCTTTCTGCTCAGTAGCATAATTTATCTTGTTTCCCTTCTTTCTAGTTCAAAATTGTGAATGCTATTTTTAAAACATTTTATTGCAGAACATGTTCATCAGGATTGATAAACTAGAAAAGAGACAAGAAAAACCTTATCTGTCACTTTACTTCATAAATATAAGCACTTTTCTATCCTTCCATTTCCTCCTAGTCTCCTGACTCATGCAAATCTTTTCCTATAGAGCTGTAAATAGGAACCTAAATCATTTTGCATACTCATTTTTCATTATTACTTTTGTGCAGAAAGTATTTTATTTTGTTATGAATTTTCATAACCATAATTTTATTGCCTGATTAATATTGCATTATGTGGATGAATTTTAATTTAAATATTTTCTTCTCTCTGGTTCCATTCTCATCAGGAATATAAGAGTATCCGTTTCTTTGAATAGTTTCCAGAATTAACCTCATGTCTCCCTTCCCTTCCTTTCTCACCTAGCTGCTTTCTTTCCAGCCTTCAAAAAAGCAACCATGAGATCTGTTGTTGCTACTGCTCCCTGTGTCTGAGGGTCTTTTCTCTTTTCACATGACAAGCTCTATTCCAAGAGGAAAAGGCGGACCTGAGACAGCAACCTGCTCAACCAAGTAAAAGGCTCCTGCTCAACCAAGTAAAATGATGGATGCAGGTAGCCTTGGAAGTAAATTGAAAACAGAAATGGGACTATTCCGTGATCTGTGAAATTTACATTTTTAAAGCTCCAGGAAGCAAGATTTGAATATTTTAGAATCTTCATTAAAGGAATATGAAACTGGGCGTTAGCATAGATGATGAAAAATGAATCAGGGTGGTGGCTGGAAAAAGAGGAAAGACAACTGCGTTAGAATCCTTAGGTTGCATTTCTCCAATCTCTGATGACATCATCTTGGATTCCAAGTTCCTCATCTGTGAGTGGAGGACCGGGAGAGGAAAGCCTCCAAGAGCCACTCTATCTTCTACAGCCACAGTACAGTCAAGTTAGAGACACCCAAAGGACTCATTCCTGGTCTGAGGGCCATGGAGCCTTAATGCCGTGCTTTGTATATTTTAGGGGCAGCTCGAAAACGAACACATAAATCATCCTCTTTAGATCACTAGCAGTAAAGACAAGGGATGGATTTCTTACGAGGCGGCTATGCAAAACAGTAAATTCTCATGGAACCAGAGCCACACATTTTTGAGATCTACTCTTAGGGGCTAAAGAAGAGTGTGTGGCCCAGCGTGGGGGCATAAAAATTGTTATTTTCCTTTCCATTTCTCTGGTGATATCCTTACATCTTCTGTTCTACTCTCCTTTGCATGCAGCATAAACATCAGCAGGATTTTAAAGAAAAGGGATAGAGCTTGTAATAAGAGGAAGGAAGTGGATCCAGAGAAAGGGGAAGAGGCACATTTAATGGCTTTGGTTTCTGATAAATATAAACCTACTCTTTTTCCTCCTTCCTTCCACTTTCTAACAGAGAGGCTGTTTGGGGACATGGTTAGGATTATATGCTAACCAGCTGATAGGATACAGGAAAAAGAAATTCTGAAGTATTTTGAACTGTCAATGTCTTTAGAAGTGCGTTAGAAAGTGTTAGTCGCTCAGTCGTGTCCAACTCTTTGTGACCCCATGGACTGTAGCCCACCAGCCTCCTCTGTCCATGGAATTCTATAGGCAAGAATACTGGAGTGGGTAGCCACGCCCTTCCCCAGGGGATCTTTCTGACCCAGGGATAGAACCCCGGTCTCCTGCATTGCAAGCAGATTCTTTACCATCTGGGCCACCAGGGAAGCCCCGTCTTTAGAAGGGGAATGACTAATTTTGTTCCCGGGGTCACGATCATCCACTAAAGAAAATGTCTTCCAAGTATTATATGAGGTTGCATCTGCCTTATCTTCCAAGAGAGGTAGCAGGAAAGAAGGGTTAGTAAAAGCCTGCTCTGCCAGGAAAACAGGGGTGAGACTGGAACATGTATAACAGGTTTTTATTTAATTCACATATTTCATTTAAAAAACTGCTTCATACTAAAAGATTAAACTGTTAATCTATTTTATTATTTATCTATTAAACTTTTAAATCTATTTAATACTATTTTATAGTATTATCTCTTTTAAAATAATAAAACTGTTTGCATTTCTTTTTGCCCACATTGAAACAGAAAGCAAGGCATCTAAATAAGTAATAAAAGAAAAATGACAATGTATGTTACATCAACTGGATAATTAATAAAAGTTAATTATTTAACCCAGGAACCAGAAGGAGTTATATTATAACTTGAACCTAAAGAAAGTACTACTCTTAATGAATATTAATTTCCACCCTACCTATTTTCGACTCATGACTTTCGATGACTTCAGTATTCAAGGTAACTTTTTCTCTAGGAAAATGTTTTACCAAAATCCATAAAACCTATCCTGCATATATACAGAAACCAACAACAAAGTTAGGTGAACCTGAATTGCGTACTGTGCCAAGCCTCACTTAGAGACCATCATAGACACAAGTAAGGAGCCTGGTGCCACAGCTGCCATTAACAGATAAGCAGGCCTATTTTTAAACGTCAGTCTATAAACAGTGGACCCACGTCACACAGAAGAGTGACGCTGGGGATGAGCTTTTGTGCTGGGAACAGAGATTTCAGTTCTGGCGCTGCCACTCCCTAGGCTGGGGCCTTGGGCCATCTCTTCAATTTCTGTGAGCCTCCATGAACTCACTTCTTAGGAAGTCCAAAAGGGAGGGGATATGTGTATATATATGGCTGATTCGTTTTGCTGCACTGTAAAAACTAACACGACATTGTAAAGCAGCTATACTCCAATGAAAATAGATTTAAAAATAAAATGGGCAGATTAATAACATGATCACATAGCGTTATGTGAGGTTTGACACATATTAAGGGCTTAGAAGAATGCTCACAACACAGAACCCTTACAAATGCCAGTTAATCATGTATTCACTCAACAAACAACTACTGAACACCTACTTTGTGCCAGGCACTGTTCTAGTCAGTGGTGATAAAGCAATGAACAAAACAGACCAAAACTCTTCCTCTGATGGAATATATATTCTAGCAGAAAATATCTCACAGTTAAGCAGCTTACCGTTATTTACTATTACTGGTAAACCACTGTGTTCCAATACCACCCAGGGAGGGGATACTTAGCAAAGTTTGGAAATGTTGATGGTTGTCACACTGAGGGAGCAGGACAGCTAGACTGGCATCTAATAGGCAGTGATGAAGGATACTGATAAGCATCCTAAAGCACGCGGATGCGCCCACAACAAAGATCTGTGATGTATGTGCTAAGTCGCTCAGTTGTGTCCAACTCTCCGCAACCCCATGGCCTGTAGCCTGCTAGGCTCCATGGGGACAGATCCATGGGGATTCTCCAGGCAAGAATACTGGAGTGGGCTGCCATGCCCTCCTCCAAGGGATCTTCCCAACCCAGGGATCGAACCCAGGTCCCCTGTATTGAAAGTGAATTCTTTACCAGCTGAGCACAAGGGAAGCCCAAGAATACTGGAGTGGGTAGCCTATCCCTTCTTCAGGGGGGGTCTTCCCAACCCAGGAATCAAACCACGGGGTCTCCTGCATTGCAGGCAGAGATATCAGGGAAGACCAACAAAGATCTGACCCCAAATGTCAACAGAGCAGAGATTAAGAAACTCTGTTCTAGAGGTTATATATGGACTCAGTTAATCCTTAACACAGCCCTATAAGATATGGATTATAAGTATTGTTATTTCTTCGTGTTTTATAGTAATCAATGGTAATGGTATTTTTAAAAAATTTTTTTGATGTGGACCATTTTTAAAGTCTTTATTGAATTTATTACACTACCACTTCAGTTTTATATTTTGTTTTTTTGGCCCCAAGGCATATAGGATCTTAGATCCCCTACCAGGGATCTAACCTGCACACCCAGCATTAGAAGGCGAAGTTTAAACGTACGTGTGTGTGTGTGTGTGTGTGTAACCTGCACACCCAGCATTAGAAGGCGAAGTTTAAATGTACGTGTGTGTGTGTGTAAATGTTCGTGTGTGTGTGTGTAACCTGCACACCCAGCATTAGAAGGCGAAGTTTAAACGTACGTGTGTGTGTGTGTCGCCACCTGGGAAGCCCCATCTGCATACGTATATAGAATATGTAAATATTAATATATAAGATTTATATAGTGCTACAAAAGTTACACAGGGATACACACACTTCAGAAGTGTGTGCACTTAAACTATGTGTGTGTGTGTGGTATGTGTGTGTGTGTGTGTCGCCACCTGGGAAGCTCCATCTGCATATGTATATAGAATATGTAAATACTAATGTATAAGATTTATATAGTGACACAAAAGTTACACAGGGATACACACACTTCAGCAGTGTGTGCACTTAAACTGTGTGTGTGTGTGTGTGTCTGTGGTGTGTGTGTGTGTGTCGCCACCTGGGAAGCCCCATATGCATATGTATACAGAATATGTAAATACTAATATATAAGATTTATATAGTGATACAAAAGTTACACAGGGATACACACACTTCAGCAGTGTGTGCACTTAAACTGTGTGTGTGTGTGTGTGTGGTGTGTGTGTGTGTGTGTCACCACCTGGGAAGCCCCATCTGCATATGTATATAGAATATGTAAATACTAATATATAAGATTTATATAGTGATACAAAAGTTACACACGGATACACACACTTCAGCAGTGTGTGCACTTAAACTGTGTGTGTGTGTGTGGTGTGTGTGTGTGTGTCGCCACCTGGGAAGCCCCATATGCATATGTATATAGAATATGTAAATACTAATGTATAAGATTTATATAGTGACACAAAAGTTACACAGGGATACACACACTTCAGCAGTGTGTACACTTAAACTGTGTGTGTGTGTGTTGCCACCTGGGAAGCCCCATATGCATACGTATATACAATATGTAAATATTAATATATAAGATTTATATAGTGATACAAAAGTTACACAGGGATACACACACTTCAGCAGTGTGTGCACTTAAACTCAAATGGCAGATTTTACAAAAACTGACTTCGAGTTCATTTTCTGACCCATAGCGGTACCCTGGTGCCATTTAGATTTTAAATTACTGGTATCTTGCCAGATTCTCGCTCACAGGCTTTAGAAGGTGATCTTTCGCAGCACATTTGCATTGACTGGGATGTCAGACAAGAGAGCAGAAACTCCAGACCAGGAGTCCAGAGCTCCAAGATGTCGCTTCATCGTTTCACTAGCTGTGGCGTCTTGCGGCAAGTTCCTTAATTTTGCCGGACATCACCGACACGTGGGGCAGTCAGGTCCCTCAGATCATGCGTGAAAGTGCTATGGGATGTGCAGTGAGGGATCACTCCAGCGACATGTACTGAGTGGTCTCTCCACACTGACTGACTGACTTCTCACTACAGCCTGGCGGGTGGGTATGCTGATCAAGGCGAGCTGAAGGAAACAGGGGCATGGAAAGGTGGCAGCCTGCCTTTGAGGTTACAGGCCAGGAAGTGGCAGATCACGGGGTCTCACCAGGCAGTGTGGCTCTGGACCAGCGTGGGCTGCTCTGGCTGAGGTCAGGACGCCCAGGAGGCTCTCCCAGGAGCAGTGCTGGCTGACCACTGCTCATCCTCCTCCCGATTCCCAAGGGTTGCTCTGCTCTTCATGCAGCCACATTCCTCCCCAGGCCTAACTAGTCAGCCACTTGGCTCATTCATCAAAGCAAAGAATGAAGTCTCTTTGTCTTTTTATTTATTGGAATATCATTGCTTTACAATGTTGTACTAACATCTGCTGTACAATGGAGTGAATCCGCTATATGTATCCATATATCCCCTCCCTCCTGAGCCTCCTGTCCACCATCCTTGCCATCCTACCCATCTGGGTCATCACAGAGCACTGAGTTGAGCTTCCTGTGCTACACAACATGTTCTCCCTAGCTACCAATTCCGCACACAATACTGTATATGTTATTACTGCTGTTCAGTCGCCCAGTTGTGTCCGACTCTTTGCTACCCCATGGACTACAGCACACCAGGCTGCCTTCTCTCTCACCATCTCCCAAGTGTGCCCGAGTTCACGTCCATTGCATCGGTGAAGCCATCCAGCCATCTCATCCGCTGATACTCTCTTCTTCTGTCCGTGATCTTTCACAGCATCCGGGACTTTTCCAATGAGTCAGCCGTTTGCATCAGCTGACCAAAATACTGGAGCTTCAGCTTCAGCATCCATCTTTCCAATGAGTATTCAGGGTTGATTTCTTTTAAGATTGACTGGTTTGATCTTGCTGTTCAAGGGACTCTCAAGAGTCTTCTCCAGCACCACAGTTTGAAGGTATCAATTCTTTGGTGCTCTGCCTTCTTTATGGTCCAGCTCTCAGAAACATAGATGACCACTGGGAAGACCACAGCCTTGACTATATGGACCTTGACTACGTGGAGATGGTGTATATATGTCAATCCTTATCTCCCAATTTGTCCCACCCTCCCCTTTCCCCTGTGTCCACATGTCTATTATTCATGTCTGCATCTCTATCCCTGCCCTGCAAATAGGTTCATCTGTACCATAAAGATGGAGAAGGAAATGGCAACCCACTCCAGTGTTCTTGCCTGGAGAATCCCAGGGACGGGGGACCCTGGTGGGCTTCTGTCTATGGGGTCACACAGAGTCAAACACGACTAAAGTGACGCAGCAGCAGCAGTACCAAAAAGACATGTTTACCCTGACGTTCACTGCTGCACTATTAAAGCCAGGACATGGAAGCAAGCTAAATGCCCATCAAGAGATGAATGGATAAAAAAGACATGGTACATATATATACTAGGATATTACTCAGCCATAAAAAGGAATGAAATTGGGTCATTTGTTGTGATGTGGATGGACCTAGAGTCTGTCATATAGAGAGAAGTCAGAAGGAGAAAAACAAATATCATATACTAACACATACCTATGGAATCCAGAAAAATGTGCTTCTTTTTTGGAATACTTTCTTTTAAGTAGGTAACTGGAGTACACAAAAGACACATTAATCCAATACAAAATTCAAAAGCGAAGAATAATAGACAGTGACAATTAATTTTCCTTCCTATCCTTGTCTCCCAGCTATCTGCTCCTTTCTACTAAGCTAACCACCATTTCTGGCTTCTTGTATATAATTCCAGAAATGTGCTATACAATATATATATTCTTTTTTGAAAGCAGATATATAATGTGTATTATACAAATCATACTATTTTGCAAACTGATTTTTTCACCTAGATTAATTTTGATAATCAGTCCATATAGAGTTCCCTCTATTCTTATTAGTGTCTGAAGAGTATTCTGCAATTTATTTAATCAATTTTGAACAGATAAATAGTTAGTGTATGTCTGATATTTAACAAGGCTACACTGGACATATTATGCATATATCACTTCTTACACTGCCAAAACATACTTAGGATAAATGGCTAAAAGTGGAATTGGTGAGTCAAAGGGTATGTGCCTTTTTAACATTTAACTGAAATAGCTAAATAGCTCTCCATAGGGGTTATATCAATTTCTACTTCCACCTAAAATGCATGAGATTAACATTTATTTTCACTTTTATTTCCATACTCAAACAATATATTAGAAAAATGTTTTCTCTTTGCCATTTGTAAGAAATTATATCTCACATTTTAAATTTACGTTTCTCTTCCTGGGTTTAGACTGAGAATCTTTTCATGTGTTTCAAGAACCAACTGTGTTTATTATTCTTTTACCTATGAATATTTTATTCATATTCTTATTCTGCTCAGTCTCATTTTTCTAATGAGTTGGTTTCTTTATCTTATGAAATTACAGAAGTGCTTTATCTAGGTGAGAAATAAACCCTTTGTCTATAAGCTGCAAGTATTTTCCCCCAGTTTTTTTATTTGTCTTTGTGGTGACATTTGGTTTGTAAGTAGGGTTTATTTTCTCAATTCTTTTATAGCTTCTGGGTTTATTTCGTACTTAAAAAGTATAAAATAATATTCCACTTGCAGAATATTAAAAAAATCCGCTAGTACTTCTGTGTCATATTTCAAAGTTTAAACCTTTGAAAGAGCAGAATTTATCTTGGAGGATCATAAGAATTCTGATTTAACTTTCTTGCTTCCTAGTTGTCACAATAATTCCTATCAACTAATCTATCCTTTCCCACTGATCTGAAATGCCAACTTTATTATAAACAAACTTCTCATGTTATTTGAATTCATTTCTTGACTTTCTCCTGATCTGACAATCAACAAACAAATACACAGATCGTTTTAATTACTGTAGCTGTCACATGCTTTACTATGTGGCAGAGCTAGCTGTCCCCATTATATACCCCATTTCCAGAATTTTGCTGGCTGTTCTTTAAGAACTTAGAATCACCAAGTGGTAATTTTGTTAGACTTATGTTATATTCATAAATTAACTTAGAGAAAACTGATACCTTCAGGGTGTTGAATCTTCCCATCCATGGACATTGTATGCTTCTGTGTTATGAGTCTTTCCTTCCCCCACTCTTTTGGCGAACTTCTATAACATTAAAATTTTTTTTCATACCTTTACTACATTGACTCCTAGAGTGAGCAATATATTCCTATCTGGCTAATGTCAGCACAAATAGGTCTAATTTCTAAACAGACATGGTATTAAAAACTATCAGCTACAGTGGAAAAGGTCAGTCTTCATTCCAATCCCAAAGAAAGGCAATGCCAAAGAATGCTCAAACTACCACACAATTGCACTCATCTCACACGCTAGTAAAGTAATACTCAAAATTCTCCAAGCCAGGCTTCAGCAATATGTGAACCGTGAACTCCCAGATGTTCAAGCAGGTTTTAGAAAAGGCAGAGGAACCAGAGATCAAATTGCCAACATCCGCTGGATCATGGAGAAAGCAAGAGAGTTCCAGAAAAACATCTATTTCTGCTTCATTGACTATGCCAAAGCCTTTGACTGTGTGGATCACAATAAACTGTGGAAAATTCTGAAAGAGATGGGAATACCAGACCACCTGACCTGCCTCTTGAGAAACCTGTATGCAGGTCAGGAAGCAACAGTCAGAACTGGACATGGAACAACAGACTGGTTCCAAATAGGAAAAGGAGTACGTCAAGGCTGTATATTGTCACCCTGCTTATTTAACTTCTATGCAGAGTACATCATGAGGAACGCTGGGCTGGAAGAAGCACAAGCTGGAATCAAGATTGCTGGGAGAAATATAAACAATCTCAGATATGCAGATGACACTACCCTTATGGCAGAAAGTGAAGAGGAACTCAAAAGCCTCTTGATGAAAGTGAAAGAGGAGAGTGAAAAGGTTGGCTTGAAGCTCAACATTCAGAAAACAAAGATCATGGCATCTGGTCCCATCACTTCATGGGAAACAGATGGAAAAACAGTGGAAACAGTGTCAGACTTTATTTTTTTGCGCTCCAAAATCACTGCAGATGCTGATTGCAGCCATGAAATTAAAAGATGCTTACTCCTTGGAAGGAAAGTTATGACCAACCTTGATAATATATTAAAAAGCAGAGACATTACTTTGCCAACAAAGGTCCATCTAGTCAAGGCTATGGTTTTTCCCGTGGTCATGTATGGATGTGAGAGTTGGACTGTGAAGAAAGCTGACTGCCGAAGAATTGATGCTTTTGAACTGTGGTGTTGGAGAAGACTCTTGAGAGTCCCTTGTACTGCAAAGAGATCCAACCAGTCCATTCTAAGGGAGATTGATCCTGGGTGTTCATTGGAAGGACTGATGCTAAAGCTGAAACTGCAATACCTTGGACACCTCATGCGACGAGTTGACTCACTGGAAAAGACTCTGATGCTGGGAAAGGTTGGGGGCGGGAGGAGAAGGGGATGACCGAGAATGAGATGGCTGGATGGCATCACCGACTCTGTGGACATGAGTTTGAGTGAACTCCGGGAGTTGGTGATGGACAGGGAGGCCTGGCGTGCTGTGATTCATGGGGTCGCGGAGAGTCGGACATGACTGAGCGACTGAACTGAACAGTTTTGTACAACATGTCATTCACTTTTGATTTGGTTTTGTTTATGCGCCCAGTTCTTGAAACCTTAGCAAACTCAAGAGTTGAAAACTTCACTATGACCATAGCCACATAACATACTTGTTTTAACTCCTTCTAAGAAATATTTTTCTCCCAAAATGTTTTAGCATGAATATAGAACTTATTAGATTTGTAAAAATCTTTGCTTCATGTTAGCTTCACCTTCAATTTTGGGAGTACATACAGTCTGCTGCTGCTGCTGCTGCTGAGTCACTTCAGTCGTGTCCAACTCTGTGTGACCCCATAGACGGAAGCCCACCAGGCTCTCCCGTCCCTGGGATTCTCCAGGCAAGAACACTGGAGTGGGTTGCCATTTCCTTCTCCAATGTGTGAAAGTGAAAAGTGAAAGTGAAGTCGCTCAGTCATGTCTGACTTGTAGCGACCCCATGCACTGCAGCCCACCAGGCTCCTCCATCCATGGGATTTTCTAGGCAAGAGTACTGGAGTGGCTTGCCATTGCCTTCTCCGACATACAGTCTAGTAAGTGTTATATTACATATTAACAGTTCTCATTAAACTAATACCCACAGACCTTACCTCCTAAATTCATTCCAGCTTGAAGACACTTCTGAAGTCTGCAGGCAGGACAATTCTTCCGCCGAATCTTATCAATTATGCAGTCATTTCTTCCCGCACACAAATAGTTGTGTTGCCCTGAATAAAATAATAAAGAACAATTATTAAAATAAAGACTACTATATTAACACAAAATACTAATATGTATAATCAGATAATGAAACATCCTCTTTCCTGCCTTAAAATCTCTTTGTCAAAAAAAAATAGAAGAGAAACATGATCTGTGAATACTATAGGCACAGGAATGGTCAGCTGAATACAGGTGAGACTTCAGGTTGCAGATGATAAGCTTAAAACTATGTTTACTTCCAACAGGTTTCCAAAGAAACAGAGCTGCACTCCCCACTGTTTGAATTTATTGGCATGCGCCCTTTCAGGAGACGGCGCACATTTCATCCAGACATCACCCAGCACCAAACTAAACAAAGGCCTTGCTTCAGCTTTTTAAAAAAGTGTACTTTATTGAAGTATAGTTGATTCACAATGTTGTGTTAGTTTTAAGTGTACAGCAAAGTGATTCAGCTATAAATCTATATACATTCTTTTCACAATCTTTTCCATTACGGTTTATCACCGGATACTGAACATAGCTCTCTGTGCTATGCAGTAGACCTTGTTGTTCATCCTTCCTGCAGACTAGTTTACCTCTGCTCATCCCAAACTCCCAGCTGCTGCTGCTGTTTAAGCTGCTCTGCCTGCTCCCATTTATACATGGCATTTCAATGGGAAGACTTTCAAATCATTTAACTAGAAATGTAGAACAATTTCCTTTTGCAAGTCAAACTGGTGCCAAAATCATTCAGATGTGGAATATGCTTGGAGGGTGGCATCTACTGGCAAAATGCTAAACTGTACCCTAGCTCTATTACTCATTTACATATCCAAATTAATATACAGTATTTACTGATCCTCCACTAGACATCAGCTCTGTTAGAGACAGCAATGAAACAGACAAAAGTCTCCACTCCCGTGACCTTTTAATGAGGGAAAGAGTCAACAGACAAAGTAATTAGGGACAATGGTCAACTGCTGGACAGTAACAGTGCTCAGGAGAAAACGAAGGCCAGGGCACAGAACGCGGTGGAGGCGAGAGGGTGTTGACATCCTAGAAAGAATGAGGGGAAAACCCCATTGGAAAGCAACTTTAAAATAAAGGTCTGGAGGAAAGGAAGGTGCTAACTGTGTGCACATCTTGGGGAGAAAATACAGCAGGGCAGAGGGAAAAGCAAACGAGGGTTGACAGGGGCGTGCGGGCACCTGGCATGTTTAAGGAACAGCCAAGTGTGAAAGGTGGAAAGAATCAATGAACACTACGAGGAGATGAGGAGAAGAGCTAACCTCAGTCAGACCCTGTAAGGCCTTATAAACCATGTTTAAGACGTCGAACCAGTGAGACGGGAAACCCCTGGTTTCGGGGGCTTTCAGATGAGAAATGACTTGATGAGGTTCATGTTTAACAGGACTGTTCCGGCCACAGCAAGAAACTGACTGAAATGGACTGAGGATAGAGTCAGAGGGAATGGGTCGCAGGCTGGCCCTCTTCTTCAGGGAAGGATGACGGGGGAGCAGCGATGAGACGTGGTCAGGCCCAAGATACACTCTGAAGGCAGAGCTGCTAGAATCTGCTGAGAGATCTGAGAACAAGGGGATCTAAAGAAGCATTAAGATTCTTGGGCTGAACAAACGGAAAAATGGAACTGCTGCAAATTCCAATGAGGCAGACGATTAAGAGCCACGGCTTAGGGGGAATTACTCTGGCTTGGTCTTGGACATGCTAAGCTTGAGACGCCCGCGAGGTACGTCAGTGCACGTATGGGGCGGGGTAGGGGGACAGTTAGACACAGAGACCTGGAGCTCAGGAGAGGTCCGGGCTGCAGATGTAATCAGCTTGTGGCCATTATTTTAAGCCATGAGACTGGATGAGATCATATGGAGACTGGAAAGGGGAGAGGTGTGAGGACTGAGTTATACGCCTCTGAAAACATGCAGACTAAGCAAACGGAGTCTCAGTGATGACTGCAAAGCAGGAAACAGGCTCCCAAAGCCCCTCCAACCCAGTACCACCACATTCCCTTGGTTGGTAATTACTAAGTAAATTCACAAAGCACTCAGTAGATATAACATGTATTGCTAATGGTATCAAAATAATCTAGAGCTCATTCTCAGTAACATTAAGGTAAATTTCAGTAATGATGATCACAATAAACGAACAGTAATAGAATAGGGAAATCCATCAAAGGGAAGAAATGAAATTCCATCATTATAATAATCTAGCGACTTCTTAAAAAAATGAAAGGCTCTCAGTCACTATAGGTAAGTGTAGATAATTACACAAAGGCGATCAATACCCACAGGAAAGACTAAAAATGATTTCACAATGCTGCACAATATCTTAAGAAGTTACCATAAAAATAAAATTTTAAAGCCTAATATAGCACTATTTTATTTGTTGCACAACAACCCTACGACACAGGTAAGGCCGTTAATACTGCTATTGTTCACAAGAAGAAACTCATGCTAGAACTGATCAGGTGACCTCCCCAAAAGGTTGAACTGGAAGCAGAATTCAGACAATGCTGCTGTGTCTCAAGGTCAGAGTCTTTTCTAAATGTCGATTTTGAAATATAATTTACTGGTGGTCCAACAGGATGCTGAATGCTCTTTGGAAAGAATAAGCAAAGGAACATTATTTGAATGAGGCATACTTTACATCACCCAGTATTTCCACTGGCAACCAGCATAATGTGCTTTTTATCATGGTGTGAAATTAAAGACAAATTTAGAACTTTCATCTCTAATGTACACTGAATTGAATAAACTTCAATGTCCAAACAAATACCTAAATGTAACTTTGGTTTCAATTCAAAAGTTATTTACTGGGGACCTGTTATGTATGCAAGGTCATAAAACATTTGCTTAAGGGGCTGGGGCGGTCTATGGTTCCTTTCATTTCTGAGAATCCATGATAAACTATGACAAAGTCTCTTAGCTGTAAGCATACAATAGTGCATAAGAAATGGCCACTGTCCAGCACACACACACTAGAAAACTTCCCTCTCTGGGTGTTCAAAAACAGACTTCTAAGAATTAGGATTGTACTATGGGGATTTCTCTTTAATGAACACCTTTAAAACATTCATGTTACTGTAAGAGCTGCAAAACATGTCCTTCCAATGCCATTCACATGTATATTACCATATGTGAAATGAATCGCCAGTCCAGGTTCGATGCATGATACAGGATGCCCGGGACTGGTGCACTGGGATGACCCTGAGGGATGGGATGGGGAGGGAGGTGGGAGGGGGGTTCAGGATGGGGAACACATGTACACCCGGGGCGGATTCATGTCAATGTATGGCAAAACCAATACAATACTGAAAAGTAATTAGCCTCCAACTAAAATTAAAAAAAAATAAAACAAACAAACAAATATCCTTCCACATACACTGAATTACTGTATCTGGTTTCTACCAGTCAGGAGAAACCAGAAATTGGTCACAATCACCAATTCATCTCCCATCCAAACAGGATGGGAGAGTTTAAAGGCCAGCTGTGGGGATGTCATACTAGTTTTATCTGTCATTTATATTTTTAAATCCGTAAACATGAAAGATTTGAATAACACCTATACAAATAGGCAATATGTGCCCCGTCCATTAATCTATATTGATAAAATAAACAACAAAATAAACCACAATGAAAATAAGAGAAAGCATTTAGAAGACTTAAAAAACTTTTGATCATGTCTTTTAAAAAACACTGTGCTCTCCTGGTATAAAAATAGCTAATCCAGAATAAGTCATAACCCAGGCTTCCGAAGGTAAGGAATTTTCTACTACAACGTTAACACAGGCCGGACAGTGGAGGCTTTGAATGACAAGTTAAGAAACTCATTTTATTCAGCAGGTGATGAGATTCTTGCTTACAGGATGTGAAGTCCAGAGCTGTATTTTAGAAACATTAATCTGAAGGTTATGTCTTAAGGAGGTAGAACAGAAGTAGCAGACACTACTACTTTCAACTGGAGGTTCTCTGAGATGGCCTCTATGCAAGTTAATAGCTCTACTTTAGTCAGAATATATAGCCACAGGAATAATCCTATGGATAAAGAATGTTAGTGGTAAAGGAAACAAAGATTTCTCATCCCACTTTTATGTCCGTTAGGGGAAGAATTTCAGTTTTAGTAGTAGAATAACTTGAATCAGATAAACCTCCTATAGAGGACAATTATAAGTGTCCACAAAAGGGGAGAGGAAAGACGTGAAGGCACTGGGGAGCAACCAAAAGCAGAAGCTGGAAGAAGACTGACCAGAGAACAAAGAGAACACCATAGACTGACTCATGTTTGAATGGATTTTCTCCCTGAGGGTCTTAGACTCTTATGTCCTACAGAGGAGGCTGAACGAAAACCAAGCAAAATCCTAGGTCCTAATTGCCAGAGAAGGCGGAGAACAGGCTTTGGGATGCTGTAAATGCGTGCCTGCTTGCTCAGTCATTTCAGTCATGGCTGACTGTTTATGACCTATGGAATGCAGCCCACCAGGCTCCTCCGTCCACGGGATTCTCCAGGCAAGAGTACTGGAGTGGGCTGCCATTTCCTCCTCCAGGGCTCTTCCTGACCCAGGGGTTGAACCCGCATCTCTTACGTCTCCTGGACTACAGGCAGACTCTTTACTGCTGAGTCACCAGGGAAGCCCCTTGGGGACTTTCAGTTCAGTTCAGTTGCTCAGTTGTGTCCGACTCTCTGTGACCCCATGAATCACAACACGCCAGGCCTCCCTGTCCATCACCAACTCCCAGAGTTCACTCAAACTCATGTCCACAGAGTTGGTGATGCCATCCAGCCATCCCATTCTCTGTCATCCCCTTCTCCCCCTGCCCCCAACCTTTCCCAGCATCAGAATCTTTTCCAGTGAGTCAACTCGTTGCATGAGGTGGCCAAAGTATTGGAGTTTCAGCTTTAGCATCAGTCCTTCCAATGAACACCCAGGATTGATCTCCTTTAGAATGGACCGGTTGGATCTCCTTGTAGGGACTTTAGGAACTACTAAAAACTGACGAGGGCTTCCCAGGTGGCTCAGTGGTGAAGAATCTGCTTGCCAAGCAGGAGACGTGGGTTCAATCCCTGTGTCGGGAAGATCCCCTGGAGAAGGAAATGGAAACACACTCCAGTATTCTTGCCTGGGAAATCCCATGGGCAGAGGAGCCTGGTAGGGCTCCAGTCCATGGGGTTGCAAAGAGTCACACATGACTTAGCAACCAAAATTGAAAACAGACAGTCCATAAAGGAGGGAATATCATGAGGTGTGGATATATTAACTCCTCTCAAATTTTCAGCTGACCTCTGAATTGAGCATGAGACTCCAAAGAGTCAAAGGGTGAAAGAATTTAATGCTTCAAACAGTTGAGCTACTATCAATCACAAGGAGAAAGAGTTTGAATCTCACTAAATTAGAAGGACTCAATCTTTCCATTTCCTTAGGCTTTCCATTGAAATTCTAGAAGGTCCCTGCCTTAGGAGGAAATAATGTATCCCAGGACTAAGGCATTAATTTTAGGGTTAAAGATATAACAAAAACAGACCATCCCTAGAAAACCATACAGCAAAGGCCCTGTAAGTTCAAAGTGATCTGTCAGTAATTTGACTACTAGAATAAAATTCAATTATCTTCAGAGAAATATAACAGAACCTGGAGTCTCCAGAATGTCTAGAATACAATAATAATTACTAGAAAAATACAAACCAGAGTCAAAAGAAAACTGAGTCAGTAGAAACAGACTCAGAGATGATCCAGAGTGTGAAACTAGCAGATAAGGATTTTTAAATTGATATTTTAGACAACACAAGAAAATATAAAAAAAGAAAAGAAAGAAATGAAAACTCTCAGAAGAGATATGGAAACTATAAAAACAAACTGAAATCAAAGAACTGTAAAATATACTATTGAGGACAAAACATTTTGGGTTGAAATTAACAATATATTGAACACAAAAACCAGTGAAATTAAAGATTTATAAATAGAATCATAAAAATTAAAGCACAAAGAGAAAAGAATTAAAAGATAAAAGAATAAGGTACTTGTGGCCTATGCGGTGGCATTAAGTAATTTAACATACTTGTAATAGGAGTCTCAGAAAGAATGGAGAGAATAGATCAGAAAATAATATATAGAAATTTCCAAATTGACTAAAACAATCATTTTAGCAAATGCCCCAAGAGATAAATACAAAGAAAACCACTAACGTACAACATAGTTAAATTGCTGAAAAACAAATATAAAAAAATTTTAAAGGCAGCCAAAACAATGCAAAAAAAAAAAAAAAACCCCACCAATTACAGTATGTAAAGGGGAATAAAGGTAAGCGTAAAAACTGATTATTTATAACAATCAAGGCCAGATAACAGCATATAATTATTTTTAAATTCAGTAGCGCCAGTGAAAACAATCCTCAAAATGAAGGTAAAATAAAAACATTTTTGGATAAACTAAAGTGAAGAGAATTGGCTGATAATAGAATCACATTATAAGAAATAAAAAAGAAAGTTCTATGCTAAAGGGAAATGATATCAGAGAGAAATTTGAAGTCTGGATGTACAAAAAAGAACTAGAAATGACAGACTGCTAAATTTCAGAGAAATTTTCTTTCTTTTCTTAAATTCAAAAGTCAAATGACTGTTTAAAACAAAGTAAATGTGTATTATGGGATTTATAAAATGTATGTAAGTAAAATACCTGAAAGCATAGCACAAAGTATAGGAAAAGATATAAATGAAATTCTACTGCTCTAAGTTTGTCACATTGTACTTGAAACGGCATAAATTATTCAGGGTAGACCATGATAAGAGTACATCTTATAATCCCTCAAGCAAAGATTTTCTTGCCCTGGGCAAGCAGCATCAGCATTACCTAATAATTTATCAGAAATTAAAATCCATAAAATCAATTTCAGACCCGCTAGTTCAGAAATTCTGGAGTGGGACCTAGAAATCTGTGCTTTATATAATCCTTCATGTGATTCTGATGTATATTAATGTTTGAGAAATACTACCATAAGCAGCCAGTAGAATAAAAACACCAAGTGTAGTTTAAGGGACAATAAAGATATAAAATGGCATACTAAAAATACTCAATCCAGAAAGGACAGAAAAGAAAAAACAGAGGAACCAGTAAAGGAGGAAACACAAAGCAAACTCTAGGATAAGACAGAGAAGTTCAAGTACAGAAACAGTTATACTAAATGTAAGCGATTTAAATATTCCAGTTAAAAGTCAAAGATGGTAGACTGAATTTTTTAAAAAAGACAGTACTTAAGTGTGTGTTATGATGCATTTTAAATAGAAAGGTACATATAGGGTGAATGTTAAAAAATGGAAAATATATTTAGAATGAAAAAATGTAAGCATAAGAAAGCGGATGTGGCTACACTGCTGCTCCTACTGCTAAGTCACTTCAGTCGTGTCCGACTCTGTGTGACCCCATAGACGGAAGCCCACCAGGCTCCCCCGTCCCTGGGATTCTCCAGGCAAGAACACTGGAGTGGGTTCCCATTTCCTTCTTCAATGTGTGAAAGTGAAAAGTGAAAGTGAAGTCGCTCAGTCGTGCCCAACCCTTAGCAACCCCATGGACTGCAGCCCACCAGGCTCCTCTATCCATTGGATTTTCTAGGCAAGAGTATTGGAGTGGCTTGCCATTGGTGGTAGTTTTCATCCCTTGTGAGACTTCAAGAGAAAAGTATCACAAGAGATGAAAACTACCACTCCTAGTTATTAAGCTGGGATATAAGCAGCCCAAATACCAACACACTCAACAGCAGAGTTTCCAAATTCATCAGGTGAAAATTGTCTGGATCAAGGCAAATAAAGGTTAGTCCAAAATCCTAGTTGGAGGTTTAGAAACCCTTCTCTCAGCAATTGATAGAACGACCACTATGTAGAAAACTAGTGAGGATACAGGAGACTTTCAAACATCGTGGATCAATTAACACTTAGGTCACATAACTGAACAATACACATGTTCTTTACAAGCACACATGAAGTATTCACTGAGACAGACATAGTCTGAGCTATAAAACAAATCCAAAATTCTGAAAGGACTGAAATCACCTACAATATATTTGCAGGCCACAAAGGCACCAAATTAGAAATCACACAACAAAATGATATATAGACAAGTCCCATACCTGATAATTAAGCAACGTGCTTCAAAAAACGTATGGGTCAGTGAAGAAATCACAAGGGAAACTAGCAAAGATTTAAAAAATGAATGATAACGAAAGCATAAAACTTATTAAATACATTTAAGCCGTCCTTGTAGAATATTTAGCTTCATAGAAGGAGAAGGGTTTAAAATTGATGATTCAAGATTCTAGCTTAAAAATCTAGAAAAATTAAAAATGAAAAGCAAATTAAATAGAAGGAGTGAAATTATAGTGTAGAAATCAATGAGAAAGAATAAAAGCAACAGAGAAAAATAAACCCAGCTAAAAGCTGGGTTCTGGCACAGATTAATTAGGCATCAGCAGACAGGCTGGGAATTCTGTTCCACGTGTACTCACCCTGGGCCCCAGGCTGATGGGAGCGGCCACCACAGTAAGTACTGGGAGTCAGGGCAGAGGAGCTGTGGAGTCTGACTTAGGAAACCCACCGCTCCAGCCTAGAGTGGCCAACTCACTCTTCACTGCTCAAACTTAGTCCAGTGACCTCACTCAAGCACAAGGGAGACTAGAATGGTAAGCTTACCTCTTGTCAGACTCAAGGAGCTGGAAATAAATGAGGAGTCTCACTGAAGACTACCTCCGTAAAGGGAGATGAGAACAGAAGATTCAACCTTCATATTACTTCCTCTCAGAAGTATTAAACTGCTTACATTATTGCTTTTTGGGGGACATATTTTAATGGATGAAGGTGAGGGCCCTTTCTATAAATAGCAGAACTTTTCAAAACATCACTGAGAAGCTACCAGCAACTAATGTATTTTTTAAGAAAGAAATCAACATCTCTGGCTATTTTATAATGAAGAATATAATCCAGTGACCACTCCACCCCTAAGTCCCGAAATCCACAACCTATTTTGTCAATGTCAGTACACTAATATGCATACATACTCAAGAATCTGTACCCCAAAAATGGAAGCTAAATAAAAGCTTAGAGGGGATCATTTTTCCTCCTAAATATTTACAGAAAGTTTGGTTTAGCTACCTGGTAGCAAGCACCATAATAGATACTCCAAAGGGGGAAAAAAATGCATATTTTTACAACATGGAGAAAAATAAAAGCTTAAAATAAATGGGATATGATTGAAAATTCCAAAATATTCCTTTAAAGTAAAACTTTTACACAAATGGACTGAGCGTCCATCCGCAGGCACTAAAGCACTCTATGAGAAACACTATGGAGTATTAGTCTACAAACTAATTGAGAAAGTAGAGATAGGGTACAAACAGTATCCTGCTTGACAAACAGAACTTCTACGTTCATTTGCAATGTTGTATACAGACACAAGCCTGCAGTGATGAATATTCACACAAGACCTACTGGCTTATAAGGCATTGGTTTACAAAAGACCCATATAATACACAAATCATTTCTGTCCCATCTCCAGCACCATACCTTTCACGTACAACAATTTAGAGGGGAAGTGTAGACTTCCCCTCTACACACATAAGAGTTTAGAAAAAGACCTCTGACGGCTTGCAAGAAGGCAGTAGAGGATTCTGTGAAAGGTAGAAATAGCTTAAAGCAGGGTCAGAATCCCAAGCCAGGTACATGTGCCTTCTTGGTGTCCTAAGTCTTAAATACTTTTCCTGAAAGGTTCACATCACCCTCCACTGACACTGGTTCCGTTCTGTTCAGTCGCTCAGTTGTGTCCGACTCTTTGTGACCCCGTGGACTGTAGCCTACCAGGCTTCTCCATCCATGGGATTCTCCAGGCAAGAATACTGGAGTGGGTTACCATTTCCTTCTCCAGGGGATCTTCCCGACCCAGGGATCGAACCCGGGTCTCCCGCATTGGAGGCAGACGCTTTAACCTCTGAGCCACCACACACTGGTTCAGTTCAGTTCAGTTCAGTCGCTCAGTTGTGTCCGACTCTCCGCGACCCCATGAATCACAGCAAGCCAGGCCTCCCTGTCCATCACCAACTCCCGGAGTTCACTCAAACTCATATCCACAGAGTCGGTGATACCATCCAGCCATCTCATTCTCCATCGTCCCCTTCTCCTCCCGCCCCCAACCTTTCCCAGCATCAGAGTCTTTTCCAGTGAGTCAACTTGTCACATGAGGTGGCCAAAGTATTGCAGTTTCCGCTTCAGCATTAGTCCTTCAAATGAACACCCAAGATTTATCTCCTTTAGAATGGACTGGTTGGATCTCCTTGCAGTCCAAGGGACTCTCACGATTCTTCTCTAGCACCACAGTTCAAAAGCATTAATTCTTCGGCGATCAGCTTTCTTCACCGTCCAACTCTCACATCCATACATGACCACTGGAAAAACCATAGCCTTGACGAGACGGACCTTTTTTGGCAAAGTAATGTCTCTGCTTTTTAATATTCTATCAAGGTTGGTCATAACTTTCCTTCCAAGGAGTAAGCGTCTTTTAATTTCATGGCTGCAATCAGCATCTGCAGTGATTTTGGAGCCACCAAAAATAAAGTCTGACACTGTTTCCACTGTTTTTCCATCTATTTCCCATGAAGTGATGGGACCAGATGCCATGATCTTCGTTTTCTGAATGTTGAGCTTCAAGCCAACCTTTTCACTCTCCTCTTTCACTTTCATCAAGAGGCTTTTGAGTTCCTCTTCACTTTCTGCCATAAGGGTGGTGTCATCTGCATATCTGAGGTTATTGATATTTCTCCCGGCAATCTTGATTCCAGCTTGTGCTTCTTCCAGCCCAGCGTTCCTCATGATGTACTCTGCATAGAAGTTAAATAAGCAAGGTGACAATATACAGCCTTGATGTACTCCTTTTCCTATTTGGAACCAGTCTGTTGTTCCATGTACAGTTCTGACTGTTGCTTCCTGACCTGCATACAGGTTTCTCAAGAGGCAGGTCAGGTGGTCTGGTATTCCCATCTCTTTCAGAATTTTCCACAATTTATTGTGATCCACACAGTCAAAGGCTTTGGCATAGTTTTGTTTAAGAAAACAATTCTGTCCAGTAGGGCTCAGGGAGCTTCAGCCACTCATCCATCTGTCGCACCAGTTCAAGGTACCTCCTGCCTGAGGGAGTGGTTACTTTTAGGAGAAAAGGAAGCGTTTCTTGAAAACAGAAAGCTGCCAAGGTTAGAGTAAATTTGGATGGAGCACCAGGAAGATTAGTTAGTACAATATTAATTTACAGGGAAACAAGTACTCATATCAAAGGGGAAGTACTTACAGACTTAAAAAATCCAAAATCCCAAACAACCAAAGTTGAGTTCAAAAATTTTAAAAAGTATCAATTTTCCTGGTTTTTCAACTATGATACTGCTTTTAATTGTAGAATAATTCTTCTTTTTTCAACAATGATATTGCTTTTAACATTATTTAAACTTTATTCTTTAAAAAGTTACCAAACCCAATACAGTGTCTTTTAAAACTGTCAATTACTTTGAAATCAAGAACCAAGCTTTTGTTATACTTGGGCTGATCCCCTATGAGAAAATACAGATTGTATAACACAGGTATCTTGCCTCAAAACATCACAATGCTAGAATGGAAAAGGTGGAGACATGGAAGGCAGTAAGGAAAAGACACAGGCGGAAGAACAGGACTTTGTAACCAGATACACCTGGGTACCAATCCTACCTCAGTCAACAGGGAACTATGAGCTTCTTTGCCAAAAACAGTTGAATGGCTCTGAACCTCAGTTTCCTGATCTATGAAATGGGCACAGTAATGCCTACTTTGTAGGTGTTGTGCTAAGCCACTCAGTTGTGTCCGACTCTTTTGCAACCCCACAGACTGTAACAGTCCATTAGGCTCCTCTGTCCATGGAATTCTCCAGGTAAGAATACTGGAGCAGGTTGCCCTTTCCTCCTCCAGGTGATCTCCCAACCCACAGATCAAACCTGCTTCTCTTACCTCTCCAGCACTGGCAGGCAGGTTCCTTACCACTAGCACCACCTGGGAAGCCCTACTAGGTTGTTAGATGGATTCAAATTAATATACATAAACAAGAAGTGCAATGCCTGGCCTGAGGTAAGGACTCAGAATAAAAAGGTGATAGTTATCATCCATCATTCATTTGGTTAGCTCAGTCTTTAAAAAAAAAAAAAAAAAGGGTGTGAGATAATCCAAAGAACAAACACAGTCAAATCTTAGTTAAATATAAGTAAGTAAAGAATTTCCTGTTGGAGTAAATATGACCACTGAATTAGGAAGGCTTCTAGATGAAAAGTGTCCACTTGAGACAAGACAAATACTACTCCAATCTGATCTCATCTTCAAGCCTTAACGTCTTCTAAAGGCTGGCAAGGATGTGAGAATGGAGAACTGTACCCTTTAAGGTCAGCAGAGGACAAAAGCCGGGACTCTCTGAGCTGTTTGCAACTCAGCTAAGAATTCTAGAGCAGTGCCCCAAACTGTAAGAGTTGTGTAAGATGCTGGAAAGTTGTAACTCCCTTGAATTATTGTTCCTCTTCTGCCCTGTCTGTTTTCTGTTACGACTTAATACCCAAACTCAGTAGGCACACATGTTCAGGGGCAGATGAAAGGTGAATCTGGGAGACTGAACTCCATCCTGCCTGGTAAGGATAGCAGATACTTAGCAGCAAGCAAACTGAGAATAGAAGACCCTCCAGTTCAGTTCAGTTCAGTTGTTCAGTCGGGTCTGACTCTTTGCAACCCCATGGATTGCAGCACGCCCTGTCCATCACCAACTCCCGGAGCTTACTCAAACTCATGTCCACTGAGTTGGTGATGCCATCCAACCATCTCATTCTCTGTCATCTCCTCCTTCTCCTACCTTCAATGTTTTCCAGCTTCAGGGTCTCTTCAAATGAGTCAGATCTTTGCAACACCTGGCCGAAGTATTGGAGTTACAGCTTCAACATCAGTCCTTCCAATGAACATTCAGGACTGATTTCCTTTAGGATGGACTGGTTGGATCTCCTTGCAGTCCAAGGGACTCTCAAGAGTCTTCTCCAACACCACAGTTCAAAAGCATCAATTCTTTGGCGCTCAGCTTTCTTAATAGTCCAACTCTCACATCCATACATGACTACTGGAAGAACCACAGCCTTGACTAGATGGACATTTGCTGGCAGAGTAATGTCTCTGCTTTTCAATGTGCTGTCTCGGTGGGTCATGGTTACTATCACTGTGCTATTGCTATTGTCACGTGTTACTGCTGTCTTCATCCATTATTCCATATTATCTTTATTATCTCAAGGGACTAGTAACGAGTCTACCTGCAAAGAAGACTTAACCTTCAAAAGCTTTCTAAAAAAAAAAAATTAACTCTTACTCAGACCTCAACTTGTTAAAACCAGAAAAGAAGAGCTACTCTGGTTGAAATGAATGCCAGGGAGGCTCCCTGGTGCTGTCCTCCACTTTGTACCCAGCAGTGATCCAGGGGGCACCCCCTGGACCCCAAGGTCTCCTCTAAACAGCCACTCAGGGCCATGAACCCAGTCTGGACAGGGATCCTTCTGAATCACACATCTGATTAGCTCATCCTTTTGATTAAAGGCCTTTTCAGGCCCTTCACTACTTAAACTCTTAAGTCCAAACTCTTACATATTCAAAGTGACACTGAGCCTCTGGAGCTCAGAGAGGGGAGGTAGGTAGGCAGGGCTCAAGGATGTGCTGAGCAAAACTGACTGCCATTTGGGGAAAGGCAAGCCCAGTGTGCATCAGGGGCATCTGATACAGTAACACTGCGTCATTATCTTCACTGGTGTTTTTACTATTGGTGTTTTACTATCATTATTGGGGTTAACAACAATGCATTTCGAGGCTTATTTTAAGAAAGTGGACAAAGTCAGAAGATCAATCACTGTGCATATCTGTATTCCACTTCATAAGGACAGATGTGTAGGTCAGTCCTGTATCACAAACACCATCCTTAGAGAGGTCCTACGGCTGGCTGACCCAGGCGGACGTTCGGCCCTAGTTTGGGACAGCACCTGTGAATCATCGTCCCCCTCCCAGCTCTTTTTGACCTCAGGAAGGAGTCCTATTTTTGCTCTTCTCTGGCTTCACTAATCTCATATTTAGCACCATCCATGGGTACGCACACCTCTTTCAGGTCCCTAGCAATGTCTGTGCCTCTAACCACATCATCTAGGAACTACTCCATCTCCTTTTCTTCCACCTGGGAGCTATGCGAGGCTGATAATCAAGACTGTCCCCTTTTACCAAGTAAAATACTGAAGTTCTCAGGTCAGATCAGATATGGAAAGAACCATGTTCTAGAAGCCTGAAAAATAACAAAATACCTTTTGGTGGTGGAGTTTAGTCGCTCAGTCGTGTCCAACTCTTTATGACCCCATGGACTGTAGCCCTGCTAGGCTCCTCCATGGGATTCTCCAGGCAAGAATACCATGGTTGCCATGCCCTCCTCCAGGGGATATTCCCAACTCAGGGAAAAAAGCTGCGTCTCCTGCTTGGCAGGGAGATTCTTGACCACTGAGCCACCAGGAAAGCCCACGAATATCTTTTAGAATCTTTAAAGAAAGAGGCACGGAGAAGGTGGTTGAACTCAATCTTAGGAGCAGGCATTTTACCAGGCAGAGAATAAAACTGATTTTCAACTGAACAGGACGCCCCAGATTCTACATCTTAAAAAAAAAAAAAAGACTTCTCATCACACTGAATATTGCTATCTGGCCCTGCCTAGCATGCCAGGTCCTTTCCCATCCTCCCAGATAAGCTACGCCTGGGGCCTTAGACTGGGCATCCCAAAGGGGATGGCCTCTGCCTCTGCCCCCAGACCAGTGTTTCCTTCCAGGCAGAGGCAGCTCCATGGGAGCCACACCTAGGGCCCCCCTCTGTCTGCCTTACTCTCTCTGCCTTGACTAGTGCATCTGAGAAGAAGGTCTGACTTGCCTGCTTCAGCACCATTCTCCTCCTCGTCAGGAGGACCCCCTCGGGGAGCAGACACGGCCTCTAGTCCTGGGGGCCCTGCCAGTGCTGCTGCCTGTCCCCGCATCTAAATCTGGGACACAGGCAGGATGGCCCTCCCTCAGTTTTTTTTTTTCTCTTACCATTAAGCCATATCCTTCAACTTATTTAAAAAAAAAAAAAAGTTGCTATTTTCCCTTCCACCCACCACTTCTTTAATTTTCGGTTTGCTCAGAATCCAGGTGGGGAAAATGCAGGGCTATTTTGCAGGTCCCTTCGAGATGATGAAAGAACCCCAGAGAGAGGCTCTGAAATCCAGATCTCAACCACAGGGACAGACACCCGGTGGCCTCCCAAGTGCAAATTCTGCACCCAGGATTTCATGGTCCCCACCGCCCACCTCCTGGAAAGCCTGCTTCAGGATCTCTGACCCCCCAGATCCACAGCTTCTTCAAAGGCAGGCAACCCAGTGGATGCAATCGCTGCGGGAATCCACGTTAGGGTGGAAATTCTTGATGACAGTTAAGGCAGATTTTAAACCCTTTTCTGTTGTTGTTTTGTTTCCCTTAAAAAAAAACAAAAAACTGTCAACTACATTCCACCACAGAATCTTGTTTTCCTTTAAAACCTATTTTCATGCTTACTGTGCTACCTGAAGTGTAATTTTCTTTTTCACACCTTGAAGCTACCAGAGAATTTAACTAAGAGGGACAGTAACATGAAATAGTTTAATATTTATCAGTCTCTGAATGAAATATGGCTCAATAACTGTGCTATACGCCCGAAGCCGTGAGCAAACAAACCTGATGGTTTTGTTGTTGCCATTCCTTAAAACAAAAGAACATAAGCATTTTAATGGCAAACCAAACTGTTCAAGAATCCTTTTCACTGAACTACCCCTGATGGAGGCTTTAGAATAACCAGATCTTATATACTTTTCCAAACACGTCATGCATTTTCAGCCTCAGAAAGGCACTTTGACCAAATTCCTTTCAAAATGAACTTCTTGCTTAGATCTCCTTTTCATATTTAGAAGTCAGAAAGAGAAAAACAAATACTGTATATTAAAGCATATATACGGAATCCAGAAAGATGGTACTGATGAGCCTATTTTCAGGGCAGCATTGGAGATGCAGACACAGAGAAGAGACTTATGGACAAGGGCGGGGGAGAAGGAGGGGGTGACGGGAATGGAGAGAGTAGCATGGAAGCAGACCCACTGCCATATGCATCTGCTGGATGACTCAGGTGACGCTAACTGGGGCTCCGTGATGACCTGGAGGGGCGGGAAAGGGTGGCAGGAAGGCTCAAGAGGGAGGGGATGTACACACACCTATGGCTGATTCATACTGATGTATAGCAGGAATCAATATTGGAAAGCAATTATCCTTCAATTAAAAATAAAAATTAAAACGATCTCCTTTTCACGTTCAGAGGTCCATTTGTTGTCCAGCTGGAGGACTTCTTTTTTTTTAAAGCAGTCGACAACTGCCCAGCAACAGCAGCCTGTGTTTGCAGTCACTATTTTGGGCTACATCACATGACACTTACATAACCTTGTTTAACTGCTCTTGAACTGGTTGGAACAACCTGGGAAACAGATTAGGGCAGTCCCAGCAAATTCCCGCATAGCAGATTCTGATGGGTGAGTTCTCATCCCCCAACCCCACCCCCATCTTATAATGTTGCCTGGTGAGCCAGAGGGTGTCCAACAAGAACTGGTTACTCATTGTTCGAGCCAGCTAAAACATTTGATAATTAACTTCCTCTGCTCAGTTGAAACCAGTCTGGTCTGCCCATAATAAACCAATGAACAATGATCCCCCACTGCTGAGCTTTATGAGGGAGCCTGGATTAACAGGCTTTAAAATGCCAGAGGGGGGAAAAAAACTCACTTGAGAAGTAAGTACAGGTTGCCTTTGCCACCTTTAAACGCAGATCTTTTGAAGCTGTGATCTGGGGAGCCTAAGATTTTAATTTAGAAGTCAGAATGGACTAATATTTTTTCCCTGTAGTATTATAAGAGTTCTTCCCATGTGGGTCAGCACAAGATTCCCGGATAAACATTTTTCTCAGTGTGAAAGGTGTTAGTTTTTCATTAAAAAAAAAAAAAAAATATATATATATATATATAAAACTTCTAATTATCATGATTTAAATTTTAGACCTGCTGCCTATTTTAGTAAAAGATAATCAAAGAAAATACTGTACGACAAAAGCCAAGTGCTATATGCTTTTAACCCTGAGAAACATGTTATTATGATGTGTAATAAGAAAAGACAAGTAATTTATCACCATGGAACAAGGAACATTTTTTTCTTCAGGAGGCATGACTTGCATCCTACACATTTAATAGTAGGAATTTAACCTAGTTGTATTTGACTACGCAAAAACATCTGTTATCTAGATACACTAAAATGCTATTCAGGGCAGTGGGCAGGGAACTAACATTTGTTGAATTCCTATTATGTGACAGATGCTTTCCCAATCATAATTTAATCTGTGATTTAAAATCCTATGGGGAGGAGGCCCTGTGAGATTGGTCATATTCTCTCCATTTTGTCAATAAAGACACAGAAAGGTTAAGTCACGTGACTAGGGGCTTCCCTGGTTGTCCAGTGGTGATGAATCAGCCTGCCAATGGGGAGACACCAGTTAGATCCCTAGTCTGGGAAGATGCAAAATGCTGCGGGGCGACCAAGCCTGCGCCCTAGAGCCCATGCTCCACAACAAGAGAAGCCCGCGGACCACACCAAGCAAGTAGCCCCCCGCTGCTGCCCCGAGAGAAAGCCCACAGGCAGCAACACAGATCCACCACAGCCAGAAATAAATAATAAGCAAACAAATAAACAAAAAAAATCTAAATCACGTGACCGGCTTAGCTGGGATTCATACCTGGAATTCTTTTGTTACAGCACTTGTTCTTTCTATGGCTTCATACATATTAGAAGTATCCTTTAGATATTTATACCGAGAGGGTCATACAGAACAGAAACAGAATCTCTGCAGTGGAAAACACTTAGGCTGCCTTGTAATGAGTAAGTCTTACATGAAAAAATCACTAACCACTCTGACAGATGGACAAAAAACTGCATGAAGATAGGCATCCCTGCAGTCCAAGCCTCAGCTGAAGTATGCTGAGGATGGCAAACTTACACACTGTGTAATCCACCTCTTCTTGCCTGATCCAAACATACCTCTAAATCCCAGACTTCAAAGCATACACGTGCCCAGCCCTATGGCACTGAAAACTCCTGTGTGCTAGGTTTTTCGTGATCAGATTTCATTCATTCTGTTGGCTGAGAATAAGAAAGGCAGGACAGGATGATGAACCCAATCCTAAGAGTGGGCAGCAGCCATGAAAAAACAACAGACAGCATGAGACATAATTGAAGAAGACGAATGCTTGCTGTGTATCTATATGCTTCAAGCTCCCTGTCTGGGAAAGTTATATGCTCTTCTTATTTAATGTTTATGATAACCTTCCTAATAGGCAATACTATCCTCCTGTCCTGGACAAGGAAATAAGTTAAGCAGCTGTCTTCAGAGCTTCACGTGGCCAGAGGCGATACCGGGACTCAAACCCGGGTCTTACAAGAACCCGTGCTCATCTGGCAAATCGTGCAGAAGCAATCTGGAAACCTCAACATGCACAAAAATATCTCAGTGTGCTTTCTGAGAAAGCTTTGTGCTTATATATTATAACTTTGTACATTTCCTCATTTGAATAAATTGCTTTAAATCAAAGAATTTCCCATTTAGAGGACAGCTTAGTCCTTACAGCCAAACTTCAGGACAAGGAAGCCTGTTAACTGCATTAACAGTTCCTAATGGGGCTGGGAGGCAGAAACATGTGGCGAAAATCCAGACTCTGTCACTTATCAGCTGTGTAACATTGAGCCAGCCATTCAGTCTTGTATTTTCTCACCCATAAAGGGAAAGGAACAAAACTGATCTCCCAAGGGATTATCAAGAATAAATGTGGTGGTGTATTTAAAAAGCCTAGCGCCATGCCTGAACAGAAGCTTCTGGTCTTCCCCAAGGTCATGCCCTTAGGGATGGAGATCAGGAAGCAGAGTACTGCTCTTGGTGCAGACTGCTGGGTCCAGCTGGTCTCTCCAAACCCTGACTGCAAGACCCGGAGTTAGCCAGCCTCATGAAGCGTTAAGTCTCCCCATCTGTAAAATGGGGGCAATAATGAAGCCTGTCTGCTCAGGGTGCATTTAGCCCTGTCCACTCCAAACTTGATTTTGAGCAGCAAGGATCCAGTCCCTCTACTCTAAACCTGGCATCTCGGAGTTAAGTCGCTTTTCTTCTAATTACGCTTGTGCTTTAGGTTCACTTTCTGTTACCTGGGTTTATGCCTCCTTCCCATATGTCCCACTGCCTATTCTGTAGCCTGCACTGTACCCCCAGCTCATACATACTCAAATTCCTGCAGGGCTTCCCTGGTGGCTCAGATGATAAAGAATCTGCCTGCTATGTAACCTGGGTTCCATCCCTGGGTCAGGAAGATCCCCTGGAGAAGGGAATGCCCACTCCAGTATTCTTGCTGGAGAATCCCATGGACAGAGGAGCCTGATGGGCTACAGCCCATGGGTTCCAAAGAGTTGGACATGACTGAGCGACTAATACTTTCAAATTCCTATAACCCTGGTTCCCTCTGAAGTCCAGCTGAAGACTGGGGCTCTGACACTTGCCTCTCCCAAGAGTCCACCTGTCCGTTGATGAACCCTAAGACCACTACCGATGTCTTGTCCAGATCACAGGGGTCTCTGAGCTGTGCCTCTGGACTGTGCTTCCTTGCAGCCACGAGCCTACTGTGTTCCCCTTTGCCTGGCAAAGTAATAAACCTATTCTTTTCCACATCACCCAGATCCCTGTCTTTAAAATTCAATTCGGCATCTGAGCACAGAGGCTGAGTTTTTTTGGCATCATTCTCTCACTGGACAAGAGTTTCCCAGCCCTCAGTTTTCCTACTGGGCCTCATGTCCTAAGACAGCATGGCCTCTCTGTTTCCCATCCTCTTCTCCTCAGAGGAGGGTCTGGTAGTCAGTCTAGAGGATGGTCCCTTTTTTGCTATCAGAGAATGAAAGTGGGCACAGAGAGGACTGCTTTGCGGGGGATGCCTGACTAATCCCGACTCTCTTAAAAGAATTTTCTCCAGCAGTGTTTGGACCCAAGCCCAGTGCATCATAGCAAGGTAATTTGCAGGACTTCCCTGGTGGTCCAGTGGTTAAGACTCTGCACTTCCAACACAGGCGACATGAGTTCAATCCCTGGTCAGGGAAGATCCCATATGCTTTGTGGCCAAAAAATTAAAAAAATTAAAGAAAAAAAAAGGTAATTTGCTTCCCCACTGGTCAGTGTCCCTATGCATACTCCTAATGGGAGAAAAAGAACCAGGGTCTGAGGCCAGGTTGAGGCTTGGCGGTAGTGCCCATCTGAGCTACTTTCCCTGAGACCTGTCTGTCGTGGCTGCTGTGCCCTACGTGGTCCCCATTGCTTACCCCTGTATCCTACATGTGGCTTAAGCTCCGCAAACATGGGTAAAACTCCAACACTGTAACTGTCTACCTGGATTCTTCCTCTTAAGCCCTGCTCGTCTGCTCTGCAATCTCCGAGGCCTCACATCATCCATTTTCCTGGACTGAGCCTGGGGACTGCACGCCTCTCTACGCTCAACCTTTTCAATCTATCCTAAGAGGTGTTAGAAGCATACGGTCATGCTGTGAGCATGAAGAAACTCTAAGCTATAACAAGGGCAAAGCAATCATGATGTGGTTTTTAAGCCTTTATTATCCACAAGTACCCAAAAATTATGGTGTTACTATGTTCAGTGTTTTCATACGTAAGTTCGTCTGCAATATCTGTAAATCACGACCATGCTGGTTACTCTGGTCCAGTTACAGCCTTTCTCCGTCCCTTCTCTTCTGTGTAAAGTGTGGCCATGGCATTAGACGGTTTCCATGGTCTCCGTCCCTCTCTCTTGGCTTCTATGGTCCAAAAGAACAACTGCTGACGGAAAGCTATAACGCCAGCATTAGAATGAACAGGCAGGAAGCAGGGCAATGGAGACACGCCCTGTGGCCTGTGTAAATACAGAGGGTGCCTGGCAAAGCCGACCAAGAGCAAACTGCTACAGACAGGAGAGGGGCCTGCAATCAGTATCCTTATTCCACATAAGAGTCTTAGCATTGCAAATGAGTTAAAAGAATTCAAAAGCAGTCACTATGGCCTTTGATGAGAAGGGCAGTCAAAGATACGGGAGGTTACTTTTATTTTTGAAAAATAACTTCTAAGGAAAGTACTTCAGGAGATAAAAAAACCAACAAGGTTGTAGGCATTTGTGTACAGGTATCTATTCACACATATATTTTAAGTAACTGCAATAGGGTTGAAAGTTAAAAAGACATCAAACTACAGTCCTGAAGCTCTGTTCTTAAAAAAAGAAAAAAAAGCTAAACATTTTTATTAGGTATTCCATGATGAAAAGAAAAATACAGAAATGGAAGGGTCACTCGCCTTTTCTTCCCTGCTTGCTAGTCCTAAAATTTTTAAGGAGACTATTTGTTTATGTATTTATATATACATCTATGTGCTTTAGTTTCTTTAGAAACTAAAAAAATTGATTAAAAAAAAGAATTGTTGAGAAGTCCAGCAGTACTATTTCAAGTTAAAGAAAAATGAGAGATTATTATACTTGATGAGCTGTGGTTTTGCTGCAAGAGTATTAAAGAAAAAGGTACTGTGGTTAACACCTGAGATCAAGTTCTGTGAGATAATGTGCCTCTAAGAATTAGGATGGTGATAAACAAAATACAGCTTGTAGGCCAAAAATAGCCTAGTTTTTCCCAGCTCTGAATTCCATCTGTCAAAATAAGGTGGATGGCATTCACCAGATACCAGCAGTATGAATGTAGCTGGACTGATTCAATCTTTTGAGGGACCTGGTTTCATTATCCATAATAAGAATCAACCATCATCATTTGGTAAAGAATCCACTTGCAATGCAGGAGACCCAGGTTTGATTTCTAGATTCGGGAAGATCGGCTGGAGAAGAGATAGGCTCCCCACTCCAGTATTCCTGGGCTTCCTTGATGGTTCAGCTGGTAAAGAAACTGCCTGCAATGATGAAGACCTGGGTTCAATCCCTGGGTTGGGAAGATTCCCTGGAGAAGGGAATGGCTACCCACTCCAGGATTCTGGCCTGGAAAATTTCATGGTCTGTATAGTCCATGGGGTGACAAAGAGTTGGACACGAATGGGAGAGTTTCACTTTCATAAAAAAAATGGAATTTGTATTAATATAAATGTTTATGCAAAGGAGACTTTGGCCATTAATATCAGCTCATTCTTCCTCCTTTTCTAGAGACTAAGGTCAGAACGCTTTCACCACCTTTCTATACATGACTGACTAACCCTCAACTTTGCCTGAAACCGTCACTGACCTTGGACAGATATACCTCCTCTTCCTAAAACACTCCCACACATCATTTCAACCTCAAGGATCCAGCTAGTCAGCTGATAACTATTATGAGGTGGGCCCTATGGCATCATATCATCTTAATTAAGCTTTCAAGAACATTGTACACTGTTAAACTTACCTCCCATTTCACGTTGTTCTTATTTCTCTGGCAAGTTCTTACAGGTTGTTGCTGCTTTTTCCCTACTTAAAGGTTGGGTGTTTGTACATCATTTCTCATCTCTTTGTGTGTGTGCTCAGTCGTGTCCAACTTTTTGTGACCCTCTGGGATTCAGCCTGCCAGGCTCCTCTGTCCATGGGGATTCTCCAGGCAAGAATACTGGAGTGGGTTGCCGTTTCCTCCTCTTGGGGATCTTCCCAACCCAGGGACTGAACCTGCGTCTCTTGCATTGGCAGGTGGACTCCATCGCCAGCACCACCTTTCTTCATACTGGTATCAAAATACCTTCAAGGAGGAAGCGTGCCTTACGCATCAAGCAAGGCCAGGGCCATGGTGCCTAGAACACGTGTGTGTGTCTGTGTGCTCAGCTGCTCAGTCGTCCTTGACTCTTGGCAACACCATGGCCTATAGCCTGCCAGGCCCCTCTGTCCATGGAGGTTTTCAGGCAAGAATATTGGAGTGGGTTGCCATTTCTTCCTCCAAGGGAACTTCCCGATCCAGGGTTCGAACCCACGTCTCCTGCATCTCCTGCACTGGCAGGTGGATTCTTTACCACTGAGTCACCTGGGAAGCCCCTGCTAGTACATGGTGAGTGTTAAATATACATGACAGGAGCTTACATCCTCACCCTCCTGAGGAGCGTGCAGTTCTCTTGTTTAGCGAGGGGCTCGTACCTGGGGCAGGAAGGCCGCCTCTTCTCAGCTAATGCACCGACCCTGTGCTGTGAACTGCTGTTTCCTCCCAAACCTTGCAACGCCCAGGCTGGCAGAGTAGTAGGATTTAATGTTTAAAACCCGTCCCTGGTGTCACCATATAATAAGGCTAATACACACAGAAAGACAAGATAATATCTGAAACTGAAGAAGTTCATTTGAATGAAATGAAAAAAAAAATTTTTTTCAAGTACAATTTGACTATTTTCAGTGGTCTGAAAGAAGTTAAAAAAAAAAGATTCTCATTTAACTAAAGTTTAATCTTAGGATACAAAATGATTTCGGATAAAACAGAAGTGTTTTCTAATTGCTTGGTGTTAGCCTCTCTCCCTTTATATGCACCTACAGCGTGACAGGTGTCATCTGTATCAAGAACATAATGGTTGTAAGGAAACTCACAAGGTGTTCACAGAACTATGTAAACTTATGAATAAGGAATAAAAGCTGCTATGAATCTCATACCTGTTAGAATAGCTATCATCAAAAAGATGGGAGATAATGAGGAGCAGAGAAAGAGGGACCCTTGTGCTCTCTTGATGGGATTGCAACTGGTACAGCCACTATGGAAAACTGTGGAGTTTCCTCAAGAAATTAAAATAGAAGTACCACACGATTAGCAATTGCACTTCTAGGTATTTATCCAAAGGAAATGAAATCACTATCTTGAAGAAATATCTGTACTCCTATGTTCACTGCAGCATTAGTCACAAGCCAAGGTATGGAAACAACCTAAACACAATGGAATATTATTCAGCCTTATGAAAGAAGGAAATTCTGCCATTCTCAACAATATACATGAACCTAGAGTGTATTGTACCACTACACTATGAGTGAAATATCAGAGAAAGACAGTTATTGCATGGTATCACTTATATGTGGAATTACAGAAAAAACAAACTCACAGATAAAGGAAGTAGAATGATAGTGGCCAGGGGCTAGGAGATAGGAAAATAGGGAGAGTCTGGTGAAAGAGTACAAAGGTTCAGTTATAAGATGAATAAGGCCTAAGGATTTAATATATAGTATGGTGATTATTAAAAAGCAGAGACATTACTTTGCCAACCAAGGTCCGTCTAGTCAAGGCAATGGTTTTTCCCGTGGTCATGTATGGATGTGAGAGTTGGACTGTGAAGAAAGCTGATCGCCGAAGAATAGATGCTTTTGAACTGTGGTGTTGGAGAAGACTCTTGAGAGTCCCTTATACTGCAAGGAAATCCAACCAGTCCATTCTAAAGGAGATCAATCCTGGATGTTCATTGGAGGGACTGATGCTAAAGCTGAAACTGCAATACTTTGGCCACCTCATGCGACGAGTTGACTCACTGGAAAAGACTCTGATGCTGGGAGGGATTGGGGGCGGGAGGAGACGGGGACGACGAAGAATGAGATGGCTGGATGGTATCACCGACTCTGTGGACATGAGTTTGAGTGTACTCCGGGAGTTGGTGATGGACAGGGAGGCCTGGCGTGCTGTGATTCATGGGGTTGCAGAGAGTCGGACACAACTGAACGACTGAACTGAACTGAACTGATGGTGATTATAGAGAAGGGCATGGCAACCCACTCCAGTATTCTTGCCTGGAGAATCCCCATGGACAGAAGAGCCTGGTAGGCTACTGCCCATGGGGTCGCAAAGAGTCGGACACAACTGAGCAACTAAGCACATGGTGATTATAGCTAATAAGACTGGATTTCATAAATGAAATCTGCTGAGAGCAGAACCTAAGAAAAGAAAAAAAAAATTCTTAAGAGGGTAAGTATTCAAGGTGTCAATTAACTCAATGGTAGGAGTTCTCTCATAATGTATACGTCCATCAAATCATCATGCTGTTCATTTAAATAATTTTAAATACATTGCAAGTTCATTTGTCAGTAGTACCTCAAGGAAGCTGAAAAAAGTGTTAGGAGATCACAGAGGAAGGACGACTTAATGAGAGAAGGAGGGGATATAGCAATATGGGGACAAAGAGGCCATTTTTTATCAAGACCTTAAAGAAGAAATGCAGTTTCTGCAGGCTGGGAAGGGAGAGGTTGACGCTTTCTTTCAGACAAGATCATATTTCCCTAGACAGGGTCACAGGGGCTTCAACATGGTCCCGCTGCACAAGTGCAATGTTTTCCACCCGGGACTTGGAATGAATCAGTAAAACAACTGGAAGGTGACATTCAATGACATCATGGGATTAACTTAACCCAGTTATCATATCTTACCCATTTATCATACTTTAACAGTATCATAAAGATATCCACAAAATGTTAGTATATGAAGACAATCATATTGCCAAATCCAAGGGAAAACAGAAATTGTCACTGACATGATTCTTAAGTCTAAGGAAGTCCAACAAAAGGTGAGACACCAAACGCCTAAACTGATGGCATTCCTGGTAGGTCTGGAGTTAACAGGATAACTTACTGAAGAATCAGTCTTCCACTTTAATATTCATAGTACTCTGAACTGAATACGTTTCTCTCATACGAAATTAAAGCTGAGCGTTATTATGCAGCGGTTCTGAAGAATATGGTCTTTCACATGTACTCAACCTTTAAGTCAATACAATCTAATGGTTACAGAAGACATTACGTTTCAGACAGCCATTCTGCCTAAAAATACTCTAAATTATTTAAATTGAATTCTGATTAAAGATAAAATAAAATCTTCTTCAATAGGGCATGCAAGGGTCTCAGAATTTTTGCAAATGAGATCTTTGTAATCTGATTCTGTTTCACCCAGTAAAACCATAGAATGAATATGCTATGAAGCCACAGTCACTGTGACTATGGAATACTTTTCAACTCACATAGCCTTCTTGTTCTTGAACTCTTAGAAGGCAGAAGAAAATGGTACAAATGGCTCTCGTTGAAGCTTTAGTCCCAGGTACTACATTCAATTGTTGAAAGTTTTGTTTCTTATTGAAAAAAATAGAGAGCTTTGGTTTGTTTATTTTAGAAAATTATATCATTTTAGAGCCGGAGGGAAACAGTTCACTTCAACCGAGGACTTACCCAAGCCACAGAGATAATGAGATGTGTGTGTGTGTGTGTGACTCAGTTGTGTCCAACTCTCTGCGACCCCACGGACTGTAGCCTGCCAGGCTCCTCTGTCCATGGGATTCTTCAGTCAAGAATACTGGAGTGGGTAACCATGCCCTTCTCCAGGGCACCTTCCTGACCCAGGGATTGAACTCAGGTCTCCCACACTGCAGGTAGATTTTTTACCACCTGTGCCACCAGGGAAACCCATGCTGGACTTACTTTTTTTTTTTTTAAAAAAATAACAGCTTCCTCCATTGATTTAACTGCATTAGTCTCACTTTATTCACCAGTAAAATAAAGATAGTAGCGCTAACTTCATAGGGTTGCAATGATATAATGCAAGCATATGCCTAAGATGCTTGACTTTAAATCCAGAGACCTGAATTTGAAATCAAATTCATCTGGTCACTAGCTATATAACTTGAAACAAATTACTTCACTCCTTAAGGGCTAGTTTCTTTATCCGTACAACTATAAATAATCTACTTTGCTACTGCAAAGGACAGGGGAAAAAAGCATATTCAAGGTGTCAAGTCTAGTACTTAGCAATAAGTTTGCAAACAGCATAGCTATTAATATGGATTATAAAGTTGAGGCCAGAACCAACCAAGATCTCCTGGCTTCAGTTCACCTAATTGTCTGGGCTGTTTTTATCCTGCTCTTCTTTTGAGAAGTTAAAAAAAAAAGCCTACTGTGTAATATAACCATGCACCCACTTCCTACAAGTTGAGTTGTTTTTTCAATCTGAGAAACAAAATAAAACAAAAAGGTTTCCCACGTGACAGTTTAGGTCAAAATGAATGGATTTGGCTTCATGACTCTTTAGCATGTTCGGTGACAAGTGAAAATTCCCTGTAACTAAGGAATCAAGGACTCTGCAAAGAGCTCCCTGAACCACATCTAGGAAAGGTGTGGCCCAGCAAGTTGCAAGGAGGCAGCGGCCGGGGGATGGCAGGACTCAGCCAAGCAGAGAGCAGCTGCTACAGCTGCTACTCAAGGCATGCCAACTGCTGGCATGTGGGAACACAGGGGTGGTGATGCCAGACCATCACTGCTTTGAGAGAGACTAGGTGTCTGGATTTTGCATGAAATTTCCTGATTTTTAAATGCTGGCAACTAATTCAAAAAAAGAATTTATATAGGCCAAATCACACCTCGGCAAGCTGGATTTCAATCACATTCAAGGCAAGCCTTGAAAGGGCAGGCATATCCAGGTGTGGGGGCTAGGGCTGCCTGCAGCCTTTAACAACCAGATGGGAGCTTGGAGAGAGGAGTGGATTCTCTGCTGAAGCACTGCAGGGCAGTGGCCTTCTGTACTTGGATTTGTATTTTTCTGGCGAAGAATTCAGAGTAAACCCTGGAAACTGGTATTAGGGTAGATAACATAAACCCCGTTCAGCGTATGAGAAGGGAAAACAGGGTATCCAAAACATAGGCATGTCCCCGAATTTTGTTACCCTTATGTCCTTGGGATTCACTGCTATATGCCTCTGGTGTTTCACGGTGTATTGGGAAAAACATTCAAATCGAATCTCAGTTCTCTGGAAAACCATTCCAGTTCACTAAGCTGCAAATGTTATTAAATGCCCTTGAGGCGTTTATCCCTGGATTGCTGTGTGTTGGTGGTGACTGTGCTTGGCATGCTTCTGGAAGCTGAGCCAGGCCTTCCGTGTGAGGAAACAAATGCTGTGGATAAACAAGATGGAGGAGGTAGAGATTAACTCAGATCACAGCACTGCCACACGTGACCCAAGCTATGCACCTGTAACCTCGGGATCAAAGTAGCTATTGAATCTGTTATTCCTTCAACCCACTCTGGTAAGTAACATGGGGCATCAAGAACACAAGACCATCAAGGTGAAGAGGCTTCCTCACTCTGTGTCCTATTAGACAGAGGGCAGGATGAACCCTGCTGGGCCCCAAGCACTGCGAAGATCCAGAGCGGGGCAGACAAATTTTCTGTAAAGGGGCCAACCTGTAAACACTTTAGGCCTTGTGGGACGAAGCCACTGCAGTATGAAAGCAACCATAAAGGATGTAAATGAACCCAGTTCACTCATGCAAATGAATGAACATGACTGTGGTTGCAAGAAAAAATGCGTTTATGGACGTCAACATGTGAATTTCATGTATTTGTAATGTATCACAGAACAGTTTTCTTTTAATTCCCCTCTCCTTTCCATTCTTAGCTCAAAGAGCACACAGGACCCATTAGTGAACCGGATCCGGCCACTCATCGAGAGGAATAAAACAAACAAGAGGGAACAACATTTCGTGGTCAGTTACCATAAAGCATTTAACCGCGACAACAACCCTATGAAACACTCCCTCTCTCTCGATTTTACATAAAGAATGCTAAGCCTTGGCACAGTCGAGTAACTTGCCTGAGTGTGCACGGACACAGTTTGAACCAAAACACACTGGTTGTGGGGCTCCACGCTGCATGCTGGAGCTACATAAGCTCACAGTGGCTCTCAACCCTGGCTGAGCGACCTTACTGCAGAATTTTCAAAAACAGATACCCGAATTCCCCCAATTTATTAAATCATTGGATTTAATAGAATCACTGGACATGGGAGTCAGATATCTTGATTTTTTTTTTCTTTTTTTAGTTTCCCACTAGTATTTCTGGAGTTATAAAGAGGATGACTATCTGCCTAGACACTCACTTTGTGGCACCAAGTATTATCAAACATGTTCTTACTAATAAAGAGTTTATATCTAATATATCTTGAATGGACATCACTGCTATTTGGGCCTGTTACTTAATTCACGTTCACAATCATAGGCAAGTTCTTTAAAGGTACAGGTCAGGCTCACAAGAAGCTAAGTCTTCCTAGATTCTTGTGAACCTGGAGTCTTCTTGCCAAAGACGTATTTGCTGAAAACTACTACCATGGATGTGGGAATGAGCCACAGCTGAACTAAAACTGGGATGCCTAAACCGTATCAAGAGCCAAAAGTAGCGATATGTCTAGAAAAGGCAATATAAATCACGTAAGAACGTTAAATAATACATTTCAACAGGATAATCATATGGACAGATAAACAGATCATAGATAAACACTTATTTGCATGATGGCCATGGGTTCCCAATGGTCAGAATTTCCTCTTGGCTCTGGGAAGTAATGAAGTCTCCGGCTCAGCAAGAAACACAACTTAAGAAGCTCTTGTGATATCCCTGCTAGATTTAACCCAATGGAAATGACAAAAGAAAGCAGTCAGCTCAGTGAATAGATTCCCACCCCAGAACAAAAATACATAAAGCTTCCAGGACATGCACAAAAAAATCCCTCATGGTCCACAGAGTCCAACCTGGTATTATACACCTCAGAGATTTTCAGCCTGGGGTCAGGGCCAGTCATGTCTTCCTGAACTGCCCTTTATCAGAGGTCATTCATGCAATGGACTTTTTGCAATGCACAAAATGATGTGACTGTCTCTACAGAAGCCTTCCTGGGGCGGATCCACATTCCTACTGTGATGGAGTGTCTGCCTCCTTCCATCTTTTCTTTCTGATGACTTGTGCTGATATGGTGGCCACTGTCTCTGTCGACACCAGTCAGTCACTCTTTCCTCTGGCCCCAAATATAGATTCAGGGCCTTGGGACCCAGAGTAGTTTTAACTTTTTCACCTTCTCACTGGGATTATGTGAAAGTGAACTTTGCTCAGTTGTGTCTGACTCTTTGCAATCCCATGGACTGTACAGTCCATGGGATTCTCCAGGCCAGAATACTGGAGTGGGTAGCCTTTCCCTTCTTCAGGGGAATCTTCCCAACCCAGGGATCAAACCCAGGTCTCCCACATTGCAGGCGGATTCTTTACCAGCTGAGCCAGAAGGGAAGCCTGGGATTGTGTGCTTCCTGCTTATCAAGTACTCAAGAAGCTAAGAGCAATAAACAGAGAAGACAGATATGAAGAATAGCTATATATCTAAAGGGGCAGGCAGACTCCGTGCATAATGAACTGTGGCTCTTACAATGAACACCTGTGGCCATCAATAAGAAACTTCGACAATGGCACCACTGACCAGAATGGACAATGAAAACCTCTGAAAACCAGAGCAAATCTACTGCAGCTATATGTTTTTCCTTGTGGGAGGGTTTACTCAATCAGATAAGTAGTTTTGCTGCCTTGTTTTAATTTTCTAAGGGGTAAAAACCCTGATGCTAAAAAAGATTGAAGGCAGGAGGAGAAGGGGAAGACAGAGGATGAGATGGTTGGATGGCATCACCGACTCGATAGACATGAGTTTGAGCAAGCTCTGGGAGTTGGTGATGGACACAGAAGCCTGGTGTGCTGCAGTCCATGGGGTCACAGAGAGCTGGACATGACTGAGCGACTGAACTGAACCCTGTAACTTCAGCAGAGTGATACAAAAGAAAATATTACCAATATTTGATCTTAACTTTTTAAGGTACTAGGAACCCAATGTCTGAAGTGTGTCAAGGCTGTGAATTTGCTATAAGCTTAAGTAGAAAAACAGTGGTAAATGTTGTATTGCAATAATGCCTAATAATAATGACACTGAAAAAATGGAAATAAGAGAAGATATTAATCACTGGAAATTGGTATCTTGAGAGTGTGGCTCAAAGAGAATCTTCAGGCAAAAAGGATATAGTAGTATAGTCCATTACACTAAAGCACAATTGGACAGAATCATAGGAAATGTTCCTACTCTAAGGGATCCAAAAGGTTACAGGATGTAATCACATACTCTCTCATAGGTAACAAGAGTTCGTATTAGTCTATAGTAGTTTTACTGTTTTATTTGGGTTGAAATGTTGGTATATTTCCCTTGTCTTATTTTTCAAGTACACATTTAACACCAACAGGTTTTTTCTTAGCCATTTTAAGTGTATGACTCAAATGTTTATTAGTTGATTGATAGACCTGAGCAACCATTACCACAATCCAGTTTTAGAACATTCCCACCACTCCAAAAAGGTGTCTTATGCTCACTTGCAGTTAATTCCCATCTCTGCTACCCCCATAAATCACTAATCTGTTTTCTGTCTCTTTAGAATTGTTGAAAGCAAGTATAATGGAATCATATAATAGATGGCATTTTGTTTTGGGTGTTTTTTACTTAGCACGCTTTTGAGGTTCATCTGTGTTGCAGCATGCAAGAGAAGTTACTTTCTTTTTGTTGCTTAAGAGCATTCCATTGTATGGATATACCCCACAGTGTGTTTCTTCACTAACTGGGTGGTTTCTACCCTGGAGGGTTTCTACATTACTTCTGTACTGAATAATGCTCATATGAACATTTGTATGTAAAACGGTGCAGGCATCAAATTTCATTTTTCTAAGAAAATTAGGAGAATTTTGGGGTTCTTTTAAGGTAAGTTTCTGTTTATTTTTCTTTCTTAAGAAACTGGCAAATCGTTTTTCAAACACCATTTTACATTTCTACTACCAGTATATGGCCAGGTTCTAGTTTTTGTACATCCTCACTAAACTTAATGTCATCTGCTGCATTTTGTACTTTACTATAGCCATTCTAGCGTGTGTGAGATGAACTCTCACACTTCCTTGATGATCAGCGATGTGAACCCTCTCCACGGAATTGTTAACCACCCATTTGTCTTCTTTAATGTATATCCACTCCAAAGTTTTGTTCATTTTAAAAAAGCTGTTCGTCATCTTACAAACAACTAGGGGTGGGTGGTTCTAAGTGCGGTTCCAGGTGCCAAGTATTCTCATAACTACACTAAGACATGATTTGCCTTTTTCATTCCCATTCTTTTGTGATTATGCAATGAAGTTTTTCAGAGACTAGAAGTACCTACAATTATCTGATACGGCTCTTAGATACTGTTCCTTTTTTCAACTATATATCTGGGTGAGGCCACACTGCCTTTACATACTGCAAACAAAACAGCGTGGTAATCCAGCTGTCTTCTTCTAAGTCAGACAGTAGAGATTTACAAAAATGTAAATCAATGCCATCCTTCTTGCTTTTTCCAGAAGTTATTTTTGATAAAATATATAATTAAATATATAATTAACAATGTGGAATGGGTTTTATTGTTAAAAGAATTAACATTTTTGAAATGTCTGTTTTAATTTCTAACATGAAAACTATAAATAGCTATAACTTACATAAACAAAAGCTCTTCCACATTTTTACCTGTATCAAGGAACTCTGCAACCAAGACTTGAGAATCGCTGAGGTATAAAAACCATTAAGTGAAGGAAATACTGGAGTGACCTGTGATTTTAGCAAACACCAGAAAGCATTTTGGTAAAATCTACAATCAAAGGAAAATTTGCTCATGGAATCCAGCTGGAGGTGCAGCAGACAAGAGGCACACTCTTGAGAGAGTCAGTGTTGGCCAGGGGTCGGTGGTAAGGTCCTCTCTCCGGCTCCTCAGCTGGACCAGGGTGGGCGGGATGCGGGGCCGTGGGTGGAGAGAAACAATACACAGAGTGGACCCTGGTTAATCCCAGGTTTTTCACATCTGCTTCTTTACTTCAGATTCAACTAATACTTTTGAAAACTCTGAGGGTTTTGCCATTACATGCTGAGGAGGAGAATAAAGAAGCTGGCAAACAACAAAATACAGATAAAGACTATCTGGAGGTGAGCCCAAATTTCTGATGAGATTACTGTTGAAACCTGTTAATGTGATGCTGGTCCCATGCACCTCCTGGGACATTGCTGTCAGAAAACAGTGGCTGAAGAGTTTGAAAGGTAAATTGTAAACCTATATTATTATTTGAATCTACCAATCGTTATTTCTTTTATACATCTGCTAAATCTCAAACAAACTTTCCCAACAGTGTAGTAACACTATACAGTCATATGACATAGATGTACAAGTCTTAGAGTTAAGTCTTTCTCAATCACCGCACTTTATTCTCATACATCCTTAAGTTCGATTATCTGTTTAGTTGCTGGTCATCATATGTCATGAAGTATTATCAGTGAAAAAGTAAATAGATGATAAGAATTGGAAGAGGAAATTACATAAGCTTCTTCTAAACAAATTGATGAAAGTTTATCATTTTTCCTCTTCTCTGGGACTAGGAAAAAACCTCCAATAACTACAGATTTAAGTGTAACGCAAACCATATATTTATTAGGTTGTAATCTTTCAAAACTTGAACAGAGTTACAGATTTTACCATTTGTTATAAACTGGTATACATAATTTAACCAGAACCATAAGAAAATTAGTATTGTGTGAATTCTGAAGCACTTTCAACATGTTGTAGGAATAATGTGGACTCTCTTGAGTTTTACACGTTCATAAGTGAATGGTCTGTACCTCGTGCTTTTGTTGGTTTTCTGTGAGCTGTAGTTTCTGGGAAGTGAGCAGCTCTCATTCCTGTAACTCTTGTAATCCAGTCATTCGTGTGCCTCCTTCATGAGGATTCAGTACGGCTGTGGTGCTGTTATCCCTCTGATAGGAACTCTAACTCGGTGTAAAGCCCCAAAGGTCTGTTACTTATTTTTATTTTATATTGTACTATATTTTACAACACTGTAAAGTGTAGTGTTTGTTTCAGGTGTATAGCAAAGTGATACAGTCATATATATATATGAATTAACAAAAGCAGTTCCCGTCTTTTGATGGGGTGCTCATGGTTTATAACATAAATGGCATTATTTTGAGAGAGGGATAACGTAATTATTAAAAGTTTTAAAAAAATAGTATTATAATCTTATACTCTAAAATGGAATAATTATAGTAACCTAACTTACAGATTTGTATGTATGTGAATATGTTTAAAGGATTAAATGAATTAATATAATATATAAAGAGCTAAAACCATGTTTGGCAATCACTAAGCTTACCTGATTACTCAATCACTAATTAAGTAGGCAATCAATAAGTGTTCACTATTATCGTTGTTGTTATTGATACAAAAGAAAACTCACCGATATCAAATAGGATTTTTGTTTATTTAATCTGTGGAACACTGTCATTATATTGTCTTCAAATGAAACAAAATGTCATTGGAATTAAGACATATCTTATGAAGTGCCATAAAACATCATCTAAAGTGACAGATTTTCTATTCTTTGTAGTTACGAGCAATGAGGAGAGCATGAACAATTAAAACTCCCCAATAGATTCTTATTTCTCAGGAAGGTGTCAGGTGCTAAGTACACAAAAGCTTGTTGATTTAGTCAATGAACCCACAGCCCACTTTAGCCTACAATGCTTACCTGAAAGAAATTCACTCTGGTTACCCAATGTTACTAAGAAGCTGGACAAATTCCTATTACCTGAGATGCACAGTGGAAAGTAATATGACACTGTAAAGCAATACTCAAATAAAAGCTAAAAAAATAAAATAAGGAATTAAAAAGTCATAAAAAGACAAAAGGTCCTATTGCCTTCCTTCAATAGCAGCTCTGCTCTCTTTCTCTAAAAAAGACAATAATTCTTAAAAATTTTTAATGTAATAGTTGAAAGAGGAGCAATGTACCTAGTAGTGTAGACCCTGATTTACTGACCACTGAATGACTGAAAATTTCCAGTGCACTTCTTTTCCATTACAAATGGCAGCATTGAGGAAATTAAGAAAACATAATAAAGAGCAGTACAATCTAAAATGCAGGACATACCCTCTTACCCTTTGTTTGGCTGAGAGTCCTCAATTTAATTCAGATATTTTATAGCTTGTCATTTGAAACACTCACTAGGAAGAAGCAGAGAAGGCAGAAATTCTGGTATTTCCTTTGCCACAATTCATTAAAGTAAGTGTTTACTAATCATGTACTGTGTGTCTACCAGCTTTGTGGATGCTACAGGAATACAAAGATATCTCAGACAGCATATTACACCTTTGGAGTTCATAGAATAGACTGGATGTGTCACGATCTACACACAGTCATCATTTGGTACCCACAGGGGACTGGTTCCAGGACTCCTCTCGGAAAACAAAATCCACATAGGCTCAAGTCCCTATATAAAGTGGGTTTACTGTACCTCAACATGTGGGAGGGGAAGAAAAAGAAAGTGGGTGGGCAGGAAGAAAAAAGCTATGGGGGTAAAAATGTTCGGTAAATTCATATGGGCATCTCAGTAAAAGGGAACAAAAATAAGCGAACTGGAATTCTTTAGAAAGACTTAAAAAGCATATTAAAGAGGGAGTAGAAACTGAATAGCTAGAGAAGCCAAAGGCATTCTGGTTCCAGCCCCACTTTCTAACCTGATCATCCACTCCACACTACACCGAGACTCCCCTGAAGCAATGTTCCAGAGCTGTGCATTCAGCTCCTAACAGTCCTTACACCCCCTTGCAATTTCTACTGATTCTCTGGCCCCAGTCTCAAATGCATTCCCACTTCCTTGCCTCTATAACTTCCTTGCTTGTGTAACTCTTATCATTCTCCAGGGCTCAGCTTAAGCCTCAAAAGGAAGCTCCTACTTTGGCCCTCAGTAAACCCTCCCATGTAGTTGTTAGTGTTGTTTTCACACGTATGTTTCAATTCTCCAACTAGACCATAAGACTGCTTGAGCACAGGGCCTGTGTATTATGTAAATCTGTGTATTTCCCACAGTGCTTGGCAGACTTTCAATAAATACGTGGTAGTTGATTAAGGTAGAATCTGGTTTAGGAGCAAAGTCAGACTGTTATTGAGCTACGATAAGCTCTTATTAAAGGAAGGCTCAAAGGCATCAGCATTGGAGAAATACTATTGAGCAGTGGTCCACTCAGTTTGGGGACAGGGTGGACTCTGCCAAGTGATGGAAGAGAAATACCTGGATAAATGGAGGAGGGAGAGCAGAGACATTGTGAAGGAAGAGTAATTAAGACTTGGAGACTGATGTTACAGGAAGAACAAAAGCAAGAGACAAATCCAAATGACTTCAAGGTTATAAACCTTGGTGTCTGGAAAAATAATAGTGTTATCATTAATGGTAATGTGGAAGTTGGAAAAAAAACTGTCACTTTTGCAGGAGAGTTCAGAAGTTAAAATTTCCTCTTATATAAGATGCTTAAGCATCTTTCCATAAGATGCTATGAAAAACCTGAATGAACTTTTTGGTTAACCCAACGTATAAGATAGGGAAGTCTGGCGTACTTCAGTCCATGGGTTCACAAAGAGTCGGACACGACTTCGTGGCTGAACAACAACAAATGTATCAGATATACAGAAGATGCTTACATGTATAGCTTATGCTTATATATATATAATATAAATATATACAGCAACTTATATATATCGTAACCATCTGAGAAATATAATCACAGGGAAATTCTACAAGCACCTGAACTTAAAAAAAACATAACTGAGAACTGAAACTAGAGAGGGAAATAGGTTTATAAACATACACTGACTGGATTTACCAAAGGGACTAAGTGAAAAAAGGGTAAGACCACAGAGTCAGAACCTCAAATTAGGTGGGAAGAATATGTACTGGAGAAAGAATGGAACTTCCCCCCAAAAAAGTGGAAGAAAAAGAGGGAACTAGCAGAGGCAGCCTGAAAGAGCCTACACTCAAGAAGCAGTAGGTTATCTTGCAATCAATATAACGGATTGTTATAGTCAAAAAGTTTACGATTGGGGCCTCCCCTGATGGCTCAGTGGATGAGAGTCCATCTGCCGATGCAGGAGATACAGGGTTGATCCCTGGTCTGGGAAGGTCCCATATGGTGTGGAGCCACTAAGCCCCTGCGCCACAACCGCTGAGCCTGTGCTCGGCAACAGGAGGAGCCACTGCAATGAGAAGCCCACACACTGCAACCAGGGAGCAGCCCCTGCTTGCTGCAACTAGAGAAAAGCATACGCAGCAGCAGAAGCTCTGCATTTATATTCCCTAGCTGGAGAACATTTTAAGCGTTATCACACTTTACGGATTTCAACATACTCCACACTTCAAGGCGTGTGGGCAACGACTTCAGTTTTAGAGGGGAACAAAATGGGTCAGTTCCCAGCTCTGCCATTTATTTGAAAACTCTGAAGCTCCTCATTTAAAAAGGGTAATAATATTTAAAAGGATTGTTATGAGGAGTAAAAGAGATAAAATAAGTGAGAGGACCTGGCTACAGGAAGGAACTTTGTTGATTTCCCTCTCATCTGAGTAAAGTTACCTTCAGAAAAAAAAAAACCAAAGCCTCCTAGAGTTGAGCTTCCAGCATCTCATTTCCATTTTAATCAAATTTTTCCTCTTTCTGCTGAATTAAGGCAAAACTGATGAACAAAGAGGAACATATTACTAGGAATTAAATATTAAGGAATTATAACTTCAGTAAGAATGTCATGTATAAAATTGGAACCTTAAATCTTCACTGGGAAGACAAGAAACTATGATGATACATAGTATGTCGTTGACAAAACATCTATTGATTTTCTCTCCCATGAAGGGCTTCTCTTCTAAATGGAATCCAATCTTAACCCACTACCGCAGCTGACACAAGATTCTAGAAAATTCTATCACCAAATACATAGGGCTCTGGTGGACGACAGGAAACACACCGAGGCTTGGCAACTGACAGAAACATTCTGCTGAATGATCAATAAAACAAGAGTCTATAAAAATGCTATGTGAGTTTCTAGCAAAGTTTATTCATCTATATATTAGAAAATATGAGTTAATGTTTGCAAATATAATTCATTATGAAACACATCAAATCATGCCTCAAAAGACAGATAGAAAAATATAAACTCCCTCATCTCCAGAACTTTGTTTTCAAAAGTTTATACATAATAATTTTATGAATTCTGTAGGAGTTTTAATTTTTTTTCTCTGCTGAAACTGACACAAATATTCATTTAGAAAATATTCATTCCCATCAGCTCCTAATGAATTACATATAATTTGTGAATATTAAAACTTGACTAATTTTGAAATAATTAGAGCTCTTCTGAAAAGAGAATTTCAATATCACTTCTATACTATTAACAGACTGACTCAGTTCCAGAAAAATGCCACTGAAATAACATGAAAAACATTTTTATTAACAAAAATCAACGTCCTGAGGAAATAAAGTGGATGCAAAGAATTTAACAGCAGACTCATTTGGAAGATTATAAACCTAACATTGTTATCCTCTTCCTTAAGCCGAACTCAGACATCTGGCATTCCAGTCTATTATTCATTGGGCCATTTTACCTCTTTAAAAAAGGAGGTTTATGACTTACTAATAAATGTCCTAGCTTTATACAGAAGTTTACTGAAGTGAGAATATTTTCAGATGTTTGCAATCCATAATGTAAAATATGTTAATAAAATTTAGATATAATGTCTTCATGCTTTCCTAAGATATATCTAATCAAAAATAATATAGAATAAAATTTCCTACAGTATCTAGCACAGAATAGTTACTGAAAGCTTCATCTACATGAATACTAACTTAAGGTTCCAGTTTTATACACGCCATTCTTGCTTAAGTTATCATTCCTTGCAAATTTCACTAAGAGGTTATTCCACATCAGGCATTTTGCTCCATTCTGGGCCTTGGGTTTAACTGAGCTAAAATTGACTGCACAAGTCAATAAATTTAGGTAAATATATACACCCATCAAATCAGATACAGAGTATTTTCATTACCCCAGAAAATTCCTCTGCGCCCTCTTCCAGCCAATCTCCACCTACCACTGGACAGGAACAATTCTGATTTCAATCACCATAGTTGGGTTTCTGCCTTTTTTGAATTGAATTTCATATAAATGGACCAGCACAGTAAATATTCTTTTGTGTCTGACTTCCTCAACATAAACTGTTAAGATTCACCTACAGAGTTATGTATCACTAGATCATTCTTTCTCACTGCTGAGAGGTATTTCATTACATGAACATACACAGTCTATCATACTATGAACAAAAATGCTATGAATAGTGATATACATATTTGTGTGTATATGTGTCTTCATTGCTTTGAATAAATATGGTAGGCATAGGTACATGTAAATTTTATAGGAATCTAAAGTCGTGTCCGACTCTGCGACCCCATGAATCACAGCATGCCAGGCCTCCCTGTCCATCACCAACTCCCAGAGTTCACTCAAACTCATGTCCATCGAGTCGGTGATGCCATCCAGCCATCTCATTCTCTGTCGTCCCCGTCTCCTCCCGCCCCCAATCCCTCCCAGCATCAGAGTCTTTTCCAGTGAGTCAACTCGTCGCATGAGGTGGCCAAAGTATTGGAGTTTCAGCTTCAGCATCAGTCCTTCCAATGAACACCCAGGATTGATCTCCTCTAGAATGGACTGGTTGGATCTCCTTGCAGTCCAAGGGACTCTCAAGAGTCTTCTCCAGCACCACAGTTCAAAAGCATCATTCTTTAGAAAGATCAGCTTTCTTTCTAAAACAGTTATACTATTTTATATTCCCACCAGCAAATATGAAAAGTGAAAATGATACTTGCTCAGTCGGGTCCAACTCTTTGTGACCCCATGAACTGTAGCCCACCAGGCTCCTCTCCATGGAATTCTTCAGGCAAGAATACTGGAGTGGATTGCCATTCCCTTCTCCAGGGGATCTTACTGACCCTGGAATTGAACTCTGGTCTCCTGCATTACAGGCAGATTCTTTACCGTCTGAGTCACAAGTCTGCCAGCTAATACATGCCCTTGATGATATGTGATGATGTTCATCTTTATCATCAAATCATAGAGGTGTAAAATAGTGACTTGAGATCTTAATTTGCAATTTGTATTTCTCCGACTGTTAATGATTTAACATCTTTTCATGTGTTTACTTGCCAGCATCTTTGGTGGGGTGTGTGTTCAAGTCTTTCTGCTAGTATTTTTAACTTTAATTTTGAAATGCTTTCAGACTTATAAAAATGTTGAAAATAATGCAGCTGGCCCTCCATACCCACGGACTCTACATCTATGGATTCAACTAGCCATAAATCAAAAATACTTGTGGAAAAAAATTTTTCACAAAGCTCCAAAAAGCACAACTTGAATTTTCCATATGTTAGCAACTATTTACATAGCATTTACAGTGAATTTACAACTGTTTATATTGTGTCAGGTATTTGAAGTAATCTAGAGATGATTTAAAGCACACAGGAGAATGTATATCAGTTCAGCTCAGTCGCTCAGTCATGTCCAACTCTTTGAGACCCCATGAATCACAGCACGCCAGGCCTTCCTGTCCATTACCAACTCCTAGAGTCCACCCAAACCCATGTCCATTGAGTCGGTGATGCCATCCAACCATCTCATCCTCTGTCGTCCCCTTCTCCTCCTGCCTTCAATCTTTCCCAGCATCAGGGTCTTTTCCAATGAGTCAGCTCTTTGCATCAGGTGTCCAAAGTATTGGAGTTTCAGCTTGAATATCAGTCCTTCCAATGAACACCCAGGACTGATCTCCTTTAGGATGGACTGGTTGGATCTCCTTGCAGTCCAAGGGACTCTCAAGAGTTTTCTCCAACACCACAGTTCAAAAGCATCAATTCCTCAGCACTCAGCTTTCTTCACAGTCCAACTCTCACATCCATACATGGCCACGGGAAAAACCATAGCCTTGACTAGATGGACCTTGGTTGGCAAAGTAATGTCTCTGCTTTTTAATATGCTATCTAGGTTGGTCATAACTTTCCTTCCAAGGAGTAAGCTTCTTTTAATTTCCTGGCTGCAGATACCATCTGCAGTGATTTTGGAGCGCAAAAAAATAAAGTCTGACACTGCTTTCACTGTTTCCCCATCTATTTCCCATGAAGTGATGGGACCAGATGACATGATCTTAGTTTTCTGAATGTTGAGCTTTAAGCCAACTTTTTCACTCTCCTCTTTCACTTTCATCAAGAGGCTTTTAAGTTCCTCTTCACTTTCTGCCATAAGGGTGGTGTCATCTGCATATCTGAGGTTACTGATATTCCTCCCAGCAATCTTGATTCCAGCTTGTGCTTCTTCCAGCCCAACGTTCCTCATGATGTACTCTACATAGAAGTTAAACAAGCAGGGTAATAATATACAGCCTTGACATACTCCTTTCCCTATTTGGAACCAGTCTGTTGTTCCATGGCCAGTTCTAATTGTTGCTTCCTGACCTGCATACAGGTTTCTCAAGAGGCAGGTCAGGTGGTCTGGGATTCCCATCTCTTTCAGAATTTTCCACAGTTTGTTATGATCCATACAGTCAAAGGCTATGGCATAGTCAATAAAGCAAAAATAGATGTTTTTCTGGAACTCTCTTGCTATTTTGATGATTCAGTGGATATTGGCAATTTGATCTCCGGTTCCTCTGCCTTTTCTAAAACCAGCTTGAACATCTGGAAGTTCACGATTCACGTGTTGCTGAAGCCTGGCTTGGAGAATTTTCAGCATGACTTTACTAGCGTGTGAGATGACTGCATACGCAAATACTAAGCCATTTTACATAAGGGACCTAAACATGTTCAGGTTTTGGTTCAGTAGGGGGGTCCTGGAACTAACCTCCTACAGATACTGATGGACCACTGTATCCTGCTTTTTATAGCTTCATCCACTAATTTAGCATCTTTCAGTTCAGTTCAGTTGCTCAGTCGTGTCCGACTCTTTGTGACCCCATGAATCACAGCACGCCAGGCCTCCCCGTCCATCACCAACTCCTGGAGTTCACTCAAACTCATGTCCATCGAGTCGGTGATACCATCCAGCCATCTCATTCTCTGTCGTCCCCGTCTCCTCTTGCCCCCAATCCCTCCTACCATCAGACTCTCTTCCAATGAGTCAACTCGTCACATGAGGTGGCCAAAGTATTGCAGTTTCAGCTTCAGCATCAGTCCTTCCAATGAACACCCAGGACTGATCTCCTTTAGAATGGACTGGTTGGATCTCCTTGCAGTCCAGGGGACTCTCAAGAGTCTTCTCCAACACCACAGTTCAAAAGCATCAATTCTTTGGCGATCAGCTTTCTTCACAGTCCAACTCTCACATCCATACATGACCACGGGAAAAACCTGTGTCAGCTTCCAGGTGGCGCTAGTGGAAAGAACCCGCCTGCCGATGCAGGAGACATAAGAGATGTGGGTTTGATCCCTTGGTGGGGAAGATCCTCTGGAGGAGGATATGGCAACTGACTCCAGTATTCTTGCCTGGAGAATCCCATGGACAGAGGAGCCTGGTGGGCTAGAGTCCATGGGGCACAAGGAGTCGGACGCAACTGAAGCAACTGAGCAGCAGCAACAGCAGCAGTGTCGGCAGTAATAGTGGTGATTTTCTATTTCCCGCCTTTCTTCTACATGAATTAATGAAATTTTACTATCAAGAAGAATTATTTATTTCACCTCATTTCCATATAGTATATAAGAATATGGATATTTTACTTATGTTATGGGTTATAACCCATTACTATCAGTCATTTTTTGCTCAAGTTCGTAATAATTTGCCACTGGGAGCTCCTTCAAATTGGCTCTTGTGTGTTTTTAACATGCTGCCATCATTTTTTTGTTTGTTTGTTTTGATCCCTTCAAACTGTGGTTCTGGAGAAGATTCTTGAGAGTCTCTTAGACAGTAAGGAAATCAAACCAGTCAATCCTAAAGGAAATCAGTCCTGAATATTCACTAGAAGGACTGATGTTGAAGCTCCAACACTTAGGCCACTTGATGCAAAGCGTTGACTCATTAGAAATGGCCCTGATGCCAGGAAAGATTGAAGGCAGGAGGACAGGGGACGATAGAGGATGAGATGGTTGGTGGCATCACCGACTCAATGGACACGAGTTTAAGAAAGCTCTGGGAGATGGTAAAGGACAGGGAAGCCTGGCGTGCAGCAGTCCATGGGGTTGCAAAGAGTCGGACACGACTGAGCAACTGAACAACAGCATCATATTTTTTAAAGACTTCCTTACTTCTTAGTAGCTCAGTTGGTAAAGAATCTTGCTGCAATGCGGGAGACCTGGGTTCAACCCCTGGGTTGGGAAGATCCCCTGGAGAGGCAAAAGGCTACCCACTACAGTACTTTGGCCTGGAGAATTCCATGGATTGTATAGTACACAGGGTCACACAGAGTCGGACACAACTAAAGTGACTCAGCAGCAGCAGCAGCAGCCTATGTATGGACATGTAGGTTGTTTCCAACATTTTGCTGTAATATGCAGAGTTGCAATTAATTTTTGCATTTATACTTTTTTTCTTAAAAACATCCATATATCTTATATAAACAAGCTCTTTGTCGGATGTATAAGACGTACGTTGTAAATATTTTCTTCAATCTCTACTTCCTTTGCATTTTCTTAATGGTATCTTTTGATGAACAGAGTTCAAAATTTTGATGAGGCCCCAATTTTTTATGAAAAGACAGTAAAGCAGAAGAAAGTTTTAAGTCTTCAGAGTTACTGAAATCTAAATACCTATTTTTAAAAAATGGGTCAGCTATACAGATTGTAAATATACAGCTTAAGGAACCTTATATTCAAGCCTATGTAATAACAGCATTCAGAGAAACAGAATCTTTCCATTGCAGTCAGACTGCTGGCAGGAGAGAAAGGCGGGACATAGTCCAAACCTCTGCATAACACCAATAAAAGGGTTGGCAAGCAAAGAAGAGAGGAACAATCGCAGTGAAAGATCTGAGTACTAAGAGAAGCATGTGGTCCAGACTCCATGAAAACAGACTCCTGACAAAGAGACAAAGTCTAGGCTGAGAATCCACCTCTCAGCCTTTTGCCGAAAGTAGACCAAATTAAGTTAGACTAGAGACCAGTATACGTGCCAGTTCTGGGGCTGGAGAGGATCCCGAGAACCTGATTCTAAAGAAAGAAATGCTCTCTGGCCTGTGGCTCTCCTGGCAGAAAGGGATAAGGCCTGGTTAGAGACTACGGACATTCTCCACTCAGAAATGCACGGTGTGACAGGTCACAGGTGCTACCCAGGTCTCCCCGTTCTACACTCTGCTACAGCGAAGAGAAAGTCACCAAAGGGAAATCACCAGGGTGACGCCCGGCCACAGGTCCCAACTTACACAGTGAGAAGAGCAACTAGAGACTATTATACTAAGGGAGGTAAGGCAAAGAGAGCAAGATAAACACCATACGATATCACTTATCTGCGGAACTTAAAATATGCCACAAACGAACCTATCAATGAAAGAGAAACAGAAGCAAGGACAGAGAGAACGGTGGTTGCCGGGGGAGGGTGTTGAGAGACGACGGGATGGAGAGGCCAACTTTAATATATAGCATGGGTAAACTACAAGGTCCTACTGTGCAGCACAGGGAACCATATTCAATATCCTCTGATAATGGAAAAGAATATACACATATAGCCACTTTGCTACACAGCAAGAATGAACACAGCACCGTAAATCAACTATACTTCAATGAAAAGAAGTAGATAGAAGAAAGCGGACTTTTCCATAAGCTGTTTGAAACTGCAAAGACCTTGTAGTGGCCACTGCTGTTGCCCACACAGCCTCCTGCATCTGCTTTTCCCTTTCTCTCCCTAAATATGCCCCCTTTCCATCCCTTCCCACACATATATGTACTTCAAGATATCCAACTCCCATCTCAGCCCCAGGAAAATTCTTAATCCTACAGGTTATACCAATTCCCATGTCGAGAATTATTCACCAGTTGAGTGTGCAACTCTAAGGCCAAAGGTTTGCTGAGGACTTTGGGAAAAACAAAGCACTCTTCCTTATTTTCTTGAAGAGAATTCTATCTCCCCTTGTAAGGAAATGAGAAAGCACACAGCTCCAGTTGCTGCTGGGGGTAAAACAGGCGCTAAGTGGGGAGAATGAAGGCAGAATGATAACATGGATCCTGATCTTGTTACTCTCTATTCACCAATCCCGATGCCTTCCCTCCCTCTGAATTTGCAAGTATGTGAGCAAGTAATATTTTGCATTATCGAAGTCTGTGTTGGATTTTTGAAAATTAATTACAGCCAAAAGCATTCTAAATAATAGAATATACTACTTAATATCCAATACTTTTGCCTCAGTTAAGTACTTTCTTCCTTCATTTCACTTAAGCTTGCCTGCTCAGTCCTAACCTCGCAGTAGGCTGGAACACTAGTGAGCACAAGTTCCACAGGAAAAATGTGGGAATATAATTATGCCGTAACTCTTAGTCCTAAATTCAACAGACCAGGTGGTTCCCAGGATCACAGCAATGTTTAGCAAAAGCTGAAGAATGAAAAAGATGTGCTCAGCGAATTTTCAACATTTAAATATCAGTTTATGAAAATAAGCTCTTGCAATATAAACTCCAAATAAAAACTCTAAGATGTGAAATTCATAAATGGGCAGGCACAGTGGTGGTCTTGTGTACATGCTTAAAAAATAAGACATACTTTTATTTTTAGGACCATCTAAAAGATCTTACAACCTATTTGTCAAGCTGATTTTCAGCCCTTGGTGAGAATTCCAATTCCTAGACAAATTAATCATCTCAGGTATTAGACAGTATTCAGTTAGAAGCACAGTGCCTTGAAGTGACGACTGGAATTACCATGTTCTAAGAAACAAAGGTCCGTCTAGTCAAGGCTATGGTTTTTCCCGTGGTCATGTATGGATATGAGAGTTGGACTATGAAGAAAGCTGAGCACCGAAGAATTGATGCTTTTGAACTGTGGTGTTGGAGAAGACTCTTGAGAGTCCCTTGGACTGCAAGGAGATCCAACCAGTCCATTCTAAAGGAGATCAGTCCTGGGTGTTCATTGGAAGGACTGATGCTGAAGCTGAAACTGCAATACTTTGGCTACCTCATGTGACGAGTTGACTCACTGGAAAAGACTCTGATGCTGGGAAAGGTTGGGGGTGGGAGGAGACGGGGACGACAGAGAATGAGATGGCTGGATGGCATCACCGACTCGATGGACATGAGTTTGAGTGAACTCCGGGAGTTGGTGATGGACAGGGAGGCCTGGCATGCTGTGATTCATGGGGTCGCAAAGAGTCGGTCACGACTGAGTGACTGAACTGAAGAAACATAATTCTCTATGGCAAGAAAGACCTAGATTCTAGGCCTAAGTAAACAACTAACATGATGTTGCATGACTAATTAAAACTTTCTGAACTCAGCTTTTTTGCCCCCCCTCGTCCCAAAAGTAAACACTTGCTACAACAACCAATAAATATTCACTTATTATGAGAATAAAATAACATACTGACAAATCACTTGAAATAAATGGCCCACATTTACTCAATAATTATGAGGTTGACCATCATCCGCAAGCAAGCCACCAGAAGCAACCTCCATATGCAAGCTTGGTTTCTGGTATATACAGTGAATCGTCTGCATACTGAATACACTGTATCAATATGTATAGTCTCTCCACATTAGATTTTAGGAAGGTGACCTTATAATAAATGACTTTTAAAACAAGTTGGACAGATCTACTCTACATAAAAATACTTTCACAGGATATTTAGGTTAAACTACATCTGCTGTTGTACGAAATGATGAAAATATGTGTAAGACCTTTGATGTGGTTCCTAAATCACATTTAAAATTATAGCTCCTAACTTCTAAAATCCTAGTTAAATGCTGTTCAGGATGTTAAAATCTGTGTAGCTTGTTTGATTCTTGAATTCAAAAATGATAATAAAAAAACAAAACATTTATTTCTTCCTTGCCAAAAAAACTAAGGAAAATTTCAATGACTGTTCTTTTAGTGATAACTACATTTCACAGTTTAAGTGACAATTAAATTTTAATTCTATGTTAAAGAGAGTCCTCTCTCTTTAAGATACAAATTGAAGAACTTATGGACACCAGGACATGCTTTAAAATAATCCAGATTGGCAACAAAGGGAATATATACATAATGGTTGAACCTGGTGGTTCATTCCACTATTTTATCTACCTTTGTATACTTAAAAAAATTCTCCATAATGGAGTTAAAAAAACGTTTATTTTAAAATATGAGGAATTAAGAGCAGAATGGTTCAGCGGATTTTTAAAGATACAACAAAACCGTTCTGAAATTGGATTTTTTTCACTTTTAACTGCTTTCAGTTCAGTTCAGTCGCTCAGTCGTGTCCGACTCTCTGCGACCCCATGAATCACAGCACGAGGTATAATTTATATCCATACAATTCACCCATTGTCAGTGCACAGTTCCCTGGTTTTCATTTAGTTTTCACAGTTGTACAATCATCAGAGCAATGATCTAATTTCAAACAAGAGAACTTTTTTTTTCCTTTTTTTGTTTTATTAATTAAAAAAATTTTTTTATTTTTGAGAAAAATTTTTTGAGTATTTTTTATTTTTTTTTGTTGAGAAAAAGTTCTCCTGAATGACAGCTGGCACAACAGCTTAGTTATGCTTTAGAACCCTGCCTGTCTTCCTCTTTTGAAATACTGATGATGATGCAAGTCGCTCAGTTGTGTCTGACTCTTTGCAACCCCATGGACTATACGGTCCATGGAATTTTCCAGGCCAGGATACTGGAGAGGGTAGCCTATCCCTTCTCTAGCGGATCTTCCCGACCCAGAAATCGAACCGGGGTCTCCTGCATTGCAGGCAACTGAGCTTTTAAAGCTTTACCAACTGAGCTTGAAATACTAGTAATCCTATAAAAACACCATTTATCAGCAATTACATTTTGAGACTACGACTACAGCTATCTTTTCCTTCGTCTGTCTTTACTGATATATTTCCTCCTTGCCAAGTTATGAGGAAGAAATACACATTTCTCCCTTTTCTATGCAACTTCTCTGTTGGCAGATGGCCATGGCCAGTAGCGGTGGGCAAACAAGAGATGTGAATTGAGTTCTGTGTTGTAAGGCTAGACCAGGTTCCCAACCACCCTCCCCGCCCAATCTTAGATTCTCTTGAGAAGAGCAGAATATAATTTATCTTTCCCACTTCTCAAGAAGCAGGGAAAAACTGAATACACTAAAGTAGGCCTGACTACAAGGGTGCCATTACTTCACCATCATCCCCACTCAGGTTGTAAAGGATGAGGTAAATTATTACCTAGGAAACCATGGTTTCTAACATTCATTTCTACGTAAACCGTTCTGTATTAGCATCCATTCTAGAAATTGGCATTTGTGCTCTCACTTTCAAATTTCCAGTCTCAACCAAAGAAGAATGGTTGGTTCATCTAATGAAATCCTATCGGCTTTTCATATAGGTGAAAAGATAACCTATTAATATTAGTAGTACTAGGGCAATTCACTTTGGACATATATTGTTAATACAAACAACTCATGATAGATATTCTGCAAATTAAAAATAAAACTTCAGAAGACTTTTATTTGAAGGAGGAAACACCATAAATAAAATATGTAAGATTCTACTGTGAGTAATAACACTCATGGGCTTCTGAGGTTAATCAGTAGTAAAGAATTTGCCTGCCAAGCAGGAGATGTTGGTTCTAGCCCTTGTTTGGGAAGATCCACTAGAGGAGGAAATGGCAACCCACTCCAGTATTCTTGCCTGGGAAATCCCATGGACAGAGGAGCAAGGCGGGCTATAGTCCATGGGGCTGCAAAGAGTCGGACATGACTTAGCAACTAAACAACAACAATAATACTCATATTTCATTGTTCTGAGCATTTAAGAAAATGAAATTTTTGGGGGCAGTGTGGTACACAGACACAGTCACAATTACAACGCATCATACACAGAATAACCACATCATTTATTATCCAAACACTGCTGAGTGTGAAAGGAGAGGCTATTAAAAGTTAACCAGGGAAACAGGCTTAATTCAGAACTATTCCAGGCAAAGTGGGACATGCGATCATCCTGGTTATTACCAATTCAACACACAAACATTGAAGATTACTGAGACTCATCTACAGCTCTCAGTTCTTTGTGTGTTATAATGAAGTCTCCAATAGTTATTCTCAAGTTTCTACCTTTGGAAAGCTTAGCTGTCAGAAGTGAAGTGAAAGTCACTCAGTCATGTCTGACACTTTGCAACCCCATGGACTATACAATTCTCCAGGCCAGAATAATGGAGTGGGTAGCCTTTCCCTTCTCCAGGGGATCTTCCCAACCCAGAATCGAACCCAGGTCTCTGGCATTGCAAGTGAATTCTTTATCAGCTGGGCCACAAGGGAAGCCCTTAAAAGGGAGAAGTTAAAAGGATTTATTTTTTTATTTTATCCCTTGATTCTGATATTTTATATCTGTACCATTAACATCCTTATCTTTATAATATATGTCACTGAACTATGAACTTTAATGAGCCTTACTGAATATAGTAAAATATAATATATTAAATGAGAATTATGACAACCACCTAATTGTAATATTTTGAAAACAACATCCAATTCCAGGAGGAACACTTTCACTTCCCAATTGGACAATTGTTTAAAAAAAACTGCCAAAACCCAGTAGGACTATAAAATACCAACAACAATTTAGAGACTCAGAGTGTATGCCTAAATTAGAAATCCAACACAAAAAAAGAATGAACTTGGAGGTGTTCCTCACATTTATCTCATTTGGATAATCCTAGAATTTGAATAACATTTCAATTTCTTTCAAGGGCGCCTCACCCTAAAAGTGTCATAATTAAAATTCTCAGCAGTACTTGTATCCATGAACGTTAAAATCAAAATACAAAATTAAAAACAGCTTGAATTTATAAACCTAATGGTAAAGAGATTATAATGAAGTGTGACACAATTTTATTAACTTATTAGTCCAACTAAGTGAATTTACATTCTGCAGCGCTTCAATAACTTTATAAGTTGGAGCACTGCCCAAAAACAAAATGAGAATTTTTTTTCTAGTTTCTTTTTTTATGTAGAAATCAAAATTATTTACATTTAAGAATTCAATTACAAAAGAAAATACATGGCATTAAAAAAATCAAGAATACTGATGTGTGAAGTTGATGCATTTTATAGAGTAGAATAAATAGTGTGCTACGTTTCTTTTGTGATGCTAAAATTATTTCTCATAGATGAGTAACAGCAATGTGAATTTTCCTGTCAAGAAAAAAGCAATGTACATGCTAAAACTTCCAAATGAATGTCCAAAAGTATTACTATCATTCATTTAAACATTCCTGACAGTAAGATGATCGCAGTTTAGATATGGATTCTGACAGTTTATTCCATTTTTACAAGGTATCACAAGGAGAAATTTAGATACAGTCTGAGGATCCCAAATGAGAAACTTCAGTGTCATTTTTTGACTAATATTTAAAAGAAACCATCTGAGGACACCATCGAATATATTTTCCTTTCCCTAACTGATCATGACAATTACTGCTAGCATTATTTTTATATTTCCGTTTAAAATTACAAACACAATTTGCAAAAGTATCAACTTTTAGGCATCCTCTCTTGGTATGCCGAGCACATGGGTCAAGATGAGAGAAGTTCACTTCAGTTCAGTTCAGTCCAGTCACTCAGTCGTGTCCGACTCTCCGCGACCCCATGAATCACAGCACGCCAGGCCTCCCTGTCCATCACCAACTCCCGGAGTTCACTCAAACTCATGTCCATCGAGTCGGGGATACCATCCAGCCATCTCATTCTCGGTCGTCCCCTTTTCCTCCCGCCCCCAATCCCTCCCAGTATCAGAGTCTTTTCCAGTGAGTCAACTCGTCACGTGAGGTGGCCAAAGTATTGGAGTTTCAAGGTAACTACTATTCATTTAAAAGCCACTCAGCAGGAAGGGCTACCTAGTCACAGATGGAAATGACACTCAAGATTTACCTTTAATTTGTTTCCCAAAGTCAAAACAATGTTTCCCCTCAGCTGAATTTTACTTCTGGACAGATCCTGTAAGTCAAAATGGAGTTAGTTTTTTAATGTCATCTGTAAGAATGTGAGAAATTGGAGTAAATCCTCTGACTAACGCTGGCAAGAAAAAAATGTCATTTTGCCAGACAAAGGAGAAACCAACACAGAAAAGGAACCAAAGAAATCCATTAAAAGTGTGAGAACAACTGAAAGATAGTAATAGATATCAATTGCATCAAATGATCACCATGAAGTATTGAATGACAGTGCACTGCAGAGACCCTATTCAAGATAATCAGCTCCCGTTTTTCTACCACAGTTAAATTTTTAAATATTGCATTTTCCATGATCTAAGACACATGTTCAAAAACTACATATGACTGTGAGGAGACACTGGTGTCGGAGTTTTCAGCCCATTAATTCATTCTCCTGCAATGCACTAGGCTGTTGTTGCTGTTCAGTCACTCAGTCACGTCCGACTCTTTGCGACCCCATGGACTGCAGCACGCCAGGCCTCCCTGTCCATCACCAACTCCCAGAGCTTGCTCAAACTCATGTCCACTGAGTCGGTGATGCCATCCAGCCAATGCACTAGGTACGGTGCTACTCGCAGAATAAAAGATGAAACCAGGTGCGTCGGCACTCTTCAGGTTACAGTGGGAAGACACACACAGGCCACTTTCAGATCTGTGATGGGGCGGGCTCAGTGTGACAAGACACCCAGAGTCAGGGAAGCCTCCCAGAGGCAGCCACCTCTCCTCTGAGAACTGAAGCCCCGGGAGAAGCCGGCTGGCACAGATCAGAGACAGGGATCTGAAAGGGTGATCAAACAGACGGAACCACGCATGCAAAGCCTGCAGGGCGGGACGGGCAGCCAGGCACACCCACAGGAGGGATGGAGGCCTTCAGACTGAGCACAGGTATGTAACAGCTTCTGAGGCATAAGCAGGAAACAACCCAGCTACAGAGGGAGGCAGGCTGCAAAGCTCAAGTACAACGCTGAGGAATTCTGAGGATACTCGCAAAGTCAAGCCACGAAGATGACTGCATGCCAGGCAGGCTCGTTTGCTCTCCCTGTTCTCTCTCCCCAGTGTCCCCTTCCCACCCAGGGAGCCAAAGGGGTGCTTCTGCCACGCTATTAAATATAGCAGACCTTTCAAACTAAGGCCAGACTCCCACCCTGGACAGATGAGTTTGTTGACCAACTCAACACAGTTCACGGCACGTGGGACCTGCAGGCCTTCTGCAAGGCAGGGGGTCTTTGGTTCGGCTGTGGATCCCATTTGTTCCTTTACCTGGCTACTGACACTCCTTATCTACCCACGGCTGAGGACATCTGAGTCTGCCTCTGGTGTGAACTACTGGGAGCAGCGTCACACGTGAGCAGAGAGTGATCTCCAAGTTCCTTGTAATGTGAAGAACACCAGGATTTTCCTGGCGGCCCCGTGGTTAACACTTTGTTTTCCAATGCCAGGGGTGCGGGTTCAATTCCTGGTTGGGGAGCTACGATCCCACGTGATTTGGGCCAAAAAGCCAAAACATAAAAGAGAAGCAATACTGTAGCGAATCCAATAAAGACGTAAAAACATGGTCCACATCAAAAAAATCTTTTATAAAGGGGGGTACCATGACAACCACCCAAATGCAGAGGATGGCAACTCGTTAGTTGTCAGGAAGTGCTGCTCAGGTCTTGAGGAGTTCTCTTTCATCGTATTAAAAAATATTTTTATTGAAAACATTTTGCTAGGTGAAATAATAAGCCTGTCACAAAAGGACAAATCAAATGCCTCGAAACAGAAAGCAGAATAGTGGTTGCCAGGGGTTACGGGGAGGGAGGTGAGGAGTCAGGATTTCTTGGGTAGTATTTCAGTTGGGAAAGATGAAAAGAGTTCAGGAGATGCAAGGTGGGGATGGCTGCTGAACTGTACACTTAAAATGGTTAAGGTGGTAAATTTCATATTACATATATTTTACCACAATTAAAAAAAATTAACAGGGATACCTACTCATCAAACTAGCAGTAAAAAGTAAAAAAGTACAAATAAAAAGTGTGGCAGTATCTGTTGTTAAGGGTACTTGAATAAACTATGTGTGGACATGTGAATGATTTCAGCTCTTTGGAAAGCAATCTGGCAACATTTCTTAAAATTTAAAATCCTTATTTGATTCAGAAACCGTATTCTGAAAGCCTATCAAATATAAAAAAAATATAAGGACATCTACAGGAAACATCTTCATGGAAACATCCTCCCTCCATGTGAGAAGAGTTTAGAGCACATGTATTTCTTTGCATTCCTGTGGGCCCTGCATTTACTGGGCAGGAAAGCAGACATCACAACACCGACTGACTCTCATCGATTTCCCTGCCAAGCTCAAAGCATAAATGTTTTCTGTCTTTCTCATTCTTTTCCTTCTAAAATTTTACAGAAAATATTCTCTTACATAAGCAGAAGAAAAGACAACTTACTAAAAAGCTGTCTAACCAATGCAATTTTATCATCAAATCGACTTCTTAAGGATGAGAAGTTTAAAAGTCTATTACAAAGTAAGAGAAATGGTGAGAACAGATAAGAAGCTGAGAAATGAGGGTGAGTGAACCACATGAAGCTTCAAACACTTAATTTTCCAAAATATCGTGTCAAATCAAAAATTTTATGTCTCCTCAATGAGACTAATTTAAGGCAAAAATGAAATACTATTAAAATGATCCTAATAAAAGTAGGAACATTAACTGGTCACAAGAAGGTTACCATACAGGCAGCGTGATTTCTCTGGATTTTTATTCACTTAAAATAGGTAGTTGGCTCTTTCTTCCTATACAGCCTTTAAAAAAAAAAAAACTCTGAGAAAGATGATCCCATGATAAATAGAATCTCAAGTACCACTAATCAGCTGATTATGATTATAAAAAAAGAAAACTCAGAGCAGTTATTTTTACTTCATTTCCCTGCCACAATGGTTAATTTTTAGAAGGATTTACAGGACTCAATGTTCTATTTGAGACCAGACCTGTTTCCTTGAATTTCCAAAGGCCCCACCCACCTCCGTACAACACTCAGGAATAGCATATACCAACTGAAGACTCATTGATCATTTCTATCATTTCCATGTCAACAAATACAGATTTCCACAGAGCGGATTTTCTTGAAACAGAATACACTTGAACAGTTGAGAAAAGTAATCCTGACCAGTTGTTGCCTTAAATACCATTTCCCAAATCTAAGTGAAAGTGAAGTCGCTCAGTCGTGCCCGACTCTTTGCCACCCCATAGACTGTAGCCTACCAGGCTCCTCAGTCCATGGGATTTTCCAGGCAAGAGTACTGGAGTAGGTTGCCATTTCCTTCTCCAGAGGATCTTCCACCCAGGGATCGAACCTGGGGTCTCCCGTAGGCAGACGCTTTACCATCTGAGCCACGAGGTAAGTCTATAAATCTACAGTGACATATTTACAATTAAAGCCACTCTAACTTCTTACAATGGTGCAGAGCACTGGGACATCTTGGAAAGCAAATCCTCTATTGCTCTTAACCGTGTGCCAATTTTGACATCGGTACCAGTTTACTGAAGAAGAGTGCTGAATGATTACTGCTGTAGCTTCTGCAACAGAAAAGTTTCCTGCAGTTCTGTCCTTTACACCTGGCACTATGGACAAAGTTCTTAAGACGGGTTAGTTTCCTGGACAGTCGCAGACATAAGAGAACAAGTTTATAGCACAATAAATTCTTGCTAACATGTTCCAGGAGACTTGAGTCACATGCAGAGGCAGAGCAGACAAACCACCAACCTCGATGGATGCTCTGAGACATTCATTGCCTCCCGTGGTTTGAGAGGTCAGCGACACAAATATCACCCTCAGCTAACAGAGCTCTCAATCTCCGTCCACATATTTCTTTCTAAATGGTCAGCTATAGGTTCAGGCTGAGAATGGTGGGCGTCTCAGATTGTTTTCAGGGAAAACCACTAGAAGTTTATGAAAGCATTTTGGGACAATGGAAATCAACTCCAGCTTAAACATTTTAACCAAGGGACACCCTCCTCTTTCCAATTTTCTCCATAAACCATGCTTCCAGCGTTAGCTACTTAGTCAGGGCTTTGAGGTCAGAGTTGGGTTTGAGTCTCAGCTTTGTCTCTGATGTGGCTCAGTAATAAAGAATCCACCTGCCCACGCAGTAGATGCTAGAGATAACCTTGGGTCGGGAAGATCCCCTGGAGAAGGAAATGGCTACTCACTCCAGTATTCTTGCCTGGAAAACCCCATGAACAGAGGAGCCTGGTGGGCTACAGTCCATGGGGTTGCAGAGTCGGACAGGACTGAACGACTGAGCACACACACAGCCTTTGTCGTTGATGAGCTGTGCCACTTGCCGAAGCTGCTCAGTGGCAAGTGTCTGCCGGTGTGACGATGTGCACACACACACTGTTATTATCTCAATGGTACACAAACAAATGAAGGGGAACCTCCCTGCATAGTTCTTCTCAGGAGCAGAGCCTCCTGGATCCTAACTTTGGCTGCCACTGTATTTTGGTTTCTGGAGATCTGGTCTTGAATGGAGAGAAACTGCCTAGCATTTTCATCTATTTATTGCATTCCTTGCTTTTTCTTCTAAAAGGTTTTTAATGGATACTTCCCCATTAGATGTATATGGGCAGAATTTGAGTAAACTTTTGTTTCAACTTAGGATTTAGGCTACTCCTTTGAGAAACCTAATAGTTTAGGACTTTTGATCTGTGCGCACACCTAGTATCATGCAGCGAATCTCTTCTACAAAACAGTATTACAACTTTTAATGTTATCAATCGCTGACTTGGTAATAAAACAGAGCTATTTTAACAATTGGAAAAGCTGCTCACCCTCGGTCTACATCCAATTTCAGTGGCATTTATTCTCACCAGGATTCAGAGCAGCCCCTTTACTGGTTTCAAACACACACTTTGTATTTAACATGTGTGCAGGGGATTTTGCCATTGGATATATAAAATTACGGGCCCCCTGACGTCTAGACACAATTCCATCAAGGAACCACTTAGGGAGCTCTGCCGACTCTGCAGGATATGCTCAGTCTGACAAGTAATAAGAGTACTGTAAACAGCTATCATTTCTTTAACGTTGACAAGGTGCCAAATCGGCATATACCTAGCACCTCCCGTTGCCAAAACATCACGATACGCAAGGTGTTTCCCCATGTCCATTCTACAGCAGGGAATTGGGGAAGGCTTCCCCAGCATATACTGGACAGAGAGTCGGGAGACGGGAATACCCAGCTGCCATTCCCAGCTCTGTCTTTCACTGTGTGAGTATGGATGCATGATTTAACTCCTCTAATTAACTTCCTCATCAAAACACAAGGATACCACTTCACACCTACAGACACTACGGAAATGAAGCCAGAAACTTCATTTCAGTGCCCAGATCACAGCTGCATTTAGTATATGTTCACCATGATGAACACTAGAGACAGTGACGCTGGACTTTGAACACAGATTCCGAAGGTGAGGATTCCAGCTATAACATGGGATGTCTACACTGAATCTGGAAAATGAGATACCATCATCGCAATTTCAGTTACAATTAAAATGAAGAAAAAGCAGATGTTAGAAAAACAAAACCTACGCAGACAAAGTAAAATCGTGGTTGAGAGAGGCTGGGGGAGGGGAGCCTGGGGGATGATGGTTTAACGGATTCAGAGCTTCAGTTTCACAAGACGACAAGACTTAGGAGGATGATAGGTGGTCACAGCTGCACAAGCACGTCAATGTATTTGCTGCTGTTGAACTGTGCATTTAAAAAATGGCAAGATGTACATTTTTATGATATGTATGTGTTTTACCACAGTTAAAACCAAAATTAAAACTAAGCTTTATGAGATTGAATCTGGAAGTATGGTCTTTGCTGGAAATTTTATATAAGGAAATGGAGTTACAATCTATTTAAAATATAACAGAATTGTTTTATTATGAGATCTTAGTAGAATCTTAACCAGTGGGAAGAATATTTATCCCATGATTTACCTGTATAATATGAATACACTGCCTGGGATTAATTTCCAATGGATTTCTTAATTAGCTATTTAACAACAATAAGTGGGCACCTGCAATGTGTTCTAAAAATGTGAAGGTAACAAAGCGGTCAGCACTGCCTTATCAGATGTGAGGGAAGAAGGCAGAGGGCCCTTTCTGTGATTCCAGACACAGCATTTTCTGTTTTAAAAGACCTGGTCTATGGTAGTAGCACGGACACAACACAGGTACACACCTCTCTGCATGATGACATCACTCTTGGCAAATGTTTTTCCCAAAACAAATCTCAGAAAACATATAGCAGAATGATGTCAGAATGCGATTCCTAAAGGAAAAACTACTTACATGTGAAGAAAGTTTACTAATGTTTCAACTTAAATCTTAAGCATATTTCAGTACCTGTAAAAGTATTTAATACAGAGTTCATTTCTTTGCATTTGTGCTTTTTCAATAAAAATACTTAAAAAAAAATACAGAGTTGATTTTTTAAAAATCTTTACTGAAAGCAGTAATCACAAGTGCCTAAAATGGATACTTGTGATTATCTAAAACAAGAAGAATTACAAAATTCTTCTTGTAATCCAGCTAGCAACTGATGATTTTCAAAGATCACAATCAGATATGTTGATTGAATACCCTTTCAGATTACTATTCTTTTATAAGCTATAATTTTCAGGTAATATTGGATAGTAAAAAAAAAAAAAAGGACAATTAGTACTTATGTAATGGAAAGTTACAGTAAAGACAAGAGAGACAGCCTAGTCTGTTTTATTACATAAATGAAGAAATACACTTTTTAGTTACATTCCTAACAGTCTCTCCTCACTAGGGGAAAGACAATTTGCTTGATTTTTCAAGTAATTTAAAAATCACTTTAATTTCCTGGCTTGTGTGACAAAGGATGTGTAATGGCTCAATAGAGGTTAATTTTCACTACTGAAATAATTTTTTTTTGTTCCCATCCTCTCCCTGTGGGTCATGACTGTAAATTATAACTTACTCAGCCTATTAAAGAAAATAGCTATCAGTACCTGAAAACACCAATTTTCTGCCTAGAAAACAGTTTGACAGTGAGAAACTTTGTAAAAAGGGAAATCGTTCCCAGTTCCTGTTCCCTTTTGTACAATTTGCAGTGCTTCACTGAAAAAGACAAGGTTCATTCCTAAGGCTTGGTATGATTATTTTTGCTTTATAGATAATTTTTAAGATAGAGTAGAGGATAAGAACTGGAGAAGGAAATGGCAACCCACTCCAGTATTCTTGCCTGGAGAACCTCATGGACAGAGGAGCCTGGTGGGCTACAGTCCATGGGGTCGGACACGACTTAGCGACTGAACCACCTCCACCAGAGGCTAAGAAGAAGATACACTGCTTAGACCTAAAACGTGTGGCATCTGGCATTCCATGCCTTTCTGTTAGAAAGAACGGACTAGAGCCCATACCCAGCCCAATACCTAGTTTTAAGTATCCACGAGATGCTGGTTGAATTGAAGGCAAGTGCCTGATTTCTGAGTCTACGCTGTGGGCACATATATGGCACTTTCCTTTCCATTTTCAATGACTGCTTTACACCACATTGGCCCTGGCCCAGTTGGTTCCTATGCTCTTCCTTGTCTACTTCTTTTTTCCTTATTATCATTATTGTTTGGATGTGGACCATTTTTTACTGAATTTGTTACAATACTGCTTCTGTTTCATGCTTTTCGATGTTTTTGGTCACAAGGCATGTGGGATTTTGGCTCCCCAACTAGGGCTTGAACCCACACCCCCTGCTTTAGAAGGCAAAGTCTTAATCACAAGACCACCACAGAAGTCCCTCCACTGTCTTCTTAGCACCTGCTCCTGGTTTGATTCTTCAAGTTCTGAACCAAGTTCTTCATGTTTCACTGACATCTGACCTTAGTCATGACTGCAGCTCTGTTCTGTGAAACGCTGGTTAAATTAGGTGCAGGTCAGCTGTTTCAATGTTTGGGTGATGTCATATGAATAATTTGAATTTTAAGTATCACCAGTGATAACAACTAATGGTCTTCAAATACACCTTAATCAGATGTGTAAGAAGCACATTTAATTTTTATTTTGTAATTGGAGGATAAGTGCTTTGCAATGTTGTATTGGCTTCTGCCTATAAAAACAGTGTGAATCAGCCATAAGTATATACACGGCCTTTCACCTCCCTCCCACTCCACACCCCATCCCACTCCCCCAGGTCATCACAGAGCACCAGGCTGAGCTCCCAGCGTTATACAGCAATCTCCCACTAGCTATCTGCTTTACATATGGTCATGAGTGTATTTCACTGCTACTTGCTCAGTTTGTCCCACCCTCTCCTTCCTCCACTGTGTCAACAATTAATTTTAAATACTGAAATGAAAGTTTGTTTGAGGGACCTTTTCATCTATTATCATGTAATGACATTTCAGTAATGGTTTTCTGAATGGTTTTCAGTAATGGTTTCTCCTTGAGAAACAGTGGTTTTTCTATTCATTTTATTAAAGTGAACTCTAAGGTGAACTGTGGGCTCTGTTGATTATGATGTGCCAACACAGCTCATCTTCAACTCAAAAAAAAAATAGGTATCACGTATCACTCTGTTAATAATGACTAATTAATGTGAGCGGAGGGAGTACATGGGGAATTTCTGTATCTTCCTGTCAATTTTGTTGTAAACTTAAAACTGCTTTTAAAAGAAGTCTCAAAAATTAACACTCAGGGTAGACATTTTTGGTTAAAATTTTGTTTCACTTATAAATATATACATTATATACATAATATTTTATATAATATTATATTTTGTATATAACATAATATATAATACATTATATAATATATAAAATCACATAAAATATATAAATATATTATTTTTATATATAAACATACAAAATATAGATCATATTATGTATAAAATACTATAATTTATATTTTATATATAAATTACATATATAATTTATATATAATATATTATATAATTATATACATTTGTTGTATTGTGATGAAAAATGTTTTTTTAGATCTAAAAAGTTTGTAGTCCACTGTAATTATTCTGGCAAAGAAAAGCACAAATTAACCTCAAAAAATAAAATAAAAATGGTGATTTTTATTTAAGATTTCTAACTAGTAGCTACTAATAATTTTGATTTCTATTCTCTTTCTGAATGCAACTTCAATTTATATTGGATAATAAAAAAACAGGACAATTAGTGCTCATGTAATGCTAGCAATATCAAATTGCTAAGCCTGGTTCAACTGGGAAAATGCTTGGTACAGGCCAGATGAAAAACAATCAACCTAGACTAATTCTGTACTGGTTTTCCAATTAAGTTGGTCAGCATGAGTGGGAGGGCAGGAGAATGCAGCTTGTTTTAGAAATCCTGGTGCAATTAATTAAAATAGGAAGAAAGTAAAATGTAGTTGTGATCTCCGAAATTGTTTAAGATGTAGAAAGAGTGTGAAAACTCTGTTCTTTGTCTGATCCTGTATTTAGGCAGATTAAATTTAAATCCTGATCTTACAATGAACTAAAAATTTGAAAAAGAATAAACACATGCACAACTGAATCACTCTGCTGTTCACCTAAAACTAACACAACATTGTTAACCAACTATGCTAAGTTGCTTCAATTGTGTCTACCCCATGGACTATAGCCTGCCAGGCTCCTCTGTCCAAGGGATTCTCTAGGCAAGAATACTGGAGTGGGTTGCCATACCCTCCTCCAGGGGATCTTCCTGACCCAGGGATAAAATCTGTGTCTTTTGCGTCTTCTGCATTGGCAAGAGGACTCTTTACCGCCAGTACCACCGGATACTCCTACATAAAATAAAAAGTTAAAAAAAATCCTGATCTTAAATACAAATGTTTCCCCAGTATTACCCTTGAGTCCAGGAGCAATATGGACCTGCCTAAATCTTACCTAAAGGGAAATATGCTTTTCTTTAATTTTTACTGTTTTTACCCGCTTCAAGAAATATTCAACATGTGCAAAAAGTAGCTGGAATTAAATATTCTACAACTTATTGAGAACCAAGGCATACTGATTTAATGACTTCAGAAGGGCATACTGATTTTTAAATGCAGTATTTGTAAAGTAACCCTTTACAAAAATTGTTTCTAAAGCAGTTTCAATACTAATTGTTCAATACTAATTGTGAACTAATTTTTATCCTCCTTACTCTGAGACATGGGTAGGACACATACTTCCAAGATTTATTTTCTCTTGATTACAGAAGTGGAAACAGAAGTTCATATTTTGCTCAAATCATTCCAGACTCAAGGCAGATTGTCTGACCCCAGGGTCTATTCTCTCTCTCCTCACGCTATAACTTAATATAAAGATGACCCCAGAGCCTGTGCTGGTGATGTTTATAACACAGCTTCTAAACAGGGGAATCTGGTATGCTGCAGTCCATGGGGTTGCAAACAGTTGGACGTGACTTAGTGGCTGAAGAGCAACAACTGGAGAACTCTTGTAGGGTTTAAACTGTAGGATAATAGCCCAGGAGCCTTTCACCAAGACATTAAGTAGTATGGCTTCTAAAAGGATGGTGTGAATCTCCAAACTTAAGCCCTGGTTCTTCCTTCAGAACTGTAGAAGAAAATAAAAGGGATTAGGAGGGAAGAGGTAATTGTGTCCCCCTGCCAATTATACAGTTTTGACTCCTTTGAAACAAATATAATTTATTGAGTCTATATATTTGTTTAGATGGTAAAGAATCTGCCTGCAATGCAGGAGATCCAGGTTCAATCCCTGGGTCAGGAAGATTCCCTGGAGAAGAAAATGGCAACCCACTGCAGTATTCTTGCATGGCAAATCCTGTGGACAGAGGAGCCTGGTGGGCTGCAGCCCATGGGGTCACAAAGAGTTGGATATAAGATAGTATATTAAAAAGCAGAGACATTACTTTGCCAACAAAGGTCCGTCTAGTCAAGGCTAGGTTTTTTCCAGTGGTCATGAATGGATGTGAGAGTCAGACTGTGAAGAAAGCTGATCGCTGAAGAATTGATGCTTTTGAACTGTGGTGCTGGAGACGACTCTTGAGAGTCCCTTGGACTGCAAGGAGATCCAACCAGTTCATCCTAAAGGAGATCAGTCCTGGGTGTTCATTGGAAGGACTGATGCTAAAGCTGAAACTCCAATACTTTGGCCACTTCATGCGAAGAGTTGACTCACTGGAAAAGACTCTGATGCTGGGAAGGATTGGGGACAGGAGGAGAAGGGGACGACAGAGAACGAGATGGCTGGATGGCATCACTGACTCGATGGACATGAGTTTGAGTGAACTCCGGGAGTTGGTGATGGACAGGGAGACCTGGTGTGCTGTGGTTCATGGGGTCGCAAAGAGTCGGACACGACTGAGCGACTGAACTGAACTGAACTGAGCGACAAACATTTTCACTTTCACTCATCTACAGTGCTATGTGTATGAATTTCAATTAAACTTTCTAAAAATTTCATCCCGTTTATGCCCCCTAATTTGCTACAAGTGGCTTTTCAATCCTTGTTCACATTTATGATGACCCTCTAGAATTTTATTCTTTAATCTTTTATTTCACTTGCTTTATTTTGTGGTCTAGGGGTTCCCTGGTGTCTCGGACGGTAAAGAATCTGCCTGAAATGTGGGAGGCCCAGATTTGGCCTTACCGTTAAAAAAGTAAACAGAACGTCTCTGTGAAGCTGAATCAGGTCGTCAAAGGCCAGTGCTTTCACAGAGCCTTTAGCCTGATACTTATAAGGAGAAAATATGCTGGCCAAAATGTTTGTTTGGGTTTTTCTGTAAGATGTTATGAAAAAACCCAAACAAACTTTTTGGCCAACCCAACACACTTCTCACTCTTCCGGAGGGATCAGGCTTTCTTCTATGTGGTGGAAGAGTTCACTATTAATCAGCAACACAGCATGGACAGGAAGGTGATGCTTCTGTAAATCTAATGTCATAGTCAACACATTCCAAGTGCTGACACTGATGGAAAAGAGCTTCAAACAGGGCCAACCCAAGGGCCGTTGGCAACAAGCTGCTTTGCTCTGAGAGGGGCAAGCTTCATTCCTTGGGGGTGACCTACCTAGAAGTGGATTTGGTCTCAGATATCGGAGGGAGGGATATAAGCATGAGAGATTCAGAGAACATGACCATGTGCACAGATGCTTTTATGATCATGTGAAGTGGTTCTGGAGTCTTCTCGCTGGTGTTCAAGCTTTCCCCCTCCCCTTAGAATGCCTATCACAGGGTGACAGGGTGAGGTGGAGCAGAGCTCTGAACACACTGTGTGCTTGAACGTGTACATGTGACAGATATCTTTTTAAAAAAGATTTTATTGGAGTGAAGTTGATTTACAACGCCGTGTTAGTATCAGGCATGCAGCAAAGTAAATCAGTTATACATATACATGTATCTACTCTTTTTTACAGGTATCTTACCTCTCCAGAAATTATAAGTCTCACTTTCTTCCTGACCTAAGAAGTCAGGATGGGCAGTGAACAAAAATACCCAAGGAATAAGGGTAAAAGGAAAAAAAATGTCAGTATGCTGAATATGTCTGTCTGTAAAGAGCAAAAAATTAAAGCAAAGCTTTTGGAGACCTGAAACATGGGCATTTTGTTTTGGCTACAGAATTTTTCTGCCTTCTTTATCATTAATATCGTCATGTTGCATTTTCCTTTGATGTCATGAGCTGCTAAAATCATCATTTAGTACCTCTAATACGGGCAGTAACAGTGGCACAAGTCCGCCCAACGATCATCATACCCTGCAGGCCTGTTTCACCAGTGCTGAGCACCCAGCACCTTCACCAGGCTTTCAACTCCATTGCCTAACTTCCCATGTTCTGTACCAAATCAAGCAGTCACCGACATCTGTTGCCTAAAACTAAGCCAATCTGCCAAACTACCCGATACCTAGTTGGGCACTTTAAAATGCACAAGGAAATATCTCCAGGTAAAAACTGAACTGCTTTAGAATTTTGTCTCTGTTTTTCCATACAGACTGCTTTATCTCTTTGGGTGATTCAATCTCAACAGTTTTCAATGCTTCTCATCCTCTCCATTCTCCAGGTGTATTTCTTCCCAGATCTCCATCAGAGACCTCCAACACTGCTCAGAACTAACCCATCATGACGTCCTGCCCCTTCTTCCTTCTCACCTCTCACATCAGGCCTTCTGTTTAGTTGCCCCTATTCCATCTCAAGCCAGGCCCTTTCTACTTTGAATCTGCCTCAATCCCACCCCAGTCATCTTCTCTTCCTCCGGGTGGCACCGGCCAGGAGCCACTGCCCAGACAGCACGCGGCAACACTGCCTATACTGTGCTGTTGTTCAGTCACTCAGTCGTGTCCGGCTCTCTGCGACCCCGTGAACTGCAGCACGCCAGGCCTCCCTGTTCCCGATCCCCCAGAGTTTGCTCAAACTTATGTCCAAAGAGTCAATGATGCCGTCCAACCATCTCAACCTCTGCCACCACCTTCTCTTTTTGCCCTCAGTCGTCCCCAGCATCAGGGTCTTTTGCAATGAGTCGGCTTTTCACATCAGGTGGCCAAAGTATTGGAGTTTCAGCTTCAGCATCAGTCCTTCCAATGAATACTCAGGGTTGATTTCTTTTAGGATGGACTGGTTTGATCTCCCTGATGTCCAAGGGACGACTGCAATGAGTTTTTCCGAGAGAAGACTCACTGAGTTTAAGAAGGACTGCGGCTTCTCACTGCACCATGAGAGCCTTCGCCTGGCCCCTGTGCCTCTGTTCAGCCACCTTCTCCATTTCTGGGCACTGGCCAGGCCCTCGCTGAACTGCCTAGCTGAGCAGACTCAGGTTCAAGCCCCTATCTTCCCATCCCTCCACCACTGGCCTCCACTTTAAAGCCTAAATGCCTCCACATCCTTCCCATTTCCAGAGCTATGTTTTAGCATTGACTGCAGTCAACTGAGGAATTCTCATTTTCGATGTCAAATCATTCTCAGGAGGAGGGGATCACAGAAGCAGCATGATCCTAATCACGTCCTGGTTGTGGGTTCTGCGAGAGCAGCCCTGCATCTTCTGGCTCTTGGGTCTGTGTCTGAGCTGCCAGGCATCAAGTGGACAGCAGAGCTGAAGGGTTTGGGGCTTTCAGCTTTCAGGAAGAAAGGTTCTTCCTGCAGTGGTTCTCTAAGCCTGATAGGCTACATCTAATTTTTAATCACACACAGGAAATGAAACACAGAAAGATAAAAATTTTCCATAAGGCTTCAGATTAATATCAAGATGTTAAAGAAGTACTTCAGGGTGGTAATGGTAATTTTTTTAAAAATAGGGAGTTCATTCCTTATGAAGAAAAATAGAGACTGCCCAATTTCTTTCCCATTAGGGCAACAGAAATTCAAATGAGAGTTTCAACTTGGAATGGCTAGGAGTTAATTATTTAGGGTACAGCGAGGTAACTGTTAAATTATAATGTGCTCTTCATAAGTGTTCTACAGCCAGAAATGTTGCCCTACTTTTTGAGGAGTAAAAATAGTTGGGCTCTGATATGACTCTGTGAGGGGCTTGTGTGCTACAGTGGACACAGTCAGCATGCCTGGGCTTCCAGGGTTCAAATCCCAGTTCTGCCACTTTGTTTGATCTGGGTGACCTCGGACTAACTTACTCACCTCTCACCTGCCTCGGATGACTAACATGGGGGGAGATAATAATCATACCGATTTAATAGGATTTTCAGAAGGATTAAAATGATAATATGTAATACAGTTCTTAGCATAATAGGCATAAAAGTAGTACTCAAATATTTACTACTCTGGCTATTAATTTTAAGAATCGAAGGATCATACCATTAAGCCTTGCTAAAAAGTAGCACTGTCTTCCTTGTCATAAAGACTGCTTAGAGGGCTCAGTTTTAAAGACAGTACCGTGCAAAGCCCACAAAACTTTCATGCCGAACAAGGTGGTTACGAGGAAAAAAATGAAACAAAATACAGAGGACTTGGCACAGTTCCTGCCTGGGTTGAGTAACTGCTCCACAAATAATAGTGATTATTACAGGAGCAACAAGCTGACATAATAAAGCATGTTTGTAGCAGTGTACCTTAAGATAAACCAAACAATGCCATTAATACCAATGGGAGAGTTACTTTAAAAAAAAAAATTCAGGTTACTGCTGTTGTTCAGTCCCGAAGTCGTGTCCAACCCTTTGCAACCCCATGGACCACAGCACAGCAGGCTTCCCTGTCCTCCACTACCTCCCGGAGTCTGCTCAAACTCATGTGCATTGAGTTTGTGATGCCATCCAGCCATCTAGTCCTCTGCCACCCTCTTCTCCTATTGCCTTCAATCTTTCCCAGCCTCAGGGTTATAATTCACATGAAAAGTAGAGGCACATTACAACCAAAGCAGCTCATGACATCTTTCTTCTAAATAGGTGGTTTCCTAATCTAGTCTTTGAGAACATTATAAGTCAGGTGAGTTACCACTCTCTGTGGGCTTGGGATGAGAAAGCTAAGTATGTGGCTGATCTCCGCCAAGGTCAAAGGGCACATTTTCTCTATACTATCCCAGTTCTTGGTTCACTCGCCTTTCTCTTGCTCTCATCTTCCCTTTGTCCTGTTTTTCATTTCACTTACAAGAAATTTCATTTTGTCTCATGGAAACCTGTGAGTTGCCTTAGAACTAGACAGATGGGTTGCAAACAAACACAGAGGCATGGGAAATACCTGAAAATTACTGAGCTTCTAATTTAGACTTTTCAAATTTGCTATGTGAAGTGCACCTTTGTTTACATTTTTTTAAAATTATTTATTCATTTTTAAATTTTTTGGCCACAGCACAGGGCATGTGGGATCTTAGTTCCCTACTGCTGCTGAGTCACTTCAGTTGTGTCCGACTCTGTGTGACCCCACAGACGGAAGCCCACCAGGCTCCCCCGTCCCTGGGATTCTCCAGGCAAGAACACTGGAGTGGGTTGCCATTTCCTTCTCCAATGTGTGAAAGTGAAAAGTGAAAGTAAAGTCTCTCAGTCGTGTCCGACCCCTAGGGACCCCACGGACTGCAGCCTAACAGGCTCCTCCATCCATGGGATTTTCTAGGCAAGAGTACTGGAGTGGCTTGCCATTGCCTTCTCCACTTAGTTCCCTAACCAGGGTTCAAATCCATGCCCCCTTCATTGGAAGCTTGGAGTCTTAGCCACTGGACCACCAGGGAAGTCCTTCATTTAAAATTTTAAACAACAAAAAGCTCTCTTTGGAATAGCACTTTACTTTTGGTTTACATGTCCTTACTCAAAATCGTTTTCAAGTAAGTCACTTCAACATAGTTGTGATTTCAGAGAAACAGTGACAGAAACAAGGGGAACTCTACACACACACACACACAAACACACTTTGGTGATCACTGATCAACAAATGTGGCTTAAGCATCTGCTACATATGTGGCATTATTTCTGTCCAGTGGAAACAGTGTCAGACTTTATTTTTTTGGGTTCCAAAATCACTGCAGATGCTGATTGCAGCCAGGAAATTAAAAGACGCTTACTCTTTGGAAGGAAAGTTATGACCAACCTAGATAGTATATTAAAAAGCAGAGACATTACTTTGCCAACAAAGGTCCGTCTAGTCAAGGCTGTGGTTTTTCCCGTGGTCATGTATGGATGTGAGAGTTGGACTGTGAAGAAAGCTGATCGCTGAAGAATTGATGCTTTTGAACTGTGGTGCTGGAGAAGACTCTTGAGAGTCCCTTGGACTGCAAGGAGATCCAATCAGTCCATTCTAGAGGAGATCAATCCTGGGTGTTCATTGGAAGGACTGATGCTAAAGCTGAAACTGCAATACTTTGGCCACCTCATGTGACGAGTTGACTCACTGGAAAAGACTCTGATGCTAGGAGGGATTGGGGGTGGGAGGAGAAGGGGACGACAGAGAATGAGATGGCTGGATGGCATCACCAACTCGATGGACATGAGTCTGAGTGAACTCCGGGAGTTGGTGATGGACAGGGAGGCCTGGCGTGCTGTGATTCATGGGGTCGCAAAGAGTCGGACACGACTGAGCGACTGAACTGAACTGAAGGTTCTAATCTTGCCTTATTCTTTGTCTATTTCTTGGGCAAATGCATCTACTTTCATGGATGATTCTATAAACCTTTATTCTCCATGAGGCCCTACTTCCCAAGCTTCAGAATCACAAATGCAACTCCTGTTAGACACGTCTGAAGGTTTACTGACATTTCAAACTCATTGTCCTGAACAGAATCTCATTCCAACCCCCTTTATTCTGGCAGTGCTTATTTTCCTGAGCAGCTATCACCTTTTCATACACTACACAAATAACACATTTACTATGTTTAATCTTTCCACTGCTTCTCACTGGAATGTAAGCTCCACCGTGGCAAGGATCTCGGTCTATTTTGTTCACTTGATCTTCATCCAAGAAGTCCTTAGGTTTGTCTAGAATCCTGCTGCTCCTAAGTTGCTTCAGTTGTGTCCGACTCTTTCGCGACCCCATGGACCGTAGCTCACCAGGCTCCTCTGTCCATAGAATTCTCCAGGCGAAAATACTGGAGTAGGTTGCCATGCCCTCCTCCAGGGGATCTTCCCAACCCAGGGATTGAACCTGAATCTTTTACATCTTCTGCATTGTCAGGTGGGTTCTTTACCACTAGCGCCACCTGGGAAGACCTTGTCTAGAATAGTGCCTGCCATTCAGTGAATACAGAATATATATTTGTTGAATGAATGACCTTTGTCTCCCATAACTGCAAAAACGCTCCCACTCCAGGTCCGCAGTCTCAGCAGAGGGCAGAAGCAGTGAAGCTTGGGGAAGCATCCCAAAGCTCTGCTTCTTCACCTCCAATACAGGCACTCCCCAACAGTCCTGCACGTTGTCCCTTCTGCTCTACCCCAACACTGTTCTATCTCTCGCCATCTCTCATGAAAATGACTTGAAAAGGCCATTGGAGCTGACCCTGTTTAAATAAGCATACCTCCCTACGGCCAGATCTTACATGTGAACCTGTGCTCACCATTCTGCTGCATGAAGACACGGAGAGGGTCTGGTGTTTCCAGGAATAAATTCAGGTCCCACCCGAGAGTCCAGGACCTGGGTCCTGTCTGCACCTTAGTCTCCCCTCCTGTCTCCTGCATCTCACGCATTCCCAGGGGTAACACGGAATTGCTTCTGGTGCCCTGTGCAGACAGCCTGTCCTTTCTCCCCCTCAGCAATGCCAATCTCAATCCTTCAAGATTCAGTTTGGGGGTCAACTCTTTAAGAAGCTTCCCCGACCTGCCAGGTTGGCTTAAATGTCATGGCTCTGTGTGTTCCCATGGCAACCAACTGAACGGATGTATATTAAAAAAATATATGGGCAAACATTTGAAATTAACACTAAAGCCTTGGCCTATATGGGAAAATAATCTAAACAGGAGTGGACATATGTGTATGTGTAACAGTCACTCTGCTATACACCTGAAACTAACAGAGCACTGTAAATCAACTACACTCCAATAAAAATTAAAAACAAACAAAAAACCACTAAAGCCTTGGGCTTCGGTCAGGAGGAAAGAAGTGTCTATAAAAGTCCTAGATGTGATCAACAGGGTAAGTATTTATTTAAGTGCTTAAGTAGCTAGAATCAGGTTAACTGGGTTCCTAATTTCTGGTAAAAGGGAAAAAAAGACTTAATCTTTAAAGTGTTTCATGAGAAAACTCTAAGTCAGAACCGTCCCTGGTTTGCGACCTCTGACTGAGCAGTTTCACAGGAGGCTCGATGGCCTCTGGTGTGCACTGAATTCCTGTTTGTGGCACATGGAGGAATATATCACACCATGATCCAAAGACATCTAATAAAGTATGTGTTATTTCCTTAATTTTATATTGCCAATTATAAGGCAATAGCTATGTTTAATTACTGTGTAATACCATCCTAATCCTGTGTCAAACTCAATTGAAGTGCTCTATTTTGCAGGATAATCTCACTGTCAATCAATTGTCCAGCCCCCAAGACCTCACATTTGCTCACACTCACTTACTGGTCCTTTTGCTCAAGAGTACACAGCCTGATGGGCATAACTTGGGTCCATGATACAGTGAGACACACTTCCTCTGGACCTGTTCAGTTGATTCGGTCAAGTTTAGAAAAGTGAAGATAATTAACTATCAGTCAACCATTCAGTTCAGTTCAGTTCAGTTGCTCAGTCGTGTATGACTCTCTGCGACCCCATGAATCACAGCACGCCAGGCCTCCCTGTCCATCACCAACTCCTGGAGTTCACTCAAACTCATGTCCATAGAGTCGGTGATGCCATCCAGCCATCTCATTCTCTGTCGTCCCCTTCTCCTCCCGCCCCCAACCTTTCCTAGCATCAGAGTCAGGTCCTTAAAAACATTTTCACCCCAAAGGATACTGTCGATGCTATGAAAGATTTCTCATCTATATGCTGTGAAATACACCGGAGGGGGATGAGGAGTATATGTCCAGATTTGTGTACCATAAATACTGCAAATCCAAGGACTCCGAGATTAATCTGCAATTAGGTCTTTTAAAGCCGTGTCATTTCAGGGAATAGATTTATAAGCCTCTTAACTGAAAGGGAAAGGTCTGAGTGTTGAAACAGGCATCATATGATTTGACTAGCCATACCAAGATATGGACTCTTTAGCCTAACAGGTCTGCTTACAAAAATATAAATCCAGCTGACTTTACATAATAATGAGCTCTCTTCTTCTCTTACAACACTGCAACTCCTCAGTGATTTGTGGTGGCTGTGTCTTCCAGACACTACCTGTATACTGAGCATCCAGAAACAAAATTAGGTTATAAAATAGCCTGCTGAATGTAGTCAGTTCTATTCATTGAGGGATCACAAAATAAAATACACATGTGATGAAACCAATGGCAATTTACAGTAGAAAAGAGACAAAGACAGTAAAAACTCAGAGTAGAATTAGAAGCTGCAGATTAGACGTCAAAAGGCCTGTGTAAGTTCTTGGGCCAGGTTTACTGCTCATCTACTGGTTTGCAGGGAGGAGAGGAGTCATTTAACCTGGAATGCTCTTATGTCACATAGGTCCATTCATGTGTACATTCAAACATTCTTTTAGCGGCTAATAAATATCTGCAGTGTTGCTAGGTTCCAGAGATAAGGTCCTTTCCTGTCCTAAAGACATCGAACAGGGACGCTGAAATTTCACTTGGTATTTCTCAATATTTTCTCTACTGTGCCGCCCTCACACGTGGCACTGACCCAGTCAGCTCTGAAGGTTCTTTATGGGAGTGAATGTTGGTAGTTCAGTCCACGTTGGAAAATGTGGAAAAGTCCCTCGAGGGAAATTTGAAAGACTCTCCATTCCCCCACGCTTGACCCTTGGCCCCTACATTCTTTGAGAACTGCTAGTCTAGAAAGGTCTTACAATTGCAAAGCCCAGTTCTATGGGCAAAATAAAGTACTGGGAAAAACGAAGCTGCAATGACAAAAAAAGGCAGACTTAACTGCGCAACGTTACTGAATCATTTACGTGGTCCCTGTGTACGGACATGGCCAAAGACCTTCAGCATCTTGTTTTTAAAGAAGAGTCAAGATCTAATAGTTTGATGCCACCTTATGATTTATAAAATCTGCAAAATGATCTTGTTTTCATGTAATTTTCAAAGCATTAAGTAGGGCAATATTACCTTCTCCTTGTGTATATAAAGAAACAGGCCCAGGTAAGCTCTATAATTTGCAATAATCTCACATCTGCTGCTGCTGCTGCTGCTAAGTCACTTCAGTCGTGTCCGACTCTGTGTGACCCCATAGACGGAAGCCCACCAGGCTCCCCCGTCCCTGGGATTCTCCAGGCAAGAACACTGGAGTGGGTTGCCATTTCCTTCTCCAATGTGTGAAAGTGGAAAGTGAAAAGTGAAAGTGATCTCACATCTAGTGAGTGGAAAATCCGCAAATTTAACCAAGTCTTTTGACCCTAAAGCCAGCTCCACTTTCCACCACTAAAGAGAACCCTGTTTAAAATATATATGTCGGGGGCGGGGGTAATCACGAGTGTGTGTGTGTGCATGTGTAAGCGCGCTTATCCTTTTACTTTTGTCAGAGAGGAAAGGTCCTAACAAACATTCAAGGCAAATAAGCAATTCAAATTAAAACACAAAACGATACATTTCCATTGAAAGGTAAAGTAATATGACTCTGAAGTGACATTACTGGCCAAAAAAAAAAGGTATTCCAGATGAGGCTTCTAAGGGTTTTTATATTAACTGTTTATGAATTTAACAAAAAGCACATCTATATATATCCCACTAGACAGAACACAGAGAACCTAATTTCCACTTCAATGATGTGCAGTTCCCCTATGTAGTCGCCACTATACCATCACACCAAGCTTCTGAGAGGCATGTTCTAGGATGTAAAGTCTTAATTAAGCCAACAAGCTCAAAAATCACACTGTTGGGTCCCCCCCCCGCCGCCGTTCTCTCTCAAGTGGCCCTGGCATTGGCAGTTCCTTCAGACTTTTAACAGACTCCCCTTCTCTCAGCTCCCTCTATGCTCCAGTGCTTAGAATCCTGTTTTATATTCTAAGGAGGAGCTTAAGGTTAAAACCAGAAAACAACCTTAGTAAATATTCAAATATAAAAGCACATATACATACTTGTATGTGTGTGTGTGTACACACACTGTGACAGAAAAAGGATACCACTCTGTTTCTCAATGTTTACAACACTGCCACCATTGTCAGCGAGCAGGCATAAAGCACAGCATATAGAGTAGGGTTTTCACAAACTTTATTATTATGCAAAATGGAAACAATAGATTGTGAGATTTACAGTTATGAGGTCTTTGGTTGTATCTAGCTTTGGAGTCATGAGACTCTAATACGGGTTTAAGTTTGATCTTATGATTCTGAACAGGTTAGTTGACTGGGTCTGATCCCAAATGTCTTCATCTGTAAAAAGATGAATAAAAATAACACTCATATACCATAGCTTTGTGAAATTAATGCCCTGAAATAGATAAAATATTTTAAAAATAATTTCTCATTAAACCAAAAAAATCTGATTCAAAGATGGTCCTATTTCTTTCACACGCACCCACGATAAGAGAGTAAGTAAATACAAATTACAAAACAAAAGCAAGTCATTACTCTCATGAAGTTTATATTTAAAATATATAGCCTTGTTTCACACAAGTGAGTGCTAAATTCTAATTCCCAAATAAAGAGTAAATAAAATATATCAATAAAAGTTTTAAAAGGCACTCATCAAAGTTCATTATCCATTATTACTGATTGGCATTCCAATGAAACAAAAGCATATCCACGTTTAGTCTTTTCCATATTTATATGTCCCTCAGTTATAAAAACAATTCTTTCCTGAGCTACTTCTAGAGAAACTGCTTAAAACAACAATAACTAAGCAAAAACATCTAGAAAACCTTTTCGCAGAGAAGGGCAGGTTTTGTAAATAGCCCAAACGTGGGCCCTGATATGAAAGCTGACCTGTAGGTAGGGTAACACAGGACACTCTCTGTAAATGTCCTTCTCTCACTGCTTTATTTTTACTTAGCACCATTGTTCACCCATTAGTGAGCCTAGTTGGGGGACCCTTCTACTGGAAGGTATGTAGTGGCATTAGAAAGATGTCAAACCTTATTTATTTTTCTACTACTGTGTCAATCACAGAGTTAAGAAAGAAGAGGGTGGCGGGAAGACAGTCTTAAAAAACTGTATTGATTTCAGTTTTATACGTACTTCTTTCCTGTGTTTTCTACCTTTTTCTCCAGGAAATGCTCGTCCCCACGGTTGGTCTAAGTGGCTCAGGTTCGCCAGAACCAGCCTATCCCTCCCCTGCCATGGTGACTGGTTTGGAGGGGGCCGCGTGAGGCAAGTCAGACTACAGAGATTCAATCGGGGGGTTTTATAATAACTCCTGGGAACTGCAAACCTCTTTTTAAAGGAGGTCTGGTGGCTGTCTCATCACCATGAGAGAAAATACATGAAAACAGAGCCAAAGCAAAGTCAAGCGATGGAGAGAATGAGGTTGCGGTGAATGACCCGGATTAAGACCATGGCTTGCCCAAAGCCACACCCATAAGAGTGCTTTCCACTTATGTGAGCCGGTGAATTTCCATTTGTTACTAACCCAGTTTCTGTTGAACTTTCTGTCACCTGTAACGAAGAGCGCCATCTCCTGAGAAACAGATACAGAACTCCTTTTATCAATTCAATGCTGGGTTTGGGAACCATTAAATAATGAACTGTGTAAATAACATGTAAACAATCTCGGAAGCACAGAAATAACTACTCGGTCAGCTTTTCTTCATCTGAGAACTAGGGACATTTCCTGTGGTCAACAGCAAAATAAAGATGAAACATTCAAATCATTTATGCTTAAAAGTCTCTAAAGCACCAATTCATCTCGCAGAAAAATATTCTGAGAAATACACCTGCAGATATCTTAAGGCTGAACTCTTTAGTGAGAATAAATGTTGATAACACAATACTTCTGATAGCAAAAAATTCTACACTTTGACCAGTCTAAGTACTCATCATTAATGAAACCATCTGGCCTAAATATGATGTTAATTAATGGCTTGGAAGTGAGGCTGGAGTAAGGCAGAAACAAACCAAAAGACCATTTCTTTTTAGGAAGTACGATTACTTGGACAGAACCGAAAGCTATCCTGTGCACACCTGAATCTCAGTACAATTTTTCATTTAATAGAGTGGTTTGAAAACTTTCAGTAAGAACAAAAGTAGGACTCCAATGGAGACCTGGAATCTCAAGCAGCTATTAAATGACATGATTCTGTAAGGAAGACAAATTACATACGTGATCCTGATATGTTTTAACTTGCCACAAACACATACAGTTATACAGAAACACAGACAAGGCAGACATACTGTTTAAAAAATGCCCTTTTAGATCATGCAAATTAAATTATGGTGACATATAATTATTTTTCTAAGTCTCAGTGAAAAACAAACTGAGATAAATCAACAACCAAGAAAACCAGTGTTTTTGACTGGTTGTTCCCAATCCACAATTTCAAATTTTGGCCATTAAATATTGTTCAGTGAAAAATCTCCAAGTGATTTTTAGGCAAGGCGTTATTATTATTTTTCACTGACAGAGTATATCTAAAAACACTTTTGGATGATTTCTCAATAATGCAATAGAGTTAACTGTGTGAGTAAACTATACACTAGGAAAAGAATGTGTAAAAGGAACACCCACATGAACATTTACCTTCCACTGCTCTTTTGAAGAACACTTTGCAGCTGCCACAGGTTACTACCCCATAATGACATCCTGAAGCCTCATCCCCACACACCAAACATATTTTGGAAGGTCTTGAGGATCCAGTAGAAACGCTTCGTAAAGTAGAGCTGGGGAAAGAAATCAAGATTTAAGTAACTACACTGCAATAGCACATTTGACATGCTGTACAGCTTAGCTCAATATCTGCCATTCATCGTGGTTCCATCAATAAATTCAATAAGGTCCCATATCACATAGGAAATGAAGGCAAAACCTTCAGAAGAGGAGTAATGTATCAAGAATCCCCTGTAGCAAAACCTCTTCTCAGTACTAGGAAACCATAAACAATCTCATGTAAACTTTTTCTTCCTTTTCCTAATTTTGAGACTGCGTACCAAAAAATATTATTTGCATTCTAGGTGAACAGGGAGGAGAGAAATCTTGAGCCAAGTCATCATGAAAGTATTTTTGGCATCAAAGGGCTACTGCAATACTTCTCAACTCTCTTCACTTGGACTCAGATTGTATCTCAATTATGCCAGGTGAAAAACTCTCCCCTCTCCAAAACAATGCACAAATTAAAATTAATTCTTGTCTCTATTGCCAGCAATTTCACCCTCCAAGCTCCTGCATTTTTTCCATGTTAACTTACCTAGGCATGTTCAGTTCAGTTCATTGTGTTTACTAATTTAAAGAGACGTAGTATGGCAAAACCAACCAATATTGTAAAATAATTAGCCTCCAATAAAAAAAAAAAAGAGACGTGTGGGTGCTAAGTTGCTTCAGTTGTGCCCGATTTTTTACGACCCTATGGACTATAGCCCCCCAGATTCCTCCATCCATGGGATTCTCCAGGCAAGAATACTGGAGTGGCTGCCATGTGCTCCTTCAGGGATCTTCCTGACCCAGGGATCGAACCCACATCTCTTACATCTCCTGCATTTCAGGCAGGTTCTTTACCACTAGCCCCACCTGGGAAGGGACATGGTCAACACTAAAAACAAGCCACATATGTAACTATCTAAGGTGACTTTCATGGTTACAAACTGAAGAATTCAGTTTTGAGGGATAAATTTAACCCCTGAAGCAACAATAAACATGGAATACTTCTTAAGGAGACTCTTCTCAAGATATATTACATATTCCTATGCTGGTTTATGGCACAATCTGAACAAAACAGTTTTACATTCGAATAAGGTCTCATGGTTCAGTGCAGATGTGGACCAGGCAAATATTTTTTTTTTTCTTTCCTAGTTGATATACATTTATTGCATAATCAGTCCATTCTAGGGGAGATCGATCCTGGGTGTTCATTGAAAGGACTGATGCTAAGGCTGAAACTGCAATACTTTGGCCACCTCGTGCGACGAGTTGACTCACTGGAAAAGACTCTGATGCTGGGAAAGGTTGGGGGTGGGAGGAGAAGGGGACGACAGAGAATAAGATGGCTGGATGGCATCACCGACTCTGTGGACATAAGTTTGAGTGAACTCCGGGAGTTGGTGATGGACAGGGAGGCCTGGCGTGCTGTGATTCATGGGGTCGCGGAGAGTCGGACACGACTGAGCGACTGAACTGAACCCACAGGTCCTGCGAAAGTTCCTGAGGAAATAAATGAACTGCCCAGCTCCTGTCGTCAAAGTTGGTGGAGATGTGAAGTATTATGGTATGTACTTAGGCATGGGGTAATATGGTGGCACAGCTTTCCGTACCAGTAAGGGTGGGAATACACCAGTCAGAGGCTTCCCCAAAGCCTTCTGAGTTTTGAAGGATGATTATACCTTAGCTAGACAAAGATGAGGCAGAGGAGGCAGAATGTGCAATACGAGCTGGAAGGCAAGAGACAGTTGAGCTGGACGTGCTGAGCAAATGTGGGGTAGATCTGTTGTATGTCACTACCATCACTTTGCTATCCTAGCTTTTGTCTCTATGTTAAACAGCAGAAACGTGAAAAAAAGACTCAAAGAAAACACATCAAAACGCTAGAATTATTAAGTTACCGTGATGACTTCTCTATTTTTCAAATTAGCTAAAATGTGATAATATTGCCTTGGTGATTTCTTAAAAATGATTTTATATGTTTTAACTACATTCTCATCAAAAACAGATGAAAGAGCAAAGTGCCACTGCTCAGGCACTGTAGCATGACTGACTTTTTAGAAAATGACTTCTTAAATCAAGGGCTGAAACGATGCTCTCCAAAGTTGTTTCCCTTCTGAGAAAAGTACTCTTTATGATTTTTATCAGTGTCCTTTGACTTCTTTATGACATGCAAAACATTCCATTTCAGCACCAATAACTTCTTTGGCATATTAGCCAGTAAAACTCAGTCCATACTCTGTCTGACTTTCCTATGCTGCACAGGGAAGTACCAGGAGGCCACGAACAGAACACAGCTTAAAAGTCATTGCTAACATGTAAGTGCCTTTCCACAGCTGCGAGCATACATGGGGTTTGTATGGAACATTTTCGTGAACTTCGGCCTTGGTCCTCAAACTTAAAAGCCTCTTAACGTTAGTCTTTGGAGCTCTTCTCTTCTTCTCTCCAAACACATTTTCTTGGCAACTGCTATGGACTGAATTGTGTCCCCTGCCCACCCTAAATCCGTAAGTTGAAGTCCTGGCCCCTAGGGCATTAGAGGCCAATCTTTTTTAAAAAATGGAAGTATAGTTGGTTTACAACATTGTATTAATTTTTGCTGAACACCCAAGTGACTCAGTTATACACGTATAAATATTCTTTCCATTATGGTTTATCTCAGGATACTGAATACAGTTCGCTGTGCTATACATAAGGACCTTGTTGTTTTTCCATTCTACACATGATATTGACATCTGCTAACCCCAAATTAACAATTCATCCTTCCCCTAACCCCCTCAAAACCACAAGTCTATTCTCCATGTTCACGAGTTGGTTTCTGTTTTGTAGATAGGTTCATTTTTGTCATATTTTAGGTTACACATATAAGTGATATCATATGGTATTTGTTTTTCTCTTTCTGACTTACTTCATTTAGGATGATAATCCCTCCTTGCATCCATGTTACCACAAATGGCATTAATTTGTTCTTTTTTATGGCTGAGTAGCATTCCACTGCATCCATGGACCACACCATCTTTACCCGTTCACCTCTCAATTGGCATTCAGGTTGCTGTTTCCATGTCTTGGCTTTCATAAATAGTGCTGCTATGAATACGAGTGTACAAAATACCTTTTGAATTACAGTTCTGTCTGGATATATGCCCAAGAGTGGGATTGCTAGATTGAATGGTAACCTTATTTTTAGTTTTTCACCTAAAACTAAATCTTATTTGGATTTAGTGGAATCTTATTTGGGAATACGGCCATAGCAGATATTGTTAGTTGAGATGAGGTCCTTCTGGAGAAGGGTGGGACCCCAATCCAGTTGGACTGATGTTCTTATTAGAAAGAGGACACTGGGACATAGACACACTCAGGCAGGATGCTACATGAAGATGAAGGGAGTGATACTCTTACAAGCCAAGAAAGGTCAACAAACCACCAGAAGCTAGGAGAGAAGAATGAAAGAGTCTCCCCCACAGCCTTCAGCAGGATCCAACTCAGCCTACACGTTAAGCATTGCCAAGCCTACAGAACCACGAAAGGATACATTTCTCTTATTTCGGCTACCTGTTTGTGGTGCTTTGTTACGCAGCCCTAGCAGACCAATACAGCAACTTGGACTCATCCCTGACTCTTTACCTCTGTTTTCTTTCTCAATCTGTTAACTTCTCTTTACCCTCAGAAAGCACACATATTTGGATCACAGTTCCTCTGGGACCACTCTAGTCCATGCCACCAACACCTCTTCCCAGGATATGCAGAAGCCTGCTCACTGGTCATCCTGTCTGTCCTTGTCCCCTTCCTTCTCCTGTAGCCAGAATGATTCTTATTTATTTCTTTGCTCAAAATCATCCAAGAGCTTTCCCTTATACTTAGAGGAAAAGTCAGGGTCAACCTATGACCACAGGGCCCCAGTATGGTTCCTATAACTTTACTAACCTTTCTCAGATGCCTGATGTCCCTCAGGAACACTGGTCTCCTTGCCAGACCTCAAACACACCAGGCATGCACCCACCTCAGGACTTTGCACGTGCTATCCTCTGTTCACCTAGATATGTATGTCCCCTGCTTCTTCAGGGTTTCATCCAAATGTTACTTCCTCAATCAGTCCTTCCCTGACCTCTCTACTGAAAACACTAGTTCTTCTGAACCCCCTTCCTCTTCTGCTTTATTTCCTCCCTAGCACACGTCACCACTGAACATGTTGTCTATTTTCCTTCTTTAATCTGTTTATTTTCTTTATTTTGTTTCATTCACACAAGAAGGTAAATTCAACGGTGCCTGGATTTGTGTCTGTGGTTCTTTGCCACTGTGTCCCCAGGGCATGGCACAGTCCTTGGTACATATAAGGCTCCCGCTTAACACTTGGGATAAGTGAGTGATCTCAGATGACTGGCCTTTTCACAACCATCATCAGTTTTGAACTGCTACTGCACTCCTTACATACAAGAATGTGCTTGGTTTTTAACTCTCTCTCTCTCTCTCGAGAAAAGTATGTGGTGGAACTGAATTAAGTCAAAGAGAAGCATCAAAAAGATGCATTGTTGGGAGGATGGCATTGAAATATGTATATTATCATATGTGAAACGAATCGCCAGCTCAGGGTCGATGCATGTTACAGGATGCTCGGGGCTGGTATGCGGGGATGACCCAGAGGGAGGATAGGGGAGGAGGGAGGTGGGAGTGGGGTTCGGGAGGGGGAATTCATGTACACCCAGGGCGGGTTCATGTCAATGTATGGCAAAACCAACCAATATAATGTTGTAAAATAATTAGGCTCCAATAAAAATAAAAATAAATAAATAAATAAAAGGAAAAAAAATGCATTGTGAAATCCCAATTAAAACAGTAATTTGGCCAATGACAGAATTCAAGCAAACCTGGGTTACTCTTCCTTCTTGTTTGCTAACATCTCTCAATAGCAAGAGAGCCTCCACATGCCCCTTAGCTGTGCTCTGCTTCTTCGGTGTCCGTAATGGTCTACGGAGCTCATCCTCTATTTCTGAGGCTCTTTTCTCACTGTCTTGATTGTCAATGTAGATTTTCTTCAGTGTTCTACCTTTGGACATCTTTAGTCTCATTCCTACAGTTTATCTCAATGATTTCATTTACGTATCCCAGTTCAGACAGCTCTCCTGCTGAATGACTTCCTTTACATCCAACTCCAACCTCTCTTCAATGTTCCAACTTTATGTGTTCACTTCCTTTACAAAACTGCCCTGCCCCTGTCTTCTTCTGGCTTCGGGAAGGATACTGCCATCTGCTAGGCACCCAGGTTCAAACATCCACTATCACATCGACTCGGTTACCAAGCCCTGCTGCTCCCACCTTGACCTACTTCCATCACTTCCCCTCACCCTGTTGGGAAGCCTGCTTCAGACCCTCATCACTTACTCAGGGTTCTCCCTTAACCCTAGCCTCCCTTCCAACTCATTCTACAGTGGCTGACAAATGACACTTCCTATTACAGAGCTCTGATTCTATTACTTTCCAGGTTAGAAATAGTTCATCATCCCTGTGCCCAATACCACCATATATGATAATGTTGATGTGCCTCTTGTTTCTCTGCCTTCTCCTGCAGATCCTCTCAGGCTTGTGCTCACCACACTGCAAGCTCCCCATCCACAGGCTTGGGTACCACCATGTGTATACCCACCCCCACTCCAACTCCTGGAAAACCCATCCATCCTTCAAGGGTCCCTGATGTCCTCCCGGCAGGACGCACCAATCTCTGTTCTCATGATCTGCTTTTGTGTTTTGCTAACCCCCCTGCCTCAGCGGTCACCACTTCTGCCCTGACACTCTTGATTGGAGCATTCATCTTAAACCCTCGAGGGCAAAGACCTTGTCCTCTGCCTCTCTGTGCTCTAGGCTGCCATTAGTGTCATGCTGGGACTATTTATTGAATGAATGAAATCACACTCTTCATCTCATCACAGCAGAACATAAATTTCCAAAAGGACATTTTTACAGCAGGTAAATTAATGAGGCCAAGGTTATAGGTTCAATTCCCCTATGGTTCATCGAGCTTTGCACAGAGCAGGGAAAAAGGCATCCAGGGAGACAGACTATCCTCAAAAGCTCAGCACGCCATCCCACAACCAAGTGCATTATTAACACAGAAGACAAGCCATAGTGGGTGGATGGGTCAGGAAAACTCCCATCTCCACTGACATCCTATCATGTGATATCTCTGAAACTGAAAGATGGTGCTTGGTTGGGAGGGTATCCATCCAGTTCTAGGAAATGCATTACCACATTTTGTAAGTGGGGACAGGGAGGAGAGGAAGAACAAGTGAGGGAAGCAGGTCTTGAACTTTTCTTAGATGTTGTGTTTTATCAAAACACAAAGCTCGCTGAGTGACTCTGAATGTCAGAATTTCTTTATAGTATGCACAAAACATTAACATCTTATTAAAGCTAAACATCTTCATTGGATGTGAGTCCCAAACATACAGGGGTAAAGGCAGGAACAGGGACTTAGCAAGAAAGCCTCCTGTTCTCAGTTTAGCTTAGCCACTAACTGCTAAAACCTTAACAAAGCCACCTTTCCTCTTTGGGCTATAATTCTTACCATAAAAAAGGTTGACTAGGTGATCTCCAAGATCCTTTTTAAGATATCCTTTTAAGATAAAGATGAGTACAAAAGATAAATGGAACAGCCTGTCATAATGAAATTTTATCCAAAAAATGGACTTCAAGTTCAAATTATAGACAGTATCCTATACACAGCCATTCTTTGATCTGGTTCAGCAGAAAAACACCTACATGTAAAAACTTACTCTTTCCAGAATAGCTAATCCTATGGCACTTAAAATCTTACTTGCAGCTATATGAATGTTATGCTGATTTTGCTTGAAATTTCTTCATACATGTATCTACTCAAATGGTACTCCACCTGCTAAAAACCATTTTAATATTAAAGAGTTGGGAAAAATTTCCCCACCTGGTCATTTTTGGTCTTGGTAATCAAGAAATATTGTTCTCAGAATTTTATAATCAGACAAAGGTAGTTCATAGGACTTAACACATACGTTAAAATATTATTAAAGCAGAAATGAGTGAGCATTGTATTTCCACTTGTAAAGACAAGTGTCTCTCTTTGGGAAATACAAGTAAGACGCAAGTATTTTCAGTACCAAATAGAATAGTTCTAATGATTCAGTGAAGTGTTGAAGAGGTTAATCAAAGGTTCATGCTGATTTTTGTGACAACTGGAAGGGGCTATACTAACCCATCATTAAAAACACTTACTGGGCTAGCTTTCTTCCCAAAACGACTGGATGCTTAGGGAGAAGCAATAAGAAGCTGTGCAAGAAAAAGGAACTTTTACTGATCAAAATATAACTGGAGAATCTGGCTGTGAATGCATAATGCACCATGTTCTGTTGTCCCAGGAATCACCATGTTGATTCTCCATCTTCATAACAATTGCCTAACGATACTGTAGTGATTGGTGTGCTGTTCAGTGACCAGAATTCTTCACACAACAAGAACACTTTGTCTCATTTCTTAAGCCCACTCAGTAAGAATTAAGCAAACCTGTCTTTTGTACTTTCATTTAATCAGATAGATGCTTTTACCAACAGCCCTAACTGCTGAAAAGTTTCTTTCCATGTGCAATCAATTCAAGCATTCATTCAGCAATCTAGAGCAAAGGGAGAATTCAGAGACATATGCAAATAATACTTCAGGAAACATCCTTCTATTGCTGGTGTCTAAAGTGTTCATTAATTGAGCTATTCATTGAAAGCCTGATACGCCCTGCCTTTTTTAGGCACTTGGATGAATGAGAAAATTCCTATTCTCATGGAAGTTTTTACCACAGTAGGAGAAAAAGACAATAGAGAAATAAGGAAATAAATTCAGATAGTGGTTAAGTGCTTTGAAGAAAATGACAGAGATCAAGATTGGATGGGGCACTGGAGGGTTAGGATTCTTTAGAAAGGTAGCCTGTGAAGGCTGCTTTGGGGAGACTGAAAGGACACAGGAGCCGATCGTGCAAAAGTGCCAATGAGGGAAGAGAAAGTGTAAAGTCCCGGAGGTAGGAATGAGCATGACACGGTCCAGAGATGGAAATGTGGCTGCAAGGAGGCAGGGAGATGGGAGGAGGCCGGAGGTGGGGCCCAAGAAGACAGAGAGGGACCACACCACACGGGTCTCCGGAGCTGTGACGATGACTCAGGGTGCTATTTTCAGTGCCATCACGAGGGATGTGAATATTGAGATGTTTTAAGCAGAACGGTAACATGATCTGAGTGACATTTAAAAATCAGACTTTGGCTGCTGCCTGGAGAATGGACTACAGGAGTGGGTGATGTTGGAAGTGGGGAGACCACAGCGACTCCGGCAATTATCTAGGCAGGAGATGATAACAACTTGGATTCAGCTTAAAGGAGTGAAGACAGTGAGAAATGGCCTTTTCATTCTTTAAGTAGATAGTACTGACCAGACTTGCAGAAAAATTGTATGGTGGTGCTATTTATATTTACATAGTGGAGTGAGGAGCAGTTTTGGTGGTTCAGGGGAGTATGTTTTGGACCTGACAGTGGTAAAACAGCATCAGTATGTTATGCTCCTATTTTTGTAAATAATACAATAGCAATAATACCAAATGATAATCTATCCATAGTAAAAACTGGCAGCAAACATACCAAGCTACTTAACCATTCTGGGCCAGTTCTGTCATTTGTTAAGCAGTGATAACAAGTCTTACCTTATACGGTTCTTACAGATTAAATTACTAAAAAAAACATATATATGTGTATATACATTTTTTTTTAGAAATGCAATTTTTATTGTAAAATAATAACAAGTATTTTTGTCAAAGTATTTTCTTTTCCATCATGGTTTTTATTACAGGATAATGAATATAGTTCTTTATGCTATGTTAGGACCTTGTTGTTTAGTTTATATATACTAGTTTGTATCTGCTAATCCCAAACTTCTAATTTATCCTTCCCTCTCCCCCTTTCCCCCTGGTAATCGTACATTTGTTTTATAGGTTTACGAGTCTATTTCTGTTTCACTGATCAGTTCATCTGTGTCATATTTTAGATTCCACATGTACATGCTATCATATGGTGTTTGTATTTCTCTGACTTCATTTAGTATGATAATCTCTAGCTCTATCTATGTTGCTGCAAAGGGCATTATTTCATTCTTTTTTATGGCTAAATTAATCAGTATACTCAAGAGCATTTACAATATTGTCACACATTTAGTGGTATTTAAATTCTGGCTAGTATGAATCGGTATTATAGAGACATTATTACTTAGCCAGCAAAGGTCCGTCTAGTCAAGGCTATGGTTTTTCCAGTGGTCATGTATGGATGTGAGAGTTGAACTATAAAGAATGCTGAGTGCCGAAGAATTGATGCTTTTGAACTGTGGTGCTGGAGAAGACTCTTGAGAGTCCCTTGGACTGCAAGGAGATCCAACCAGTCCATTCTAGAGGAGATCAATCCTGGGTGTTCATTGGAGGGACTGATGTTGAAGCTGAAACTCCAGTACTTTGGCCATCTCATGCGACGAGTTGACTCACTGGAAAAGACTCTGATGCTGGGAGGGATTGGGGGCGGGAGGAGAAGGGGACGACAGAGAATGAGGTGGCTGGATGGCATCACCGACTCGATGCACATGAGTTTGAGTGAACTCCGGGAGTTGGTGACGGACAGGGAGGCCTGGCGTGCTGTGATTCATGGGGTCGCGGAGAGTCGGACACGACTGAGCGACTAAACTGACTGACTGACTGATACCATATTTTGCTGTGCTGCTGTAAATTTATACAAGCATGTATAACAGTGGTCAGCAGGAGGAAATAAAGGTTTTTAAAAATACAGTATAAGAGAATGGTACAAAAATAACCATATTAATTATTTACTGTACAGGCGGTGTCCTTGTGAATACAGACTCGAGAAACCATTTTAAAAATTATGGTTCCTTTTTTTCTGTACATGTAACTGGGAACAGCCTTATAAGGTCATTAGGATAAACAATTATTGAGATTCAAACATATACTCTTTCATATAAAGACAAATAAATTTAAGAATCTGGAGAATACTAAGTATACAAAAAATACATTTCAAACACAAATCAACTCTTAATAACTAGTTTACTAAAATCCTTATTTTTATCCACACACGAATCAGGCAAAAAAATCCTTTTTTGCTATTTCTTTTTGTTTTAATAAACATATCTTTTGAGTAAGAATTTTTAACCTGAGGTATCTCATTGTAGTTTTCCCATTACTTAGAAGAAATGTTTGGAAGTGATTCTTGTGGTCTATTTTCCTTAATGGTATTATTTTTGACAATAGATTATTAATGTCTCAGGAGACAATTCATCACTAAATAAGATTCCTTCTCTTAAGATGCAATTCATAGTGTACCATAGACAGGAATTAAATAATTGGTATACATGGAGAAGGAAATGGCAACCCACTCCAGTGTTCTTGCCTGGAGAATCCCAGGGACGGAGGAGCCTGGTGGGCTGCCGTCTATGGGGTCGCACAGAGTTGGACACGACTGAAGTGACTTAGCAGCATACACATTCCAATCTCAGGTACATGAATAAAATTTACAGATACAATTACCATACCTGACAGGGAAACTTCAAGGATATGAATAGTTTGGAAAATAAAATGTAAAGCAAAACAATGGCTGATTCAGTTCAGTTCAGTTCAGTCGCTCAGTCGTGTCCGACTCTCCACGACCCCATGAATCACAGCACGCCAGGCCTCCCTGTCCATCACCAACTCCCGGAGTACACTCAAACTCATGTCCACAGAGTCGGTGATGCCATCCAGCCATCTCATTCTCTGTCGTCCCCTTCTCCTCCCGCCCCCAACCTTTCCCAGCATCAGAGTCTTTTCCAGTGAGTCAACTCGATGGCTGATTAGTCTTTTCCAATTTACTTTTGTTTGTTTTCACAACAGTTTACACCATTAGTAATATTCATCACAATGGCTCTGTTTAATAAGGTATTTTCTACATACTAAATTTCATTTAAGTGAATGCAATTTTCCCTTAAAAGATTTAAAATAATAATCAACAGAGGGTAGCTTCAGCACAGCAGGGAAGTATTTTGGTCGAGATCTAAAAGGAAGAAAAAGGCGAGAATATTTTGGAACACAGGAAGCTTAAGTCCATCCTAATATGTGCAAACTTTCATTTTAAAGATAAGAATCTATGCTAGAAGGGCATTCAAGTGACTTTTTATCCTTCAACTATGGCTAAACAAATTCACATTTGATCAAAATACGCAAAGTCTATATTTTGGAAAATAGGGAAAATATTTAAATCTAGCTGAAAATGTATTTTCTAACAAAACAAATGATCAAGTGTAATTACCGGCCACTGTACAGTTAATGAATCATTTTATTCAAATGATTCTTTTACTAAACAAAAGTTATGTGAAAGTACTTCTGAGAACACAAAGATAGCAAATGGCTTTTATTCTCAATGAATTTACACTCTAGGTAAGACCTGGAGACTGGTAAATATTAAAGTCACTGTGTAATAGCAGTCATTCATAGCTTAAAAAGGGCTTCCCTGCTAGCTCAGTTGGTAAAGAATCCACCTGCAATGCAGGAGACCCTAGTTTGATCTGTGGGTTGGGAAGATCCACTGGAAAAGGGATAGGCTACCCACCCCAGTATTCTTGGGCTTCCCTGGTGGCTCAGCTGGTAAATATTCTGCCCGCAACGCTCCCACACTCCAGTATTCTGGTCTGGAGAATTCCATGGGGTCACAAAGAGCTGGACACGACTGAGTGACTTCCACTTTTCATGGCTTGAAAAGAAATCATAACCCACAGAGAGTCCAATAACTTGCAGTTGGGTTGAAGGAAAACTTCATGAAGAAACTGGGCAAGGTGAAAACAAGCTAGACCAAGAATAAGTCCAGACAAGGACAAATGCACTGGAATCCAGAACTCGATGAGTTATAATAACCTGACAAATGTGGAGAAAGGCCCAAATCATGAGTTTCTAACACCAGATTCAGGAGCTAGAGATGACTCTAGGATCATGAATTGAAACACCTGGTAGACAACTAAAATGGTGACATGGAAAATAAAGAGAAGGGTACAAAGATCTACCATGCTGACAGACACAAATTGACTGATGACAACTTTAATACGTACAATATAGACAATGGCAGCAAAAAGGTCTGATAAATTGGAAGAAAACTAAGGACCACTGAATAGAGGAAGCAGGAAAAACATGTTGAAGAAGAGCAAAGTTGGGACTTGCTAAAGAGGTAGTGACTCTTTGAGATCAGGAACTCTGGATTTTATTCATGGAACAACGAATGAAGTCACCTAGGCAAAAGGTGAAATGAGGAGCAAAGAAGGTCACAGGTGGAAATCTACAGAAAACACATTTCTGGTTAGGCGGGGAAAGAATTTGCTAACAAACCCAAGGAGGGAAGACAAACAGGCAGGAAGGCAGAGGATGCAGTGTCTTGGAATCAAAGGGAGGAGATCACGAATGGGCGACCAACGGTGTTTGATGCCGTCAAGGGAAGAAGACCCTTGTGGACTGCTGGGATGTGGTCACTGTTGACCTTAGTGCTAGTGGGTTTTCCTGCATATGTAAGATACATATATAAACCTTATGAAAGAGAATCTTCATCTCCTCCGTTAAGAAGTTTCCACATTTAGGGAAACTGATTTTTTCATAAAACTATTACCTGGTAATAGTTCACTTTCACTTTTCACTCTCATGCATTGGAGAAGGAAATGGCAACCCACTCCAGTGTTCTTGCCTGGAGAATCCCAGGAACGGGGGAGCCTGGTGGGCTGCCGTCTATGGGGTCGCACAGAGTCGGACACGACTGAAGTGACTTAGCAGCATTACCTGGTAACTTGAGCACATAAAAAGTCTCTAAAGCTCTAACACCAAATCATCTCCAGAAACACTTATTGAGCATATATATGCCAACCAATGGTTGTTAATACAATGACCAAGTATATGTGCTAAAAATACGTCCACATTTTATTTTTGCCTCTGTAATCACTGGCATGTGTGTTTATTTACAGTATAAGTTAGTAAATGTATTTAGAACCCCTGTAGAAGGAATCATGAACTAATCACACAATCGGTGGGTCAGTACTTTATAAAGTATGTTTGAAGAAGATTACCTCCAAATACTTGCTTCAGTGTATAAAGTTATTATTTTAAGAAGATTATCACAAAATGCTTACTTGACTGTTTTTAATTACAGTGACTTTGCTTTTGAAACATACTATAAACAGAAACAGATTCGCAGACTTACAAAACAAACTTACGGTTACCAAAGGGGAAGGATAAATTAGGAGGCTGGAATTAACTATATGCTGTACTATATATAAAAATAGATAACCAACAGGGACCTACTGTATAGCACAGGGAACTATATTCAATATTCTGTAACAATCTATATGGCAAAAGAATCTGAAAAAGAATGAATATATGTATACGTACAACTGGATTACTTTGCTGTACACCCGAAACTGATGCAACACTATAATTCAACTACCCTCCGATATAAAGTAAAAATTAAATTGAAAAAGTAAACAAAAATAAAAATTGTGAAAAAAACAAACATACTCTAAGTATTAAACCTAAGTTTTTTCCCTGGATTACGCTAAGATACGGACTTAGATTGCTGTTACAGCGTCCTGAGACACTGAGCACTGACGGGACTGGACTGAGCAATGGGTCCTGAGCCTGAGTTATTTAGAAATTACTGAGTCAGTATGGTTTTTGTTTATCACATTTGCAAGAAGTTGATGAAAAAATATGCTTCATCGTGGTCTTTCTGAGCAACAGAATATGGCTTCTTTCTATAAATTTAAGTAATGAGTCCAAACTCCAGCTGCCTTTTCTCTGAGTTGCCTTCAATCCTAGAAATAATCGTTTTCATCACCACTGGTATTGCTCTGATTTGCCAACTTGATTCAGCTATGACCACTGAAAGTTCACAGAGGTTTTGCAAATGGCACCTTGTATGCTACCTGCCTCAGACTCAGGATTCTCACATGTCAATTTACACGTGACAGATTTAGAGAAGCTCGTTGCAAAATCTATAAATTAATGACAATGTTCTAGCACTTTTCCTGATGGGGCACTATGCTATATTTACTTCAGATCTACTCAATATCTGATTTTGAGGAGAGTTATCACCCTTGAAAATAAAATATTAAAAATAGCATCTTTTTTACATTTAATTTTTATTTAATATGATTTACAATTTTTATTTTATTTTGGTTTACAATGTTGTGTTAGTTTCAGGTGTAGAACAAGGTAACTGATTCAGATATACACATTTATATATCCATTCTTCTTCAGACTCTTTTCCCATATAGCTTATTATAGAATATTGAGTAGAGTTCCCTGTGCTATACAGTAGGTCCTTTGTGATTATCTATTTTATATATAGTAATGTGTATATATTAATCCCCATCTCCTAATTCATCCCTCCCACCTACCTTTCCCCTTTGGTAATCATGAGTTCGAAAACAGCATCTTAGTACATCAGATGTCTGAAGAAATGCCTATATTAACTGAATCAAATAAATTCATTCTTTACCATCTCGGTTTCTGAAAAATCAATGAGGTATCATCATTTGAGAGTTGAGGGAAAAAAATGAAAAATAAATCCCAAATGATGTTTATTTTCTTAGGGTTAATGACATCACGGCATTCAGATACCTGAAATGATCTTTCAATAAAGGTATAAGGAATCTATCAGAAAAAAAAAATCTTTCCCATTCATACCTTAGCTTTTAACAGGTAAAAAAAATATGTCTCTTTTCACAACACTAATGAATTTTTCTAGTTATGAGGGTTTTCTTCATGGGAGTCTACAATCTAACCACACAAAAAAAGAGCCACTCTCTCCTCATTCTGCTTGAAGGCAGGGTGACTAGGGGCTGCTCCTGTCTGTAGACAGCACCACAGAGATATGGTCAGAGCTGCAAAATGCTGGTCAGGGAAATGACCGACCTCACTGAGAAGCTCTGAAAAGAAGGCATGTGTGCACTGACACCTCAAGAGGAACACACATGTACCCTCGAACATGCAGGAATCTTATGCTGTGCAGGTATTCTTCATTAGGAATGACCTCAGAAGAAAATGACAGAGGCTTTAAGTAGGAGCCAGCATAGGGTACTAGTCAGTAGACGTGGTGACTAAGTCTGCAAAGAAATTCAGAGGCGCCCCGTTGACCCCGCCCCCATAGTCTTCAGGACGCAGGGATCAATGCTATACTGTTCCATCAAAAGTTGCCTATGCTCGCCTTGAAATTCCCCACAGAGCTCCCTTTCAAATTTCTTCCACTCAAGCACAGTCTGCAGGATTAAGCCATGTTATATATTGCTGTGCTCCTATTTTTGACCTGCAAATCAGGCATTTCTTACAGTTTCATTTAACACATTCCTGCCACAGGCTTTAATGATAAAACTAGGGTCTTTCACAGTACAGCATTTCCAAATCAATAAAATGATCATCTACTCTTAAGTGGGCAATAGCATGCTATTAAGCATGGTGGTCTCAGGTCTTCAAAGTAACACACTCAAGTATTGAAGTGAACTTTAATAATGCTTATTCCAATTCGTTATTGCTTATTCCACACTCAGGCCACTGAGTTTCCTTCCATTATCATATTACCCAGCAATCTTGCATATAATTTTTTAAAAAAATGTTGTGTCATACTCCATTCATTTTTTTCTGATCAATGTCATCACTTTTACTTTTTTTCAGGTGAAATGCTAGTTTAAAAAAGGTAATAAATAAAACTGCATGCTCATTTCCTGACCTAACATGAACAGAACAATGACAGAATCCTGTGTACTTTCTTTGGGGATTTATTATTCTTAGGGTTTGATGTTTGGGGCTGTTTCTTTGATTGCCTCCCTCCAAAAGCATGTGATGCCCAAGGTTTCAGAAAGGCTGCCTTTTGGCTAGCCAAGATAATACGCACCCATGTGCTGACTCAACACTGCTCCACGAGGTACATAAAAAAACAAAGATATATAAAAATGCACGATTTATTTATTTCATGAGCAACCATTTTGTTCAGGCATCTTGTAACCTACTTTAATCCTAAGGAAAAAAAGGAAAAAATATCCCAAATACTCTGCTGCTTCTTCCTTTCTTTTCCATCTGTGTCTTCTGTTTCACTTCCTTCTGCCTAACCCCACTATAGTACATATTTTGTCTTTAAGAAAAAGCTACCACCATCATCAGAGGTGTGAGTATATTTATTTGGTCTTCATAGAGCAGACATTAGCACTTTCCTGGTGGCTCAGCGGTAAAAAATCCACCTGCCAATGCAGGAGACATGGGTTCAATCCCTGTGTTGGGAAGATCCCCTGGAGAAGGGAATGGCACCCACTCCAGTATTCTGGCCTGAAGAATCCCAGGGACAGAGGAGTCTGGTGGGTTACAGCCCATAGGGTCACAAAAGTGTCGGACATGACTTAGCACCTAAGCACAACAGTGCAGATACTAAATATGCTTTTTTTTTGGTCCAAAATGAAAATAGCTTAAATATTTACATTGAAAGGGTCATTTAGAAACTCGTCAGCAGTGGACCCACCTTTTCTTCTAGCTACCTCGTTTATACTTCCTTCCTCATTACCTCCACATCTCTCTCCAAGCCCAGAGGTTATGTGCTGTGAGCAATAAGTAGGTGTTGAACAACTGATCCGTCCGCCTTTCATTCACGCGAGGCCATTGCTAAGCACCTAGCATACTCCAGGCATTGTTCTAAGGCCTTGACCAGTTACCAAAATCCACTAAAATCCCCGCAATTTGAAGTCTAATGAGGGTGGTGTGGTCAGGGGAGTGGACAAATCTCTACTGGAAAGTAGAGGAATACTGATATATGTATAAACTTCTGAGTCCATGTGAAATTATTTTCCTCACTCTTACAAAATATATCAAGCTTGCCTGAAAGAGTGCTTCCTCAAATGCAAGAAAAATCAAAATGAAAAGTCTAGATTCAGTGAACTCAGTGTAACTTCTACTTCTTCAAACTGAGATGACAGATGTGAGATTAAAGAAAGTGCCCCCAAGAGTACTGAATCTGGATTTAAATACACACACTTCCACTGTTTAGTCATGGGGTGTGTGTGTGTGTGTGCGTGTGTGTGAAAATGCCTTTGGAATTTGTTTAAGTAAATATGCCAGTCTTTCTTGCTTTCAGTGAAATGTGGTTGTCCTTCAAATAAAAGGTACTCATATTTTTACAGTTGGCATTAATACTTCACTTAATTATCTTCCAAGGTTGCAAAAATCTGTACTTAACCAAAGACAACTGTTAACTCGCACCAAAATAACTTTGATCATTTTCCTGACATTCTTAAAAGCAATCAAAGAAGCATTTCCCAAAAGTTTAAAAAATCAAGTTAGGCTTTGCCTTTGGAATGGATCTGAGAAAAGATGAAGCAGGTTTTTAAAATGAGGCAAATGGCATTGATATCAAAGCAAATGTGACATTGTTTAGTGGTCAGAAGTAGTTCCACCAGAGTTGGTGAAAAAAATTTCAGAATGCCTAAAAATAGTGATGAAAGGTGGTGATGTTGAGGAAGGGCGTTCCTCTGGTTTTAACAGCAACAAGGCAAGAAGCAGTGGACAAGTCGCTTAGATCTATCTTGCTTCAAAAATGTCTCCATGTCACTACACCGCAGGAAGAGAAACAGACGGACAGCCATGATACCACCCTGATGACTGATCGCCAAAGGTCTGAGGGAATGAGTGGCCTTTCTCTATAACAGGGAATTGCCTAAAATACGATTTACTAAGCCTCCTATATTTTATCTCAGTGCCATAGAACTAGGATTGCTAGATGTTCTTGATATCAAGGACACTGCACATATCCTCTTTCAAAACTGTACCATAAATACCTGTTTGTAATACAAATTTTTTAATCTGTATCGATATTCCCTTTCTAGAGCTTGAAACACTCTACCAATCCCTTTGGCAAATATTAATATAAAATATTTTCAAATAGAGGGAACATAATACAGATGTATTTGAAAGTGGAAGTGTTAGTCACTCTATCAAGTCTGACTCTTTGCAACTGCATGAACTGTAGCCCGCCAGGCTCCTCTGTCCATGGAATTCTCCAGGCAAGAATACTGGAGTGGCTAGTCAGTATACCCACTTCCTTCTCCAGGGATCGAACCTGGGTCTCCCCTACTGCAGGCAGATTTTTCATCATCTGAGCCACCAGGGAAGCCCTACAGATGCATTTACATACATGTATCTGGGCAAATTCTACTTGATTTAAATAATATAATCACCAATATAATTTTTTGAGGGAACACCCTGTGTGGCATACAGGATCTTAAGTTTTCTAACCAGGGATTGAACCCGTATCCCTTACAGTGGAAATGCAGTCTTAACCCCTAGACCACCAGAGAAGTCTCAAAATAATTTTTTTTTTAATACAGCAAATAACGTTCAGTAGTCGAGATGGTATCCTGGTCATTTTCCCCCTTAGTTTAGCAAAACTTACCCGAACTGATAATATAAATTTTAAGAACCCAGAAAAGAAAGACTTGGATCCAGGGTGCTGTGCCGTGATTCCAGCAGGGTGGGTCATAGGGACAGTGGGCAACTTTCAAGAGGCAGTATAGACGCCAGAGAAGGGATGTGGGTCTGGGGCAAGAAGGTGATCAGGAAGCAAGAAGAGAAGGATGAGAGACCAAGAAGGCACAGCAGGAAAAGGGGCTCCTGCTACAGCTAGTGGGTGCAGAGATGCCTGAAGGTATGACCTGGAAATCTCCCAAGTCAGGGAGGCCATTGGAAACCAGCCAACAGAATCTTGGCCATCTGTGCGGCCAGGTGAAGTTGGGGGGCAGATGTGCATCACAGTGTTACTGTGAAAGTGTTACTCGCTCAATCAAGTCCGATTCCTTGCAACTCCATACAGCCTGCCAGGCTCCTCTGTCCATGGGATTCTCCAGGCAAGAATACTGGAGTGGGTTGCCAGTCCCTTCTCCAGGGGATCTTCCCCACACAGGGATCGGACCTGGGTCTCCTCCATTGCAGGCAGATTCTTTCCTGTCTGAGCCATTGGGGAAGCCCATCACAGTGTTGGGACAGATAAATCTTGTGGTGTCAAAGTTTGCCTCACCCAGGGAGCCTCCCCAGCTTCCCTGGGGGCACTGGAGCCCTGCCTGCCCTGCCCTCAGCCCAGACCAACAAGCAGCAAAAGACAGGCCAACATGTTCAACAGGCAGGAGGAAGCTGGTGCACGGGAAAAACGGCAAGTTAGTGCTGGTGAGAAAGGTAGGAGAGAAAAGCTTTAAAAAAATAAAAGCATGCAGCATAAACTTTCCGAATATGTTAACTGTTTGAAGGAAACTACAGTTAAGAACAGATGGACAAGATGGCCAAAGAGACAAGGGGCAAATAATTTATTGGAGTTCTATAAGGGTGGGTATATACGAGTTTAGTCAGGATAGTTACCTAGACGTAGCCTGTATTTCCAAGGAAAATAATGGCAAGAATTGACCTGAGACAGAGGGAAACATAATTCTGAAATATGTGTTCAAGTTCACTGTTTATCTTCTGGGCATAGAAGACTATTTGTTTATTGAAATAATTATAGCCATACTAAATGGAAAGATCATCATAAAGTGATAATGTAAGAGGTTAAAGGAAGAAAAAAGGATGTGTTAGGATAGAAGAATTTTCCACCATGTTTGTAAAATAAGAATATAATTTTGTGAATTCTAAAATAAAGTTAAAAAGTTTGGTTCACTTTTATTTTCAAGATTTAAATTATAGAAGCACATAGGAGTTTATGAGGGATTAAATTTGCTATAAGGTAGATTATGCTAACCTTATAAACATATGCAAAATATAAAATACATAAAGAAGTATGAATATAAAATGTAGTTATATATGTCAAATGATAATGAAAATAATTACCATATGGCATTCATACAACTAATAAGAAAATCTGGATTTTTCTAAAAGTCAACAGAATCCAAGCAACTCTGAACAAATTTCTAATTTATAAATTCTGAAATAGGGAAAAGCATTTCAACACGCTTATTTAAATAAGCCATTATATATTAATAATATAAAATTTGATTGTAATAACGTGGGATAATTTGGTTTGTGGGATTTCATAGTCCTACTTGATATTCATAAACTTCTTTTTCCTTAAACAAGTATGAAACTCATCCTAAAATAAACAGAGTGTAGTGAACTCAATGGAAAATTTTCACCTCAGAACCTTACAATCCTTCCTGTAAACATCTGAGGAGAGCCTTAATGTGTTTCACCCGGGAACAGGGAGTGGGGAAGGAAGCGCACATGCCGCGTGGGGAGACCGCCTGGGTGAGGGGCTATTTGGTTGGTGATTTCCTGCTAACTCCTGGAATTCTGCACACACATTAGTAACTGCGGGCTCTGATTGGCTTGGAGATATTTAACTGTGTGTTTTGGGGGTGTTGGTAAAATGCACACAATGTGATGTGTACCCACATGTGAAGGAACGGGTCCTGTGACGTGCATTTTATAGATCCTGAAGTTGACCAGAATCTAGTGATGAGAGACCAAAGAGAAGAGAGTTCACACTTGTGACTCACAGTTACGAAAATTTAAAAGATCTGGTTTTAGAGAGCTAAACAAATATTGGCATTACAGTAACATAAGGACAAGGACGTCCCCTTCCTAACAGTAGGGACAGTCCTAGCAAACCTCACCCAAACCCAGAGGAAAGATCACCGTGTGGTAACACTCACATATGGTATTTGTTTAGCATGTGTGACTGGATAAAATAGATAACGATGGACTTCCCCCCTTTCCCCACAATTAGTAATATAGGCTGTTTCTGAGAAACAAATGCCATTCATTCACAAGGGTACCACAATTTCCTATTATTTGTTCAACAGTGGTAACATTGTAGACAGGTACTATATTTCTTTTATGTCATGAAATGATTTACTGCTGAGTTATAACATTAATATCATAACCCAGTGATAAATTTCTCTTTTATAAACAGTTTCAAGGATACTGACAGCCATTTTTAACTCTAGTTAAAATAACTAATTACATGTGTTTATACATTATTTCAAGTAAGATAAAGACTGATCATAATTTACTGTGTGTTGACTGACTTGATAATACCATCTAATAGATTTGTTTCACTTGATCTTTAGAAGTAAATATCCGATTTCTAAAAGGAATGAAAATATTCATAAATAATAGTTTTTGGATTGTTTTTTAATAATCAAACACTTTAAGGGAATGAGACACATACGAGCAACTTAAAGATCAGTATTCACCTCACTTTTTGATAAGTATTAGCATAAAATCTTATAAAATGGAATATTTTCATATTAAAAAGTTCAAATTTCAGTTCTGAAAGAATTCTAGTCTGTTATAACATTAAGCAAAATAATAAATACCCAAAGAAGACATTTAAAGACTATTAAAACAATATCAATCATTGCTATTAAGAAAATAATATGTCCTGGAATCATCATGGCTATGGGTTGTCCTCGTAGGCATATGAGGCATACCACATGATTTAAATATTACAATAAAGTATCTAAACATCCTCAAACTAATCTACATCAAGATCATTTGTGTTCTTTTATTTATGCCATCAAGTTCAAGCAAGTAACAGGAAATAAAAGTTTTACAAATGGGGCCGAATTTAGAATAATCCCCACCTCTGGAAGCCTGCCGCCATTCTCTACCACCCTAGTACTCAGGCTAGAAATCCTGGGAGCTTTGTGACAGCGGCTACCCTAGTGACCCAAAGCCTATTGGAAAGGTCAAGACTTGAGAAGCTAGGAAACACCTCTATACCTATAGAACCTCATAAGAGGAAAGTGCACAACTTCAGTCATTCTCTAAATCACCTTCCTGGAAGCCCAGGTGTATTTTCTAAAAGGAAATGAATAAAAGATTCCTAGCATCTCAGAATGAAACTCTATGCTATGGATTAACATTATGTGGTTAAGGAAGTATCTTTAAGGACACGTTCCAAAAGAGCTATGGAATCAAGTTTTGAGATATAATGTATTTTATAAGTTGAAAACTGCTTGCATTCAGATTGGTTAAATAATGAATAAAAATTTAAAAAGATCCTGGTCTGATTATAGATGACAACTTGGGAAGACTGAAAATGCACCCATGAACATAAATAAAACATGTTTTTTTAAAGTTTTGGATAATACCTGGCTCTTCTCCCCTACCACACCCCAAACACTTCACTTCTCAACAAAGCTCAGTATTTCTTATGACCTTGTCAGGAAATAACTCCTTAAGAAACTTTACCTATTGAGAACTACACTGAATTTTTAAACATAAAATACATGTATGCACATATATAACAAATGTAGATTATCATATTTCATGCTACTATGTAAACATGTATTCTCTAAAATGAAAACTACTATATATTTTTAAAACATTCGGGCTTTATCTTGAATTTTAAACCCAAGTACTGTCAGATATGCAGATGACACCACCCTTATGGCAGAAAGTAAAGAGGAACTTAAAAGCCTCTTCATGAAAGTGAAAGAGGAGAGTGAAAAGTTGGCCTAAAACTCAACATTCAGAAAACTAAGTTCATGGCATCTGGTCCCATCACTTCATGGCAAATAGATGGGGAAAAGTAGAAACAGTGGCTGACTTTATTTTGGGGGGCTCCAAAATCACGGTAGATGCTGACTGCAGCCATGAAATTAAAAGACGCTTACTCCTTGGAAAGAAAGTTATGACCAACCTAGATAGCATATTAAAAAGCAGAGACATTACTTTGCCAACAAAGGTCCGTCTAGTCAAGGCTATGGTTTTTCCAGTGGTCATGTATGGATGTGAGAGTTGGACTATAAAGAAAGCTGAGTGCCAAAGAGTTGATGCTTTTGAACTCTGGTGTTGGAGAAGACTCTTGCGAGTCCCTTGGACTGCAAGGAGATCCAACCAGTCCATCTGAAAGGAGATCAGTCCTGAGTGTTCACTGGAAGGACAGATGTTGAAGCTGAAACTCCAATACTTTGGCCACCTGAGGCGAAGAGCTGACTCATATGAAAAAGACCCTGATGCTGGGAAAGATTGAAGGCAGGAGGAGAAGGGGACGACAGAGGATGAGATGGTTGGATGGCATCACTGACTCAATGGACATGAGTTTGGGTGAACTACAGGAGTTGCTGATGGACAGGAAGGCCTGGTGTGTTGCGGTCCACGGGGTTGCAAAGAGTCAGACACAACTGAGAAACTGAACTAAACTGAACTGTAAAATGGAAAAAAAATCAAGACTAGTTTCTTGCCTTGTAAAGTAACTAAATTTTACCCTACCATGTTGGTGGAAATGTTTCAGAAATTGCTATGCTAAGCAGAGTACATCATGAGAAACGCTGGGCTGGAAGAAGCACAAGCTGGAATCAAAATTGCCGGGAGAAATATCAATAACCTCAGATATGCAGATGACACCACTCTTATGGCAGAAAGTGAAAAGAACCAAAAAGTCTCTTGATGAAAGTGAAAGAGGAGAGTGAGAAAGTTGGCTTAAAGCTCAACATTCAGAAAACTAAGATCATGGCATCTGGTCCCATCACTTCACGGGAAATAGATGGGGAGTGGAAACAGTGTCAGACTTTCCTTTTTTGGGCTCCAAAATCACTGCAGCTGCTGACTGCAGCAATGAAATTAAAATTACTCCTTGGAAGGAAAGTTATGACCAACCTAGACAGCATATTAAAAAGCAGAGACATTACTTTGCCAACAAAGGTCCGTCTAGTCAAGGCTCTGGTTTTTCCAGTGGTCATGTATGGATGTGAGAGTTGGACTGTGAAGAAAGCTGATCGCCGAAGAATTGATGCTTTTGAACTGTGGTGCTGGAGAAGACTCTTGAGAGTCCCTTGGACTGCAAGGAGATCCAACCAGTCCATTCTAGAGGAGATCAATCCTGGGTGTTCATTGGAAGGACTGATGCTAAAGCTGAAACTCCAATACTCTGGCCACCTCATGCAAAGAGTTGACTCACTGGAAAAGAGTCTGATGCTGGGAGGGATTGGGGGCGGGAGGAGAAGGGGACGACAGAGAATGAGATGGCTGGATGGCATCACCGACTCGATGGACGTGAGTTGGAGTGAACTCCACGGGTTGGTGATGGACAGGGAGGCCTGGTGTGCTGTGATTCATGGGTTCACAAAGAGTCGGAAACGACTGAGCAACTGAACCGAACTGAAAACAAAAATTGATTAGACCAAAACTTGGAGGAAAAGAGAACACTAAATGAGCACAATCTTAAATTCCTTTTCTTCCTATTACTGGACGTACTATAATGATCAAGAATATGCATTTTATGCCAGACTTATGGAAAGAGGAAACAATACATTCTAAAGACTCATGACTAACAATTAGAAAATAAAATATGAGTAATGCCTGGCTCTATATCTCCTAGCTCAGACTATCAACCATAAAGTGTGCAGAGTATTTAAAAAAAGGTTATGTACTTGGTGACAACCATATACACGAACATAAAATGTGTCTATTTTCCTTGATATAGGATGAACTAAGACTCTAATTTGAGTCAAATCAAGCACTGCCTCCATTACCTACCATACTCTGTAAAGAAGCAGTTTTAGCTGGCCTCAAACTGACAAAAATACCTTATTTTCACCTTAAAACAATCGGTTTACATCAGAAAAAATGAAAACTTAGTAACAGGAGATAACTGTATCTTTTAACAGAATTTCACTGAGTTCTACGGGAGAATACATCTGGTTTTCAACAACTGTTCAAAGAAATTTTAAAGCATAGTATATCCTCACAGTTTTTCTGAAATATACTTTTTGCTAACTACTTTAATAGTTAATATGATCCTACTTCCCCAGAGAAATAAAAATTACGTGTTCTGCAATTTTTTATAGTTATCTGTTCAGCTAGAAGGGTTAACATGGGAAGAAAGTTATGAACAATACCAAAAAGAATGTTGGTTATAGCAAAGAAAAAGTCAGTGTACTTAGAGATGCCAAGAATGGGACAGACTGTGCTTTCAGGCCTAGTATATCAAGAAACAATTAAGTCCGTTTTAGGGTATATGTATGCTATTTTCTCTGACAAACTCATTTTAAGGTAAGAGAAACTGATTCATATGCATTAATTCCCCTTTCATGATAATTTTGTGGAGGAGCAAATGGCAACTCACTCCAGTATTCTTGCCTGGAGAATTCTACGGACAGAGGAGCCCGGCGGGCTATAGTCCATGGGATCGGAAAGAGTTAGACATGACTGAGTGACTAACACAGACAGATGCTGATTTTTGATGTTCAAATGTGTTTGAGACAATGAGGAGAGGCCAGTTGGGGAAAACGCTGAGCAGAAACTGAGTCCCACGCCACCCGTGCTCCCTGGGCCAGAGCTGCAGGCACCTCCAGGAGCCACCTCCTTGGGAACTCCACTCAGCCTGATACTCCCCCTTCATCTCCACTGACACTTCATCCTTTCCTGCTCCCCAGCTCTCTGAGCTCAAGCTGTCCTGGCTTTCACATTATCTCTGTTTTTCTTTTATCCCTTTGTTTAATTACGATCCTCAAAGGAGACAAGACAGATGATGACACTACCTAGTTAACCTCATGGGGAAAAAGTGGGGAAAAGATGAGAGAAATTTCATTTTCCTTTGTAAAACTAGTGCCCCTCAGTACAGGAAAATGCAGGGATAACTGCTGAACTGCAGTGAACTGTGTGTAAATGGAACAAAAATTTCAATTCAGTCAAACATTACTGAGCATATTCTATAATTCTATATATTATAATTACTCTTTCTTCTTTCCTTATTTAAAAAAGTAAACATTTTATTTACATTTGGGTACTGTCATTATAAAATATTTTTATTTACATTTTCCTCTTCATGATTAAGAAAATTCAACTGCAAAACGTTCAAATATTTGTGTATTTTCAACCTTCAAAAAGCAGTGTTTCTGCAGTTACTTCCTCTGTGCTTTCTCAATGTACTAAGTTCCAATCTTTTCCTTAGATCCACTGCTTCTTTCTGCTTTATGCCCTATGAAGAGATATGGTTCAATATCAACATTCTCTGAATTTTCACCTTCTTTGCTCTCTACACCTCTCAATTCAGTCTCACAGAGTCAACAAGCACCTATTCTATGCAGGGCATGGGGGTAAATGTTTTGGGAGATGGAAAGATGATCGTCTTTTCAAGTAACTAACAGAAGTACAAATATGTGTAAAGGTAATTATATACAATATTAGTGCTATATCATTTACAGAAATTGTATCACAAAGTAGGAAGAGATTAATTCATTTAGAAGCAGAAATACCTGAGGTGGGCCTTAAAGCATACATTTTGATTGACTAATCTGAATATCTCTCTTAGATTATTTGTTTACTACATGGTAGATTCAGACAACAATTAAAAACAGAACCATTTTATGTAACAGGACTATTAGAAGAAAATGTGTTATTTTCACAATATTGTAGGCAAGTCTAACATATACCACTGCATAAGAGTATGTGCAGTAGAGATACAAGTCTAAAAGTCAAATAGGTTATTCCTTCCACAAACATTCAATGAACAGGTTAGCAGGATACAGAGAAGATGTTGACAAAGTCCCTGGAAACAAAGAGAAAGTCCCCAGTTAAACTCTGGGTATGTGTATGCGTGCAGATAGGCACAGATAACCAAAGGGACAAAAATATCAAGGAAACGGCCTAAAACTCATGTGGCAAGAGTAAAGAATTCCAGGAGCGGAGATGAAGGAAGGAAAATAAAAGTCAAGGAAAGACTGGGGTAGGTGAAAGGACAGAGCAGCAAAGAAGAAATACAGGCAGACAGAGTAAAAGACGGCAGTCAGAGGAAGAGTGGGATTTACAAGACTGAGAAGGGAACAGAGGAAGGTCTGGAAGGATGAGCGTTAACGCTCTGCAGGGAATGTGACGAATAGAAAACCACAAAGGAGAGAGACAATCTTAGAAGGAAAAGGAAACACAGAGCTGAGAGAAAAATCACACCGAGCAATCTTTCAGAAAAGATCAGATATTTTATGCGCTACCACTGGAAATATATCACACGTGAGAGAAGTAAGCAGAGCAAGTGGGTCATTCTGAAGGTAAGAAGGAGCATATGAAGGAGGACAGCTACACGGGAATAAAAATTGAAATAACACTGCTTCAGAATATGGTCAGGTAAGCCAGTTTCAGTCATCATGTACCACTGGAAGGATCAGAAAAATACAAACCCCACAGGTCAGTCTCAATTTTATAGAAACAACATCACAAAATGGGTAAGGTTTTCCAAAAGAATACTAAATTTTAAATAGATGATATGAGTTTTATAAATAGCATTTCCTTTATGTCAAGAGATAATTTTATAAAGAATCCATTAATAAGGGGAACACATGTGTGACCATGACCCCAAGGGCCCAGGGTGTTCGCCCTCATTGTGATTGATGCTGACAAGCGTTTTAGGATTCCTGAAAGACTATCAAGAAATTTTAAGAGTATTAAAAACCTTAGATGCAGATGACTGTCGTTTTTCAGTTGAACTGAATACCTAGTCAGGTTCAGTTCCTTATCTACCTTGTTCTGTAACGCAACTGGCAAAAGGTACTGTTAATTTCTCTCCATTCTCAGAATATGGAAGACAAGTGCTAAAACTTATGTCATCTATAGCGATAAGAAACCAGCGACTTCAATTCTTGGTTAATTCATAACTGTGGCCAGGACAACAAATAACTTAGTTCATTAATTCATATTTGATTACATCAGTTTCTGGTAAATCATTATTCAGTGAGTCAGGACAAAAATTCAAAAGCACATGAACCTCTTCAGGCCACATACAAGACCACTAACAGTGAGGATGGTTACCAGCCCATCTCTACCCACGTGAGTAATTGTGACTTCCAAGGTGTTCCTACATCAATTTATTTTAAGGAATCTTTTATTGATCTTCTACTACACGAGCAACAACGCTGTAGAAAAAAAAGGACTGGACAATGCAGTAGTACAGGGATGGAGCACTAAAGGGGCCCCTAGACTTTGGCCACCTCATGCGACGAGTTGACTCACTGGAAAAGAGTCTGATGCTAGGAGGGATTGGGGGTGGGAGGAGACGGGGACGACAGAGAATGAGATGGCTGGATGGGATCACCGACTTGATGGACATGAGTTTGAGTGAACTCCAGGAGTTGGTGATGGACAGGGAGGCCTGGTGTGCTGTGATTCATGGGGTCGCAGAGAGTCGGACACAACTGAGCGACTGAACTGAACTGAACTGAGAGGGCTCAGCGTGGACACACCTCTCCCTGTTGGTTGGCTGGTTTAGTCACTAAGTTGTGTCTGACTCTTGCAACCCCATGGACTGTAGCCTGCCAGGCTCCTCTGTCCATGGGGATTCTCTAGGCAAGAACACTGGAGTGGGTTGCCGTGTCCTTCTCCAGGGGATCTTCTTGACCGAGGAATTGAACCCGGGTCTCCTGCATTGTAGGCAGATTCTTTACTGACTGAGCTATGAGAAAAGCCCAAAGATGACTCTTTGTGACTGTATGGACTATACAGGCCACGAAATTCTCCAGGCCAGAACACTGGAGTGTGCGGCCTTTCCCTTCTTCAGGGGATCTTCCCAATCCAGGTCTCCCCCATTGCAGGTGGATTCTTTACCAGCTGAGCCACAAGGTAAGCCCAAGAATACTGAAGTGGCTAGCTTATCCCTTCTCCAGTGGATCTTCTTGACCCAGGAATCATAGCGGGGTCTCCTGCTTTGCAGAAAGATTCTTTACCAACTGAGCTATCAAGTACCCATATTTCCCTCTACTGATCCTTATTTCTCTGGGTTCTTCTTTGCATACACGTGTTTCCCAGAAGCCTCATGACTTCTACAGAGTACAGGCTAACCTTCTCATCTTTGGGGCCCCAGCAAAAGGTCTGATATATCTTGATCCTCAGGACATGTTTTTTTGACATAAATGCAAGAACCAGTGCAGCAAAGAATCACAAACAGCCTTCGCATCTTCATGGCAGAACCAAGTGTGGGTCCTGCCTAAGCGATCATTACTTTTATCTAGGGGAATATTAAATTTGCTTCTTCTTGCAGCAACATGAGGTAGGCGAATACGTACATACAGGTTATTTCCATAAGGATTCCTGCTAGTTCATCTTGGTGTCCAGAATCTTACTGTGACAGCTTTCCGACCAGCTAGGAAGGTGAACGTAGCCATGATTTTCTGTCTCGTGAGCCAAGCTTCATTTGATACTGACACACAGAGCTCCAGTGAGCGCGTGCTGCCATCAGATGGCACACTAGCCCACCGCACTGTGATCCCAGCCCAACTGCCTAAACCTTCTGACCTTCAAGGGGAGGAGGAAGGAAATTAACACATGCTGAACTGAAAAGCACTGAGGGGCTGGGGTCAAAGCGCATTCTTTTATTTTCATCCTACAAACAAATCTTTCTGCTATAGACAGTGGTTCTCATTTTATAGATGAAAATCTCAGGCTCAGAAAAAGTGAAATATAACTACTCTGTGGTTACAGAGTGAGTATCTGGAGGAGACAGGCTTGAACGCAGGTGGGTAAGACTAAGAAGCCACTTCTCTCTTGACACCTCTCTGGACTGTACAACAGACAGCTCATTTCCAAAGTCCAGATCGCTTGATCTCAGCTATGGCAGCTCTGAGAGTCCTGCTCTAGGGCTGTTGTGTGTTTATTTCATAGTCCCCAAAGTGAATTGAGAATGTCAGAAGAGAACAGGGTCCAGGATATTTCCTGCTCCAAGAAGGTAGTGCTTTTCCCTTTGTTGTGGTCTTTTGCATGGGATGAATGCACATTAAAAAAAAAAAAAAAAGGTCAGGGCTTCCTGACCTGTAACTTACATCACAGAAAACAAAGGGGAAAAAAAATGGACTCTCCCTGAAGAATGAGGCTGAAGTTGGGCAGATTCTAGGGGTGCTAATGAAAGAAGCAACACATAGGTTTTACAGAGAAGTCAAGAGAGGAAGCACACTTCATCTTCTGGAATTAAAAACGCCTTCCATGGCTACATCCTACAGCTGCTTTCTGTCCCTTAAACGTGTGGGGATAGGACGAGGTACCAGGGACCCATATAAACTTCGGTCACAGTCAAACTGAGTGACCCTTAAGAAGTACGATGCTTTCTCATGTAATCTCTATCAATCTACTGCACTCATGTGGTACACTATAAGATACATCTATCTCCCATAGAACTTATTCCAGAGAAACATAGTAACATGTTAACTCGAGTCAAAGAATGATTTTACAGTATGTGTTTACAAAGAAGATGAAAAGTAAATGAAATTTTATATATCATTTGTTTCACAATTAATATGACTAGGAGAGTTTGGAAGCAATGGGTTAAATAGGGATAATTGGGAAATTAAAAAAAAATTTATTAGAGTTGATTCCCAATGCTGTGTTGATTTCTTCTGGACAGCAAAGTGATTCAGTTACACACACATATACATGCTTTTCCATGTTCTTTTCCTTTATGGTTTATCACAGGATATTGAATACAGTTCCCTGTGCTACACAGGACCTTGTTGTTTATCCATTCTCTATATAATAGCTTGCGTGGGAATGTTTATCTTTAAGTGACACTGCAGGATAAGTCTGGGTAAGTGGCACAAATAATTCTTTTATTTTATTTTTTGCCATCAGTTCAAACTCTATGAAAGATCACAATGAAGAGCAGTGCAATTTTCTTGGGAGATGTTGAACTGTTAGGATATCACAACATCAGGCAGACGGTTGATAATAGTTACAGAGTAAACTAGGCATTGCTGTTAAAAACCCAGTTACTGTGGATGGCTTTTAAGTCTGTCTGTCTTCTTAAGCACTTCCACTCAACTGCTGGTGAAAGTATAGGTCAGTAAAAATCAGGTTGTACCAAATCTGAGGAAAATAACCTAATTATATGAATCAACTGTTCAGATTCTATAGCAACAGAATTTCTCTGTGATTCATTTCTACAAATAATGTCATGGATCTTCCCAATGACCATATGGTCACTGGAAAAAGAAAGTTCAAATATGTTACTTCATGAGATAAAATAGCCTGAAACATCATTCTTGGGCTCACTGAAGAAATCCTGATGAAGGAGAAACATACCTCTTTCCTAAATAAATCTGAGAGACAATCACAGGTTATTCAACTGAGATAAAGAAATCATGCAACAGACAAATACATAGAAGTTTTCTCAATAGAGAATAAGCCTTTTCTAGGGATAAGATGGAATGAGGGCTAATCTATGTCCAATCATAAAAGCATTTTAATAAATCCAACCTCTTATTTCACAGATACAACATAAATCCACCAATTGAGCTTGGGTACAGCAAAAACCATGCAACAACTTCTGCTCATCACTCCTTTACAACCATGTACAAAGGGAGTCATGATTCTTGTCTGAACGGCAACGCTGTTAAGAGAATCAAGTGCTCTAAACTCTCCTGCCCTCAACCACATTCTTATTCTGCATCTGTTTCCTGCTCTCTTGTGGCAGAATACTAATTTCAACTAATTTCAATGAAAGCCCCACATAATGTAGCACTCTCATTTTATTTAAACAAAAACTAGAGATAAGGAGCAAGGCAGGGATGGCCCACCATACTGCTCAAGCCAGCTTTCCATTATTTAACACAATTATTAGCTATGCATGGTAACCATGTTTTTTTTATTTCTCTAATGTTTCTGAATTCCAATCAGAGCTGTTACTACTGTTTCTAACTTTGTACCCTCTTTTGCAAGCTTTCACAAGCCCCTTATTAAAGCACTGGGAAGGCTTCCTATCTGATACTCTGCCAGGCACTGTCCTTTTGGACACAATGCATGCAGGTTATTAGCTTGATGGGCATCATTCAGCAAGCTGTCTTACAATCTCACTGATCATCATCTAGTAAGACTGAATTGCTGCCTTGCCCATGGCTTTTAGATTTATATAATTAACCAAAATTAGCTTGATGTTTAAAACACAATGCCAGCCTACTCATTTATTTTTGGAAGAACACTTTAGTGAACACAATGAGTGGGCTGCTTTGGAATTGCCAACTTAAACTCTCAAATTTTTCCTATAAAATTACTATACTTAAAAAATTGAAATTCTATTAAGGCAAATACCATCAAAAGGAAACTATGTGATAAAGTAATCAGGTACCATATTATTTGCATTTCAGTTCACTATTATGTTCAACTAAGTTCCAGTATAAAATATTTCACACAGTTCCTTGGATGTGTGTCGCAAATATTATTTTTACATAGTAACTCCCAGAAAAGAGTATAATGGCTTTGGTTACACGGTCCTAAAAACATAGCATGCACAAAATGACGTGTATACACTCTGTCATTCAGAAGTTATTAATGTCAGACAAGAAATTTAAGTGCCAACCACATATTAAACATTGTAATACACAGTCAATAACACCTTAGAGAAGAGCATGAGTTTTTTTTCTATTTTTGTGCTTTCTGATATCAACTTTACCTTCATAACTGATCCATAAAACATATTTAATTACCTATATTTTCCATAAAGGAATTGAAGAGCAAAAAATCAAAATTATTTCCATAAAATGAAACTCTCTGTAAACAGCATGAAGAAATGCTGAAATTAAAATCTGATTCTTGTTTCTAGTTCCACTAAAACCAGTAATAGTTATTTTAGAATCTGCTGGACCTTACTTTGGATAACTTGAGACAAATTTCTCTCTATATGAAAGCTGGTGACAATAATACCTACCTGATAAAGATCAAGTAACACAGGAAAATCTTACTAATTATGTAACCAGCATGAAACGTGCGTGTGTGTGCTTAGTCACTCGGTTGTGACTGACCTTTTGCGACCCCATGGACTGTAGCCCACCAGGCTCCTCTGTTAATGAGATCTCTCTGGCAAGAATACTGGAATGGGTTGCCATACCCCCCTCCAAGGGATCTTCCCAACCCAGAAATTGAACCCGTGTCTCCTGTGTCTCTTGCATTGTAGGCAGATTCTTTACCCACTGAGCCACTGGGGAAGCCACATAACTGATATAAAATATGCGCTCTGTAAATGGCAGTTCACACGTAATTCATTTACAGCTAGATTTATTCAGCCAGTATTAACTGAGCATGCTGAAGAGCCAGGCACTGTTCTTGGCAGTGCCCAAGCCATCATCCTAAGCAGGACTAATCGGGAAGATGTGAGCTCGTATTAACAGCATACATGCCAACAAGTGGCCCCTCAGTCAACTGGGCCTCGCCACTCCATTCACCACAGGGTTGCTGGGTACCAGCCAACGGCTCGAGAGCAGACAGGAGGCTGGAAGGTCTGAATCTGGCCTGGCAGCTTCACTGTTTTGCTCTTGTTCTCTCAGGCTGCTACTTTCTTCTCTTCCTCCTCTTTTAGTCTCAACCACCTATGACTTAAACGACAGTGCTTCAAACTGTGCCAAACACAGGAGTTCCGCCAGGAAGGTAGGGATGGGGAAGCCAGGGGGAGAGGTCTCTCCACTCTGCCTAAATAAGTGCAGATTTTATCTGCTCTATGCTTTCTACTTAACATACCAGACTTCCGGTGTAAGATTCTGGTATTAATAAATAACTTTGGCACTAAAGGAATACAGGCTTAGGAAAAAGGAAAGAGAACTGATTTAAAATATGTCCCTTTCTTTATCAAGCTTATGTACAGAAAAAAGAAATGAGTACGGGACAAAGGTTCTAACGCACTAAATTTATGAGACATAAAAACCAAATGGAATAATGGTTCTTGACTGACTCCTGGTTTTGCATAAATCAGCTGTATGTAATAAATTAATTTTGCCATATATTACTACAATACTATGCTATGTTCAAAACACGCTTTTTAAGAGGGGACTACTGAAATACTAAGAAATGAAATGCCATAATGTAATTTTATGTCTAATACTTACAGCCAAAAGAGAATGTGATAAACATGTCAATCAACAACTGTTAAACCCCAGTGACGAGTATGCAATGGTTATTTCTTTCTGTACATTCACTATACTTCATTAAAAAGTTTCAAAATATACCGTATGTGCAATGCCTATGGGCATTTATTGACCTTAACATGCCTTAGACCTCCTTCGAAGACCCAAGAGTTAACACTATATATGAGTTGTTAGTTTTGTATGTAAAAGTTATATAACCCAATTATAGCGTATTTTAAAAAAATAAAAATGAGTTACCGCTATAAAGGATAGATAGTTTACAAATTGCATAGGATTATTACCATGTGATGGATCTCTACCACGCTTTGATTTTTTGTTTTTAATGATTATATGGATAAACTTAACGGCAAATGTATACTTATTCGGGCTGTAAAACCCTCAGACAACCAGGTATGGTAGGCTGCCCCAATGAGGCCCATTTCCTGGTGGTCAAACGTATAATCGTCTCCACTTGAGTGTGGGGATGGACCTAGAGACAACTTCTAACCATTAGAATACATGAAAGCAATGAGACGTCACTTTGGAGACTGGATTAGAAAAGACTGGGGCCTGTGGACGCCCCTTCCTTGCTCGGTCTTTCCCCTTTGCTGGCTCTGATACGGTGGCCACCATGTTGTAAGTGAGCTGCCCTTGGAGGATTCCCACAGATTCCCTCAGAGCAACAGCTGATGAGGAACTGGGGCCCCCAGTTTAAAAACCTGCCAACCACTAAACGTGTTCGGACATGGATCCTTCCCCAGCCATGCTTTGAGAAGGCTGTAGCCTGTGAGACTCTGGGTTAGTTTGTTTTAGGCCATGGTCATCAAAGTACCACAGACGGGTTGGCTTAAACAACACTGCGTTTGCTCACAGGTATGAAGGCTGCTGCTGCTGTTGCTAAGTCATTTCAGTCGTGTCTGACTCTGTGTGGCTCCATAGACGGCAGCCCACCAGGCTCCCCCGTCCCTGGGATTCTCCAGGCAAGAACACTGGAGTGGGTTGCCATTTCCTTCTCCAATGCATGAAAGTGAAAAATGAAAGTGAAGTCGCTCAATCATGTCCGACTCTTCATGACCCCATGGACTGCAGCCCGCCAGGCTCCTCCATCCATGGGATTTTCCAGGCAAGAGTACCGGAGTGGGGTGCCGTTGCCTTCTCCAGTTATGAAGGCTAGAAGTATGCAATCAAGTACGCAGATTCACTGAGGCCTGGTTGAATCTGAAGCCTCTTCTTGGCTTCCATTCGGCAGCCTTCTCTCGGTATCTTTACATGGTCTTTTCTCTTTGCATACACATTTGCATCCAAACTTTCTCCCCTTCATCAGTCATATTGGATTAGAACTCACCCTAAGTGCTCCATTTTAAACTTAATTACTCTTTAGAAACCTCATCTCCACATACAGCCACATTCTGAGGTACTAAGGGTTTGGGATTCCACATACACATTTTGGGAGGGACACAATTCAGCCTATAACAGACCCTAAAGTAAAGGACCTCACTAAGTTATTCTTAGATTCTTGAGCTACAGAAAACATGAGATAATAAATGTTTCAAGCCACAACGGTTTGGAATGATTTGATATGTGGTGACATAACCAATATACTAGGTAAAATAGTTATTACCATTCTCCATCTGGGCCCAGTAAAAAACAACTTCATTAAAACTTTTCATATGAACTTAAAGCTAACAAACTCACATTTTTTATTTCACATTTTTCTGGCTTTAAAGGTAAATGTATTTGAAATGGCAAATATCCTTTGAATGCAAAAAACTGCTTAACTACTGTCATGCACAAATCTGGAGCATTTCCATCTGGTAAACACCACTTTCAAGAGTCAAATTCCTCTCTAAGAGGTTCAAGTTTATCATCACTTCTTGTACTTCTTGCACTTAGACCATCAAATGCAATATTTTGAAAAGTTTGAATTTCATCAGTTTCAAGAGAGAAGAGTCATTTTCTATGCTCTATTTTTGCAAAATATTTTCATTTTTAGATTTATAATAACCCATTAGAATGTCCTGACCAGCAGAATGAGCAGTAAAATGATTTTTATCATCCCTGTATTATTAATTGCCTTTCATTCTATTTTGTGTAAAAAACTTCCTTCAATGCTTATCCACTTACAAACCATCTCAAGTAAATTAGTGTTCTTATTGCAAGATAGTACAAATTAACACATCAGGATTTTACAGTGACATTCACTCTTTATTCTGTTTGTTAATGAAAATGAATGGTCAACATTACTTAAAGGCCAAGAAAACACACTCTTTTCAATTCAATTTCCCTCCTGCTAATTGTAAGCCTGTAACTACATTATGACTTAGAATTTTTTTTCACTAATGATTTCAAGACAGTCTTTATTCATTTAAACCTTTATGCCTGGAATTTCCAGTTTGCTACAAGGAAAGACTTATGGATCATATCTTTAATTTAGTCTTTGAAAGAGTATTTTCCAAAATGCCTCTATGTTTAAGATCTAGGCAATAAAATCTATTATAGAGGACTGCTTTGTACACTAGTTTTTATATATATTATTTTTATTGATCTTATTTTGAGGGTCTGAAAAGCATTTATTGCTTTTCCTGTGACTACCCATATTTCAGTAGGCTACTAGTCAATGAAATTCAATTAATGTCTACAAGCATCATCCTCTATTTAGTTCTCACATGTATTTATAAGGGATTTGATTTAGACCATACCTGAATTGTCTAGTGGTTTTCCCTACTTTCTTTAATTTCAGTCTGAATTTTGCAATAAGGACTTCATGATCTGAGTCACAGTCAGCTCCCAGTCTTGTTTTTTCTCACTGTATAGAGCTTCTCCTAGAGAAGGCAATGGCAAGCCACTCCAGTACGATTGCCTAGAAAATCCCATGGATGGAGGAGCCTGGTGGGCTGCAGTCCGTGGGGTCGCTGAGGGTCAGACACGACTGAGCGACTTCACTTTCACTTTTCACTTTCACACATTGGAGAAGGAAATGGCAACCCACTCCAGTGTTCTTGCCTGGAGAATCCCAGGGATGGGGGAGCCTGGTGGGCTTCCGTCTATGGGGTTGCACAGAGTCGGACACGACTGAAGTGACTTAGCAGCAGCAGCAGCAGCAGAGCTTCTCCATCTTCAGCTGCAAAGAATATAATCAATTTGATTTTGGTATTGACCATCTGGTGACGTACATGTGTAGAGTTGTCTCTTGTGGTGTTGGAAGATGGTGTTTGCTATGACCAGTGCATTCTCTTGGCAAAACTCTGTTAGCCTTTGCCCTGCTTCATTTTGAACTCCAAAGCCAAATTTGCCTGTTTTCCAGGCATCTCTTGACTTCCTACTTCTGCATTCCAGCACCCTATAATGAAAAGGACATCTTTTTTGGGGGTTAGTTCTAGAAGGTCTTGTAGGTCATAATGGAACCGTTCAAATTCAGTTTCTTCAGCATTAGTGGCTGGGGCGTAGACTTGGTTTACTGTGATATTGAATGGTTTGCCTTGGAAACAAACAGAGATCATTCTGTCATTTTTGAGATTGCATCCAAGTACTGCATTTCGGATTCTTCTGTTGACTGTGAGGGCTACTCCATTTCTTCTAAGGGATTTTTGCCCACAGTGATAGATATAATGGTCATCTGGTCATGTATGGATGTGAGAGTTGGACTGTGAAGAAAGCTGATCACCGAAGAATTGATGCTTTTGAACTGTGGTGCTGGAGAAGACTCTTGAGAGTCCCTTGGACTGCAAGGAGATCCAACCAGTCCATTCTAAAGGAGATCAGTCCTGGGTGTTCATTGGAAAGATTGATGCTGAAGCTGAAACTCCACTACTGTGGCCACCTCATGCGAAGAGTTGACTCACTGGAAAAGACTCTGATGCTGGGAGGGATTGGGGGCAGGAGGAGAAGGGGAGGACAGAGAATGAGATGACTGGATGGCATCACCGACTCAACAGACATGAGTTTGAGTGAACTCTGGGAGTTGGTGATGGACAGGGAGGCCTAGCGTGCTGTGATTCATGGGGTCGCAAAGAGTCAGACACGACTGAGCGACTGAACTGAGTGAAATTCACCCATCCCAGTCCTTCTTAGTTCACTGATTCCTAAATTGTTGATGTTCACTCTTGCCATCTCCTGTTTGACCACTTCAAACTTACCTTGACTCATGAACCTAACATTCCAGGTTCCTATGCAAAACTGTTCTTCACAGCATTAGACTATACTTCCATCATCAGTCACATCCACAAAACTGGGCGTTTTCACTTTGGCTCCATCTCGTCATTGTTTTTGGAGTTATTTCTCCACTGATCTCTAGTAGCATATTGGGCACCTACCGATCTGGGGAGTTCATCTTTCAGTGTCCTGTCTTTTTGCCTTTTCATACTGTTCATGGGGTTCTCAAGGCAATAACACTGAAGTGGTTTGCCATTCCCTTCTCCAGTGGACCACGTTTTGTTAGAACTCTCCATCATGGCATCATCTTGGGTGGCCCTACGAGGCATGGCTTATAGTTTCACTGAGTTAGACAAGGCTGTGGTCCATGTGGTCAGTTTATGGTTAGTTTTCTGTGACTGTGGTTTTCATTCTGTCTGCCCTCTGATGGAGAAGGATAAGAGGCCCGTGGAAGCTTCCTGATGGGAGAAACTGACTGTGGGGAGAATCGGGTCTTGTTCTGATAGGCAGGGTCATGTTCAGTAAATCTTTCATCCAATTTTCTGTTGATGCTCAGGGCTGTGTTCTCTCCCTGCTGTTTGGCCTGAGGCCAAACTATGGTATGGGTACTGACTGTAATGGTGACTTCCTTCAAAAGGACTTATGCCCACATTGTTGTATTCAGTGCTCTTGGCCCTGATGTCCTTCAACAGTACGTGAGCTGTGAACTTTCAGATATTCAAGTTGGACTTAGAAAAGGCAGAGGAACCAGGAATCAAATTTTCAACATCCGTTGGATCATAGAAAAAGCAAGAGAATACCACAAAAATATTTACTTCTGCATTATTGACTACGCCAAAGGCTTTGACTGTGTGGATCACAACAAACTGTTGAAAATTCTTAAAGAGATGGGAATACTAGACCACCTGACCTGCCTCCTGAGAAATCTGTATGCAGGTCAAGAAGCAACAGTCAGAACCTGACATGGAACAACAGACTGGTTACAAATCTGGAAAGGAGTATCAAGGCTGTGTATTGTCACCCTGCTTATTTAACATATATGCAGAGTACGTCATGTGAAATGCCAGGCTGGATGAAGCACAAACTGGAATCAAGATTGCAGGGAGAAACATCAACAGCCTCAAATATGCAGATGATACCACCCTTATGGCAGAAAGAGAATAGAAACTAAAGAGTCTCTTGATGAAAGTGAAAGAGGAGAGTGAAAAAGTTGGCCTAAAACTCAACATTCAAAAAACAAAGATCATTGCACCCAGTCCCATCACTTCATGGCAAATAGATGGGGAAACAATGGAAACAATGACAGACTATTTTCTTGGACTCCAAAATCACTGCCGATGGTGACTGTAGCCATGAAATTAAAAGACGCTTGTTCCTTGGAAGAAAAGCTATAACCAACCTAAACAGCATATTAAAAAGCAGAGACATTACCTTGCTGACAAAGGTCTGTGTAGTCAAAGCTATGGTTTTCCCAGTAGTCATGTATGGATGTGAGAGTTGGACTATAAAGAAAGTTGAGTGCGAAGAATTGATGTTTTTGAACTGCATGTTGGAGAAGACTCTTGAGAGTCCCTTGGACTGCAAGGAGATCAAACCTTGGAAATCAAGTTTACTATTGAGCAAACAGTAGCACTGTCAAGCTCAGCTTTTCTTTGTAGTATTTACTCCTATGTATCACTTTTCTTTATTTGAAATAGCCCTAATCTTCTTTATATACTTTCCTATTACCTCCCTTTCTTTCTTCCTTTGATCTTTATTACACTCTATCACCATTATTTCTGGATGTCATTCATAGCATCAAAAGGGTAAACTTGCCTGATTCAAGTAAAATCAGCTGTTGCCGATATTCTCTGCAAGAACTGTCACTCTAGTTCTAGATATACATCTCACAGTTACTTAACTGAAATCCTGTCTGGCACGTATTAATGCCCAGTAAATATCTGCTGTTTTATATATCCTTCTTTAAGAAGACTGATGTATAGATATAAAACACCATATTAATATTGCTAAAATCCTGATTATAATACACAATGCATTGTAGAAGGATCTAAAATAGAAAATCTAGGATTTTACACATTTTGCTATACTGATTTGTAAAGCTGGAAAGTAAAGACCTACGTATGAAAACATAGCAGTTCTCCTTTCCCTGACCTATGATAGCTGCTGTCCAAAGTAATCCATTTCAGGTTGATGCCCATGGTCTGAGGCTTCCTTCAGGTTGTGGTTTGAATAAGGGTGAAGGATTAGAATATAGAGAATCTGAATAAGGACTTTTCAAAAGTCAAACAGCTGGGTTCTTGAGTGTTTTCCCAACCCTGATTCTCATGGGTCTTTAGACCAGTCAGTGCTGTTGCCAGACTCTAGGCAACAGAACATAATTCTGATATGATAGGTTGAAGTTTATAAAAATAGGATTCGACAGCTAACCTTTTAGAATGTATTTATTTTTATACACTCTGTTCAACAAGCAGTTCAAAGCATATTCACTGCCTTCTAGGCACCAGGGCTGTGATAGGTAAAAGGTATACAGAGATGGTGTTGAGTAACAGCTGTACAGAACACTAAAATATATATTGATTTAGAGCTTTTGAAAGAATGCATGATATGAAACAAGGTTAACAATTAACTTCGTGGTTAGAAGACCTTGAAAAAAAATCTCAGAATAAGAACATCTGAACTCATAGCAATCATTTCTGTGTTGTTTCACTTAGAATTATAATAAGTAAAAATCTATATTCCTTTCCAACAAATACAATATGTATTTCTAATAAATATTATTCATTTATAAACATGTATAATACCAGAACATAGGCCACAGAGAAGATCAAATAAAAACATTTTCCCCAAAAAGTTGAGCTGATTTATAACCATTTAAAAAGCCTCTTGATGAAAGTGAAAGAGGAAAGTGAAAAGGTTGGCTTGAAGCTCAACATTCAGAAAACAAGATCATGGCATCTGGTCCCATCACTTCATGGCAAATAGATGGGCAAACAGTGGAAACAGTGACAGACTTTATTTTGGGGGGGCCCCAAAATCACTGCGGTTGCTGACTGCAGCCATGAAATTAAAAGACGCTTACTCCTTGGAAGGAAAGTTATGACCAACCTAGATAGCATATTAAAAAGCAGAGACATTCCTTTGCCAACAAAGGTCCATCTAGTCAAGGCTATGGTTTTTCCCGTGGTCATGTAGATGTGAGAGTTGGACTGTGAAGAAAGCTGATTGCCGAAGAATTGATGCTTTTGAACTGTGGTGCTGGAGAAGTCTCTTGAGAGTCCCTTGGACTGCAAGGAGATCCAACCAGTCCATTCTGAAGGAGATCAATCCTGGGTGTTCATTGGAAGGACTGATGCTAAAGCTGAAACTCCAGTACTTTGACCACCTCATGCAACGAGTTGACTCACTGGAAAAGACTCTGATGCTGGGAATGATTGGGGGCGGGAGGAGAAGGGGACGACAGAGGATGAGATGGCTGGATGGCATCACCGACTCGATGGACATGAGTTTGAGTGAACTCCGGGAGTTGGTGATGGACAGGGAGGCCTGGCGTGCTGTGATTCATGGGGTCGCGGAGTCGGACATGACTGAGCGGCTGCACTGAACTGAATTTAGAAGATCAAATTCCTTGCTTGGGTATGTGCAGGGGACTAATTTTGTTAATAGTTGTCCTCAGGCCAGATTCAGGTATGAGAATTCACTGGAGAGAGGGGCATCTTATCAGACCCTGCTATGAAGATTGAGGAAATTTAGAGACAGAGACTGCTCAGAAACTCCCGGACGCTGACAGTGCCAGGGATGCCAAGGCTAGTGTTGGTCCCTTCTCCAATCCATTACTCATGAGAAATGCCTAATAATAATATACTGGGTTGGCCAATTTGGGATTTTATATCATACGAAAAAATCAGAACTTTTTGCCCAACCCAATATATTCACCTAATATGCTGACACTCAAGTTTTGTTTTTTTCCCCCTTGGAATCACAATTGGTATTGCTCTTCATGCTGCAAAATCTGAGCTACCCGTGACTACTTTCTGTGTTTGTCCTGAACCACCTGGAGGCCGGCCTATGTGCGCTATGAGCCAATCACTTACAAGAATTACTGATAGTTACCAGCACCAGCCCTGTGGGCAAACACAGCTGGGTTCACACTGCAGCGTCCCACTGGTCATGGGAGATCGTGAATTACACATGCGCTGCCTCTGAGCCACAGATTCCTCACCCAGAAAATGGGGATAGTACTTGCTTTACTGGATTTTAAAAAAGTTTTATTGGAGTATAGCTGATTTACAATGTTGTCTTGCTGTCAGGGACAGCAAAGTGATCCAGCTGTACATACAGCCATTCTTTTTTCACATTCTTTTCCCATTTAGGTCATTACAGAGTACTGAGCAGAGTTCCCTGTGCTATACAGTAGGTCCCTGTGGGTTATCTAATATAGAGTATTATGTATATGTTCATCTCAAGCTCCTAACAGTTTGGAGAACTAGGACTACAGACATGGTCGGCACTTGGTATTAATCTCCAATTACATGCCCCAAACTTGAGCAAGGCTTGCCTAGTAGTGCCAGCCTTTAATGAATTTCCAGGTGATTTCCACTATATTATACATACAACTACTCTGTGTTTTCCATACACAACCTATGCAAAGCTATTTTTGACAATATTGTATTTAAATTGTCTGGAAATATTTTAAGCCTATAATGACCCACTCTTTCACAGAATAGCCCTGTTTTCTACAGCAGTTTAATGCAAGTACCTCAACAGTGGGTAATCTGAATTTTAATCTAATATTATAGCACTTGTACCTTCATCCTAGTTCAAGAATCCCTTTTAGAGTTCGTCACTGACATAAAACTACGTTGCTCTGTAATATTGTTAATCAAATGACAAAGAAATAAGCATTCTCATGTGATTTAAATACTGACAAAATGTAAAATATTCATAAATCTATTTAAATACATTCATTAGACTGATGCTAAAGCTGAAACTCCAACACTTTGGCCACCTCATGCGACGAGTTGACTCACTGGAAAAGAGTCTGATGCTAGGAGGGATTGGGGGTGGGAGGAGACGGGGACAACAGAGAATGAGATGGCTGGATGGCATCACCGACTCGATGGACATGAGTTTGAGTGAACTCCGGGAGTTGGTGATGGACAGGGAGGCCTGGTGTGCTGTGATTCATAGGGTCGCAAAGAGTCGGACACGACTGAGCAACTGAACTGAACTGATTAGAGAATGAAAACTATAAAAGAGAATGGAAGGATCACTAAATTCTACTTGATTTTAAATATCCCACCAAATGAAAGTTTCCCTTTGAAATAAGTTGTAAGATCATTTTTTTCTGGAACCCAGTATTTTTAAAGTGCTGATCTAATCAGAAAAGAGTGGAGAAAAAAGTATGAGAAAACCAAATGAATTGAGAAGTACACTTAAGTACGAAAATAAGCCCTGTGCCCCCACCCCAAGCCACAGCCCCGATTGGAAACTCACAATGAGACTCCAGCTCTATTTCTTAACTCCCTCCATCCTCACACTAAATAGAGTAACCTCTACTCCAGGACAGACCTTTCTGATGTTTCCAGCCTTTAAACTATTTTCCGTATCTTGCAGTCCATCTAAAATGCCTACTCCTGCCATCTATGCTCATCAAACATCCTGACTGTCCTGTAAGGCTATGCCCAGATGCTAGCACCTGCACAGGCCAAGACAGGCAGTCTCTCTCTTCCTCCCACCCTTACTGCTGGCACCACCCTGGGTTCATCTGACCCCCATCTATCTTATTCTGTTTGAACCTCAGCTGAATAAGGACATGAAATAATCCTCTTAACTAACTCATCCTCGCTTCACCACATCCCCCGGCAAAAGTCCCAGCAGAGGCACCCAGAAGGGGTTTGAACAACAGCAGGTGATGTCCCCCTGCCTTCCCAGGTCAGTTGCTCACCTCCATGCAGCTCAGAGCACAGAGACATGAGCCTGACAGGGGCTAGGAAAGGTGCATTTTAAGTCTCAGAATCAAGCCATTCCATCCAGAAATGCAGCAAGTGTGGAAAACAAGGACTCTCTTGTTCAAGTTAATAATTTTTTTGAAACACAGAGATACTTAATATCAGCTGAGAGGGAGAAAAATAAAGAACAGAGGGACAGGCAGACCTAGGATGTGTTTAGGAAGGTTGCAAAATATATTAGACTCACATCCTCCTTAAATCCATTATCAAAACAAGTATCTCTTATTTTAAAAGATTATTTTGAAGATGAAAAAGCAATATTTTTACTGTCAACTTATTTATGCTACAGCATCGCTTAAAATGCTACCACATTTCTGGGAACTGACCCAAAAAGGTAGCATTCCTTAAAATCTATAAAAGAATCTAGATTGGGAAAAAAAACAAGTAATATTTTATCTTGAACCATTATATTCAATAGTAAAAGAAAATACTAATTAGGATTTTTTGTTTTCTTTCTTCATACCAAGACATTATTCGTTTCAGAAACACATAATCACTGAAACCAAATGGCTTCATTCTTAAGAAGACTGGATTGTTTTTTAATAATTCATTGTCTTTATGACTTCAGTCTTCTCAGTAACGATCTGATCAATTAAAAAAGCATATGTGCCTAAAACATAAAAGGAACATATGAAAAGTTTCTAACAGTATAAATAGAAGGGGGTCTGAATCAGCTATTTCATTTTAGACGGAGGAACAACTGCCCAGTAGAATGAATGCTTATATAAGTTGTTATTGTTCTAAATAGACTGAGTTATATCAAATATACATGAAACATAACTTTGTAGTGCTTGGAATTTGGGGTTTGTTGTATCTTTGTGTTGATGTTCTGTTGTACTATAGTTCGGCAAAATGTGAGGGAAAGTGGATGAGGGCATTTAGGGTCTTTTTATTTATTGATGCATGGAGAATGAGATGGCTGGATGGCATCACCGACTCTGTGGACATGAGTTTGAGTGTACTCTGGGAGTTTGTGATGGACAGGGAGGCCTGGCGTGCTGTGGTTCATGGGGTCGCGGAGAGTCGGACACGACTGAGCGACTGAACTGAACTGAAGTTGATTTACAATATTATATTAGTTTCAGGTGTACAGCACTGTGAGTCAGTATTTTTACAGATTACACTCCATTAAAATTTATTATAAGATAATGGGTATAATTCCTTGTGGTATACAATAGAGCTTGCATGTTGTTTATTTCCTAAATAGTAGTTTGTACCTCTTAATTTCATATCCTCCCTGACTGACCCCTTTTCCATTCCTTCTTCCATTTGGTAACCACTAGTTTGTATTCTATCTCTGTGAGTCTGCCTCTGTTTTGCATATAAACTTTTTATTTTTTTTAGATTTCACATATAAGAGATATCATACAGTATCTTTCTCTGACTTATTTCACTAAGCATAATATTCTCTAGGTCCATCTACATTGCTGAAAATGCAGAATTTCATTCTTTTTTAATGGCTGACTAATATTCCATCGCATACATATACAACACATCTTCTTTATCTACTCATCTGTTCATGGGCAACTGGTTTGCTTCCTTACATATCCTGAATATTATAAATAGTACTACTATGAACACTGGGATGCATATATCTTTTCAAATTAGTGTTTTCACTTTTTACAGATATATATCCAGGAGTGAATTGCTGGATCATATGGTAGCTCACTTAGTTGACAAGGGTCCGTAGAGTCAAAGCTATGGTTTTTCCAGTAGTCATGTACGGATGTTAGAGTTGGACCATAAAGAAGGCTGAGCACCAAAGAACTGATGCTTTTGAACTGAGGTGCTGGAGAAGACTCTTGAGAGTCCCTTGGATTGCAAGGAGATCAAACCAGTAAATGCTATGGGAAGTCTACCCTGAATATTCTTGAGAAGGATTGATGCTGAATCTGAAGCTCCAATACTTTGGCAACCTGATATGAAGAGCCAACTCATTGGGAAAGACCCTGATGGTGGGAAGGACTGATGGTAGGAGAAGGCGGTGACAGAGGATGAGCTGATTGGATAGCATCACCAACTCAATGAACATGAGTCTGAGCAAACTGCAGGAGATGGTGAAGGACAGGGAGGCCTGGCATGCTGCAGTCCATGGGGTCGCAGAGTCAGACACGACGGCGACTAAACAACAACAGTGGTAATTCTATTTTTAGCTTTTTGAGAAGCCTCCATACTGCTTTCTACGGTGGTTGTATCAATTTACACTCCCAGAGACAATGCACAAGGGCTCCCTCTTCTCCACATCCTTGCCTACATTTGCTATTTGTAGATTTCTTTTTGACGATGGTCATTCTGACAGGTGTGAGGAGATATTAAGTGTTTTTTTCATTTGTATTTCTCTAACAAAGTTGAACACCTTTTCATGTGCCTGTTGGTCTTTCATGTATCTTCTTTGGAAACATGTCTATTCGGGTCTTCTTTCCATTTTCTCATTGCTGTTGAAAGTGTTAGTTGCTCAGTCATGTCCAACTCTGCAACACTACGGATTGTAGCCCATCAGGCTCCTATGTACAAGGAATTCTTCCAGGCAAGAATACTGGAGTGGGTTGTCATTCCCTTCTCCAGGGGATCTTCTCAACCCAGGGACTGAACCTGGGTCTCCTGCACTGCAGGCAGATTCTTTAATATCTGAGCAATTTTTTTTTTGAAATTAAGTAGTCCGAGGAGTTTATATATTTTGGAAATTAACCCCTTGTTGATCAGAACATTTGCAAATATCTTCTCCCGTTTTGTACATAGGTTCTCTTTCATTTTGCTATTGCTGTGCAAAAGCTTTTAGGTTTAATTAGGTCCTGTTTATTTTTGCTTTTATTATTTCTGCCTTAGGAGACATGCAAAAAAAATTGCTATGATTTATGTCAAATAAGTGTTCTGCCTACATTCTCTTTTATAAGTTTTATGGTTTTAGGTCTTACATTTAGGTTTTGAATCCACTTTGAGTTTATTTTTGTTTATGGTGTTAGAAAATGTTCTAATTTCATTCGGTCACATGCAGCTGTCCAGTGTTCCAGCACTGCTTATTGAAGAGACTGTGTTTTCTTCACTGTACACTCTCGCCTCCTCTGTCAACTGACCGAGGTATGTGAGTTTATTTTTGGGCTCTCTATTCTATTCCACTGATCTATGTGTCTGGTTTTGTGCCAATATGACTCTGGTGTTTTGATTACTGTAGCTTTGTAACACAGTCTGAAATCTGGGAGCATGATACCTCCAGCTTTGTCCTTATTTTTCAGGATTTCTTTGGCAATTCAGTCTTTTGTGGTGCCATGTGAATTTTAGGCTTACTTATTCTAGTTCTGTGGAAAAATGCCATGGGTATTTTAATAGGGACTGCATTAAATCTATAGATTGCTCTGAGTAATATGGCCATTTTAACAATATTAATTCTTCCAATCCAGGAGCATGGGATATCTTTTTTCTTTATATATATATATTATTGAAGCATAGTTAACTGACAATGTTTTAGGCACACTGGTAGGTGATTCCATTATAAATACACATATTTTGTTTTTCAGATTATTTCCATTATAGGTTACTACAAGATATTGACTATAATTCCCTGTGGTATACAGTAAACCTCTGTTGTTTACTGTGTATCTATTTTTTAAAGTAGAAATCTAGCATTCTATTCATACTAAGTCAAACATGTAGAAACAAAATTCATAAGTTTTTTAAAATAAATATTTTTTATATGTGTGTGTGTGTATATACATATGTATACAAAGGCATTTCTACTACACTTGATAAAGCCTTGAAAAAGAGCATAAAAAAAAAAAGAAGTAATGGAGTAATCGGAAAACATAAATGAAGTACAAGCACTGTATATGAATAGAAAAAGGGAAACAAACTTCATAAAAGTAAAAGATCATCATATAGTCCAACTGTTTTTAAACATGGCTGCAAGAGCATGGGATATCTTTCCATTTCTTTGCATCATCTTCAATTTCCTTCATCAATGTTTTACAGTTTTTGGAGTTCAGGTCTTTCATCTCTATGATTAAGTGTATTCTTAGGTATTTTATTCTTTTTGATGAAACTTTTAACAGAATTTTTAACTTTCTCTGTCTAATATTTCATTATTAGTGTACAGAAAAGTGACAGATTTCTGTATATTAATCTTTTCTCCTGAAACTTTGCTGAATTAATTTATTAGTTCTAATAGTCTTTGGGAAGAAGCTTTAGGGTTTTCAATACACAGTATCATGTCATCTGCAAATAGTGACAATTTTACTTCTTTCTTAAATGTCTTTTATTTATTTTTCTTGTCTGATTACTGTGATTAGGACATCTAATACTATGTTAAACAGAAGTGGCAAGAGTGGGCATGACAGGAAAGGCTTCTAGCTTTTCATTGTATGATGTTAGCTGTGGGCTTCTCATAAATAACTTTTATGATGTTGAGATATGTTCTCTCTTTACCTACTTTGCTGAGATTTTTTTTTTTTTTTTAAATCATGAATGGATTTTGCTGCTGTGCTGTGCTAGGTCACTTCAGTCATGTACAACCCTGCAACCCTATGGGCTGTAATCCACCAGTCTACTCTGTCCATGGGATTCTTCTGGTAAGATTACTGGAATGGGTTGTCATGCCCTCCTCCAAGGGATTCCTGACCCAGGGACTGAACCTGCATCTCTGAAGTCTCCTGCTTTGGCAGGCAGGCTCTTTACCACTAGCGCCACTTAAATTTTGTCAAATGCTTTTTCTGAGTCTGTTAAGATGATCATTGATTTTTATCCTTCCTTTTGACAATGTGAAGTTTCACAGTAATTGATTTGCTAATGTTGAACTGTCCTGTGTTCTAGAAAAAAATCCAGCTTATCATGGTGTATGACCCTTTTTATACTGTTGGATTTGGCTTGCTACTATTGTCTTGAAGATTTTTGCATCTATATTCATCAAAGGCATTGGCCTATAATTTTATTTTTTTGTAATGTCTTTGTCTGGTTTTGGTATCAGGGTAATGGTGGTCTTGTAGAATGAATTTGGGAGTGTTCTGTCCTCTTCAATTTTTTTGAACAGTTTGAGAAGGATAGGTATTATTTCTTTATATATTTGGTAAAAAGGACCTTTATTAATTGTTACAACTACATGTGAATCAATAATTACCTCAATAAAAGTGTCAATAAAAATGATTTTTTTTAATTCCAAATATAAAAATGCAAGTGACATTGCTGCTGCTAAGTCACTTCAGTCGTGTCCGACTCTGTGTGACCCCATAGACGGAAGTCCACCAGGCTCCCCCATCCCTGGGATTCTCCAGGCAAGAACACTGGAGTGGGTTGCCATTTCCTTCTCCAATGTGTGAAAGTGAAAAGTGAAAAGTGAAAGTGAAGTCGCTCAGTCATGTCCGACCCTTAGCGACCCCACGGACTGCAGCCTACCAGGCTCCTCCATCCACGGGATTTTCTAGGCAATAGTACTGGAGTGGCTTGCCATTGCCTTCTCCGGTAAGTGACATTAGGAGCAATGATTACAGCCAGGCTTGTACTTCCAAGTATATAAATAAGGAAGACATTTTCTTTATTTTACAATATAAGATCAGATAATACTTGAATACACTTGCTTGGACATGCACTATCCAATATAGTATCCACTTGCCATAATGAAAACAAAATACAAAAATCCACTGCTCAATAGCATTTAATGAGCCAGTACTCAGTTACATGTTGCCGTAACAGCACAGAATGAAATGTCCATCCATCAAGACAGAAAGTTCCATCAGACAGCATTGTCACACAATCATGTAAAATATTAAAAATAAAAAGTGATTTATGAATGAATCAATGAATAAATAACTTAGCAAACAAACAAACAAACCTATAAAGACATAAATTTCCACATTTCATGTGATAAAGATTCATAATTGCCTAGTTATCTTTCAACGTCTTTTATCCTTAATTATTATCTATTATCTCTGTTGAATATCTCAACCCAAACCAATTAACAACAATATCTCTGCCAATTTGAAAAAAGTCCATTTAGTTTCTAATTCAGAAAAATATGTAGATAGTATAACTTAAAATAATATTCCTATACATATATTAAAAAGTTACAGTCTATATCCACCAGAATAGCTGAAATTAAAAAGTCAGATGACATGAAATGTTGGTGAGGATGTAAAGAGGAAAAAAAACTCTGATGCTGGAGGGACTGTAAAATGCTGTAACTACCTTAGGAAAATGTCTGGCAGTTACTTAGAGGACTAAACACATACTTCCCCTATCACCCAACAATTCCCCTGCTAGTCATTTATCCAAGAAAACGAAAACACGCTCACAGAAAGCCCTATACAGTACACTGACAGAAGCTTCATTCTAAACAGACAGAAACTGGAAACAGCCTAGGTGTCTATTAACAGAAGAGGTAAACTACTGGGATGTTGTTTAGTTGTTAAGTCGTGTCTGACTGTTTGTGACCCCGTGGGCTGTAGCCTGCCAGGCTTCTCTGTCCATGGGATTTTCCAGGCAAGAATACTGGAGTGAGTTGCCATTTCCTTCTCCAGGGGATCTTCTTGACTCAGGGGTTGAACTCCTGTCTCCTGCATCGTCAGGTGGATTCTTTACCACTGAGTCACCAGTGAAACCCTTGGACATTGGCATATTATGTCACAATAAAAAACCATTTTTTTTTTTACACAACATGAATAAATCTCAAAAACATTATGGTAAGTGGACCAAGAACATACCACAGGACTCCACTGATACGAAGTTCTAGAACACACAAAGCTTATCTATGGCAAAACAAAGCAAAACAAAACTCAGAGCAGGGACTGCCTCTGGAAGAGAATAAGGGGAAAGAATGACTGAGGTGATGTATGCTGCTTGTTACTTTTAGAATTTATAGGTTTTCTTTCCAACTGAAACAAAGAAATGGAATAAAAGAAGAATGAATTAATTGCTAATTGAGTTTCCTCTTTACTGGCAATCACACAGCTAGTTTAAAAATCAGTAAGAAAGACTTGAGATACTGAGATATGACAAGATGATCAAAAGATTTGTGTAGATGTCTTAGAACAAATGTGTCTCTCCTCACCCACTGTCAACTTATCAGAGTTTAGCAAGGCGCAGACATTCCAGCTTTTCTGCTGCAAAGAAATTACAAATGCTATTACAATATGTTACGTCTCTCCATAAGGGCTTTCATATTTAGAATTAATCCATAATGAATAAGCAATCTGTATATGACACTGCCATTAATTTACCATTTCTTGCAATTCTTGGGTAGTCAGTGAAATGATAAAAGAAAAATTTTCTCATTCACAAAATAGTGAAAAAAGTGCAAAGTATTTTTGGTGTCACTGGCATAATTTAAAATTCTGGTACATATACAGTGAAAAGAGAAATAATAAGTCATTCATTTTCCATCTAATTAATTTGGATTCTTGCTTAACTTTTTCTCAAGTTTTGTTTTAGACCAAATATCCCTGGAATCTGGAATGAAATAGTTTTTCTCCTCCACTCCCCTCGATTATAAAAAGCAATAAGAACCTTCTGTATAGCACAGGGAGCTCTGCTCAGTATTCTGTAATAACCTAATTGGGAAAAGAATTTGAAAAAGAAAAGATGCATGTGTATGTATAGCTGAATCACTTTGCTGAACATCTGAAACTAACACTACATTAATCAATTATACTCCAATATAAAATAAAATGAAAAAAAAAAACTCCATAATTTTCTTTCAAAGCCAGTGAGTAGAGACAGAAGCCATAGTCAAAAAAGGCTGGCAGAGGCTGAAGAGCAGCTTTTCTCAGGGGATCTAGATAAGAGTCCCACCTGTTGCCACCTCCTCCCAGGCATGGGCACACTAGGAATGGGTGGTCAGGGGTAAGTTTGCAGATCCATGCAAAGTCCACTTGTTCCTTTTGTCAGGTCTCCCGTTCTTTCTTTAAACACGTTACAACTTCCAAGACTCCTCTGAAAATCTCCAAAATGAAGAAAAGGCCATTTGGAGGAACTTTAGGACAACCTTGATCTATAATCGTCCATGTAAGAGCTCCTTGCTAATGGAGCAAAACAGCACATTGTTTATACATGAGCATGTATGCCTCGGAGCTCGGAAAAAGCTGGCGCTTACAGGCGGTTAACTCCATTTGAGGATGTGAAATTAAAGACAAGTTACTACTACGAAAACAGGTGAACATTCTTTTAAGATTATGAATATTTTATAAAAATTCATGGAAGTTATAGATTCAATATGTGTGCTGACTATTCTAGATGCTTTATTTTCACGCTAAGTGAGCGACTGCTCCCAGAGTTCTTGAAGACACATTTGCAGGAGCAGGAGGGCCAGGGAAGAGGTTCTGAGGATCGACTAACAACAGGACAGCAGTTGATTCCGTTTTACAACGAAGTCAGTCCATGAGAGCCGTCTGGCCCACAGTGCACGCCACATCACTGCCGTGCTTTGTCTGCACAGCACTTTACAGTTTAAGGTGCGCTTTCACAAACTGAGTTACTGTTCTGCTGCCTATCACCTAGGCAGTATCACCTACATTTTCCCCCTAAAGGGGACATAAATTAAGTAACGGTCCAGAAGCAAGAGGTAGAATAGAGACTCAGACACAGAGACTTTTTCTGGATCCTAATGCATTTGACTCAGAATATTCTTTCTTCTGTTACGCTTTTAAGTTCCTCTTGCTGACATGTTGGGACTTAGGAGAGAAGACGACTCTCTTGATTTTTTTTTTTTTTTAAGAAATGACTTTTTTTGTTTGTTTGTTTTGGCCATGTCCTGTAACTTGTGGGATCTTAGTTCCCCAACCAGAGACTGAACCCAGGGCCTTGGCAATGAGAGGGCAGAGTCCTAATCCCTGGACCACCAGGGAATTCCCTTTTTCTGGTTTACTTTTAAGATAGACACTTGGGGGACCTGAGCCTTTCTGCCTGCCAGAGTTGGAACTGGGGTGACAAGATGCCACGGCTATCAGGGAGTCTAGATCACAAGAAAATTTTGTGAATCGTGGATGGGTCTCATCCAATCAATTGAAATCCTGAATGCAACAAAAGACTGACTTCCCTTGAGCAAGAGGGAATTCTGCCAGCCTTCGGACTTAAAACTGCAACCTTACTCTGCCTGAGTTTCCGGTCTGATTCTGGATTTAATAGTCTATGTAATCACACCAGCTAATTTCTTAAAAGCAACCAGCCAATCAGTCCACAAACATACACACACAATTGGATCTGTTTCTCTAGAGAACCCTGATGATGAATACACAAAATTTTTCCCCTCTGCTGAAATGTGAAAATACATGCAAACATAATAAATTCATACCTCACATATATCAATATGTATCTTCTAAGATTAAGAACATTCCCCTACATATACATGATTCTATTATCACACCTAAGAGAACTGGCTTTAATTCAATAGTATCTAACATATAGTTAATATAACAATTCTCCCAGCTGTCCCCAAAATGTCTTTTGTACTTTGCTTTGTTAAGGACCCAACCAGGGACTATTCACTTCATTTGGAAAAAGCCATCTTTTTTCCAGGAAACAGACTTAGTAAACAGGATCCAAAATCCAGTCTACAAGCTGTTTTTTTAACGAGAATTCTACATAAGGTGATGCTGGGCATTCTTTATGTGTCCCATCAGGAAACAAAAAGTATCAGGTTATTTCATCTCTGATGATAAGCATTAACAATTTTAAACAACAACAACAAAAAATCAATACCAAGTATACACCCCTTCTGGTCCAGATTCTGTTACAATTACTTACCAAATACTTTTAAGGAACCTGCATTTCATACAACCTACAGAAACGGCAGGCCATGATCCCATGATTAAGATACGGGTGCGAGCTAAGTCGCTTCCGTCATGTCCGACTCTGTGACCCCATGGACTGTAGCCCACCAGGCTCCTCCGTCCATGTGCTTGTCCAGGCAAGAGTACTGGAGCAGGTTGCCATGCCTTCCTCCAGGGGATGTTCCCCACCCAGGGACCAAACCTGCATCTCTTACATCTCCTGCGTTGGCAGGCAGGTTCTCTTACCACTAGCACCACCTGGGAAGCCCCCAAGAAAGGTAAAGAATCTGAAAAAGAATGTGTGTATTGTGCATAATTGAAGGCATAACTGAATCACTTTGCCGTCCACCTAAAACTAACACAGCACTGTAAATCAACTATGCCCCCAACATTAAAAAGATCTTCAGACTTTAAAGTAAAAATTTGCAAATAAAGATAATTCACCTCAAAGGCCTTGTTTATTCAAGTAATTGTTGGGGAAGAACCAGGCGCAAGGTTAGTCTGTCACCCTCCTACTCACGCTAAGAAAATCAGATCCCTGTCACTTCCCTTCTTTAGTTTTCCGTACAGTCCTTACTTTGTTTTTGTTTGTTTTTTGTTGTTTGGAACATTTTTAAAAGCTCAAGAACAATTTTATATTCCAGATCTCTTGGGAAGTAAAATTCCTAAATGGAGCTTACTAAATTTTGTAGTGGAAATTAAAGCCCAACCATCTCTTTCTTAGGATGCCAATGGGTTTTCTGTTTGTTTTTCACTTTTTAAAAATAACAACATGACTGTTTCATACTCTGATGCAAGTAAAATGAATTTCTATATTCCACCTTCCTTTCTGCTCATGCTTGAAAATTCAGAAGAAATTCAGGAAAAATACTAAGCGAAGTAGAAAATGAAATGACTATTAAATGAAACATTCTGAGACATAAGCTTCTTGATTTCAGTGAACTGAAGAGGGTCCGCTGGCCCTGGTATATTTTGTCATCACTTTCTACACAGCATCTCCACACATGCGTTTCACTTATACACATTTAAATATGAACTTGAAATACAAGTGCCAAGATGAATTTTGAATCAGTGGTGTCTGTCTCTCCCTCTTGTTGGCTGTTATACAGCAATGATGAGAACTGTACCTGGAGGCCTCTCTCCTTATTCATCCTTAACTTTTGACAGTAAGCCAATGAAATATTTGCACTTGCAATTCTTGAGGAAGTATATTTATTTTAACACTGAAAGTCATCCACAAACATTTCCACGACTTGGGGAAGGGAGGGATTTAATTTACTTTCAAGACAGAGATAAAATTTCCCAGTTAATAAAAATGAAAAATTGAGAGAAAAGAGAATACATCTGATCCTTTCCAAAGAGATCAAAGTCAAGAAAAAATAAGCAGAATATTTTTCTTAGCATGATTACCTATACATTTACTGATTATGTTGAAACAAACTTTGATCAATTTGTACAAAATTCTTAACACCTGTCTTTTGAGACATCATAACTCTTGGTTATAAAATATTATGCATATCTATAGCTCAGTTAAACTTCCTTAAAATCAGGGACTCTGTTGTATTCATTTGTGAATCCACCCCCTATTGTACCCTCTCTAACTTAGCTAAGATAATTTTCAAATAAATAGACTTATCATTCCTAAATCTGCTGGTGCTGCTGCTGCTGCTAAGTCACTTCAGTCATGTCCGACTCTGTGCGACCCCATAGACAGAAGCCCACCAGGCTCCCCTGTCCCTGGGATTCTCCAGGCAAGAACACTGGAGTGGGTTGCCATTTCCTTCTCCAATGTGTGAAAGTGAAAAGTGAAAGTGAAGTCGCTCAGTTGTGTCCAACCCTTAGCGACCCCACGGACTGCAGCCTACCAGGCTCCTCCATCCATGGGATTTTCTAGGCAAGAGTACTGGAGTGGCTTGCCATTCCCTTCTCCGTCCTAAATCTGAGGACAAGTCTATTATGAATATTTCCTCCAACATATCCTTAACTTTAAATACCAAATTACTATTAACCAGTCACACTTTTTTTTTCTGCTTTGGGAAATCATTTAAGAGTTTACTTTTATACAATTTTCAATTTACACAATTTTCAATGTTTCTCATTTTCTCAGTTCTGGCCTAGGAGTGTGAATGTGTTAGTCACTCAGTCATGTCTGACTCTTTGTGACCTCATGTACTGTAGCCCACCAGGCTCCTCTGTCCCTGGAATTCTCTAGGCAGAAATACTGGAGTGGGTAGCCATTCCCTTCTCCAGGGGATCTTCCCAACCCTGGGACTGAACCCAGGTCTACTGCAGTGCAGGCAGATTCTTTACCGTCTGAGCCACCAGGGAAGCCCAATGTTTAAGCCCTCCAAATAAGGAAACACATTAATAAAAGAAGTTTATAGTTTCCAATAAGTTCTAACAGATGGTTTCAGAACACATACCATAGATTTAAATGCATAATTTCACCCTATAAATACATTGCAAAGCATTAAAAATAGATCACAGCACATACGCCTTATAGGGCAAATGAAATGATAAAACCAATTCTGTAGTAGATAAACTCATAAGAGATAATATTTGTTTACAACTATGTGTCCCTTTCAATAAAATGAGTGGATTAAATGTGATAGCTTTTGACATAGTTCTATTCCAAACATAGTAAAAGACCAAAGATTTTCCTTTTAACAAATATTTTTGTGACAGATTAGGGTTTTTGAATTTAAATTTTTTATAATGCTCCCTCACTAATAAGAAACCAAGTTATATTTAAACACTAGGAGAATTTATTATTGTATTATATTAGGTAAAAAAATAAAACAAGATAAAACTTGGCAAAGCCAAATGACAACTATCTTTGAAGGAATTTTCCTTCTTAAGATAGTTTTTTCCATTGGATTCTCTCTTGCAGCATTTTTGACAATGTCAGATCTAAATTATGATTGCAGTTAAATTGTATTGTCTACTAGAATGTAAAAGTTAAATAGCAAGTGAAGAAATTAATAAATTATTCTGTATTATATTTCATCATACTTTATAATTTTCAACATAATTGCCTGAAGTTTTAACTTACAGATTAACAGGAGGATGGAAAAAGAGACTGGCAGGTAACAGTTGACAAATGAAAAGACTCAGAATGTGAAATCTGTGCATGACAAAGAACAACTGCTAAAATATCTTTTACATGAAAATCACATAAACGGATAAAGAAGATATGGTAAATACACACAATGAAAGATTACTCATCCATAAAAAATAATGAAATAATGCCATTTGGAGCTACATAGATGGACCTATAGATTATCATATTAAGGAAGTAGGTCAGAAAGAGAAAGACAAATATTAATACCATATGAGATCACTTATATTTTGTTGTTGTTTAGATGCTAAGTTGTATACGACCCTTTGCGACCCCATGGACTGCAGCTCATCAAGTCCTCTGTCTATGGGATTTCCCAGGCAAGAATACTGGAGTGGGTTGCCATTTCCTTCTCCAGGGGATCTTCTTGCCCCAGGGATCAAACCCACGTCTCCTGCTAAGCTACCAGGTGGCTCATCACTTTTACATGGAATCTAAAATATGGCACAAATGAACCTATCTATGAAACAGACTTGTGGTTGCCAAGGACAGGGGGTAGGGGAAGCCTGGATCAGGAGTTTGGGGCTAGCAACTGCAAACTATTGTACACAGACAGGGAACTAGATTCAATATCCTGTGGTAAATCGTAATGGAAAAGAACATGAAAATGAATGTGTGTGTGTGTGTTTATATGCACAGACATATATATGTATATGTATGACTGAATTACTTTGCTGTACACCAAAAGCTAATACAACATAGTGAATCTACTATACTTCAATAAAAAAAGACACAGTGTTTAAAAGATACAGTGTCTAATGGGTACGCTGCAGATTTAAAAGAGGAAAAGAGTTCTGAAGATGAATTGTGGTGACATGTAGCATATTGCGAATGTATTTAATGCCACTGACCTGTACATGCAAAGATAGCAAAGATGATAAACTTTACATTTGTGTACTGAACCAAAATAAAGAAATTTGGGGGAAAGGGTGTAGTATTCTTATAAGCAGGAACAGACTTCAGAAATCTTCAAAAGACCTTGGAAGACCATGGGACTTGTTCAAGTTCACACAAAGCGATGTGGTATGTGAATTTAAATAATTTGACTCCCTATTGAGCTCTTATCACAATGATTATGAAACTCATAGAATGTGTCAAGTGAACACATAGATGACACTCCTTGACCATCATGGGCATTTAATCAATACAAGTTTAATGAGCCAGAAATTAGCAAACAGAAATATTAGGTTGGCCAAAAAGTTCATTTGGGTTTTTTTCCATACATCCTTGGAAAAACCAAACTAATATTTTGGCCAACCGATATAAAGATTTTGCATGGTGGGGTGGCAAGTGGGGCAGAGGAGAAAATTAGAAAAGGGATCACAGGGCTTATAAAAATACTGTCTTTGCCTCTAAGAACTATAAATAAATGTGATATGATTCACCCACATTAATAACTGCAATGGTTCTTTTAACAAAAATTGTTTTGAGCTAACTCCTAAAATACCAACATAGACTTATGCCAGAATTATATTATTTCACTCCCATACATTTTAATCTCTTCTGCTGCATAAATCCTCAGTTCCTCTTACTATCTTATTTCATCATACTTGCCTAGCAAAACCCTAACCCTGTTATAATCCAAGTCTCCACCCACCAGTTCCACCCCTGCATCCATGCTGCTGAACACGGCTAGATAAAACTCCAAGAAGATGGATCTCATTTTAATCAAGATTGACAAATGCATGTGAACCTTCAGTGCATCCCACCAATCTCCTCCGATGCCCAGAGCAGTTTCCTATTCTAGTTGCTCTTACATAGACAACTAATTTACCCTTTCCCTTTAACTAAGACGACATAGGCATTTGGAAGAGACCTCTTGTAGGTGTCTGCCAGGGCATCTACCCACCTGCATTCATGGACTCCACATTCCCTCATGTTTCCCTAGAGGCCCCAGCGATGCTTCTAATGAATGCCGAGTGTCAGTGTCCCCTGGTGTCCCAGCTCCCCACAGCCTCATGCCTGCTCAGAAATGAATCTGAACCTCAGTTTGCACCTTTTAGGTTCACTGCCATTAGCACACAAGGATGCCATCATTTTTCTTTTTAAAGAAACACACTCCGACTCCATTGCCCCAGCCAGCTACCATCAATGTCTCTGCCTGCCTTCACAGCAAAACTAAGGAGAAAATCCCGATGCTCTGGGTCTCCAATTTCTCTCCTCCCGTACTCTTCTGACCTCTCTGAACACAATTAGTCATGCTCTCACCATGGTCACCAATGACCCTCACATTCCAGGTCTAACGGAGGATTCTCAGTTCCTACCTTATCCGACATATAACCTGCAGCATCAGACATATTTGATCACTCTCTTCTTGAAACGTGTACTTCACTTGCTTTCCCACACCGTGCCCTTTAACTGTCTTTCATCCCCCTATTTTTATTTGGCCGCACCAGGTCCCAGTTGCAGCACATGGGATCTCTGATCTTAGCTGCAGCATATGGGATCTAGTTCCTTGAGCAGGAACAAAATCTGGGCCCTCCCCATTGGGAATGTGGAGTCTAAGCCACTGGATCACCAGGAAGTCCTTTTCTTGCCTTCTAAAGCCAGACTCTGTAGCTTGGGCTACTTCATCAGCTCCCATCTCCCCACTGTCAGATTACTCCTGACCTCTTCTCTATTCTCTTAGTAACCTCACCCATCTCTATTCTCAGGACTCTCAGACTTCTAATCTTCAAAGCCAATCTCTCCGCAGATCCTTAAATCCAACTGCCCACTCAATGTACCTACTTAAATGCCTAACAGGTACTTCAAACATATCAAAAAAAAAAAAACCAGAAAAAACCAAAAACAAACCACTTTTCCCCTCCAAATCTGCAGCAGCCTTCCCCACCTCAATTAACTGTATCTCTATTCTTCCAGGTGCTGAAGGACAAGCCTTGGAGTCTTCTCTCTCATACTCCATTGTCGGCAAATCCAATCAACTGTACCATCAGAACAGATCTGGAATTTGGTCACTTCTTACCACCTCCATCGATACCACCATGTCCAGACAATCATCCAAGCGATTACTGCAATAGTGTCCTAACAGGTTTTCACACCTCTGTCCTCGTCCCCTAGAATCAGGAGCAGCCAGAGCCGTAGGTTTTCACACCTCTGTCCTCGTCCCCTAGAATCAGGAGCAGCCAGAGCCGTCCTGTGACACTATCATTCATTTGTTCAGAAGTTCCCAATATTTTCCTACCTTGCCCAATTACCTGTCCAAGTCCTACTAATGGCCAATAAGAGCCTATGTATTGGCCCATCACTTAGTCTGCAACAGCTACGCTGGTCTCCATAATGAATGTGTTATGTGCCAAGTCACTCCTGCCCAGGACTTTTGGACTCACTGTTCACTCTGCCTGGAGTGTCCTTCCCTAAAAATTACGTGACTGTCTCCTTCACCTCCTTTGGGAAGTTGCTGAAATGGCCATTTCTCGATAAAGCCACTACTGACCACACTTCCTAAAGCAGTACATGGGCACATGTGCACACACACATGTTCGGCAATCACTACTTTGAACATACCACGTTTTCATTTTTTATTTGGCTTGTCCCTTCGTAGTATATTGAGACAGCTTTCCCTGGGTCATGAAACCAAGTTCAAATTTTCAGGAATTCTGCCAATTGGTTGTTACCAGACAGCTATTATTAAAAATTACTTTCTATCAACTTAGAAATAATTAACTGCATTTAAAAAAGCAATTCTCCAGGCAAGAATACTGGAGTGGGTTGCCATGTCCTTCTCCACGGGATCTTCCCAACCCAGGTATCGAACCTGGGTCTCCTGCACTGCAGGAAGATTCTTTACCACTGAGCCACCAGGGAAGCACAAAAAAATAATAAGTACTCAAAACTCACTGCTTCCTAAGCAGTAGATTCTACCTCCTAAATATTTCTGGAATCAAAAAATTTCTTTTCATCATGAGTCCTAGCTATCATCATTTTTTCCCACACTATATAACAGCTTTCTCCACACACACACATATATATATGTACATACACACACATCTCTGACCCACAAGATATTTATTACAACGTAAATTTTATGGCCTGTAAGTTTTTAAAATACATTGCTAGATTCAACAATCTGCATCACCCTTTGTGGCTTTAGCCACCACAATCTTTCCCCTGTCCTGATGCAAACAACTCCTCCCAACTTAACATCACCTTTGTGTACTTAACTCATACATGTCCTTCAGGAGCAGAATTCCTATATATCTTTGGAGGCTCCAATTAGTTAGTTCAGTCACTCGGTCGTGTCTGACTCTTTGCGACCTCATGAATCACAGGACGCCAGGCCTCCCTGTCCATCACCAACTCCCGGAGTTCACTCAAACTCATGTCCACAGAGTCGGTGATGCCATCCAGCCATCTCATTCTCTGTCGTCCCCGACTCCTCCCACCCCCAATCCTTCCCAGAATCAGACTCTTTTCCAGTGAGTCAACTCGTCGCATGAGGTGGCCAAAGTATGAGAGTTTCAGATTTAGCATCAGTCCTTCCAATGAACACCCAGGATTGATCTCCTTTAGAATGGACTGGTTGGATCTCCTTGCAATCCAAGGGACTCTCAAGAGTCTTCTCCAGCACCACAGTTCAAAAGCATCAATTCTTTGGCGATCAGCTTTCTTCACAGTCCAACTCTCACATCCATACCTGACCATGGGAAAAACCATAGCCTTGACTAGACGGACCTTTGTTGGCAAAGTAATGTCTCTGCTTTTTAATATGCTATCTAGGTTGGTCATAACTTTCCTTCCAAGGAGTAAGCGTCTTTTAATTTCCTGTCTGCAATCAGCATATGCAGTGATTTTGGAGCCCCCAAAAATAAAGTCTGACACTGTTTCCACTGTTTCCCCACCTATTTCCCATGAAGTGATGGGACCAGAGGCCTCCAATTCTTCTAATGTACATTTTTGTAGAAGTCTAAGCTTTATAACTCTGATAAACCAAATGACATTGATATTTATTTACTGTATAATTTTCTTTCTAAACTCAAATAATAAGCACAGAAATCTTATCTGTCCTGTTCAAATCTATATTCCCAGCAACTAGCCCACAGTGAGGGACATCACCAGTTCTCAATAACAGAGTTTCAATCACAAAAATGCAACATTTTTCTGTTACCAAAAAAAAAAAGAAGAGTTTTCAAGTTATATGAACTTCCCTGGTGGCTCAAACAATAAAGAATCCACCTCCAATGCAGGAGATCTGGGTTCAGTTCCAGGGTTGGGAAGATCCACTGGAGAAGGAAATAGCTACTCACTCCTGTATTCTTGCCTGTAGAGTTCCACTGAGAGAAGCCTGATGGGCTACAGTCCATGGAGTCGCACAGAGTTGGACATGCCTAAGCAACTAACACTTACACACTTTCACTTTCAAGCTATATATTGCTATTTATAAATAAAACTTCTATATAAAACTTAGAATCAGCTAAACATGGCATGGTTTACAAAGCAAGAATCTTAAAGGTATTAACTTTCCACAAACTATAATAAGCCACAAAGATAGAAGTGCTATCTTTTCAATGCTTAGTCTACCAAAATGCCATTCTTTTACTTAAGCACTGACGCGACGCGAGAGACGCCGGCCCCGGCGGCGCAGACGCGACGCGAGAGACGCCGGCCCCGGCGGCGCAGACGCGACGCGAGAGACGCCGGCCCCGGCGGCGCAGACGCGACGCGAGAGACGCCGGCCCCGGCGGCGCAGACGCGACGCGAGAGACGCCGGCCCCGGCGGCGCAGACGCGACGCGAGAGACGCCGGCCCCCGGCGCAACGAGCCACGCAAAGAGGTGCGGCCGTGAGGGGCTACCCCACGCCTGAGGCCAGGGCCGGCGGCCGAGAGGAGCTACCCCACGTCCAACAGGCGGTGGCTGCGCGGGCGCAGGAGGGCCGAGAGGAGCTACTCCGCGTTCAAGGTCAGGAGGGGCGGCCTCGAGGAGATACCCCTCACCCAAGGTAAGGTACAGCGGCTGCACTTTGCTGGAGCGGCTGTGAAGAGATTTTCCACTACCGAGGTAAGAGAAACCCAAATAAGACGGTAGGTATTGCTAGGGGGCACCAGAGGGCGGACAGACTGATATCATAATCACAGGAAACTAGCCAATCTGATCACATGGACCACAGCCGAATGTGGTCCTCTGGAGAAGGGAATGGCAAACCACTTCAGTATACTTGCCTTGAGAACCCCATGAACAGTAACAAAGGGCAAAATGATAGGATACTGAATGAGGAATTCCCCAGGTCAGTAGGTGCCCAGTATGCTACTGGAGCTCAGTGGAGAAATAACTATAGAAGGAATAAAGAGATGGAGCAAAAGCAAAACCAGAACCCAGTTGTGGATGTGACCAGTGATAGAAGCAAGGTCCGGTGCTGTAAAGAGCAGTATTGCATAGGAACCTGGAATGTTAGGTCCATGAATCAAGGCAAATTGGAAGTGGTCAAACAGGAGATGGCAAGAGTGAACGTTGACATTCTAGGAATCATTGAATTAAAATGGACTGGAATGGGTGAATTTAACTCAGACGACCATTATATCTACTACTGTGGGCAGGAATCCCTTAGAAGAAATGGAGTAGCCATCATGGTCAACAAAAGAATCCGAAATGCAGTACTTGGATGCAATCTTAAAAATGACAGGATGATTTCTGTTCGTTTCCAAGGCAAACCATTCAATATTACAGTAATCCAGGCCTATGCCCCAACGAGTAATGCTGAAGAAGCCGAAGTTAATCGGTTCTATGAAGACCTACAAGACCTTTTAGAACTAACACCCAAAAAAGATGTCCTTTTCATTATAGGGGACTGGAATGCAAAAGTAGGAAGTCAAGAAACACCTGGAGTAACTGGCAAATTTGGCCTTGGAGCACGGAATGAAGCAGGGCAAAGGCTAATAGAGTTTTGTCAAGAGAATGCACTGGTCATAGCAAACACCCTCTTCCAACAACACAAGAGAAGACTCTACACATGGACATCACCAGATGGTCAACACCGAAATCAGATTGATTATATTCTTTGCAACCAAAGATGGAGAAGCTGTATACAGTTAGTGAAAACAAGACCAGGAGCTGACTGTGGCTCAGATCATGAACTCCTTATTGCGAAGTTCAGACTTAAATTGAAGAAAGTAGGGAAAACCACTAGACCATTCAGATATGACCTCAATCAAATTCCTTATGATTATACAGTGGAAGTGAGAAATAGATTTAAGGGACTAGATCTGATTGATAGAGTGCCTGATGAACTCTGGATGGAGGTTCGTGACATTGTACAGGAGACAGGGACCAAGACCATCCCCATGGAAAAGAAATGCAAAAGAGCGAAATGGCTGTCTGAGGAGGCCTTACAAATAGCTGTGAAAAGAAGAGAGGCGAAAAGCAAAGGAGAAAAGGAAAGATATAAGCATCTGAATGCAGAGTTCCAAAGAATAGCAAGGAGAGATAAGAAAACCTTCCTCAGTGATCAATGCAAAGAAATAGAGGCAAACAACAGAATAGGAAAAACAAGAGAGCTCTTCAAGAAAATTAGAGATTCCAAGGGAACATTTCATGCAAAGATGGGCTCGATAAAGGACAGAAATGGTATGGACCTAACAGAAGCAGAAGATATTAAAAAGAGGTGGCAGGAATACACAGAAGAACTGTACAAAAAAGATCTTCACGACCAAGATAGTCACGATAACGTGATCACTGACCTAGAGCCAGACATCTTGGAATGTGAAGTCAAGTGGGCCTTAGAAAGCATCACTACGAACAAAGCTAGTGGAGGTGATGGAATTCCAGTTGAGCTATTTCAAGTCTTGAAAGATGATGCTGTGAAAGTGCTGCACTCAATATGCCAGCAGATTTGGAAAACTCAGCAGTGGCCACAGGACTGGAAGAGGTCAGTCTTCATTCCAATCCTAAAGAAAGGCAATGCCAAAGAATGCTCAAACTACCGCACAATTGCACTCATCTCACACGCTAGTAAAGTCATGGTCAAAATTCTCCAAGCCAGGCTTCAGCAGTATATAAACCGTGAACTCCCAGATGTTCAAGCAGGTTTTAGAAAAGGCAGAGGCACCAGAGATCAAATTGCCAACATCCGCTGGATCATGGAGAAAGCAAGAGAGTTTCAGAAAAACATCTATTTCTGCTTCATTGACTATGCCAAAGCCTTTGACTGTGTGGATCACAATAAACTGTGGAACATTCTGAAAGAGATGGGAATCCCAGACCACCTGGCCTGCCTCTTGAGAAACCTGTATGCAGGTCAGGAAGCAACTGTTAGAACTGGACATGGAACAACAGACTGGTTCCAAATAGGAAAAGGTGTACGTCAAGGTTGTATATTGTCACCTTGCTTATTTAACTTATATGCAGAGTACATCATGAGGAACGCTGGGCTGGAAGAAGCACAAGCTGGAATCAAGATTGCCGGGAGAAATATCAATAACCTCAGATATGCAGATGACACTACCCTTATGGCAGAAAGTGAAGAGGAACTCAAAAGCCTCTTGATGAAAGTGAAAGAGGAGAGTGAAAAGGTTGGCTTGAAGCTCAACATTCAGAAAACAAAGATCATGGCATCTGGTCCCATCACTTCATGGGAAATAGATGGAAAAACAGTGGAAACAGTGTCAGACTTTATTTTTTTGGGCTCCAAAATCACTGCAGATGCTGATTGCAGCCATGAAATTAAAAGACGCTTGCTCCTTGGAAGGAAAGTTATGACCAACCTTGATAGTATATTAAAAAGCAGAGACATTACTTTGCCAACCAAGGTCCGTCTAGTCAAGGCAATGGTTTTTCCCGTGGTCATGTATGGATGTGAGAGTTGGACTGTGAAGAAGGCTGACCGCCGAAGAATCGATGCTTTTGAACTGTGGTGTTGGAGAAGACTCTTGAGAGTCCCTTATACTGCAAGGAGATCCAACCAGTCCATTCTGGAGGAGATCAATCCTGGATGTTCATTGGAGGGACTGATGCTAAAGCTGAAACTGCAATACTTTGGCCACCTCATGCGACGAGTTGACTCACTGGAAAAGACTCTGATGCTGGGAAAGGTTGGGGGCGGGAGGAGAAGGGGACGACGGAGAATGAGATGGCTGGATGGCATCACCGACTCTGTGGACATGAGTTTGAGTGAACTCCGGGAGTTGGTGATGGACAGGGAGGCCTGGCGTGCTGTGATTCATGGGGTCGCGGAGAGTCGGACACGACTGAGCGACTGAACTGAACTGAACACATAAACATAGAAAAGAAAAAAAAACTCATTGCTTCCCAATTATTTTACTCTATTTTCTTCTATGTTCTTTGGGTGGAGATATTCTATAACCGTGTGCTACTCAGCCTCTTTTCTCAACCTGAAATTCAGTAACAGCACATTCACTGCCTGAAACCACCTATGGTGGGAGTATTTACACCACAGAAATCAGCAACCACTAGAAATCAGGCCTTTCTTCACCCCCAGAGAGCCAGCTGTTAAACACTCACCATGATGAGCACTGCACTAATTGCCTGACTCTGCTACACAATAGGTCAGCAGCTGGGAACACAGCAGGCATTAAAATACTGAAGGGACACTAGAAGGAGCTTCCCTGAAAGTCATTTGCAAAAGTATAAGAAGAAGAAATAAATTGCGAAACTACAATGTATTCTCTTTGACAAGTTATATATAGTTTTATATGTACTCTATTAAATAACATCCCATTAATTCAAATAAATGTCTCGTAAAACGATTCAACTTAGCTACAGTTGGCATTTTTCCAAACAATCAGACTTTTAAAAGAAATACATTCTTGCCTCAGAGTTTTGTTTAGTTTGCATTTAAGCAAATTTATAAAGAGACTTTTCTACCACAAAAAGCATATGTTTTTAGTTTAAAATATATAATAATTAAATATTACAGATTTTTTTTTTTTTTTACTGTTGGAATGATTCACCTTTGACCTACTGGCAGCTGTAAGCATAGACAATAAGTGCATCATCAACCCAAAACAAACAAAATTAACTCATTTCAAAGGCAAAAAATAGTAAGTGGTCCTCTTAATTATCTGTTTAAATGACCTGGGACTTTCTTTTACTACCAACTGTGAGGAATAAGCCATATCAAAATAAGATAAAATATGATGGATATGTTACCAAAAGGAAAAATTTCAGTCTTTAGAAAGTCCTTGGGCTACAGTCCAATGACATTTATCTTGTGATTAGTAAACAGATTTATTATGATCTATTAAAAAACCCTATAAAACACAGTCACTTTTAACATACCCATACTTAGTCCCAAAGAACTCCAAATGTATAACAAGTCCATTTCACTCAGTGAAAGCTTTGATATATAAAAGTATTTGTAAACCATCTAACATGTTACATTTGCAAGAAAACTGACTTAGTGGACAACAATAAAATACTTGGGTATGGCTCCTACTAGACTTTGTATTGATTAAAAAGTCATTCAATTTACATTTTGCAAACTAAAAAGAACCAGCAAAACACTTACATAAGTCTAGCTAAAAGCTAAAATCCTTTGAAATCTGAGGATAAACCTGGGGGTTATTCTTGGTTTAATTTTTTTTTAATTAATTAATTTATTTATTTTTTGGAGGCTAATTACTTTACAATATTGTATTGGTTTTGCCATACATTGACATGAATCCGCCATGGGGGTACATGTGTTTTAGAAATGAAAGAACAATGAACTTAAATGGCATGGCAAAGACTACACAGTAAGGTAAGAAAATGGGACACAATTTCAGCCCTGAGTTCTTTGCTGTTTCTACTATGCTATGCTGAGTTTTCAACTGTTTTTCATATTCCAGTTTTTAAACTTTATTTGCTTTGCCCATCCTTGCTTCAGCCTGGCCTTCCCCTTTTTCGGTGTACTCTGTTTTGCAAAATGGTAAACACACCCCCAGGCAAAGCAATTTTCTTGCTAAGCTCAATGGTAAAAACTCAGATCCTGAAATTTTATGGCCAGATTTATTTTTGCTAGCACATTCTTTTAGGTTGTATGGAAATGGCTAATACACCTTGCATCTTCCATCTTTCCTAGGAGGAAAGCAGGTGACGGAAGGGTCTCACATACAGAAGCTGCAAATATTCTGACTTCTACTTGAAAGATGTAGTACTTTGTTATAGGAGTAAGTGCCTGGCACTGCAGTTCCAAATCTGAGTTAGGAAGCAGATTCTACTAAGAGCAACAGAGTGGATTCAGTTAAAAGTAAGAACTGAAGGAACACGTGGGGAAAAGATCTTCCAAAGAAATCTCACATAGTTTGAGGTGGAAATGAAAGAGCAAGGCTATGGAGGGAGATGAAACATCTATCTCACTACATGTCACCAGAAATCAACACAGTTTCAGATGGAAGTGCACAATTTTTAGCATGATATTAAACTTGGCCATTTTTTACTTCCATAAAAGATATTATTATCCTTTAAGGCTTAAAATATGAGACCATTTTACATCTTACATTTAAGAGTTTTCCTCAGTATCAGTCACGGAAAAGAAGTTATGGGCTCATTACGTACATGGTTTTGGGCTTCCCTGGAGGCTCAGTGATAAAGAATCTGTCTGCCAATGCAGGAGACATGGGTTCAACCCCTGAGTCAGAAGGATCCCCTGGAGAAGAAAATGGTAACCCATTCCAGTATTCTTGCCTGGGAAACCCCAGGGACAGAGAAGCTGGTGGGCTATAGTCCATGGGGTCAGAGCCGTACATGACTCAGTGACTAAAGCAACAATGCACATAGTTCTACATGTTTTCCCACAAATGGCCTGTAAATAAATCTATATTTTACATCTAGGTTTAAAACTGATACAGTAATGGCACTTGAGTACCTAAAGCCTTCATTCTGTACAGTATTTTACAGAAGTATATATGTGAACCGTGAACTCCCAGATGTTCAAGCAGGTTTTAGAAAAGGCAGAGGCACCAGAGATCAAATTGCCAACATCTGCTGGATGATGGAGAAAGCAAGAGAGTTCCAGAAAAACATCTATTTCTGCTTCATTGACTATGCCAAAGCCTTTGACTGTGTGGATCACAATAAACTGTGGAACATTCTGAAAGAGATGGGAATCCCAGACCACCTGACCTGCCTCTTGAGAAACCTGTATGCAGGTCAGGAAGCTACAGTTAGAACTGGACATGGAACAACAGACTGGTTCCAAATAGGAAAAGGAGTATGTCAAGGCTGTATATTGTCACCTTGCTTATTTAACTTATATGCAGAGTACATCATGAGGAACGCTGGGCTGGAAGAAGCACAAGCTGGAATCAAGACTGCTGGGAGAAATATCAATAACCTCAGATATGCAGATGACACCACCTTATGGCAGAAAGTGAAGAGGAACTAAAAAGCCTCCTGATGAAAGTGAAAGAGGAGAGTGAAAAGGTTGGCTTGAAGCTCAACATTCAGAAAACAAACATGATGGCATCTGGTCCCATCACTTCATGGGAAATAGATGAGGAAACAGTGGAAACAGTGTCAGACTTTATTTTTTTGGGCTCCAAAATCACTGCAGATGCTGATTGCAGCCATGAAATTAAAAGACGCTTACTTCTTGGAAGAAAAGTTATGACCAACCTAGATAGAATATTAAAAAGCAGAGACATTACTTTGCCAACCAAGGTCCATCTAGTCAAGGCTATGGTTTTTCCCGCGGTCATGTACGGATGTGAGAGTTGGACTGTAAAGAAAGCTGAGCGCCAAAGAATTGATGCTTTTGAACTGTGGTGCTGGAGAAGACTCTTGAGAGTCCCTTGGACTGCAAGGAGATCCAACCAGTCCATTCTAAAGGAGATCAATCCTGGGTGATCATTGGAAGGACTGATGTTGAAGCTGAAACTCCAATACTTTGGCCACTTCATGCAACGAGTTGACTCACTGGAAAAGACTCTGATGCTGGGAAGGATTGAGGGCGGGAGGAGAAGGGGACGACAGAGAATGAGATGGCTGGATCGCATCACTGACTCGATGGACATGAGTTTGAGTGAACTCCGGGAGTTGGTGATGGACAGGGAGGCCTGGCGTGCTGTGATTCATGGGGCTGCAAAGAGTAGGACACGACTGAGAGACTGAACTGAACTGAATACTATAAAACTACCTACATGTCCATATATTTTAAACATGATCTTGGGGTTATTAATAATCACTTCCAAACAGTTCTGTTATTTCCTAGAAAGGATAACTGATTTTAGAGATAATGTCCACATTGGTTCTAGAGCAAAAACTTAGTTTCTGACTTCCTAATAATCCAGGAGATTCTAAAAGAAAAATTAAAATCCAAAGCCATCTATTGCCACTCATTTGTAAAAGCTATTGCAAATTCTATACCTATTTCTTTTCTTTTTTTTTTTCCACATCAAATGGCATGTAAGATCTCAGTTCCCTAATCAGGAAAGGAACCTGTCTCCCTGCAGTGGAAGCTCAGAGTTTTAACTACTAGACTGCCAGGGAAGTCCCTCTATGCCTATTTCTGACATCAAAATAAATCACAATATTCTCACAACTAAGGAAACAAACATCCAATAATGACACAGATCTTCAGTGCACACAGTAAATACCTGGAGTGCTTTATACAGTGAAAAGGATGTAAAATCTCTATTATGGAAAATTCTAACACTGAAAACAAGCATTCTCCAAATATCCTAACAATAAATGACAATGATGTACTTTTTAATGTGGAAAACTTGATTATCTATAACTCAGACAAGTGAAAGTTTTAAATAGCCAATGTTTTGACAGGATCAAAGTTGCTGTGAGAATTTATTTTTATAAAATGGCTTTGGCAGTATGTCATAGGACCGGAATAGTCAGGGCCGGTGCTGGATCCCCTCCCACATCCTGGCTCACTCTTCACTTGCTCTGATCAGCCAGTTACTTACAAAGCCCCACAGGGTCCCCTCGGGGTTGGCTGCGCCCAGCTCCCAGTCACCGTGATGTCTGCTCCAGGGGAAGCCACGGCCACTCCGAGGAGCCGACACCGTGCCAAAGCCCGCCCGTCGTGCAAAAGGACCTGCAGTATCATTCCCAAGCTACCATGTTCGGGTGTTAGTATTCTCAACTACCCAACACCTAGCTACAATCTGAGATAAAAATAAGCTCTTCTGAAAAACTCTGAGCCCCTTACTCTATAACTAGTAAGTAATGTTTCTTCACAATGATGCTTTGAGGCTGTAAGATCCCGCAACACCTTCTGAATATTTATTCTTGATACAGCTTCTTATAGGGATGTTTTGCTCTCATAGAACTCTGAAAAGTAATGATGATGGTAATATAAGTTGTACTGCATTTATAAAAACAATTTTATGACTCATACCTTCAAAAATTCTCACTCTTTGATCTGGCAAGACCCCTTTGGGGAATTTTAAAGTGTGAGAATTCGGGAAAGATTTAAGTACAAATGTGCACTTTCTACAAGTTATTTGAGGGAAAAAACCAAATGTGAAATTAAATGGTCAAAAAGTGAAAACTGAAGTACGATATGATACAGGATGCGTGTTTGCTACATGCTCAGTGGCTCGGGCACGTCTGACTCTGTGACCCCATGGACTGTAGCCCATCAGGCTCCTCTGTCCATGGGATTCTCCAGGCAAGAATACTGGACTGGGTTGCCATTTCCTCCTCCAGGGGATCTTCCCGACCAGGGATCAAACCAGTGTTTCCAGGATTGGCAGGCAGATTCTAAAGGCTATATTAGTTTTTTTTCAAGCACTAAAACTATTTTTAAATGGAAAATGCTTATGATGTGGCAATGGAAAAAAGCAGAAAATGACTAAATATAAAACTCTAATCACAATTATATTCAATATATGTAAGTTAATACACACAAAACACACATACATACACAGGGAGAAGAGACTGGAAGGAATTTTAAAAATATTTTTAGTGGTTATTTCTGGCATGGCTGAATAATATTGGCTTATCTTTAGTTATCTATCTATATATATAGTGGGAGTTACTGTATATAACAATTTTTTAAAACTATATTTATAGTGAACTTCTATTGTGTTTATTACCGCTTTAAGAGGGGAAATTATTTACCTTCTGGGAACTACAATCCATGTAAATGTAGCTTTTTAAAAATATTTATTTTTGTTTATTTAGTTGGTTGGGTCATGCGGAATCTTTCCCTGCAGTGCAGGATTCTCTAGTTGGAGCTCAGGCTCAGTTGTTGGGCATAGTGGGGCATAGCTGCTGACCAGCATGTGGGATTTCAGCTCCCCTACCAGGGAATTCCTGCAAATGTGGCTTCAATTTGCTGAGCACAAATTTCTAAAGGCACTGATTTATTACAAGTGCCATTTCATATGGAATATGAGAGAAAAACATCTTACACATTTTTACAAAAAGGATAGAGTGGAGAAACTGGCATACTTTAACACAAATGTGTCCATTAGAATTTTTAAGAACTAAAAATCAATAGGTATTTGTGAAATTCTCTCTTTTTGATTTGTTTTAAGAAGGATAAATTTATAATTATGCTTAGAATTATATAGGTTTTTTATTTACTGATGTGACTCCATTATCTACACTTCACATTAGGAAAGTGTTCATTTTGAGTCCTGACCCACAACTTAAAAATCAAATGTTCTCTATTAGCATTTTTAAAAGGAAAATCATAATCTTATGACTACTTAGGAATTTATTGACCTAAGATACTAGAAATTCAGTTCATATATTAGCAGGATTTTCATGAAAGATCCTTATCTGAGTGGAAAAAAGAATACTTCAAAATTTTCCAGTTACAAAAATTGAGACAGTATCGTATTATCAGTTTTCTTTGTAACTGCGGTAGCCCAACTAAATATAACTAAACCAGGTTGCTTTGTACATATTTTGAGTAATTCATAAAAAGGTTAGAAACTAAATAAAAGAAAATACAATGAGTGTGGTTATAAAAAATTTGCAGAGAAGGCACATGAGGATTTAAGGATGATAAACATATTAATAGAAACAAGCAAAAAAAAAAATGAAGAAACCAGAAAATGATCTCAAAGAGAAAGGCATTTTGTTTTAATTTTTCCTTGAAATATACATCCTAAATCATTTTGGCATTGTTTTAAATATATGAACAAATGAAGGAAAATTGTTATGGTAAAAAATGAAAAATAATGGATCTATAGGAAAAGTAGAAAAAATAAAATTATGTCTCTTTTTAAAAAAGTCTACAATCCTGAGATTTTTCTAAACATGATATAATTTTTAAATGCATACGTTTTCATTTCACAAATTATTCATTTCAAACCTCTACATGGTTCTACCAAAGACAAACATAAATCCCATGCAGAAAGACAACTAGCTGGTGAGACCAGCATCGTAACAATCACATTAATCTTCCTGTATGCTCCATTATTAACCAGAGAAGACAGCATACCTCTAAGAAGGACTAACTCTCTTTAATTGAATAAAGAAACATTCTACCTGCCTTAACGATATAGAAGCCTCTCTTTTTCAAAACTGTTCACAAGTTGGTTAATTAAAGACATTAATTCATGGCAAAACATCTGTGACAGAAGCCAAATGTTATTTCAAAACTTACATGGGCATGAGGGAAAAAGTCAGAACCATATTATAGGATCAGTGATTACAATGACTTGATGATCAGAGTATAAGATCATGAGTATAAAAATAAGATTCAGATTACTAGATCATTTGTACAAGCATACATTCACAGAGACAATTCTCTAAAACAAGCATCACGAGGTCTGCTGCTGAGATGAAGCCAGGAGAATGGGGGTGAGTGTGTATTCATGGGGAGGGGGCATCACAAGGAATATACTGCTTCACACCCAAGTCTCTCAGCTCTGCTACCAAAGAGCCTGGTAACCCTGAGCAGGCCATCTTGCACCATGGTATCCTCGTCTGTAAATGATGTCTTTCCAAGACTAGATATGGTGAGCCACCAAATTACAGGAGGTGGGAGCAAAGGAACCTGAGTAAAGCTGCAAAGCAGTCTTCGTCCATATGTGTGTTTTAACTTCTCTCTTTTCCCTCCACTATATTGTCCCTGTGGTTTGCCTTCTCATAAGAGCAGAGATGTTACAATACATAGATCTCTGAGAAAGACGTGACTGGACTCAAAGTTATTAGCAGGAAGTTAAGACATGTAAAGTCCAGTAACTCTGTAAGAAATATGGCTATTCTCTCTCACAGGGGTAGAGGGGGCCGTTTCACACACACAACTGTCATCTACCAAGTGCACTATAGCACAAAATGGGTAAGATCAAAACAGATTTATTCATCAGGGAGAGAGAACCCAGAGTTTCCCTGCTGCTGTTAAGTAAGCAAGCGGGTAGTGAACCGTTTTCCCCAGTGACTATGTCATCAAAATACCTCCCCCTGCCTATGTAATAATCAGAGTGAGCAACTTTAATATATTCAAAACGAGATTCTTACAGTGTAAGATCCTTACAATGTAAGATCTAAGATTGTATTTTGTCTGTTAAGCAGGAAAAATACACATGCATGCGCTACTCTGGCTGCATTGATGCAGATTCTGTAAGCTTTACTTCCCTTTTGTTCCATGAATCACAGCACTATTAACAAGTCTATGGATGCATTAGTTTGATCCTCCAAAATACACTTAATCTCTGATTTACAATGAAGGTTAGATGTAAACTCCAACTAGCAAGATCACTGAACGCAGAATGTGATAATAACCATATATGTTTCATTTCTAAAAATATGTGTTTTTCAAAGCATCTTTATAAGTATTAGATAAAGCCTCAAGCTTGCCAGTGTTAGGATTCCAAACTGAACAAGTTCTTTAGGGAAAAGAACTAAAGAGAAGGCTACACACAGCTAAAGTTGGTCTAGGTAACAGTGTTTTATCATCATCCATTATTTTCATTGTCTTAGCATGCAAGCTGTCAGTCTCTGAGACTTCAGCTTCTCAGGCTTTTTATTTTAGGGCTTGAAAGGTTTTGACCCCAACCATTTGTATAACACACAGATTTAACCAATACATTTAGAACAAGGACTGATAACCTTAACCTTTGGGACAGTGAGGCTTCACCACAACTAACTATATTTACTTTTCATGAAAGGAAATTGTGCCACACTGCTGAGAAAGCGTGTAATGCTTACAACTAAATGTAAATATTTGAATTTTTCTTCTAAATGAGTATCTGCTTTGTAAATTAATACAAAGGCAAAAATGACCAGAAGACATAAAAGCTCAGTAATATTAATACTATCAATAATACATTTATAAAACACAACTTAAATAGATCTTAAATCCTATTAAATACTTCTTTACAGATACACCATGTAAGGTAAGTCCATAGTTGAGTAAGAATTATTTTGTCTGATAATCCCAGTTCTAGAGTTTCTATGTAAGGAGAGGTTACATAATGGGAAGAAATGAAATTTAAACTGGAAAAAGATGTCAGTAGGGTTAGGACAATGATCTTTAAGAATTAGGGGTCGCTCAGTAAGAATATAAATAAAAATATCAAATTTCTTCCATTCTAAGTCACTATCAATGGTAAGTTGCAACACTGATTTATCTGGAAAGAAACCTATGCAACATGTTTCTACTGATTGAAAGAAACACCTCCATTTCTGAAAGTTCAAAACTGGATGGGAGAAAAAGAATACTTTAAAAATTAAGGATATGGAGCTAACTTAAGTTGAAAATATGTGAATCTTCAAATTCAAGCTCAATCATGTACAGTCCCAATCTAAAAACAAAAAACAAAACACGCTAATCATGGATATCCCTAGGAACTCTTCCAGCTCACCCCAGGGACCCCTTAGGGCAGCAGTCCCCAACTCTTTGGCACCAGGGAATGGTTTTGTGGAAGACGATTTTTCCACGGAGCGGGAGTGGGATGGTTTCGGGATGATTCAAGCACATTGCATTAATTGTGCACTTCATTTCTATTATTATTACATCAGCTCCACCTCAGATTATCAGGCATTAGATCCCAGAGGTTGGGGACCCTTGCCTTAGAGTATCATGGGATCGATCCTGGGGGCTATTATTGTGGCAAAAACATGTCTGCAGCATGGAGCACCTCCAAACATACAATCATCATGGGTTTTGGAAGTACTGTTCTTCTCCACAGTCAGTAATCAGCTGACATGTCAGTACACTGGAGCTCCCAAGACCCTGCCTATGACATCCTCCTAATGATTGTACTGAACTGAGTGGAAAGAGTCAAGGGGTAGGAGTGAATATGCTTGGTCAATGGGACAAGGCGGGTAGGCTCTGTTATAGAAGTCAAATAAGACCTGCTGTTTTTGCTAGGGGTTTGGCAACTTATTTCTTCTTGGTAATTTCTCTTGGTAAGGAAGATTTGGTAATGGGATGAAATTGTATGGTCTCGTCTCCGTGGCACTTGCTGGACTTCACCTTGTTTTCTCCATTCCTTAGGGTTTGCCCCTCACATATACACCCTTACCTGCTTGCAGCTATACAGCTTAGCAAGACAGACACATGGCAGCCCAACCATTAATGGCAAAGTATTGTCACATCCCTTTTCCCTACAGCCTCTTTCTTCTTGTAGAGGCCTTTCAGTCTCTGCAGTTGTGCTTTCTTGCCTCAATCCTATGCCCCAGCTTGTCCTTTTATAGAGGCAACATCAAGAAAGTGTGAAAGGATTAGTCGCTCATCTGCGTCCCACTCTTTGCAACCCGTGGACTGTAGCCCACCAGGCTCCTCTGTCCATGGGATTCTCCACTCAAGAATACTGGAGTGGGTTGCCATTCCTTTCTCCCTTCTCCCTGACAAACGGATCAAACTCGGGTCTCTTGTATTGCAGGCAGATTCGTTCCTGTCTGAACCATCAGGGAAACCCAAGGCAACATTAGGATCCATCAACTATGGGTATTGATTTTAAAACTGGCTTCCTGCCAAGGCTCCGCCACTGGTAGCCAGAGCTGCACTGGCTGTAGAAAGGACTGGAGGGATTAGGAGAGAGGTGGCAGTGGCAGGAGGAATGAACTGTTCTACTTTCCTTTCTTTTGCCTGTAGCAACCAAAGCTTGCACAGAGCAGCGGCGTGAAGGGATTGTAGATGGAAGGTCCTGGTTCCCATTTAAAAAAACGGTGTCGAAATTAAAGCCCCAAGAGTCAGTGTGTGTGGGTGGGAAGGTGAAAGGAAAGAGCAGCATCCCTGTGACACTGAACACACCTGCACCCTCTGCAGAGTTTCCTTTATGTAAGGTGGACACATACATCCAACAGGGAGAAAAGGTACAAAGCCAAAACCGGGCCTTGAAGGTAGATCCAAGCATTTTCCTTGGTCATGTTCTGCCACAGAAACAGAAACGATGCCTAATTTTGCACAATTTAAAGGAAGTGAGAGTAGACCTCCACCTACTGAGAGAGAGAATAAAAGAAAAAGCCTTCACCCCAATAAGAGCAAAGAAGCTACTGGCTCTCAGTTTTCAGGTGTTACCTGCCCAGTCAATCCAGATTCTTAAGTTTTTATCCTTTAGTCTGAATCGTAAAGAGAGTGTTCTCAGTGCAGAACTATATTCAATTCTTAATTAACAAAGGGAAGACACCAACGACAAGTTCACTGCCACCCAGAACCAGGCTCTGTGCTGGCTCCAAGAGTTTATCCAAGGCCCCATGACTGATAAATGGGGGAGTGTAAATTCTAACCCTGGGTTTTCTGATTCTGAAATAACTGGGAATTCATCTGGAATCTATGAGAGGCACACATTCTCAACCAATCGCCGACCACGCTCCTACCAGATTTCTTGACGATACAATTTGTTTTTTCCGTTCTTCCCTTTTATACTCTATACTTGTAGAAATTGTAGACCTTTAAATTCGTGAAAGACTACACAACTGGATGATCAGATGAAGGTGTAAAGTACAAACACCTGCCAGGGTCTGGTGGCCCATCAAGCAAATGCGGTGCCTAGGTTGAGGGATGATGCTCCAGGGTATATGGGGCCTGTGGTTACTGCGGAGGCACCAGCCCCGGGTCCTCTCAGCACCCAGGGGCACAGGTCTACAGAGCCTTTCCACCGTAAGGACTCTTAGGCGCTGCACACTATTGCTTTTTCTTTTCTCACATTGCTCTCTGTTCTCTTCTGCCTCCCCTGCTGACTGCAATACGCTTCACCTTTAGAAAACTCTGTGCTATAGAAAATCAATATTCATGTATATACACACGGGTGTTTGGGCTTCTCTGGCAGCTCAGCAAGTAAAGAATCCATCTGCAATGTGGGAGACCTGGGTTCGATCCCTGGGTTGGGAAGATCCCCTGGAGAAGGGAAAGGCTACTCACTCCAGTATTCTGGCCTGGAGAATTCCATGGACTACAGTCCATGGGGTCACAAAGAGTTGGGCATGACTGAGGGACTTTCACTTTCACACAGGTTTGTATATTCCATATCAACTATTTTTCAATATACTTAAGTCCCAACTCCAAATTTTATTTGAAGTATCTAAAATGGGACATCTTCATTTTCCAAGCGCTTCAAAGAACAACTAGGATTTCTTTCATTGACACTGCTTACAGATTCTATACTTTTTGGTTCTTTCTTCTAAAATTTCAAGTTCCTTTTCCCCACAATACCAATTTGACATCACAAGAGATTATCTCTGTGAGATGGCACTTCTTTTAAGTAAAAAAGAAGGTAGAAAGACAACTTGGCATTTGTTGAACATCTAGCTTGCACCAGGTGGCACCACAAGTAGATTTACATACAACAGCCTCAAGCAACTCTGGGAGAAGCTACAAAAGTTAGTAGCATGTTCTACATTTTGCAGGTGAGGTAACTGAGGTTGAGAAAGCTCAAGGAACTTGGCCAAGGTGGTGGACACTGGGATTGAATTCTGACCAATTCTAAACTCGACAATTCATTCAGATAAAACTATTGAGTAATTCTTCTATGAAATTAGAATCTGTTAACTGGGAAAAAGTTTTATTTAACTGTTAGCAAAACCTGAAACCTAAGTCACAGATTTTCACTCTGGGATCACCTTTATATACCTGGCCACTGAGCATCTTTTTTTAAATGTTTAAAATTTATTTCTTTGGCTGCATTGGGTCTTAGGTGCCTGCACGGCATGTGGGATCTTAGTGCCCTGACCAGGGATCGAACCCATATCCCCTGCATTGGGAGGCAGATTCTTAACCACAGGACCCCTAGAGAAGTCCCTCTTACCTATTTTTGACTATCCAGGAAGACTGTGTTTCAACAATGTAAACATTTCTACAATACTGGTTTGAGGGCAGGTTTAAAAAATGAGTGACTGAATTGGAAATTCAGCTGAAGAGTGTCTAAGGTCAGCCTCTCAGTAGAATGGGAAAAATGATCATAGTATGCCTCTGAGCACCTCCATGTGCTTTTCAACTTCATAAAGCTTAGCCAATATTAACTAATTAACCCCACAATATGCATAAGGTCAAATTCACTCTCAACAGGCATTTATAAACTAGACAAGTTGTGGTTTCAAAATTTATGAGGTCTTCAGCTCAACAACATTATGAAATATAGCCTTAGATTCACAACCAGGCCATCTAAGTCCTGATAAAATAACAAGCTTCACTGACTTATAACCCAGTGTTTCACAAAGATTCCATTCCCTCCCCTCCGATCACACAGCATCCCAGAAAATAACTCATGTGTCACAAGCAGAGATGATCCAACTTAGACCACAAAGTATAATATTTGTAGTGTGCTTAATCTTTTTGTACTTAACTAATTGTATTTTTCTTTCTCTGATTCCGGCAATTAAAGATCGAAAATAAGCCACACACTTTTTTTTTCCTTTTTAAACTCCAACCTTTAGGTACATATATACCTTTGTGAGACATACCTGGATACTCCTATTCTCCTACTGGACTCTATTTTCAGTTCACTCATAGTATATGAATGAGATATACATATTCTCCAAAACTGGTCAATAGAGGAAACCCTAATCCTAGCCTTTGACCCTCGTAAGATTTCCTGACAGGTGCAAAGGAAAAAAAAAAAGTTCATTCTGCTAGTAGCAAAACTTATAGCTAGAAGTGTTTGGAATTTTCTTCTTACAGGAAAAAGGATGGGTTAAAAGACAACAACAAATGATTGACAAAAAAGATTGTCCCAAACATGGAAAGAAATCAGTTGAATAAGCGTTTAAAGTCCCCTCAGCCGACAACACACATCGACAAGAGGGGGCAGCATAGAGATAGCAGCCTGTTTCCACTGGGAATGGTACCTTTAAGATCCCAGGGAATTCTCTCATTCAACAAACACACACATGACAAGTAGGAAACATTTATCTATTAGAGGCATGTCCAGGATGGAGGTTACATAAACGACATTTCTACAAGGTTTCTAAGCAACAGTTTAAACCTAAGCTTTCTCCCACACTTCAGCAAAAATCCTATGAATCCAATGCAAAACTGCCTTTATCATAAACACAGAGATTTTGAGTTTAGAACAGAAGGCAAAAGGTTTTCTAGTAAAAGAGGAACAGTGACTTGCAAAGGGACATAATCATATCACTATATTAGATATACTACCATCTGTATATTAGATTCAGTAACACCTGTATTTTAAATATAGTAATACCTATATTTTAGATAATAATGTTTATAAACTAAATGTGTATCATCTGTGTATTTCGATACCCCACACCCAGGTGGACAAAGGTTGTGAGAAAATGAAGCCTGACACCTCACAGAGGACATCTGACCTTGTCTCATATAAAATACCATCTTTTATTACTAAGTAATAAGTTCAACTGTCAACTCTTCCCTTGGGGCTCATCCATTCTTCCTCATAGCTCCATTTCATGAGGTAAGAGAGCTGGGGTAAGAATATCTGTTTCACACATTAGTTGTTTTTTAAAAAAAACCTGAAAGCTCAGTGATTTATAAAAGTGTCAGAGAAAATTTAAGAGAGCTGTTCTATGAACTTGGGGTTAGAAAGAACTTTGCAAATCTGTCACTAAAACCAGGAATCATGAAGGTTGACAGCTGTTATATTTTAGAAAAAATACACTTTAAAAATATCGACAACTTACAAACTTGAAAATAGTAAAAATGCAACATATTGTGATAATTAAATTCCAAACTCTTTCATATCAGATTGAACAAGAAACACAAAGGTTAAAAAATCGTAAAAAGAAATGTTGTGATGATGTCTGTGAACAGACTAAGAAACACTGAACTGTATACCTTAAATAGGCAAATCGCATGATATGGAGATTATATGCAGAAAACTGCAGAGAGAGAGAAAAGGGAAGGAGGGGAGGAGCGGGGAGGGAGGGAGGCAGAAAAGGAGGGAGGGAGAATAGGGAAGATGCTTAACGAATCCATGTAAATAGATAATCGCAGCAAGAAGAAACCCTCAAATAAAAATAAACACTTTCTTTTGCCCAAGATTATAACATTCATAATGCCTACTGCCACTGGTGAAGTAAATTAATTCAATCTCTTAGGAGGCCACTTTTAAAAATGCTTTACTATTTAAATAATTATAACTTTTGAGGCGGGATTCCACTGGAAATGTTTTTTCTTACAAAAAATGAATTTACGCACCTATATGAATTTATCAAGCTTGGAACTATACACAAATACTTGTTAGCAGTAGCTACCACTGAAAGATTTGTTTGCTTTGCTGAATTTTCTCAAAATGTCCTATATTAAATTGATCAGCAGACTGGGGTACAGCAGTATACACTGTACATATGGCTTACATTAACACAGGGAAGATAATTCAAATAGCAATAACAATAGAAAATGATAGATATTGAGAAATAATAAAATAAAAATACATAATTTTATAACATTAAAAAAAATGGTCAGCGGACTCTTTCAGTACACTAACGTCTGGCATTTGACCTCAGTGAAAACATCACACTTCTATAATAAGTTGCTACCTGACCTTAAAGCCTTGCTTCTCACATGTGGCTGCTGGTGTCCCAAACTGGAACATTGAGACAGTCATGGGATATGGTGGTATTCCTTCATGGAACACTGATTTTATTCCGTTTCAGATAATTCTTTTCCAAATTAAGGGTTTGTTTTGTATATGGGTTTTTTTTTTTTTCCCCAGAGCTTCCTTCTTGGTATTTTGTTTTGTCTTATTTACTAGACATAAGAATACAACTAAAATTTATAGAAATTTATTTTTTCATATTACTTTTGTGTATTGCATGCAAAAATATAAATCCCAGGGTTTAAAAAACCCATTCTGTGCCGTAAACAGCCACAAAGGTTGGTGTTTTGCACCACCAGTGGATAACCGATATCTGGTCTTCCATCTTAGTGAAATAACTCTGAGTTTAGTTTGCGCACACTGTTGCCTCCCACAGGACCAGACCTTCCAGTCTCCTCTGCTGCCGGACATGACCATGTGCATAAGCTGTGGCCAATGAGATACCAGCTGAGCTGCTCATGGAGCTCCTGAAAATCTCCCTAGTGGTAGAAGGAAGCATTGGGAGGACCACAGGTCTTTGATAACCAAGTACAACCCACATGATCCCTCCAGACGGCCACTCCCGAGATTCTTTTACTTGAAAGAAACCTTATTTAACTGCTATTTTTGTGTGTGTAGTTAAACCTAACCCCTGCTGATATAAAATCAGGACAAGCAAGGCAGTATTCATATAAGAGTTGTTTCAAAGTGAAACCGATATTTTTGCTACAAGAACAGACTGTCCCAGGACCCTGCCCACTGACCCACTCCTAGGAATGGGCCAAAGGAATCAAAAAGCTGGAAGTAATGATTTCAGAACTGACTGGAAGACGCCCAGACAGCTGTCTTTGAAACTACCTTTGAAAAACTGCCTACAAAGCAGTGATTGGCTTCTACTTTTGATTGTACACTTTAAAAATCAAAAGAATCCTAAATTTGGTTTTACCTGGGACTCTGGCTTGATAATTAGAAAACAGAAATTGTGACGTGGAAACAGAGGAATACACAAAACAGTAAGATGTATTTGCAAAACCTGGAAGTCATGAAATGCCATGATTGGTCTGAGCACAATGATGATACAAGCCTTCAGGAAAATGATGAAAAATACTAGAGACATTTATGGATAAAATGAGGGAGTTGTGTTTTTCTTCTTTAAGGGAAAGCACATAAAAATGTGCTTAAAGCATCCTTCAAGGATAGTAACAGAATAGACATTAAGGGAGGATAGTACAAAAAAAGAAACTTGAGAAACTTCATCATTGATGTGACAATAATTTGTCCTAGATGACAAAGAACAGGTGCAACCAACTTAAAGGCGAAAAAATGACTTATGGTTCTCAGATTATTGCAAAACATTCCTGAACAGGTATATTAGTTTGCCAGGGCTGCTGTAACAGAAACCATGAACTGGATTGCCTTCATTCAGTTCAGTCTCTCAGTCGTGTCCGACTCTTTGCGATCCCATGAATCACAGCACGCCAGGCCTCCCTGTCCATCACCAACTCCCAGAGTTCACTCAAATTCATGTCCATTGAATCGGTGATGCCATCCAGCCATCTCATTCTCTGTCGTCCCCTTCTCCTCCCGCCCCCAATCCCTCCCAGCATCAGAGTCTTTCCCAGTGAGTCAACTCGTTGCATTAGGTGACCAAAGCTTTGGAGTTTCAGCTTTAGCATCAGTCCTTCCAATGAACACCCAGGATTGATCTCCTTTAGGATGGACTGGTTGGACCTCCTTGCAGTCCAAGGGACTCTCAAGAGTCTTCTCCAGCACCACAGTTCAAAAGCATCAATTCTTCGGCGATCGGCTTTCTTCACAGTCCAACTCTCACATCCATACATGACCACTGGAAAAACCATAGCCTTGACTAGACGGACCTTGGTTGGCAAAGTAATGTCTCTGCTTTTTAATATGCTGTCTAGGTTGGTCATGCTGAAGAATTGATGCTTTTGAACTGTGGTGCTGGAGAAGACTCTTGAGAGTCCCTTGGACTGCAAGGAGATCCAACCAGTCCATTCTGAAGGAGACTGATCCTGGGTGTTCACTGGAAGGACTGATGCTAAAGCTGAAACTCTAATACTTTGGCCACCTCATGCGAAGAGTTGACTCACTGGAAAAGACTCTGATGCTGGGAAGGATTGGGGGCGTGAGGAGGAGGGGACGACGACTTGATGGACATGAGTTTGAGTGACCTCCAGGAGTTGGTGATGGACAGGGAGACCTGGCGTGCTGTGGTTCACGGGGTCGCAAAGAGTCGGTCACGACAGCGACTGAACTGAACTGAGGTTGGTCATAATTTTCCTTCCAAGGAGTAAACATCTTTTAATTTCATGGCTGCAGTCACCATCTGCAGTGATTTTGGAGCCCCCCAAAATAGTCTGACACTGTTTCCACTGTTTCGCCATCTATTTCCCATGAAGTGATGGGACCAGATGCCATGATCTTAGTTCTCTGAATGTTGGGCTTCAAGCCAACGTTTTCACTCTCCTCTTTCACTTTCATCAAGAGGCTTTTTAGTTCTTCTTCACTTTCTGCCATAAGGGTGGTGTCATCTGCATATCTGAGGTTATTGATATTTCTCCCGGCAATCTTGATTCCAGCTTGGGCTTCTTCCAGCCCAGCGTTCCTCATGATGTACTCTGCATATAAGTTAAATAAGCAGGGTGACAATATACAGCCTTGACGTACTCCTTTTCCTATTTGGAACCAGTCTGTTGTTCCATGTCCAGTTCTAACTGTTGCTTCCTGACCTGCATACAGGTTTCTCAGGAGGCAGGTCAGATAGTCTGGTAACAACACAAATTTACTGTTTCACAGTTCTGGAGGATATAAAACTAAGAGCAAGCTTTCATCAGGGTTGACTTCTTCTGAGGGCCATGGAAGGGAATCAGTCCCAGCTTCTTCCCTGATTGTCTTGACCTCAACTAATTACTGACAATCTCAAGTGTTCCTGGCCCCTTTTGTATCACTCTGATTTCTGCCTCCATCCTCACACGGCATTTTCCTGTGAGAGTCTATGTCTCAATTACCCCATTATATAAGGATGCTAGTCATACTGGATTCGAGGGTCCACCCTACTCCACCTTAACTAATTATATCTGTGGTGACTATTTCCATGTAAAGTCACACTGTGATGTGCTGAGGGGTCAAGGCTTCAACATGTGGGTTTTAGCAGGACACAATCAGACCTGTAACACTGGTAGGATGCTATGGTCATTTTCATTCATTCCTGGAACAGCTGGATGAAAGTGAGTGGGTGCTAATAATTGAGCTGTTAGCAGTGATTTCTGCTTGTATTTATTTACAGATGTCTGTGAAATGTGGTAATGTACAAAGGAGTTGATCACGAAATAACCAAAATAACAAACTGACGGTTAGCTAAATAAGAGCTCTGAGTGGCCACAACTAGAAAAACAAGTGTGGAAATGTGTACAGATGGGACCACGGCTGAAACAGTCAGGACCAGGGGAGTGATCGCCCACAGAGGAGCGACGATTCAGCCTCAATATCACAGCAGCCATGGGCTCATTGATCGAGTGCCTGGCTCCTCTCGAGTACCGCAGTGTGCTCAGCAAGGCACCTTAAGTTGGAAGAAGTTATTAAAAGCAAGCATGAGAGGACTTCCCTGGTGGTCCAGTAGTTAGGAATCCATCTGCCAATGGAGGGGACACAGGCTTGATCCCTGGTATGGGAAGATCCCACATGACACGAACATGCCACGAGGCAACTAAGCTCATGCGCAGCAACTACTGAGCTCACATGCCACGACTATGGAAGCCTGCTTGCCTAGAGCCTGTGCTCAGCAACAAGAGAAGCCACTGCGATGAGAAGGCCACGCACTGCAACTGGAGTAGCCCCTGCTCGTTGCAACTAGAGAAAGCCCGTGTGCAGCAATGAAGACCCAGCACAGCCAAAAAATATAAATAAATAATTTTTTCAAAAAAGCAAGCATGAGAATTGTTCGAATACTCATCATTTTAGAAAAACTTGAAGAAAGACTTTGAACGTCCACTCTACTCACTACAGAGCTGTAACCCACAGAACGTTCTACTCAGTTTTCAAACCCAGCACTGGAAAAACTTTTGGCTCTACAATATCTTTAAAGGTCATTATTTTTTTTTCATAACCAGAAATGCTCCTTCTGAGGATTTAACCCCAAAGAAATCACAAATAGCAAAGTAAGTATATGCACAAAAAGTTCTCCGCAGTGTTATTTACAGCACTGGAAACATGGATGACAACTGCCTAAGACAGGGGAATGGTTAGCAGAGTATAGTACAGTCTGGGTAACACCCTGCAACAGACTGGCTAACACCTGAGCGCATCTTCTGTCCCTCCCTTGCCTCAGAGACATCTTCTGGAATCCTGCACTCCTCAGTGGGATTAGACTCTGCGCTCCTGGGGGCGGTAGTGGAAGAGAGGAGCATGACTCTAAGAGCAGTAAGGTCAGAAGAAAGACCTCTAAAAGCCAGAGCAGGCCTCTGGGAGAGGGCGATCCGCTAGGAGAAATGATGGGTCTACTCAGGCAGAACTCCAAGATCCAGAGGGCACAGACCCGATGGGATTTCCATGCCCAGTGAAGATGTAGATCCATCAACTTGAAGGGGCATGGCAGCTTGGATGACAGGCATTGGAGTGGGGAGGGCACAAGGGCCCCTAGTTGGGGGACCTCCACAGAACTATGAGAGACTCCACACGCAAACACCACAGGGTCTCTGCCAGGACCTGGGAGGAGAAAGCAGCAGGCGACAAACTGAATGTCCCTCTCTCTAACCTGTCAGAGCAGAGTCTACAGAATTTAAAATAAAATATGTCTAAGTGTCTTCTATACCCTAGACTCAGATGAAGAATCCTCTATGTTACTTTACCGTTTACATGGTACAAAGGTACATTTAATTATGGGATCTTTCTAGTGGCTCAGATGGCAAAGAACGTGCCTGCAACGCAAGAGACCCAGGTTCCATCCCAGGGTCAAGGAGATCCCCTGGAGAAGGGAATGGCTACCCACTCCAGTATTTTTGCCTGGAGAATTCCACAGACAGAGGAGCCCGGCGGGCTACAGTCCAGGGGGTCACAAAGATTCAGACATGACCGAGCGACTAACACAACTGCTACTATGTTAATTATGCCAAGAAGTGTTGTAACACATTATGGGAAACAAAGGCAGAATAAAAAAACAGGTGAAAGTCTGATGATGTACATATAGTTTTTTTAAAGCACACAGGAAAAATACCTGTGAGGAAATACATCAAAATGCCAATAGCTGCTGTTTCCTCTTTTTCAGTGGCCTGGGAAGAGGGAATATTTCCTTTTTTTTCCTATAATACGGTTATATTACATTTCAAATGGAAAAACCATTCAAGATAAACACACACGATTAGGATACTCTTTCCTTTCAGACTTAAATCTTTGGTTCACCTGGCATTCTGATGATTATTTTTATGATCTCCAATGTTCACAGTATCTCTTATTGATGTAGAAATTATAGTTTAGTGGTGAGTTTGCTGGTTTGGTTAAGGGATTGCTTAAGCAGTACACTGCAAAGTAGAAACATTAATAAGAAAGGTCTTTTAATTAAGGTTTTATATAAACTAATGTGAATTTTCAAATATATTTAAGAATCAGGATTTGCTATTGATAACAAGTCTAAACATAATTTATCCATTTTCATAAAGAATTTAATTTGATCGGAAAAGCTTTGGTTTCAGTACTGGTATATGTTTGCTACCTTTGTTTTAAACAACGCAAAGGAAAATCGATGTTAAAAATGCTCTTTTAGATAAGACATATATGGCACATTTCCAAAATCAAGTTAACATTTCAGGCCAAAAATAATCAGTATTTTCATTAATACACTTATTATGCAAGGATTTCAGCACACAAAGTGGGAACTCACCTTCTGGTTTTTTTGTTTGCTTGCTTTCGAAGGGAGAGGAGCCAAAGGAAGGGTGTCTCTCTTGTGAGTTTTGAAAAATATCATGGTGGTTCAATGCTCACAAAGACGGAAAACCTGGATTTGTATCTTGCATTTCTGATCAGCTCTGTGACCAGGTTTACAATTTCTGAACTTTCCTTATCTCATTTGTCCCCCAGCTGCAGGGCTGGGATAATATAAGAACTGACTTCGTTGAGATAGTATGAGGATTAAAGACAGTATCTAAATCAAATTAAATACAGTATCTTTGTATGCAATGGACATGGGCACAAAGTGAGCATCAATATGACTCCACTGTTACTGCTGGAAGAGGACTTGCTCTCAAAAAGGAAAGCTTCTCTTCACTATGGGGAACAGAAAACTACCATGCAACTCACAGAAGTCACTTTCCCTTAGAAATTTAGGTTGTTTCTTATAATATCAGTAACTACTTTAGAAGGAAACACACTAAGGTACAAACTCCTTTTTATTGTACTACAGTGTTGTCCAATTAATTAAGGAAGAAACCTTAAATGACAAATTAGCAGATTCCGTGCTCTAAAGTTAAGGCACCTGGTCTACCAAAAATCTTTTAAGTTCAAACAATGCATTTACAGACTAAAAATCAAAAAGAAGATATATGAGAGTGAAATGTAATATGATTTTTAGAACAGTGTTGTTTTAAAAAGATCATTTCAATGTTTTTATTTTTAAACAGTGATATGATTTGGAATTTATAAATTTTCCTTTGCTCATTGTACAAAAACCTTTTTCATGATTTATCTAGGATTGGTTTATTAATGTTAAAATCAGGGGTCAAAACTCAAATGGCTATAGGAGTTAGGCAAAATAAAGGAGGAAAGATGTCAGATTGGGGCAGGGCAAGCCTGTTGTTGAATGACAGGAAATCAACTCCTGATCTTAGCAAGAAGGAGCAATAGGGAACAGTGGCAAATGCAGTGACCTAGTGACATGGGTCCCATCAAAAGCAGGTAGGTGCCCTGGACAAGGCAGAATTCAACACAAGTAGCACCAAACAGTCTGGTCTCTGCTGTCCCCCATCACTGCTGTGAAGAACCAGAAATAATTCAATTTTTAAAAGTTAGGAACTCATTTAATTTCTACAATGCAGAGGTGAAACAAAACACATTGCAGGGCCAAATTCGGTGAGTGTGCCAGTTTTCTGACATCTGCCCAGAGTGTTCCCAATCACCATAAACATTTTCAGTAACATCCTTTTTGGAGTGCTTGAAATAGAAAAATATATACATTTTTAATATTTAAAAGTTGTACTATATGTGTACACATCTCTTTAAATATAAACACTTTTAAGTCTGGAAAAAAGTACCTGAAAACTAGGATAATAAATCATGTATTTATAACCTAAGTACCCCCAAACATCGCCTGTTTGCAACACAGTCAAAAGCCAACCAACAAACAAAAGGGCTTCTGAACAGAAAACATGGTCACCTTCACACAGTAGACATACACGGAAATCTTGGATGCCCCCCTGCAAATTTTTCTTACTCTGGTTTTACATGTTTTGTAATCTACCTGGGAGGAATGGGCCTGCTGAAGGCAGTCCCACTGATTAACAACAGACTTGATGTTAAAGACTCCGAAATGACAGGAAGAGCCTCCGAGAGTGACAGCTACTCAGAGACTGGGATCCTTGGTGAAGGGCCACACCAGCCAGCAGGACCCACAAAGCTCAAAGTTCTGTGAGGCATTTTACCAAAGGGCCCTGACGGCTTTTCTACAAACATAATAGTTCAAACCAGTGCTGCAAATAATACACTGCTTGTGCATACGCATGGCACACACACACACACTTCCCTGGGGTCTTAGGACACAGGTGCAAGATGGTTAGTATTACATTCCTAGAGATATCTGCTTAACTCAACAAACATTTATAGGAAATCTATCACGTGCAAGGCCCTGGGCCATTATACAAATACTAGATAAGAATTACTTTAAAAGCTGATGTTTCATTACAGTTTAGACGACATCTCTGAAGGGCCTCACAGTTCCAAAATCGGCCTGTGCTTTTCTCCTAATTAGTTAAAACACTCAAACTTTCCAGAAAATCAGATTTGAACCTGTAAGAGTTCCTAATGGTAGCGATAAGGGGGCTGGTTTTGTTTACAATCAGAATCATGACTACAGATACCAGGTTAAATTTAAAAAAAAAAATAATGACTCTCTCATGTTTAAGGATTTTAGCTATCAATGACTGGATCAAAACCCAAGTCTGCTCCAATCAGGCCATCACTTGAAGTTTGCCCTGTAACTACGATCAGACCTTTTCTGTGGCTGGGCCAGATTCTAATGCTGCCTCTGCCACTGCTGAGGGCACATTCTGATGCGAGCAGGAGGTGGGGCTAGGCTTTCCCTCTTAGCTAACAGTGTCAGGGAGAGCAGCAGCAGCAATTAACCTCCAGCCTAGAGTGCCCAGAGTGCTGTAGCAAATAGACAGGCCTGGCTTTGTCCTCCTCAACTCACAGTGAGTTAGCATTTAAGAACTGGTGCCGTCCATTTTGCTGTTATTAGGCTAGTTATTTATTTCTCTGAGATATACAATTTCTAAGCATGGGGAAAACAAGAGATACTGAAAATGTTGAATAAATAAAACATTTTTGTGTGTGCTCAGCCACTTAAGTCGGGTCTCTGACTTTTTGCGACCCTCTGGACTGTAGCCCGGCAGGCTCCTCTGTCCATGGGGTTTCCCAGGCAAGGATACTGGAGTGGGTTGCTGGAGTGGGTTGCCATTCCCTTCTCCAGGGGATCTTCCTGACCCAGGAATGGAACCTGTGTCTCTTTTGACTCCTGCATTGGCAGGTATACTCTTTACCACTAATGCCACCTGGGAAGCCCCTAAAACACTTCTAAGTGACTTTTTAGAAACATTATTTCTAAATCTTCACTTCTCAATATTATTTAGTATCCTGTTTCATTTAAAAATTTGGAATCTTTTTATTTTTTAACTCCAAAGATTTAGATTTCAAATACACTGAATAAGGTGATAAAAGTCTGCATGTCTTGTATCAGAATAACTCCAAATTTCACTTTTAGAAGCATAAGAACAATGGTTATAGCTTATACCAAATACAGTTTTTCCTAAAGAGTCAAGCTCTGTGACATGGCAGCCATCAAGGGCAATAAAGACGACTGCAATTCAAACTAGCAAAGAGGGGAATTTCCTTTTTCTTTTTAAAGTATAGTTGATTTACAATAGTGTATTAGTTTCAGGTGTTCAGCAAAGTGGTTCAGTTTTATATTTTTTTTCAGATTATTTTCCATTCTAGGTTATTATTACAAGATATAGTTCCCTGTGCTATGCAGTAAATCTTTCTTGCTTATTTATATTATGTATAGTAGTTTGGCTCTGTCAATCCATTGCTCCTAATTTATCCCTACCCCCATCTTTACCTATGGTAATCATAAATTTGGTTTCTATGTTTATGAATCTTTTTTTGTTTAGCTTATTCATTTATTTTTTAGATTCCACTACAAGTGATAAAAATACAATATCTGTCTTTCTCTGACTTACTTTACTTAAAGTGAAAGTCGCTCAGTTGTGTTTGACTCTTTGTGACCCCGATGACTATAAAACCCATAGAATTCTTCAGGCAAGAATACTGGCATGGGTAGCCATTTCCTTCTCCAGGGGATCTTCCCAGCCCAGGTCTCCCACACTGCAGGTGGATTTTTTTTTACCAACTGAGGCAATAGGGAAGCCCTTACTTCACTTAGTATACAATTATTCTTTAGGTCCATTGATGTTGCTGAAAATGGCATCATTTTGTTCTTATTAATGGCTGAGTACTATTCCATTATATTGGGTTGGCCAAAAAGTTCATCTGCGTTTTTCCATAAGATGCTATGAGAAAATCCAAACGAACTTTCATATATATTTATTCTTAAACCACATCTTCTTAAACCAATCATCTATTGATGGACACTTGAGTTGATTCCCCATCTTGGCTATTGTAAATAGTGTTTCTATGAAGACTGGAGTGCACGTATCTTTTCAAATTACAGTTCTCATGTTTCCCAAATACATGCCTAGAAGTGGGATTGCTGGATCATATGGCAGCTCTGTTTTTAGCTTTGTAAGAAACCTCTAAAGTGGCTGCACCAATTCACATCCCCACCAACAGTGGAGGATGGTTCATTTCCAAAAGAAGAAGTTTCAACGAAATAGGACACATTAGCTGAGAAAGTGCATAAAGAAAAAGGCTTATAAGAAAAGCTATCATACTATCTCTTCAACACCATGGCTACCTAAAAGCACCAACCAGCAAAAGACCGAACAATTAAACACACATTAGAAACTTCTTTATTCGGCACTCCAAACATGTGTTGCAATGGGTATCGAGTGGCACAAAGTAAAACAGCTCTGAGAATGCACCTGTACTTCATACCTGATGAGGCTCTGGTTGCTGATCCGTAATAAGCCCCTTATGAGCTAAGCTGTGCTTTCACGATAATCCTTCCCCACATATCCGAACCTGCTGCAGGATTTTTTTAAACTGCTATTAGCAGTGACTAGAACTTCTTATCCCCTGCTTTACCTTTACTATTAACACATACAATTATCATGCTGTAGCATTAAAGAACTGCCAAAACCGTATCTTATTTCTAAATCTCACTGTTTAACAAAGAAATCACAGTACGATTTTCATGGAAATCCTGTTTCAGTCATTTTATCTGTATTTTTTACTGTAAATTACTTTGGCTGTAAGGTTAATTGACATCTTTCAAAGGCACTGAGAGAACTTCAAAGAACCTGGAATGAATCCATTACTAATGCAACTACTTAAGATACAAAGTAATCTTTCTGGAGTTTACTGAAGACAAGGGTTGATTTTTAGCCTATTACTGGAACATAAAATAGAACCCAATTTGGAGATTCATACGGTGGTAGTGGTTTAGTTGCCATCGTGTCCGACTCTTTGCGACCCCAAGGACTGTAGCCCATCAGGCTCCTCTGTCCATGAGATTTTCCAGGCAAGAAAACTGAGTGGGTTGCCATTTCTTACTCTAGGGGATCTTCCCCACCTAAAGATTGAACTTGGGTCTCCTGCACTGCAGGCAGATTTTTCACTGACTGAGCCACCATATCCTGAAACAAAAAACAGAACCCAATTTGGAGATTCATATGATAGTTTGATACAGAATCGAGTTCATCTGACTCCATGTGAAAGTCGCTCAGTGGTGTTCAACTCTGTGACCCCATGGACTATACAGTCCGTGGAATTCTCCAGGCCAGAGTACTGAAGTAGGTAGCCTTTCCCTTCTCCAGGGGATCTTCCCAACCCAGGGATCGAACCCAGGTCTCCTGCATGGCAGGCGGATTCTTTACCAGCTGAGCCACAAGAGAAGCCCATGGTAATTATTAAAATAAGTATCATGGCTCTTTCTCTAATCAGACTTAGGAAAGATTCCTAAGTAGCTCAATCTCTGGAAACTCTAAAGCAGACACATCCACCACTCCAGCACCTCCAGGATCTAAGGCCAAACAAACAGCATTTCTACTCCTTACTGTCATGTTGCTGTGCGGTTCATTTGCTAAGTTGTGTCCAACTCTTTGCGACCCCATGGATTGTATACAGCCCTCCAGGCTCCGCTGTCCATGGGGTTTTCCAGGTAAAACTGTTGAAGTGGGCTGCCATTTCTTTCTCTGGGGGATCTTCCTGACTCAGGGATCAAACCCATGTCTCCTGCATTGCAGGCAGATTCTTTACCACTGAGCCACCTGGGAAGCCCCCTTATTCTCATGGCTAAGTACTTATACCCCATCCCTATCTCTGGTTCTGTTAAATCCTTATTATTTTATCTCAAGTTCAATTATTTCACCTTCATCAGTGTCTATGTTATTGAATGACAACTGCTAAGCAGTGAGAGACTTTAAACCCTTTGAAAGTGAAAGTGAAGTCGCTCAGTTGTATTTGACTCTTTGCGGCCCCATGGACTGTAGCCCACCAGGCTCCTCCATCCATGGGATTTTCTAGGCAAGAATACTGGAGTGGGTTGCTATTTCCTTCTCCAGGAGATCTTCCCGACCCAGGGATTGAACACGGGTCTCCCACATTGCAGGCAGACTCTTTACCCTCTGAGCCACCCGGGAAGTACTCTGGACCAAATTCAGCCTCTCTGCATCTCTCTGTTTCACGCATCAAGGCAGGAGTGGGGCATTCCAGGGCTGCCTTCTCCCCACCAATACCCAACCTGTTTGGCATGCTTTCGGTCACTGGGATTTGACCAGGTTCATTTTTGAACTCTCAACATCTGGGATGGAACTGGATGGTATGAAGCCCTGATTTCTCATTGTGTTTGTAGCCAATTTCCACCAAAGTGTTCAGAAACTAGTGAGTAAACCTTTCTATCAATGAGAAAACTCTCCCCAAAGAAGAACTTTAAAGATATCTCTGAGAAAAGTTAGAGTCAGATGAGGAAACAAAAGTCCCTGAGTAATATAAACCTCTCCCACACACAAACACACACTCAAAAAAAAAAAAGAAAATCTAATAATTATTAGCCTTCGGGAATCGGGACGTTCAGAATTGGGGGGGTGTTAAATTAAGATGTCTACATAGAGAAACAGGTTGCAGGGACTTCCCTGGTGGTCCAGTGGTTAAAAAGCAGGGGATGTGGCTTCAGTCTCTGCTTGGGGAACTCAGATCCTACATGTCTTGCAGCAACTAAGCCCAAGCGCCACAACTACTGAGCTTTATGCCACAGCTAGAGAGCCCGTACGCGGCATCAAGAGATTCCGAGTGCTGCAGCTAAGACCCCATGCAGCCATAAACAAACAAACAAGTGAAGTGAAGTCGCTCAGTCGTGTCTGACTCTTTGCGATCCCATGGACTGTGGCCCACCAGGCTCCTCCATCCATGGAATTTTCCAGGCAAGAGTACTGGAGTGGGTTGCCATTTCCTCCTCCAGGGGATTTTCCCGACCCAGGGATCGAACCCGGGTCTCCCGCATCGCAGGCAGATGCTTTATCATCTGAGCCACCAGGGAAGCCCTAAAACTAATAAAGGTCCACATCAAAAAATCTTAATAGAAAAAGAAAAGCAGGTTGCAGAGTGGGTCCTGGTTGAGCTACAGAAATTACAAGGCTGGTTGCATTCTTGTTTGCTAAGCCTCAAGAATGATAAGCAAGACTAAAGTTGTTGACCATTCCCGATATAGCTTTAAACTGGTGCTGAATGCCAACCGAGGCATAAGCTTTATCTAGAGAAAGGACAATAGACTCAAGTTTTATTTGAAACTTCACAAAGAATAGTTCTAAAGTCCTTATTCTTTTGCCTAGGAATGGCTCCTTGCAGGTCAGTATCTTCAGATATATTAACAAGTAGAGATTTAAAACTTCCTGAATAATACTTAAACGTGTCCCTTATATTATGCTCAATTAAAACTCAATGCTGGTACTGTAAGTGATCACAAAGTGAGTAACTCAAGAAATCTAAACACAGGGACAGTACAGCTGAAACAGCCTAGGCTTTAAAGCCAGACCCCAGGATTGGAGGTCAGACTCCAGTTGGAGCTACACAAACCTGGCAAGTGACTGAACCTTGGTAATTTATGAAATGGATATATCCCCCCATCCTCAATGAGATAACGCACCCATGGCACCTAGCACAGAGCTCTGCACCACATCAGCATTTGGTGTATGTTAGATGCTCTCAGCAGAGTCTGCATCTGTCCACCTTCAAAGCCTGAGTTTCTCCGTGCTTCTCTGTTATTAAAGTCTGAGGTCAGCACTGCTGCTATTGCTCAACATGCTTAACATTATTAAGAGGTTTAGAAATTCTAAAACCAAATGATGCAATTTGAAGTCCCTTGAGGACGAACTGGGGTAATACACATGACCAAGATTTGCTTCTCCACTAATTTGCATCTAAGAGTGGAGAGCAGGACAAATAACCCAATAAACTACTTGGTTCTTTAACATCGTTCAAGGGCCATATAGGATCAGCAATCCTGCCATAACCTGGCAGAAAGTAAACCTTTCCACTGATTAGCAAAAGATTAAAGATGAATGAATTCAAATTGGTTTTCAGATGCACAGAGTTAAAGACTGAGAAAAGTTGGCATTTCCAAAGCATGTGCCAATGGAGGATTTCCTTTTAATTTTAATTGTTCTTTCCAAAACTTTTGAACATTCAGTGAAATAATCTCAATTTGCTTTGCTTTGTTCTTTGCTTTCAAATACTGTAAATGGCTGGATTCCAGATAGAGTAGTTATCCTCAAATGCCTTCCAATGAGGCCTGCCAGATTCTGTGGTTCAGAAGTAATTCAAAAGCAGAAATGTGTAACAAATGAGACCTAATGGAAAACACTGGATGCTTTATAGTTGAACGATCACTTTTTTTTTCTCCTCCAGGGAGAAATAGACAATACATATACACACATATGAACACATACAGAGACATGTAAACATGACAGAAGACGAATTAACATGTGTTTCGTTTCTCTTCACTGTAGACATTAATTGGCAAGAATAAAAAATACATATATACATTGTTCTGTTTTTCAATGGAAAATGAAACTCATGATGCAACTTTTAACCAAACTCAACAATAACACTTAAGTCAAAACAGAATACTGAGGATAATACAAACTTTATCTCATGGTTTTCTCTGGAGGGGTGTAAGGTTTCACAGTTTACAAAAAATTTACTTTTATAAGACAAATTCTTTCTCTGTATAATGAAACAACTTTTAAGTAATGACTTGTTCAAAAGAAGAAATGCCCATCTATTTAGTTACATTTCCATTGCTAGTATTCACACAGAGGTTGGGATGCCCCAAAGGTAATTCATGTACTGGGTAAAGGTTAACTAAACCTGGAAACTACTACACTGTGTTCTTCTTGGATTTGTTCATTCATTCATCATTTCAAACATTTTCTTTTTTTTTTTTTTAATTTACTGAAGCATAGTTGATTTACAATACGATATTAGTTTCAGGTATACAACACAGTGACTGATATTTTTATAGACTACACAAAGTGACTGTAAAATATACAGACACAAAGTTATAAATTATTGACCCTATTCTCTGGGTTACACATCACATCCCTGTAACTTATTTCATAATTGGTAGCATGTGTCTCTCACTTCCCCTAACCCAGGTCTGGTAACCACTCCTTTGTTCTCTGTATCTACGAGTTTGTTTCTGTTATATTTGTTTGTTTCAAGCATGTCTCGCTTGAAACAGGTAACTTATTACACCCTTTACACACAGCAGAGCAAAGGACAGACCTCGCCCCTCCTTTCTTAGAGCTCAGGGTCCAACAGGGAAGATTAAATACAAGAATTTATTCACAACACAAGGGCCACCGGGATGTTAACGAGAGCCCTAGGCCTGGGGCAGGGAAAGACTTCTCTACCAAAACCGTCTGAAGACACATTGGAGTTAACTGCCCAAGATGAGAGAGCAGAATTCTCCAGGCAGAAAACTGTGAGTGAGAAGTGAAGCAACATCAGGATGGCTGAAATGGGAGGGCGGGTGTCAAAGCCTGGAAAGGAAGGCCGGAAGTGACCTTGATAGACACAATAGAAATGTTTGGATTTTATCCCAAGAGCAAGGGAAGCTATGGAAAGACCTTAAACGGTGGAGGGATGATCAGAATCAGGCAGGAACTCTGGGCCACACGGTGCCACAGCAGGAACCGCAGCAGGAAGACCAGGTCAGAGGCCATTGCGAAAGCCCAGGTGGGAGACGATGGTCCTGCGGCCCAAGCAGCGGGCCTTGATGGTGAAGCGCGGACAGTCAAAGACCTTTGGCTGCGGTTACTGTTGTTATCATTGCTGTCCCTGCCACTACTACTGGCATTCCCAAAGTATTTACGCAGCAAACATCTTCTGAGAACCTGTGCTGTGTCCAGTGGGGACACCGCAGTGAACAAAACAGAGTGCCTGCCTTCATGAGTTTATGATCCAGTGGCACAAAAAACACACACCACTGTGTCACAGGAATAGTCACAGCAGCAGGTAAGGAACCCTCACAGCAGCAGTGGCTTAGAAGGCTGACAACTGGCAATAAGGGCGCCATCAAGCTCTTTACACCTATTACTTAATGTTTGCAATTAATTCATGAGTTAGGTCACTCTTTGAGCCTATTCCACAGATGAAAAAACAGTCAAGACAGAGCGGCCAGCCCTCAAGCCACACTGCCTCTTGGTTGGGGATCTATGTGCCATTCCCCAGCCAGCTATATTCGCCATAAACCTGATGTTACAACACTCTTCGTCTGCCCAAAGCTGCACCCACCACGGTGATAACTTATCCCACGTGATCTACATCTGATTCGCTGACTGTTCTGTACACTCCACAAAGGCAAGGACTGAATCTGAATCAAGGATTTATAGCCTTAGCACTTAAAAAAAAAAAGAGAAAAAACACTTGGGACATAGGAGGTGCTCAGAAACCATTAGTCAAATGAATGAAAGTAAATTTTTCAACTTTAGGAAATATATTCATGTCTAGGCCTAAACTTGTATTTTTACCATTCTAAGAAAACTTTCTGATGTGTGTCTGCCTTGATGTACTGTGCAGAATGGAGGTAACTATATCTTCCCAGGGTCATCACTGTGGACTCTAATTTTTGTTCTTGGTTGTAACTGCAGTGATGCCATCGGGAGCTAATGAGGTCTGTAGGGTCGTCTGCCTGGATAACAAATTGCTCCCTAATTGCTGTGCTGATTCTTGTATGGGCTCTAATGTCCTGTCCTACCACTTTCAATCTGTCTGTTCTCATTCCCTAATTTGTTGCTCCTAATACATGATAATCCAAGAAACCTAATACATGTTTACTGGCCTTATCATTAGGGCATGGAATATAGTGCAGAGATTTTGTGATATATATTTTAACTACTAGAATGATTTTTCTTCCTTTTTCCTTCTGACTTTTCAACCATTCTCATGCCCTAAGGTTAACTTGTTACCTGACTTTTGCTGCATTCAAAGCAGTATTACCAAAAGCACAAGAAAAGCAACTCGAAAGAAAATAGCATAGCTGAACATGTACTGTTAATTTATCCACTTAATTACACAGATGTGGCAACAATTCTGAAAGGCACAAAAGAGATGCTTTCTAACTTGGACCCTGACTTGGATAAAACAATGAATTCAGAACATGTCACCTTTTGGAGTAGAAAATTCCATTACATACTGTGCAAAATAAGTCATCATATTCCTGGTATTTAAAAAAGTGTTCTCTCTCACAAGAGTCTTTCCTTTTCACTGATTATTTTGTTTGGCTGTCTCTACAGTTTTTTTTTTTTTTTTTCCTGGTTTCATGACGTCTCACTTGTACTATAACTTGAATCTTAGATATAGCAATGTTCCAGGGACAGCTCACGACTTTGCCTGTTGGAAAGGCTGTTAAAGTCAGCTAGAAAGCGGGCTGGGGAAAAAAAAAAGAAATTAAACTCAGAGAAGGGAAGGCATATGACAAATGTCTATCATGTTATGTGGCCCCATAAGTGTGAAAGTCGCTGTCATGTCCGACTCTTTGTGATTCCATGGACTATACACTCCATGGAATTCTCCGGGCCAGAATACTGGAGTGGGAGCCGTTCCCTTCTCCAGGGGATCTATCCAACCCACGGATAGAACCCAGGTCTCCTGCATTGCAGGCAAATTCTATACCAACTGAGCCACCAGGGAAGCCCAAGAATACTGGAGTGGGTAGCCGAGCCCTTCTCTAGTGGATCTTCCCCACCCAGGATTCGAACCAGGGTCTCCTGCATTGCAAGCAGATTCTTTACCAGCTGAGCTACCAGGGAAGCCCATGTGACCCCATAAGCGTTCCTACAAAAAAAAAAAAAGGGTTCATAGATGCTTCCTGCTTTAAAAACTGAGCAAAACTTTTTTAAACGAGAATTATTTCCCTTTTATGAAGGCTCTATTGGTTGCTTGGGAAAACAGTTCATAATGACCACTTTCCTTAGTATTTACAACGCATTTGATTTTTTGCTGTCGATGTTAACGTATGACATGCAATATCCTGATTTCATGACTTTCATTTCCCATTAGACAATTTCTCATTATTTGCTAAATTTCTCTGAGTCCCCAGAATAGTGTAAAGGAAAGGCTGATGGTGTATACTGTTGGTATCAAGTAACACTACAGTGTACTGCTCCCAAGGCGACGTTATGAGACTGAAGGAAAACATTTGCAGGAAGAAGAAAAGATGTATAAACATAAAATTGAGGAAATATGCAAACAAGGGTCCTATTATAAAAGTGGCAAAACAAACTCAGCGGCCCCAAATTACAACACAGTTGTCTTTCCTGAAAGACAAGTACCTTATTATAAGTAAAACCAAGAAACGCTTGCTTGCTGCTTAGAAAGAGCTTGTATTGTGCCAGATGCTCTGTGTTCATCATCTTAAGAATTACTCATTAAATACACCAGGAAATAGCATTATGCCCATTTTATGGAGGAGAATATTGAGGCTGAGAAAGATTAAACTGCCCAGGAAATACAACTGCCAAGTAGGGAAGGTCTGTTTGAATCCACAGTCAGAGCCCTTGCGTGCTGACCATTTCAAGATCATTCTACCCTCACCTCCCACTGCTGAACACAGGAATTTCCAGGAAACTTCAGGTTGTGGGATTGAAACTCCATGTTCATACCCATAGCATACAAATAAGACTTTGAATACTATATATTTGAATAGAAAAGACCAACTAGACACCCTCCACTTAACTTTTCAAATAACTGGCACTAATACCTTAATGGGAAAATATCAAAGGTTTAGAAATATCTCTAACAGACTTTTTTTTTTCCATTCTTAAATTCAATTTCCAAATTACACCCTCGTTCAGGCCATTCTATTATATGAGATTACTGGATTAGTTTCTTAAAAGATTTTTTTTTCCCATAGCCACCACACTAAAATTCGAATTCAAATCTATCTCTCCTCTGCCCCAAAGAGGAAAGAACATTTACATCTAGACAATTTCTGTCAATAAGAACAGCTCATTTTAAACTTAAACTCATCATCAGAACACACTCCTGCCTCCTTGGCATGGGATATAGAGTGCTTACTGGGGGGTACTTGTCACTTATCATGCGACGAGTTGATTCACTGGAAAAGACTCTGATGCTGGGAGTGATTGGGGGCAGAAGGAGAAGGGGATGACAGAGAATGAGATGGCTGGATGGCATCACCGACCCGATGGACATGAGTTTGAGTGAACTCCGGGAGTTGGTGATGGACAGGGAAGCCTGGCGTGCTGTGATTCATAGGGTCGCAAAGAGTCGGACACGACTGAGTGACTGAACTGAACTGTCACTTATCTGTCTTAAAATGGCTGTGAACTCAAGGACAAGAAAAAAGGTTTATTAGTTCAATAAAGGTTTACTGACACAAATTAAATTAGCAGCCTTAAGGTTGGCACAAAATATTCTGTTATCATTCTACTATTCTTTTTCTTGTCTTATTCCTTTGTTTCCATCCTGAGAATAAGAAACCACATATACATCTCTGAATGCACAAGTGGCTGGTGTGTTACAGCAGGTGCTCAATTTGAAAATTAATTAATTATAAATATAATGCCCTTACCAGACTCATGTTTTTATTTTTTTCCCGTTGAACATTTAAAAAGTGCTGCAAAGGAAACTCAAGTCTCCTGTTTTAACAGCAATTTCATATTCTGGGCTGATTTGTCTTTTCTACCAGGTAACCTTTGTCTGTTTTTCTCACCGGCCAGGAATATCTGCCGCTGCCCATGCCTATGGCTGCCCCTCCCTCTGCTTTCTTAGCTGTGCTATGGAGACAAGAGCCCCACACAGGCCCCACTTGTTAGTGACAAGCTTGGAAGGCTTTCAGCCACCTGAGGGCAAGGTGGCAGGCATTTCATTCCCAGGGCAGCTGGCAGGTGATCAGCAGATGCTTGTTGGGTAAATGAGTGAACAAAGCAAATGAATTGACTCACAGTGACTAGTTCTGAGTCCAGGTTTCTTCAGTCATAAAAAGGTAATAAAGGCTGCCTATAATATTAGATATTATCATTGATATGTCTGCCTCAGGAGGCATTCTCAAAATTCAGCCTCTGTTATTTTATTTTTTTCAACTGAGATATAACTGACACAACATTGTATCTGCTTATTATATATGACATAACTACTTGATATATGTATACATTGCAAAATGACTGTTAGAATTAACGTTAATTACATTCATTTCCACATGCAGTTCCAAAAGATTTTCTTCCTGTGTTGAGAACTTTTAAGATGTACTCTTGTAGCAACTTTCAAATGTGCAGCACATAGTGTTAACCATAGTCACCAAGCTGTACACTATATCCCAAGAATACTGGAGTGGGTGGCCTATCCTTTCTCCAGGGGATCTTCCCAACCAGGAATCGAACCATGATCTCCTGCATAGTAGGCAGATTCGTCACCAACTGAACCATCAGGGAAGTCCATTACATCCTCAGGATTTATAACTGCATGTTCATACCTTTGAACCACCTTCACAAATGCCTCCCACTCCTGCCTCTGGTAACCAACAATCCACCCCCTGCATCTATGTCAGTATCCATTCTGGCTTTAAAGCTTTAGCAACTCAAGTACCATAAGGTGTTTCCTCAGTGTGATATAGTCGGGATACCACAAGGATGAATAATATTGTTGAAAAAGGAAGGAATTATGGGATCTTATTAAATGACCAATGGAGACAGAAGTTGTTTATTCTTCCTGCCTTGCTGGAGGGAGGAGGGCTGATGGAAAGATCAGACCTGTTCCTTAAACCGAGAATAGATTCTGCAATACGGGTCCTGGGACAACAGTGTCCTACCCACTTTCCAGCAGTAAAACAGGTGAAGATATTTTTCAAGATTTCTCTCTCAGTTTTTGGAAGTCATCTTGAGAAAGGGTGATGTGTGGGGTGCTTCTTATGGGATGCTACATTTTTCTGAGTTCACTTAAGAGTATTTTATTTCTCTTATCTGTGTTAATTAAAATCATAAATCTTAACTCTACATAGAACTATGAAGATATACACCGTTGTTCATCTGGCCAAAATGCTGCTTGGCATCTCAGATTCTACTCAGCCAGAGGTGCCAATGACACAGGGACTCATATAGGTTGCTGCTCAGATAAAATGAAAGGCCTCACCCCAATACCACATCGCAGATGGTCCCCTCCTGGCATCTCTGGGCAATCAGGAAAGGATGTGAAGCTGTGGCCCTTGATCTCTCATTTGTCTTATTCCTAAAATCAATCAGCAACTAGCTCCCTTCACAAAGAACCCAACAGTGAACAACTATAGAATCTTCCTATTTAGAAGTCTTATCTTACTAAATATCTTGGAAATGCCCAGCAAGTATAGATATATAAATAATGGGGATGCTAAACACAAAGCAAATGCCTGAAAAATAAAGATTCTTATATAAATGTGGTTTAAAGACATAGGTCGGCTAACGAGCTACTTAACACATTTTCTGAAATAACATAAAATATAAAGTCAAATGGTGAATGAATAAACATTAATGAGATCCCCAGAGATGACAAAGCAGGTCTTAACATTTAAAAAAACTCCTTAAAGATTTTTTTGCATAGATTTCAGGTAGCAAAAAAGCAAAGTACTCACTATAAGGCATGTATCCATTTCCACAAAACCAGAGAGATCTTCTTCTGCTTAAATAAGTGGACTTAATCTCAAAATGCTCCCAAGATATAATTAAACCAGATACTGTATTTTAATATATATATATTTATATCATTTATATACTGCTTTATTCCAAAAAATTTTAAGGAGGCTTACAATAAAAATCCTAGTTAAATTAATTACAAAACCTGGTAAAATATACAACTGAAGCACCAATAGTCTTATTAATACAAATTTATCATAATTTTAAATTATGAAAATATATCAGAGTCAATGCTAAATTTAGTTTGCCAAAATGACCATAAGAAACAGCCCATTTATCAACAGGGGATTTTTAAAATATACCAAAATAAGTATAGATATATCTCCCATACATATGTATATACACACGCATATATACATATATTCTAGAATATATAACAACACTGAAAAACTCACATTAGATACAGTAAATGCAAGCGGTAATGAAAAGACTGCACAAAAATAACCTACAAAAAATATATTTTTCATAAAGCAGAAAACTATACTTTTCAGAAAAATGCATACTATTCCTACAGAAAAAGACCATCTCTGCTACTCAAAACCACAGACCTCCCATAGATGAGTTAGGGGATCTAGTATCAGTCTCCTTGCTGACTTAACATGTTTTATTAAGATTTTATTGTTTTATAGGACAGAGTTTCACCCTAGGCCAACCCATGTACTGTAAATAAGGAACCATATCCTCCTGATGTTTCACTATATATAAAAGGGTTCAACTTAATGGCTCTTTCACTTAAGGATGAAAACCTCTTTTCCCACCCCTAAAATTAGTATCACACAGCTTGAAAAATTATTACACAAATCACAAGTCATCAGTTATACCTCTGGACACATAAAATTTATTTTAAACCTACCCAACCATGCAAATAGCCACTCACCCAATGAGGAGAAATAACTGAAAAGAAGAAAGAAATGAAATACATTTTTAGAGTGTATGTAGAATGTATTACAAAACACACTACATTTTTCTATAGGATGCATGCATGTTCAGTCTTGTCCTACTCTTTTCAACTCCATGTACAGTACGTAGCCCGCCAGGCTCCTCTGTCTGTGGAAACTGCCAGGCAAGAATACTGGAGTGGGTTGCCATTTCCTCCTCCAGGGGATCTTCCCTACCCAGAATCAAACCCATGTCTCCTGCATCTCCTGCATTGGTTTCTTTGCCACTGAGCCACCTGGGAAGTCCATTCTATAGGATAAATGATTATAAAGGCATATTTACTTTTCAAACCTATGCTTGGCATTTAAAAATTTTTTAAATCCTGAGGAAAAAATAATGATAGGAAGCTAATAGTTATAATCAAACAGTTCTTTTTTCAGTTCTTTGGGTGTACAAAGTATCTCCAAAAGAAATATAGTTCATGAAGCTGTCTTTAAGGAAAATATCATAAAACTGCACCACACCCAATTAAAAATGATACAGGTTTGCCTCAACCAAGGTTAGTTTCACTTTTCAGTTCAGTTCAGTTCAGTCTCTCAGTCCTGTCCGACTCTTTGCGACCCCATGAATCACAGCACGCCAGGCCTCCCTGTCCATCACCAACTCCTGGAGTTCACTCAAACTCATGTCCATCGAGTCGGTGATGCCATCCAGCCACCTCATTCTCTGTCGTCCCCTTCTCCTCCCGCCCCCAATCCTTCCAAACAAATCTTTTGTAGCTAGGATAAACATAAAACAAGAACAAAAACATTAAACTTCAAATTAGCAAAGGAAATGAAGAAGTGACTTCATGATTTTATACTGAGTTCACACTATATTTTTAAAAAATACCTCCATCACATAATACCATTAATTATTTCAATGAAGGGGTCAATCAAATAACAGCTTTTAATGGAACTGAGTACAATTAAACTATCACCTGGGGCTTCCCCAGTAGTTCTGCAGTAAAAGAATCCACCTGCAATGCAGGAGACAGGGGTTTGATCCCTGGGTAGGGAAGATCCCCTGGAAAGAAATGAGTATCAACTCCAGTATTCTTGGTGGGAAACCCCATGGACAGAGGAGCCTGGCAGGCTATATAGTACACGGGGTCACAAAGAGTTGGACATGACATGACTCAGCAACTAAACAACATAACAGAGTTTAACGTGTGCTGTTTTTCGTCAGAAATTGTCTAGATGTCACTGTTCTGCACAGACTAATGAGTCTCACTGTTTCACTCCCTAAGCAATTTATCAGTAAGATATCTTAACATCAACGTTCTCAAGGTGAGGTCCACAGATCTCTTGGGGTGTGAGGGGTGCCAGAGATTAAAGTCCCAAGAAAACTGACAACATGTTACCTTAGGTTGTTGTACTTTAGGAGCAGAATATTTTCAAAGAAAAGCATCTCAGACCAAAGTCTCAACCTGCTGATGGGCCCTGCATTCACCACAATGCTCTGTCTCTTGATCTGTTTCTTCTTTCCTTTGTCCAGAACACCTTCCTCAACTCGCATCCCCATTCTTTCCGAGGTCAATAACTGGTGAACTTCCACCCTGGTGTAAAGCCAGAAGAAAGCTTTCCTGCCTTGCCCAGGCAGTGGTCCATCTGGGAGGGCTTCCTACGTGGCACTGTTGTAAAGAATTTGCCTGCCAATGCAGGAGATGTGGGTGAGGAAGATCCCCTGGAGGAGGAAATGGCAACCTATTCCAGCATTCTTGCCTGAAGAATCTGGGCAGATTCAAGACAGAGGAGCCTAGAAGACTACAGTCCATGGTGTTGCAAGAGCTGGACATGACTTAGCGACAGAACTTGCATGCACATGCCCACAGCATCTGGGCCAGTACTCCCAAAGGCCCTGGTGACCAAACCGCAGCACACCCCGAAGGGCAGCATCCCTCCCAGCTCCCTGCATTCATCCACCGTGAGCTGGCAAACAAGAAATGTGGTACAAAGCTCTCTAAAGCGTGGACATCCACTGTGATCACCTGGAGGAGATGGGCAAGCCACCAATGAATAAAACAAAGGGTAAGAAGAACACTTTGAATAAAGAGGCTTCTTGTCAGAAATCCAAAGAAGAAAAGTAAAGTTTCCGCTTTGGAGATCAAATCCTGGTCCTGCTACCTGACCTGACCAAGTTAGTTCACCTTTTGGAATTCACCTGTATTTCCTTATTATCAAAATGGGGACAGGGCAAATTCCCAGCACACGGGGTTAAGTGTCTATTACATGACTCGAGTGCAAAAGGTTCTTAGACTAGAACCCGACATAAGCTGGTGTTTCCTGAGTGCCCCTGATACCACATAATGTTCACACACAATCCTCAGACACACAGGATAAAACTCTCACCACGCCAGTTAGTAATAGCATGAAAGTAGCCACCTTTTAAAGTATTTTGTATATTATACTCATCAAACAATGGAAGCTACTGTTGCTGTAATAAGGAAAATATGCTCTCTGTATATGAAAAAATTCTATCCAAAGTGCTTAAAATATTGATGAAACTAAACTCTCTCAAAAATGTACAAATGATTTTGCTAAACTGTGTGTTAAATTGTATGTGTCCTGTATTTACACGTACATTATATAATTCTGAAGAAAAGTATATGAACATAGAAACAGCAATGTCTCATTTGAAGACAGACACCTGTGAAACAGACACCCAGGGTAAAAAAATGACTTTTTTTCTCCAGTAGTTTCATCCATAAGTAGATCTAGGCTGTAACTTATTGAGCCACAATTTCCTACATGTAAATAGAATACATCAGGAATGTAATATAAACCTATCCATTCTAAATTGGCATTTGCTAAAAGAGATACTTGAGGAGGGCATGCAATTCACTCTAGTATTCTTATCCGGAGAATCCATTGGACAGAGGAGCCTGGCGGGCTACTGTCCGTGGGGGTCACAGAGTCAGACACGACTGAAGCAACTTAGCACGCATGCAAAAGAGATACTTAGGACCTCTACAGTCCTGTAACATTACTTCAAGTCAAAAAGACCACTTCTTCAAGTAGAAGACCATTTCTTCCTTGTGTGTATAGGAAACATCCCAAGAACAGACATTTATGAGAATGCTGTCGCAGAAGCATGTGTGTGTGTGTTATGTACTAAAAAGTCTTGGGACCCAAAAATTAAATTTCACTTTCCCACAACTTTCTGCTCATAACTTTATAATTCTGGGAGAATCTCATCTGTAAATCTTTAAAATTAGCATATATAATAAAAGACAAGCCTATTTACCTACTGACAAAATACCTATGCTTTCAAATGCCATAATCTTCCTCCTCATCCTCCCCTATAGTGAGAGGACTGAACTCTAAGGTGCCTTTCTAAATGACTAGACTCTAAGTAATTTTTATATGGCAGTTATAACATGCAAGGCCCCCACAAGTCATGACTATATCAAAGTTAAACAAATGTCATGCCCATATGGCTCCAAATATAAAGCATTTTTGTAATATCTAGAAAAAAATTAATTTCTCTCTAGATGAACATAGGAAAATGCTAAAAAGATAAATTTTTATGACAAAACTTTTATCAATGGCTCTTTTTAATTTAACATTAATTATCTCTGTTAAACTGTAGTATACTGATGGTTCATTTTTCTCTGTTTATCAATCCTCTTGGTATACTTTTGTTTTCAATTCTCACTTAAAAAGAAAATGGAATAGCAGTATAACCCACTCAAGTTTCTGGCGTGTAAAAATTCAAAGGAAGGCAAAGGCTATGAAGGTGAGGGATAGGTCAAAAAAGGGATAAACAGGGTCCCGTGACTAGGAATTCACGTTCCAACGCTGGGGTCCTGGGTTCAGTCCCTGGTCAGAGAACTCAGATCCCACACGTTGTGAGGCAACTAATCCCTTGACCCACAAATACAGAGAAGCCCACGCACTGCAACGAAGATCCTGCTTACCACAAGTAAGACCCCATGAAGCCAATAAAGACATAGATAAATAAATATAAAAAAGGGAATAAACACACTGAGGCCAGAAATTTTTGCTTCTCGGCTTATAGAGTATTATTATAGAAGAAAACCGAAAACAAGTATCCTGAAATCATGAAAATGCACTGAAAGTACTCTCTTTCAAAAGGGCTATATTTATTCAACTATGTGTTCCCAATACAAGGTAAACCCCTTATTAAAATGCCATGCCTCAGTTCTTTGTTTCCTAAATTTAAATTATATGAAACTGCTTAATCACTGAGGTTTCTAAAAGTAGTAGGTTCTAGAATCTCAAGGGGGAAAAAAAAAAGGCTTCCATTTTCAAGACACTTATAGTTGTGCTTATCCTAATCCATTAGAGTACTTGGCCAGTAAGTTAATATTTAATTGGCAAGTTCCTTTAAACAGGATAATAGCATACTAACAACAGTATTTCTATAAACTAAGTTTAGTCTAGGAAAATGGGAAGCAGGTACAAAAATGCGAAGTAGAAAAGATAAAATAAGCTAAACCACAACTCACAAAAAACACAGACTGCAAGAACAATCCAAAATGCTACAAATGTGATTCACTTGCTGGGTCACCAAAGTAACCTATTTTTCAAGCTCCATTCCTTTGGATTATCGTGCCAGAGGAGAGCTACATAAAGGACAAAGTCATGCTAGAATGAAAGAATAAATGGACTTCTTTTTCTAATCTGCAATTTTGGACCAACTTCCTTACACAGTTCTCTCACTTTATTAATTTTCTTTTCTGGACCAGTCAACTTGGATATCATTCGAAAAGATAAGCCAGAGCCTTAGAGCAACTGCACTCACCATCTGACCAAGGGTGTTGAGCTCTCTGCCTTGTCCTCACCATAGCTATTTAAAAAAAAGAAAATCTAACAACTTGAACACCTCATAACCAGAATTTACTGCACCACATGGTCCTCACATGGTTCTTCTATTCCCGATAGAAGTCAGAAATTTTATAGCCTCTAATTTCTCACATCCCCCTGGGGTATGTGTAAGAACTGTAACCTCTCCTCCGCTCCCAACAAAAGGATTCTAGTTACCTGCAGTTTTCCCACTCGAAAACTGGCAAATAGAGCTGTCAAATTAGATGAGAAACAAATGAATACCAATAAAATTTATAGGTGCCAAAATAAATGAATCATCACTACAGCTTTTCAGAGTTGCTTGAGATCCACAGTTTATTATTATTATTTTTTAAGAGGATATGGTGGTGTTGGTGGAGGCGGAGGAGATCTAAGAGTCAGCTCCTATTTTTTCCCTATGTTTTTGGGGACCAGCCCTTTGAGGAACAGCTAGGCACCCACTCCTCTCATAGGAAACATAGAATTTCAGATATAATTTCAAGAAGTTCAGAGAGGCCCCCCAATTAGCAGTTTGCAAACTGTAAAAATGGCAGTGACACATGTATGGGGAGCTGAGTTTTTGCGCACACGACGGACTGGGTTATCCTGTGTTCCCGGTCACCCGGCCGAGACTGAGCTCCGAGGACAAGGGCCACGGCAGGCAGGTGTGGACGGGAGACTTCAGGCAGGCCCGGAAGCGCAGCACGGGGCCTGGCTCCACATGCCCACTTTCACGCAGGAAGCAGAGGCAGAAAAGTGAAAAGGAAAGGAAGTGCTCAGTGACAGGAAGAAATGGAAGTTTCTCAGGCAGCCTGTTCAAGCACAGAAATACAGAAGGGATATCACAAGTCATTTAGAAAAATCTTGGCAATACAGAGGCGTTTTTCATCTCCCCCTGCTTGCTCTCATTTTGCTTATTTAGCACCAAGCACTGTGGAGAAGTTTATAAAAATAAAACTAATTATATAATTAACACTATTAATTTATACACACATACGCGTTAAGTGTGTATGTATGTTTTCCTCCACATGACAGTATGTGCTTTCTTCTTTAAACAAAACCAAAAATAAGCTTTAACTGAAACTGGATCTAGTAACACAGGCCAAGATCCATACGCTATGTAACAGCAGTAAGTATGCTCATTAACGTCTTAATGTATCTACGGGTATTAAAGGATCTTATTGTGAGGCTCAGAGGAAAGGCAAACAACTCAGCCAGAAGCATCACAAAAACTCTATTGTAATTAGAAGTATGCTTTCTTCAGTAACAAACCGACATTTCCCTAAAGAACTTTTTAAATTTATAAGCATCTGACATATTAATGAATGATTAATCATTCCTGTTTGGTTTTAGGATGTGTTTGGGCTATAAACAGAATCACGCTTTTGAATCACTCTTTGGTAGAACAGTCTCAGATTCTGGAAGATTCCAATTCACATAGTAACTGACTCGGTTTACAAAATAGACTTTTTTTAAAAGTCAAAATGCTATGCGCCAGTTATTTCAATAGGAGCTTTCACGTAAGTTTTCATTTTAACTATACAATGCTAACATCTTTCATGGGGGCTTTCCCAATGGCTTGGCAGGTAAAGAATCCGCCTGTAATGCAGGACACACATGAGATGCATGTTCGATCCCTGGGTCAGGAAGATCCCCTGAAGGAGGAAACGACAGCCCACTCTAGTATTCCTGCCTGGAGAATCCCATGGACAGAGGAGTCTAGGAGGCTACAATCCATAGGGTTGCAGAGTCAGACATGACTGTGCACTCACACAAACAGCACCTTTCATAACACAATATTGAATACAGACTGACAAGAAATTACATTTTAAAGCCACAATGTATGGGACTCCCTGGACAATGGAGTATGTGACTTGGGCAACAGCTGTCACCCTTGTAGACAAGACTCTTAGGATGCCACTCAATCCCTGTTGTGGAATCAGGACCCTCAGTTCAGTTCAGTCTCTCAGTCGTGTCCGACTCTTTGCGACCCCATGATCACAGCACACCAGGCCTCTCTGTCCATGACCAACTCCCAGAGTTCACTCAGACTCACGTCCATCCAGTCGGTGACGCCATCCAGCCATCTCATTCTCTGTTGTCCCCGTCTCCTCCCACCCCCAATTCATCCCAGCACCAGAGTCTTTTCCAGTGAGTCAACTCGTCACATCAGGTGGCCAAAGTATTGGAGTTTCAGCTTAAGCATCAGTCCTTCCAATGAACACCCAGGATTGATCTCCTTTAGAATGGACTGGTTGGATCTCCTTGCAGTCCAAGGGACTCTCAAGAGTCTTCTCCAGCACCACAGTTCAAAAGCATCAATTCTTCGGCGATCAGCTTTCTTCACAATCCAACTCTCACATCCATACATGACCACTGAAAATCCACAGTCTTGACTAGACGGACCTTTGTTGGCAAAGTAATGTCCCTGTTTTTTAATATGCTATCTAGGTTGGTCATAACTTTCCTTCCAAGGAGTAAGCATCTTTTAATTTCATGGCTGCAATCACCATCTGCAGTGATTTTGGAGCCCAAAAAATAAAGTTTGACACTGTTTCCACTGTTTCCCCATTTATTTCCCATGAAGTGATGGGACCAGATGTCATGATCTTAGTTTTCTGAATGTTGAGCTTTAAGCTAACTTTTTCACTCTCCTCTTTCACTTTCATCAAGAGGCTCTTTAGTTCCTCTTCACTTTCTGCCATAAGGGTGGTTTCATCTGCATATCTGAGGTTATCGATATTTCTCCCGGCAATCTTGATTCCAGCTTGGGCTTCTTCCAGCCCAGCGTTTCTCATGATATACTCTGCATATAGGCTAAATAAGCAGGGTGACAATATACAGCCTTGATGTATTCCTTTTCCTATTTGGAACCAGTCTGTTGTTCCATGTCCAGTTCTAACTGTTGCTTCCTGATCTGCATATAGGTTTCTCAAGAGGCAGGTCAGGTGGTAGGATTGTAAATATTATGTACATGTCTTTCTCTCTCTCTGGCATATAAGTTCCTACAAGGCAGAAGCCATATATTAACTGGTACCTGATAATAAACCTCTGATGATTTTTTTTAATGGAATGTTTGTTTACAGATAACCTGTTGGGGATTTTAAAAAAATACAAAGATAATACAAATGAAGAATGAATTTTAAATGAAAAGGAAGAACCTCAAAATTGATAGTCCACATCAGTTACACAGGATCAATTTCTACATGAGTTTCTTCTGTAACAGAATTAAAGTGCTAAAACTTTAATCACTGAAGAAAAATCCCTACACTATGATATAGCTTTCTTTCTCAAATGTAATACAATTCAACATTCTACCAATGACTCAGTAATTATTGTGAACATCACTTATTATACAGAACTCAAGGGGTTTTCCTGATGGCTCAGATAGTAAAGAATCTGTGTGCAATGCAGGAGACCCAGGTTCGAGTCCTGGGTTGGGATGATCCCCTGGAGACGGGAATGGCAACCCACTCCAGTATTCTTGCCTGGAGAATTCATGAATAGAGGAGCCTGGTGGGCTACGGTCCACGGGGTTGCAAAGAGTCGGACACAACCGAGTGACTAATAGTTTCACTTTTTTTAGGGGGCAGCTTTAAGCTGAGGAAGGAGAGGACCACACTGCAACTTGACCCAGCAGCAGCTCTGCAAGCCTCCGACACTGTTCTCCACCTTCCTCCAATAGGATACAATTCATGGGAAATCAAGGACTCCAGTTTTCATCTCAGCTTTGGCACCTCATCATCTGAATCCTAGGGAAGTTCAGTCTCTCTGGTCCACCATCTCTGAAACTATTAAGTCTGTAAATAAACTGCCCACCAAGGGCTATGGCAGAGATTGAATGAACACTTGTTCTAGCTTCAGGGCCCTTCCTTTTCCTCCTTCCCTTCAAGGCACTAAAGTAAAACATGCTTTCTGAACCCCAAACTTGGGTACATAACCACACAGCTAGACTAATATTTAAAAGATGGATTTCCTGAAGAATTCAGGGTCCAGGGCATTCCGCAGCATTGCAAGCTGTCTGCACTGCTTCTTTCCCTTATAAGTCCTTCCGGGTCTTTATCTCCACATTGGCCACTCTTTTATTTCCACTCATTGATAAAATCCTATTTATCCATCTCTGCTTTCATAAAAGTTTCAGTATACCAGACATTCTGCTGTGAGGCTACAGCAGGGAAGAGATGATTACCATTCTTACTGTTATGGAATTTACAATCTAGACTCTTGAGGGAGAAAGAGGCATTTTTTAAAATTGAAGTATAGTTGATTTATAGTATTAAATGAGCTTCAGGTGTACAACAGAGTCAATACTTGCACAGATTATACTCCACTCAAACATACAAAATAACGGCTATATTCCCTTATTGTACAACATACCCTTGTAGCTGATCCATTTCATATATTGCAGTTTGTACCTCTTAGTCCCCTACCCCTATCTTGCCCCCTTTCCCTCTCACCACTGGTAACCCTTGGTTTGACCTCTCTGTCAGTATATCTGTTTCTCTTTTGTTCTATTCATTCATTTATTTTTTAGATAATAAAGGAGACATCTCTCTCACACACAGAGGAAAGAGGTATTTAAAGAAACAATTACTCAAATGAATAATTACAAATTGGGATAACTGCTGGGGAGTACAAGACTGCGTCACCTCCCAGAGAAACCAGACCGCGGAGCCTTGGAGACCAGGAAGCATCCCGGAGCAATGTACGAGTCAGCCCAGGGCTGAAGGAGACCCCCTCGGCCCCCCCAGCGAGGTTCCCATGGCGTGTCTCTTTACTACCCGCTCCTGTATCTCCTCCTACCACTTTCATTCTCCCCACAGTCCCTCTCCTTTCTCATACCACAGCAGTAGGATAGGTCGACACACAGCCAGACTCAATCAGGAGACCCAGCTCTGCATCTCACCTGGAAAGCTGACAGATGCCCGAGGGGCTCCTCCAGAGACCCCGGGGATGAGACTGGGTGTAAATGACACAGGCCAGAGATCCTGGGGACTCCAGGGCTACTTAGCGGTGTGTAGTTACCTTTCTCGTTACATCTTCCCTTTCTTTTTCCTTCTGGTCTTTAGTGGTCTCATCACTATGTTAGCTTTCTCTGAATGAAAAAACATTTTAAATATCTCCAAGCCAACCTCCATCACAACACATCTTCCTTCCAGTCACTCATTCACTTAACAGACCTTTAAAATATGTCCTTTATGCACTGAAGTCACAGGCATTTGAAAAATGAAAATATGGCACTAATCATAATAACTAAAGTTACCTCTTCACATATCTCTATTGCGTTGGCCAAAAAGTTCATGAGTGGTTTTTCCATAAGATGTTATGTTATATTATCGAAAACCCCCTAATGAACTTTTTGGTTAATGTAATATATCATCTCCCCTGTAACTTCAAAGAGATCAAAATATCCTCCTGCTCAAACTGTGTAATGAATCTCAGGCATCAGTGAAAAAATGGATGGTATATTAGAGGAAGAAAATTCTAAAAGAAAAAAAAATCTCACATTTCAAAATTAATGTCTAATTAGTTTTATTCAGTCATTACATTTTAATTCAGTTAAATAACTTTACAGTTAGTCCTGAACAGTAAGCTAAGTTTGGTAACTTCTGAGTAACATGACTATTTAATAAGCTGATACCTATTAATTTGCTCATTTGGTCACCATACAAACGAAAGTTTTATAAAACATTAAATATCATTCCCATACCTTTGTTCTTTCCTCTTTCCATGTCTTATATTTCTTGATTAATAATACGGAGTAAATATTGAGTCAACAGAGGAACTTCACCAGGCATGCACTGGAAACGAAGTGTGCACTTTGCTCCCGTGATCTGCCTGACTGACAAACGTGATCCACCTGACTGCAGTGTGGAGCACTGAAGCCCGTTGGTTTGGGTTAGAGGACTGGAGACTACAGGAATCAGATGGAAAAGAAATATTTAGGGAAAGTAAGTCTCTCTGCTCCCATGAGTGGCAATGCTTTTGGAGCTAGACCGAAACCCCCATGTCCCTGTAGTAGATCACTCTGAAGTGTGATGATGCTGAGCTCTACTGTGAAATGGGAGACCAGATGCAGAAATTCTACGAGATGCCTCATGTATGTTCTTAACAATTAATAATAATATACACATGTACAGATACCCAGTTCCATTTAATAAATCTTCTGTACATAAACACTAAAATTTTTCACAGCGATTTCCCTTGCTCTCTCTTTACAGTAATTTCCTAGGTTGATGGGTGGCGTCATTATATGGCACATATGCAAAGTTGGCAAAGATCACACAGTGAGGTGCTGGTAAGACCGGAATCTAAAATATCAATCTGCTGGGCTCTCCTGCCCAGAGGCTGCTATTTGCACCATGGATCCTCCTGGCAGTCTGGTAAAGTCTATGGACCCCCTTCTCAGAATAATGGGCTTTTTTTTCTTGAGTGTATAACTAGATTACATAAAAAACCAAAAAGATTGACAGTTACCAAAATATTTTAAAATGTGATAAAGTAATGTACTGCTTTATTAATCTATTAAATAACAAGATCCAGGGTGGCTCTAATATGCAATTTTAAAGTAGTGACAAGCTTAAATATGTTGAGATATCTACAACAACTATAATGTGATATGAAAATATCTGTGATTTCTCTCAGTGGCAAAGTCACTGGCTGTCAATATGACAATGGTTTATTGCTTGAGTTCATAATTAATGGAAATGCTCAATTTCGGTTAACTATTAATGAAAATGAAAGCATACTTATTTTCTCTCACCCAAGCTCACAAACTCTTGGAAATTCTACCCACTGATGCCACTTGGACCCTTGACAAGTGTCACAACAAAGTTCACCAATTTATAAGGACCATAGGCGTTTCGAAGCATTTCAATACATGACAGAAAAGTTGAAATTCAAAGTTTTATTTTCTAACCCTCACCAACCTTAATTTTCTGAACCTTTATATAAATCTCTAAAAAAATTTCAAGAAACATGGAATTTCAGCATACCTAGTGTGTTGAAAACCTAGTTGGATAAATGTACTTGAGTTTCCAAATCAAAGAAAAAGTTAACAGAGCAAGTGATTCTAAACACAAGGACATTAAATATTATGAAGCAGGATGTATTTGTGTCTGTGCCTTTTCCCAGGTCCCTCCACTGGTGACCCTTCCACATTGTTTGTACCTTTCCCCAAGACTTCTGTAACACATGGCTTACTCGTTGATTTCAATATCATCCTGTACAACCCTACCAAGGTATCCATGCAGATAGACCTCGCAATAGCCCCAGATTCATTCCTTGTAGATATAGAGACCACAGTTTCTAAACTCAAAATAAGCAGGATAAGTGTAATTGTGGGGACAACTAGACAAAACACTTGCTATCAGAAGGCTCCTGGAAAACGTGTAAGGGATGATTCAATGCACACACATGCAGGTTCTTTTCCCTCCTAAAGATAATGGGTGACCTTCCTGTACATACACCTGCAAAAACACCCGTTCTACATGCTGCACAGTTCAAAGGCATGTCTCTCTTTTTCTCCATCAGTTCACAAGCCACCTCGAAGGCAAAGATAAGACCTATCAAACCATCAAAAAAAAAATTCTGATTTCCTCTTTCTCCCACGTAACTTAAATCCAGGGCGATCACAATCTATCCTAATATCAAAAGCTAAAATTACAACAACAAAAAAACTTTCCAAGAACTATAATAGAAATGGAATTTTCTAGAATATCAAATCAGTGAAATGATCATTCTTGGATTTTATTAATAAAACAATAGCTAGATGTACAATTACACTGGCAATTTAATTAAATGATGCCAATCAAAAAAAAATTTCACTCTAATCTCCTGCATTGCAGGCAGGTTTCTCTGCCAGCTGAGCCACAAGGGAAGCTCAAGAATACTGAGAGTGGGAAGCCTATCCCTTCTCCAGCAGATCTTCCCAACCCAGGATTTGAACCGGAGTTTCCTGCATTGCATCTCACACGCTAGTAAAGTCATGCTCAAAATTCTCCAAGCCAGGCTTCAGCAGTATGTAAACCGTGAACTCCCAGATGTTCAAGCAGGTTTTAGAAAAGGCAGAGGCACCAGAGATCAAATTGCCAACATCCGCTGGATCATGGAGAAAGCAAGAGAGTTTCAGAAAAACATCTATTTCTGCTTCATTGACTATGCCAAAGCCTTTGACTGTGTGGATCACAATAAACTGTGGAACATTCTGAAAGAGATGGGAATCCCAGACCACCTGACCTGCCTCTTGAGAAACCTGTATGCAGGTCAGGAAGCAACAGTTAGAACCGGTCATGGAACAACAGACTGGTTCCAAATAGGAAAAGGAGTGCGTCAAGGTTGTATATTGTCACCTTGCTTATTTAACTTCTATGCAGAGTACATCATGAGGAACGCTGGGCTGGAAGAAGCACAAGCTGGAATCAAGATTGCTGGGAGAAATATCAATAACCTCAGATATGCAGATGACACTACCCTTATGGCAGAAAGTGAAGAGGAACTCAAAAGCCTCTTGATGAAAGTGAAAGAGGAGAGTGAAAAGGTTGGCTTGAAGCTCAACATTCAGAAAACAAAGATCATGGCATCTGGTCCCATCACTTCATGGGAAATAGATGGAAAAACAGTGGAAACAGTGTCAGACTTTGTTTTTTTGGGCTCCAAAATCACTGCAGATGCTGATTGCAGCCATGAAATTAAAAGACGCTTGCTCCTTGGAAGGAAAGTTATGACCAACCTTGATAGTATATTAAAAAGCAGAGACATTACTTTGCCGACCAAGGTCCGTCTAGTCAAGGCAATGGTTTTTCCCGTGGTCATGTATGGATGTGAGAGTTGGACTGTGAAGAAAGCTGATCGCCGAAGAATCGATGCTTTTGAACTGTGGTGTTGGAGAAGACTCTTGAGAGTCCCTTATACTGCAAGGAGATCCAACCAGTCCATTCTAAAGGAGATCAATCCTGGATGTTCATTGGAGGGACTGATGCTAAAGCTGAAACTCCAATACTTTGGCCACCTCATGAGACGAGTTGACTCACTGGAAAAGACTCTGATGCTGGGAAAGGTTGGGGGCGGGAGGAGAAGGGGACGACGGAGAATGAGATGGCTGGATGGTATCACCGACTCTGTGGACATGAGTTTGAGTGAACTCCGGGAGTTGGTGATGGACAGGGAGGCCTGGCGTGCTGTGATTCATGGGGTCGCGGAGAGTCGGACACGACTGAGCGACTGAACTGAACTGAACTGAACTTCCTGCATTGCAGGTGGATTCTTTACCAACTGAGCTTTCAGGGAAGTTTTAATATTTTATGTAAGGTGATTTATTTTCTACAATGCTATGGTAACACTGACTTTCCAGGTGGTGCTAGTGGTAAAGCACCCACCTGCCAATGAAGAAGACATAAGAGATGTGGGTTCAATCCCTGGGTTGCGAAGATCTCCTGGAGGTGGGCATGGCAATCCACTCTGGTGTTCTTGCCTGGAGAATCCCATGGACAGAGGAGCCTGGTGGGCTTTAGTCCTTTGGGTCACAAAGAGTCAGACAGGAATGAAGTGACCTAGCCCACACATGCTAATGTTGCATGATCTGTTACTAAGAAAACATAGTCCTTACAAAGTTCATAAAATATGCTACATTCCATGAATCCAGTCTTGAAGTGTTCAGTTCAGTACAGTGGATCAGTTGTGTCTGACTCTTTGCGACCCCATGGACTGCAGCAAGCCAGGCTTCCCTGTCGATCACCAACTCCTGGAGCTTACTAAAACTCATGTCCATCAAGTCAGTGATGTCATCCAACCATTTCATCCTCTGTCATCCCCTTCTCCTCCTGCCTTCAATCTTTCCCAGCATCAGGGTCTTTCCAATGAGTTCGTTCTTCACATCAGGTGGCCAAACTTCAGCTTCAGCATCAGTCCTTCCAATGAATATTCAGGACTGATTTCCTTTAGGATTGACTGGTTGGATCTCCTTGCAGTCCAAGGGACTCTCATGAGTCTTCTCCAACACCACAGTTTGAAAGGATCAATTCTTTGGCGCTCCAGCTTTCTTTACAGTATAACTCTCACACCCAAACATGACTACTGGAAAAAACAAAGTCTGTTGGCAAAGTAATGTCTTTGCTTTTTAATAAGCTGTCTGGGTTGGTCATAGCTTTTCAAGGAGCAACTGCCTTTTAATTTCATGGATGCAATCTTCAGGGATTTTCGAGCCCAAAAAACAAAGTGGGTCACTATTTCCATTGTTTCCACATCTATTTGCCGTGAAGTGATGGAACTGGATGCCATGATCTTAGTTTTCTGAATGTTGAGTTTTAAGTCAACTTTTTCATTCTCCTCTTTCACTTTCGTCAAGACGCTCTTTAGTTCTTCTTCACTTTCTGCCATAAGGGTGGTGTCATCTGCATATCTGAAGTTATTGATATTTCTCCCGACAATCTTGATTCCAGCTTGTGCTTCTTCCAGCCCATCATTTCTCATGATGTACTCTGCATAGAAGTTAAATAAGTAGGGTGACAATATACAGCCTTGACGTACTCCTTTCCCAATTTTCAACCGGTCCATTGTTCCATGTCCAGTTCTAAAGGTTACTTCTTGACCTGCACACAGATTTCTCAGGAGGTAGGTAAGGTGGTCTGGTATTCGCATCTCTTAAAGAATTTTCCACAGTTTGTTGTGATCCACATAGTCAAAGGCTTTGGCATAGTCAATAAAGCAGAAGTAGATGTTCTTCTAGAACTCTCTTGCTTTTTCAATGATCCAATGAATGTTGGCAATTTGATCTCTGGCTCCTCTGCCTTTTCTAAATCCATCGTGAATATCTGGAAGTTCATGATTCATGTACAGCTGAAGCCTGGCTTGGAGAATTTTTAGCATTACTTAGCTAGCATGTGAGATGAGTGCAATTGTGCAATAGTCTGAACATTCTTTGGCATTGCCTTTCTTTGGGACTGGAATGAAAACTGATCATTTCCAGTCCTATGGCCACTGCTGAGTTTTCCAAATTTGCTGGTATATTGAGTGCAGCACTTTCCCAGCAACATCTTTTAAGATTTGAAATAGCTCAACTGGAATTCCATCACCTCCACTAGCTTTGTTCGTAGTGATGCTTCCTATGGCCCACTTGACTTCACATTCCAGGATGTCTGGCTCTAGGTGAGGGATCACACCATTGTGGTTATCTGTGCCATGAAGATTTTTTTTTGTATAGCTCTTCTTTGTATTCCTGCCTTCTCTCAAAAGTATCTTCTGCTTCTGTTTGGTCCATACCATTTCTGTCCTTTATAGAGCCCATCTTTGCATGAAATGTTCCCCTGGTATCTCTAATTTTCTTGACGAGATCTCTAGTCTTTCCTATTCTATTGTTTTCCTCTATTTCTTTGCATTGATCACTGAGGAAGGCTTTCTTAATTCTCCATGTTTTTCTTTGGAACTCTGCACTCAAATTGGTATATCTTTCCTTTTCTCCTTTGCTTTTAGCTTCTCTTCTTTTCTCAGTTATTTCTAAGGCCTCCTCAGACAACCATTTTGCTTCTTTGCATTTCTTTTTTGGGGGATGATCTTGATCCCTGCCTCCTGTACAATGTCATGAACCTCAGTCCATAGATCTTCAGGCATTCTGTCTATCAGATCTAATCAGTTGAATCTATTGTCACTTCTACTATATAATCGTAAGGGACTTGACTTAGGTCACATCTGAATGGTCTAGTGGTTTTCCCTACTTTCCTCAATTTAACTCTGAATTTTACAATAAGGAGTTCATGATCTGAGCCACATTCAGCTCCCAGTCTTGTTTTTGCTGACTGTATAAAGCTTCCCCATCTTTGACTGCAAAGAATATAATCAATCTGATTTCAGTGTTGACCATGTGGTGATGTCCATGTGTAGAGTCTTCTCTGTTTTGTTGGAAGAGGGTGTTTGCTATGACCAGAGCGTTCTCTTGGAAAAACTGTTAGCCTTTGGCCTGTTTCATTTTGTACCTCAAGACTAAATTTGCCTGTTCAGGAATCTCTTGACTCCTACTTTTGCATTCCTGTCCCCTATAATGAAAAAGATATCTTTTTTAGCTGTTAGTTCTAGAAAGTCTTGTAGGTACTCATGGAACTGTTCAACTTCAGCTTCTTCAGTATTATTGGCTGGGTCATAGACTTGGATTACCGTCTTACTGAATGGTTTGCCTTGGAGACGAACAGAGATCATTCTGTCGTTTCTGAGACTGCACCCAAGCACTGCATTTTGGACTCTTGTGTTGATCACGATGGCTACTCTATTTCTTCTAAGGGATTCCTGCCCACAGTAGTAGATGTAATGGTCATCTGAGTTAAATTCGCCCATTCCAGTCCATTTTAGTTCACTGAGTACTACAATGTCATTCTTCACTCTTGCCATCTCTTGTTTGACCACTTCCAATTTGCGTTGATTTGCAGACCGAACATTCCAGGTTCCTATGCAATGTTGCTCTTTACAGCATCGGACCTTGCTTCCATCTCCAGTCACACCCACAGCTGGGCGTTGTTTTCACTTTGTCTCCATCTCTTCATCTTTCTGGAGTTATTTCTCCACTCTTCTCCAGTAGCATATTAGGCACCTTCCGACATGGGCAAGCCATCTTTCAGCGTCATATCTTTTTGCCTGTTCATGGGGTTCTCAAGGCAAGAATACTGAAGTGGTTTGCCATTCCCCTCTCCAGTGGACCACATTTTTTCAGAACTCTCCACCATGACCCGTCTGTCTTGGGTGGCCCTGCACGGCATGGCTCATAGTTTCACTGAGTACTACAAGGCTGTGGTCATGTGATTAGTTTGATTAGTTTCTGTGATTGTGGTTTTCATTCTGTCTGCCCTCTGAGCTATAAGGATAAGAGGCTTATGGAAGCGTCCTGATGGGAGAGACTGACTATGGGGGAAACTGGGACTTGTTCTGATGGGCAGGGTCATGTTCAGTAAATCTTTAATTCAATTTTCTGTTGATGAGTGAGGCCTTGTTCCCTCCCTGTTATTTGACCTGAGACCAAACTATGGTGGAGGTGATGAAGACAATGGCGACCTCCTTCAAAAGGTCCCCTGCACGCACTGCCACACCCAGTGTCCCTGACCCTGCAGCAGGCCACCGCCGACCCATGCCTCTGCTGGAGACTCCTGGACACCCACGGGCAAGTCTGGGCATCACCGGAAAAGTGCAAAAAGGTTCCAGCACTTCTACATTTGAGAGTCACTCTACTATATATATATAATAAAATGGATTTGTCATTAGCTACATTTCAAAAGCTACCTAAAAATTAAAAAGTGATTTTCAATGACTGTGACTGTTTGAGCTGATATGGCAATCCAAATATTAGGCAAACACTTTCAACATACTGTAATTGTTCTGTTGGTCTAGATCATATTACATACATACTATCACGATATTAAATCAACAATGCTATCATTTAACTGGAACCTATAAAATATTAAAAAGTTTAAAGGCACTCTCCGACTGAAAAAAAAAGTTTATTAAAATTCAACTGGGGTTTAATATGAAAAATGTTAACGTTCCAAAAGAATGCTAGCTAAGCAATCATGTATAGATAGATATTAGCCTGAAATTTAAGACACATTGCTGGATTGAATGATGAGACTATCAGCCCAAGCTCTTCAGTTCATTAGCTTAACGCAATCCCAACCTAATATCCATAAAGGCACAAAGGCAGATGTAACGTACCTCTTAAGTGTAAAGAACTACGCAAATTTTTCATTATCTACATCACAAGGATTTATGTTCAGTATTACTTAGAGACAGAAGAGAAACCCTGAAAAGCCTTTGAGGAAGAAGCTTAAAAAAAATTAAAAACCTGTTTTTCTTATGTCCAGTGCCAACATACTGAAAAACAGAAATACACCCTTCTTTAAAAAAAAAAAAAAAAAAACCAAAAAAAAACAACAAACTGAAAATGACCCAGTAGGTATCCACCCAGGGACACACCAAAGCAACCAGCCATCTTTGTCCAAAACCTGCTCTCCTCCTGTATTTCCTGAGCCATCTACCCAGATACAAAACTGGTGTATCACCTGACCTCTGCTGTCAGCCACTCACCAAACCCTGTTGACTCCACGTCACTGTGCCCCAGGTCCATCACCTCTCCCGGGGCCCTGCCAGAGGAGCGGTCACGCCTCTCCCAGGTGAGCCCGGCCACCTGTGCCCCATCTCCACTCGCCCTCATCACCACCACCCTTGCCCAGGGCGGCAGCTTCTCTCACCCCTGAGCCTCTGCACACTTCAGTCTCCCTTTCAGGTCACTCACTGTGGAAGGCAGGGGGGCTCGAACTTCTCAGGTGGGGATGTGCTTTTAACATGAAGAAAGGCTTTCAATGGAATTACCACCTCCTCAAAGAGGAGAACCCCAGGAGAGGGAGTGGAACCCTGGACTGCGCAGTCACACTTTGAATGGCAGTGGTGGTTTAGCTCCCTGTGTGCCCAACACCATCTCTGCTACTGCTGTCGCATTGTGATTCTTACATCATAATTGTTTTTGATGATAATAATAAGTAACCAATGGTGGCGCATTTTTATTATTCATAAAATTGACATGGTACTTTAACATACACAGTCACAAAGTTCATCTTTCCCTGGTCCTGGTTACACCGAGGACAAAGGAAATCCTATACATTCTACCAGTGATAATGGTTCATTAAACATGGGTGAGGGAGCAAGCAGTAGAAGAGATCTGAAGACTTGAATAGGTATGGTAACAGGCATTGGGAAAGAGTGTGAGGGAAAGAAAAGATAGGTTTGTTCTGTACCTCTGTTTCTATTTCTGTCTTGCAAATAAGATCATCCATACCACGCTTCCCTGGTGGCTTAGTGGTAGAGAATTTGCCTGCATTGCGGGAGACCCAGGTTCGATCCCTGGTTGGGGAAGATCCCCTGGAGGAGGGCATGGCAACCCACTCCGGTATTCTTGCCTGGAGAATTGCACGGCCAGAAGAGCCTGGAAGGCTGAAGGCCTTAGGGTCGCACAGTCAGACATGACTGAAGTGACTTGGCAGGAGGATCCCACACCAAATGGCAAGGGGGGAGTGGTGTGAGTTGGGAGACTGGCATTGACATATATACACTACCAATTCTATCAGTTCAGTTCCGTTCAGTCTAGTCCAGTTCTCAGTCGTGGCTTGACTTTTTGCAAGCCCATGGACTATGGCACACCAGGCCTTCCTGTCCATCACCAATTCCTGGATTCTACTCAAACTTACGTTTGAGTTGGTGATGCCATCCAAACCATCTCATCCTCTGTTGTCCCCTTCTCCCACCTTCCATCTTTCCCAGCATCAGGGTCTTTTCCAGTGAGTCAGTTCTTCCCATCAGGTGGCCAAAGTATTGGAACTTCAGCATCAGTCCTTCCAATGAATATTCAGGATTCATTTCCTATAGGATGGACTGCACTCGGCTTTCTTTATAGTCCAACTCTCAGATCCATACATGACTACCGGAAAAACCATAGCCTTGACTAGATGGACCTTTGTTGGCAAAGTAATGTCTCTGCTTTTAAATATGCTGTCTAGGTTGGTCATAACTTCTCCTCCAAGGAGTAAGTGCCTTTTAATTTCATGGCTGCAGTCACCTCTGCAGTGATTTTAGAGCCACCCAAAATGAGGTCTCTCACTATTTCCCATGAAGTGATTGGACCAGATACCTTGATCTGAATGTTGAGTTTTAAGCCAACTTTTTCATTCTCCTCTTTCACTTTCACCAAGAGGCTCTTTAGTTCTTCTTCACTTTCTGCCATAAGGGTGGTGTCATCTGCATATCTGAGGTTATTGATATTTCTCCCGGCAATCCTGATTCCAGCTTGTGCTTAATCCAGCCCAGCATTTCTCATGATGTACTCTGCATAGAAGTTAAATAATCAGGCTGACAATATACAGCCTTGACAGACTCCTTTCCCGATCTGGAACCAGTCTGTTGTTCCATGTCCAGTTCTAACTGCCCAATATGCTCCAGGAGATCAGTGGAGAAATAACTCCAGAAAGAATGAAGAGACAGAGCCATAGCAAAAACACCATCCAGCTGTGGATGTGACTGGTGATGGAAGTAAAGTCCATCAGTTTACTGTAAACAACAATACTGCATAGGAACCTGGAACGTTAGGTCTATGAATCAAGGCAAATTGGAAGTGGTCAAACAGGAGATGACATTTTAGGAATCAGAGAACTAAAATGGACTGCAATGGGTGAATTTAATTCAGATGACCATTATCTCTGCTACTGTGGGCAGGAATCCCTTAGAAGAAATGGAGTAGCCGTCATAGTAAACAAAAGGGTCTGAAATGCAGTACTTGGATGCAATCTCAGAAATGAAAGAATGATCTGTGTTCGTTTCCAATGGAAATCATTCAATATCAGAGTAATCCAAGTCTGTGCCCTGACCAGTAATGCTGAAGCTGAAGTTGAAAGGTTCTATGAAGACCTATAAGACCTTCTATAACTAATACCCAAGAAAGATACTAGATATAAAACAGGTAACTAACGAGCACCTACTGTATAGCTCAGGGAACTCTACTCAGCACTCTGTGATGAATTAAATGGGAAGCAATCCAAACACAGAGGGGATGTGTGTACACACAGCTGACTCACTTTGCTGTGCACGAGAAATTAACACAAACTGTAAAGTAACTATGCTCCAATAAAAATTAATAAAGAAAAACAAATTAAAGCAGGCCATCACCAGAAAAAAAGTAAAGAAAACACAGGACAGTATAAAAGATGTGCTGTGCTGTGTCGCTCAGCTGTGTCCCAGTCTGTGCAACCCCACGGACTGCAGCCCACCAGGCTTCTCTGTCCATGGGGATTCTCTAGGCAAGAACACTGAAGGGGGTTCCCCTGCCCTCCTCCAGGCGATCTTCCCAACCCAGGGATCAAACTCAGACCTCCCGCACCGCGGGTCGATTCTTTACCATCTGAGTGACCAGGAAAGCCCAAGAATACTGGAGTGGGTAGCCAAAATGTCCTCCAGGGAATCTTTCCAACCCAGAAGTCGAACCGGCATCTCCTGAATTGCAGGCGGATTCTTTACCAGCTGAGCTGCCAGGGAAGCCATATGAAAAATACAAATGACTGTTTAGGAGGTATGTCTACAGGGAGAGCTGGGAAAGTGGTCATCTCAATTCTTAAGGCTCCTGCTCCACTCTGTCTGGGGTGATTTTCCCAAAGACACAGCCCTGTGCAGACAGTTTTTCCCACCACACTCGGGATATCTTGGGCGTGTCCCTCTCTGCCTTTTCCCAGCTTGTCACACTCAGCTCCTCTCTGGGTCTAAGTCTCCGTCACCGCTTGCTGCCATTAACCCCTGTCTGTAAAAATGGAGTCAGCACTTTAGAGTTCCTTGCAAGTCATGGGACTGTTCGTATTTGGCAATTACCTATTATCCAGGGGAAAAAAAAGTTCCCTTAACAGAGTTTGTACAAAGATGATCCAGAATGGATTACAAAAGCAAGTATTGAAACTGTGATTCTGTATGTGGCATCGCATTCGTGAGTTGATGTGGTTTAAAAGTGTTGGCTATAAATGGATAGAATCTAGAGCTGTTTTGTAACTTGGCTTAAGGTGCCCATGATGTGAATTAAAAACGTAATGATACAATTTCACACTGAGATTTACAAGTCACCGTCTAATGGTCCTCGTTTGTATTCACCCTCCATGTTTCACGACTGCAGCATCTGCCCATAGAAATTTAAATGTCCCAAATGGCAGCATTATCAGAAACACACACTAGACTTGAAGCATGAAAAATTAGAGTTGGACTTAAAAAAAAAAGATCGACAGACAGAACTTAACTGGTAACAGATCTGAAAACTGAGAATTATTTGCTCAGCACAAGTACAATCACTGTGATCACCATTCCTCTTAAATCCTTCAGCTTCTCTAAATGTTAAAGCATAAATTGCCATTTCTCTACCGCAAATGGATTGTGCCCACTTGAATGTCAGTAAAGAAATTCTTATCCAGAGACATCTTTTCCCCGACTTGGCAGGATCTTAATGAGAATAACAAGACAAAACAAGCACAGCAATGTCGCAGGAGGAAAGGCGTGGTGAGTTACAGTGCAAAAAGCAACAAAGCATGCCTCTGAGCTCAGGGTGAGCTGTGCTGGCTGTCAGTGTCTCCACGTGCCACACAGAATCAGACGCGATTGATGGCATGGAAGGGTTGGAATCCAGCAGTAGCTTTCCAAATCAGTCACAGCCCACTTTCCCAGAGTCTGAGACGGTGCGGCCAGTCTGTCCGCAGGGAGGCATGCGCTGTGAAGTGTTTTGCTAGCACTGCTGATGGATGGGAAGATCTGTCCCGTGGGGATGGATGGTCAGGGACAGGTGCAAGACAACTGGCCAGACTCGGCCATGCAGTCTGACCAGAGAACAAAGCAGAGTTCCTGCTCCTTCTGGAAGGAAAACCTGGACCCCACGTACCTCGGAACTGACCTGGTCAAACAGGTCAGATAGGAAGCACAGAGGCGGACCTGAGAGTTCAGAAGGCAGTCTCTCCATCTACTCAGAACTTATTTTCCTACGGCTCAGCGACTTCACTTTCACTTTTCACTCTCATGCATTGGAGGAGGAAATGGCAGCCCACGCCACTGTTCTTCCTGGAGAATCCCAGGGACGGGGGAGCCTGGTGGGCTGCCGTCTACGGGGTCGCACAGAGTCGGACACGACTGAAGCGACTCAGCAGCAGCAGCAGCAACATACACTTCATTCAAACCAATAATTTAGCAGTTAAAAGCAAAAAACAACGACAAACTCTACTAAGTAGCAACGCCAAGGTTGCTACTCAATTTATTTTGCTCAAATTTTTCATGTGAAGGTAATCCTGAAAGTGGTACCGTAAGGAGAATCAAATAATTAGCCTTGTTATGTAACTTTGTTTCAACACGTATGTACCAGTGTCAGTAAGCCTACATGTGAACGAAAAAGATGTGTATGATTTTGGGTAAAATTACATGGCATGTTTTCAAAAATCAAGAAGTCTAGGTAAGAGTTCCCCCAACTATGCAGTGTTTAAGAAATATAAATGAATGAGGGAAGAGGATGCTGAAATCTGGGAAAAAACAGACAAACTCAGAGCCAAGTTTACTTTAAAATAAAACACAAAAATCAACCCTAATAAGCATTTTTTAGAAAATAAGTTATGAATGTTAAGTTCCTCTCATTACCTTTATTCTTATAATCGTAAGAGAAAAAGGACAGCTGGTAAGAACTTTTCTGGACCTGTCTGCAGAGGGAACTAGATAAACGGCCAATGACCCACTGGTCTGACAACTTTATAATTCTACAGTTTTATAAATATATAGACACAAAAGAGGCTCTCAAAGATGCTATTACAGCACAGAATTAAATCGGCATATCCTGTCTTATAGCAAGTGAAAATTTTATAGCAATCATCTTGTGTATTAACAGTCCCTTTAAATGTAGTCTCCAACTCGCCAGACAGAAAAAAAAAAAAAAAAATGAAGGCAAAAAACATTCAAAGGCACTCAGAACTTCAGACGGTACCAAACAAATTTATATGGAATATTTTTCTTAAAGCTTTGCAAAAATGAAAGCATGGTCTAACTTAACCCTCACACACCTGAGAGACAGGTACTATGATAGAGGGTACACAAATGGAGAAACTAACGATGAGATACATTAATAAGATCACTGCTTATGGTCACGAGCTAGTGAGTGACAGCGCCCAAAAAGGGTCAGATTAAAAGAACAAGGTGGAGAGGGCCAACTTTCGACTCTTTCCATGAAAATCATCATTTCTCTGCCCGTGATTTTTCAGTTATTCATCTGCAAACATTCTACTACTGTCAGCGCCCTGGACAGAAAAGAAACAAGGGATGACTACTGCTCAGGTACCAAAAGCTCCTGGTCACAGTTTTAATACACTGTATCTAAGCCCAGAAGCAAATATACCTGCATCGTGCTTTAGCAAATGAAGACTAATTTTTCAACCATAAGGCATATAAATTAAGATCTATCCTCTGATATAACGTAACGTTAATATCATACTCCATATTAAAAGGTGTTCTATGGATAAAAAAAGCAAAGCAGAAAAATGCCTCATTTTCTGAAAATGTTCTAGTGAGTTAATGACAATGGCAGATATAGAATTCTAAACATGACACTGTGACCTCCTGCTTTTAAAATATGCATATGCTATATTCCCTTTATTTTTATGTCCTATTAATATATTCTTCAAACAAAAGACCTGGCCTTGACCACTTCTTCTCAGTGATTCTACTCATATCCTTTAAGATGATGTTACTGATAATCTCAGCATTCCCAAAAGCTGAACAGATGTAATCAAACAGTAAAGAAAATTTCTTAACATGTAAGAAAATAACCAAACTCAAGTTTTCAGAAAAACATTTTCTATGGGCAATTAGTAATACAATGTATCTACAAACAATCTAATTTAGAGTATCTTATTTTAAAGAATATATTTTATAATATGTTTATTATATATTTTATAATATTAAGAATGGTTTATTACCAAAAAAGGTATACAGAAGGAAAAAGCTGATAACTTTTTAATTCTTCAAAATCAGTAACATGTAAACTCAGACACTGACTAGATCAATTCCAAAGAAAGTGATTCAGTTATAGCTGAAGTGATAATAAGATTAAATACTCCAATCCCTCCTCTGATTTCTGAATATGCTTCAGATGGTTTAATCCCTTTAAAGCACTTTTTTCATCCTAATTAGTTAAAAAATATCCAGAGTATAACACTCTCCTGCTACAAGAAGAATTTATATACCACTTGTAATTGAAAGATTTTTCAGCAATACCTGATTATATCTGATTATATATATACACACTTGTTACATAATTGGCAAAACTATCCAGAGAACGTAAATATCTTTCATAAGACATTAGAGTAAACCAGCACTTTATGTAAGTTTTCAGTTCCTAAGGAGATTAAACACTATGTTTTCCTACAGAAAGCAATGCTACTGTTGATTTCCTCCTGAACCAACTTCTATTCAGCCAACATCGACCTTCTCACGCAGGGCCGCACAATCTTACTAGCTGAAATCTACTGTACTCTACAGTACTTCCCTCTCACTCACCATTCTACAACAAACTTTTCCGTATTTTTGTCTAGGCACGAACACACTTCCCCTGAGCATGGTAACTTCAATATTCAACAAACATTTGCTGACTTAAACTGAAAGATGATATTTCAAAAATGTTAAAATTGAAATTAAGGGTAGTCGCACACACAATCTAATTTAAGACCAGTTAATACAATGTATCTATGGAAATGTCACTGATACCCTCATATTGCAGACAAGGAAATCTCAGAATCTCAGTATTTTAATAAATTATGCCAGGGCCTCAAATTTCGAATATCAAAACCAAGATTCAAATGCAGGGTCCAGACTTAAGTCTCATGGCACGGTGCTCTGAGGCTGCCGTTCAAGATAAGAAATGGTATGCCCCATCTGGAAGCCATTCTGCTCACATTCTCTCTATGAATGACATCAAACGACAAAGGGCAATCATAAACAAAAGGGATTCTAAAATCAGTAGGAACTAAGGAGATAAGAAAAATTTCTTCAGATTGTACATTACAAAATTATACACCTACATTCTATGAATGTAAATTAAATCTTCCTTACATTAGAATACCATGTTCTCATTATTCACAAATTCCAGTCTATAGAGAAGGTAAAATGATCACAGAGAGTTATCTAGGCTCTTCATGTTAGAAGACACGTCTAAGATCAACTAGTTCTCCCGATTATTTCACAGATGATAAAAGCAGACCCAGAATGAGTCAACTGCCACAGGGTCACATTATTAATAACGTCCCAGAGAAGACCCGGACCCTCTGAACACCAACCTAATTACTCTGTCCACTGGTTATACTATAATCACACTACGCTGGTATAATTATATACCACATTTCTAGAGGAACACTGAAAGTAAGAATTACTCATTACATGTGTCAGTAGCTCAAAGAAACTGGATCCTTACCCTTTTCATATGAGAGAGCTGATGCACAAATAAACCGATATACTTTGCCCAAATTTTAAATTTGTTTTTAATCATTCCAATGAAAATCTCCCTCAAAGAGTAATATATTGGGGTGTACAGAAACTTCATCACAGTAACTAAGAGTCTCTTCGTAGAAGCAGTTTTCCCATCTCAATCGTTTATGTTTTCTCTGGTCTTCCACAGAGTCTAAAAAGATGTCATAAAATCTGATTATCACCATGATATCCTCCACTGTGAATTGTATCCAGAAATAAGACAAATAGCCTCCAGTTACATCCTAGTGAAACTTCTTTTTAGAGAATAATAATTCTTTAGGAACAAAGAATAATGAACAAAATGAAAAAGTAAACATGTTGACTCTATCACATAAAATATTTTTATTGTCAGCAAAGTAGGCAAGGACAGTACCTTCACTCTTAGCTTGATTAAAAAAAATAATAATCACAATATACATTTAATTTTTACTTAGGTCTAGAAGTTTCTATGTGCAAAATCAAGAAAGCTGTAAAAATTTTCATTTTGACAAGATGACATTTATATCAAAAAAAAAAGGATAGCCACTTCTTTCTGGCACCTTGATTTTAATATCATAGCAAATAATCCTTTCAAAAATACATTCCCAAGCTTTTACTTATACTAAAAACAAAGTTTCAAAAGGGGCACACCCTGTAGTTGAAAGGCAGAACTCCCCACCCTTCACTTCCCTCCACCTCGTTTCAATTCAGCTGCAGCCACACAAATTCCAATAAAAGGGAAGGCAACTCCGTAACGTCAGAAATATAGCAGGCCCTTGAAAACGAGAATCGAAAACCAAAAACACTCCAGGACAACAACAAGTAAAGCCAAGATGACAAGGAAGCAGGGAAACAGCGACGCAGGATCCATTTTTAAAGCAGCATGATGTTCAGCGGTGGTCTGCCTTCAACTCAGCTCACCCCGCTCCACACTTTCCATGTGTCATCAGAGGACACTGTTCTTTTCAAAGTTAAGAGCAATGAAAGGATTCTACTTGTTTCATCAGAAATCTAACCGACATGAGGAGGAGGAAGGGAAAAAAAAAAAAAGGATTGTTTGGGCATTTCCACCGCCCCCCCGCCCAAGACCAGACCACAACAAGTATTTTTCTATCTCCCGATAGATGAAACTCTTCAGTAAAGAAGGGGAAAGTAAATAAGAGGAAGAACTGTAATTCTTGAGCTGGTGCCAGTTTACAGTATTTAAAAAAAAGAATCTGCGCCACAGCTTGGCAGCCAGCCATATTTACAGTAAGCTATCTAGTGTTTTGCCCAACGGGAAGAACAAAGGACTCAGTGTAGTGCTGCTGGGTTTGTGTGTTTCAAATATTGTGGAGAGAAGGAATGTCTCCCCACATGCAATAGACCCTCTCCTCTTTACAGCTCTCTCTTCTCAATGACTCTCAAATTATAGTCACAAGAGCCTCCAAAAGGGCAAGGGAAAGCTTCCTGGGCTAAGAGTTTTTGTTGAAACTTTAAAGAACCAATTATTTTATTTGCCGAGATAGCATATCTATTAAATGAATAGGTTGAACTTTCAAATTTCCAAAGCTTACAAGCACATGATGTTTAACAAGATAGGCGGGTTCTTGTCTTTTGAGAACAGTTAAACATGAAACTTAACTACGATTTTCTTGGTGAGATTGAGTATCTATATTTTCTATTATGAGACATATTTAGCTGATGAAATGAACGGAATGATACCAGGAAAATTACATTTAGGGACTCAACAACTATTTTAATAGAGTGCATTCCTACTTTGCTTCCAGAGCTAAGTAAAAATTTAAAGTGACAGTTTTATGACCAGCATAAAAATCAACCACAACAAAAACTCTTCTCCCCCGAAGTGACACTTCTGTTGAAACTATGCCCGAATACAACATAAATAAATGAAGATGAAGCCAATTTCTATTTCTTTATGTCTATGGTTACATATTTGCTTGAGCCAAAAAAAAATTATTTTAAATATCAATGTGATGGGACTACATGTCTGATTTTAGTTTCCTTATTAACATTCTAAGGAGAAGGAAGACAAGAGAAAGCTGAATAAGTGCAATAGACAGACTGTTAGGTCATGCAAACTGCTGAAGAGAAAGCACAAAGAAGGAAAGGGGAGCCATGAGCTGGTGGAGCAGGAAGAAGAGGCATGCAATTTTAGGGACGGTGTTTGGGAAGGTATGTCTGGAGCTGCAAGAGGGAATCAACCCTCTGGGTACCACCAGCACACAATGAGGTTTCCGAAAGAATCAGCAAGTCTTCTGGAAGACTGTGAAGCTAGCTCTTCCCAAAAGGAGGAAGGAGAACAGCAGTGAGCCTCTTCTTTAAACACAGTGCTGCTCCCAAAATGAGGCAAAGGAGCTCGTGCAGGGACCAAAGGAATTTAGAGGAAAAGAAAGCCGATGAGAAAGGGAGAAGAAAAGCCATGGACAGCTGTGAAAGATGTGAAGAGAAAAGGTTCTGAGGCAGTGGTCTAAATATTAATGATAATAATCAATAGAAGAGCTGGACATTAGACATTTGGAAAGAGAGTCTGTATAAACTCTTGCAGCCTGGAAGAGGCTTCTCAGGAGAGTCTGAGTAGCTACGAAGAGGAATCACCAGGATACTTCTACAGCAGGATAGTTTACTGAGATTTTATTTTTGTTCTGTTTCCAGTGTTTTGTTTTGTTTCCTTCCTTGTGGGGACAGATAGGGGAAGGAAATTCTCTGGGACACAGGCTGTCAGGCTTCCCAGTGCCCAGGAAAATAGCAGGCCCCAAGAGATAAACGGGTGTGTGCTGCGATGCAGACTGCGCTGACCTGGCAGGGAAATCCTCGTGTCACCTTTAAGGGGTGATGTGGATCTGCACACAATACACCAGACACGAGAGGGAAAGCACAGACTGACAGCCAGAGGACCTCCCCATATGTCCTAATCGGTAAAACCTCTGGGTGTTTCACATCAGTCATGGAGGAAGTTACAGGAATAATAATGAGTATGAACAAGGAGGATCCAATTTCCTTCCAATCTGGTTGTTTAGGAGCTCTTGGGAAAGAGAAGTGTAACTTTAAGGCAACAATAAGAAAACATTCATACCCATCGTAGCAGCAAAAATTTTAAACTCACTAAAAACAGTGTGCGCAAGAATGTGAAACTGGGGGACCCTCATACACAGATGGTAGGGCTATAAATTGTAAAAGACCTTGACGACAACAGGAATATAATGAAGACAGACACAGTCCATGCCCTGTCAAGTTCCTTTACAGGAACAGATCCAGAAAATTAGCTGCGTCTCTGTACACAAAAATGCACAAAAGTATTCACTGCATCATGGTTTAAAGAAAACTTACAAGGCATCTTCATCAAAAGGAAACAAAAGACACAAATTATGTTTATACAATAGGATATGAAAGAGCAATGAAAAGGAATTCATGGGATCAACCTGCACCAGCAAAAACTGAAAAAAAAAGAAAGAAGAAAGAAAAAGATGAACAAACAATGAAAGTTACCTAAAAAATAAATATGGAATTCCCTGGTGGTCCAGAGGTTAAGAATCCGCACTTCCATTGCAAGGCCCTTTAATCCCTGGTAGCGGATCTAAGATCCTGTATGACCTGAGGTGCAGCCAAAAAATAACAACAATACATAGTATAATACAAAGAGTAAAAGCTGGAAAACAACACTAGCGGGAGAGTAAGCATATAATGAAAAAGGACTGGGAATTAAATTTTATCTCATAATTTATGTCTAAATTTAACTGTAGAAAATCCAGATTTCTCCTTCGGAATACGCATATTATTATTTTTATATAATTTCTATTTAGAAATCTGATATAAATCAAGTATTCTTTATGCCAGTCTCAGACAGGGGTGGCCAAGAATTCATCAGGCAATCCAGGCAAGTTTACGGGGTCTCTCCACCTCGGCATGAGGAAGGGAAGGAGTCAATCCTGGTAGCACAAATGGGCAGAGCAGATTCTCCTGCATAAAAGCAACGTGTGCGGGAAGTTCGGCCTCCCACCAGAGACAGGCTGTCTCTACTCCGCAAAACAAGGTCCTGTACCACAGAAGCACCAGCAGAATGCCTAGGTGCAATTTGTAAAAAAGATCTAAGAAACCATCCCTTTGGAGCAACTATCTGGGCTTCTATTCAGAAACAAGAGTTGACAAGAGATGACAGGCCAATTCTGAAATAAAAGAAAAACAGAATTGTATAGCATTCTCCCATATCATCTACTGGATGAGCGGCCTCAACTTTCTCTGGAGGCCAATGATAGAGAGAAAGATGAGATGCCATGAAGGGTTCAAAGGGAAAATCTATTTCAAAAGCTTGAGGATATTCAGAAACAAGCTAACATTCAGCTGGGCCTCTGCACTTAAGTCTCCTCACAGATGCACACTTATTAAGTCCATATTTCAGGATGCATACACTTTAATGCCAACTAATCCCCTCCTTTCACCTAATTTAGAAAACAAAAATTAAAGACTATATGAAAAAGTTCATAAAAATAGATTTAGATGATTTTCATATTATTCGAAAAGGCACATGGGAAATTGAGATATCTTTTTAAAACACAGTGATTGAGGGTAAATGCAGCACCCGTGCCACTCAGTATACACACAAACTTTTTCCTTTGTTTTTATTGAGATATAATTCATATGCCATACAGCCTGCGATTTTATAGCATGCAATTCAGTGATTGAGTATATTCATGAAGTGATACAATCACTGCCTCTAATTAAATCCAAAATATTTTTAACACCCTCCAAAAAACTCTACACATTTGCAGTCCCTCCCACACACCCTTCCCCACCCTTCCACTCCCTCTCTGGCATCCATCTGTAGCCCCTGACAACCACTAACCTATGTTCTATGTCGGTGGAACTGACTACTCTGAACACTTCAAATAAATGGAATCATACGAAACGCAGCCTTAGTGCCTGGCTTCTTTCATTTGGCATAAAGACTTCAAATTTCACACATGTTACAGCAGTATCAGAACTTCCATTCCTTTTCACGACTCTATAATATTCCACAGTATCACTATACAGCATGTGTTTATTCACTTCTCAGCCAATGAATGGACTCCTTGGTTATTATGAAATAACACTACTAGCAACACACATCTGTAAGCTTTTGTGTTAACATAAATATTTTCAGTTTTCTTGGAATTGCTGGGTCATATGGTAATTCTATGTTTAACTTTTTGAGGACCACCAGATTTTTTTCACGAGTTCCACTATTTTCCATTCCTACCAGCAGAGCATGAGAGTTCCAGTTTCCCACATCCTCAGCAACACTTGTTATCCTCTGTTTAATTGTAGCTGTCTTAGTGGCCATGAACTGGTAATTACTAATAATATTGAGCATCTTTCAGCACAAAGATTTTTAGAATAATAATACAGCTTATACTGACTTAACAAGTGCTGTTAACAATAATAAATTATTAACTCTTATATAACAGTTTCCTTTCATAATTCAGTTCAGTTGCTCAGTCATGTCCTACTCTTTGCAACCCCATGAACCACAGCACGCCAGGCCTCCCTGTCCATCACCAATTCCCGGAGCCTACCCAAACTCATGTGCATCGAGTTGGTGATGCCATGCAACCATCTCATCCTCTGTCATCCCCTTCTCCTTCTGCCCTCAATCTTTCCCAGCATCAGGGTCTTTTCAAATGAGTCAACTCTTCGCATCAGGTGGCCAAAGTATTGGAGTTTCAGCTTCAACATCAGTCCTTCCAATGAACACCCAGGACTGAACTCCTTTAGGATGGACTGGTTGGATCTCCTTGCAGTCCAAGGGACTCTCAAGAGTCTTCTCCAACACCACAGTTCAAAAGCATCAATTCTTCGGTGATCAGCTTTCTTTATAGTCCAACTCTCACATCCATACATGACTACTGGAAAAATCATAGTCTTGACTAGATGGACCTTTGTTGGCAAAGTAATGTCTCTGCTTTTTAATATGCTGTCTAAGCTGGTCATAACTTTCCTTCCAAGGAGTAAGCGTCTTTTAATTTCATGGCTGCAATCACCATCTACAGTGATTTTGGAGCCCCAAAAAATAAAGTCAGCCACTGTTTCCTTTCATAATTAGACCTCACAAATATTTATATAGTCAATGAGTATTTTTTGTAAGGAAACTGTTAGAAGATCAAAAAGTAAATCTTTAAAAAGTACATATACTGATATAAGACTTTAAACATTTATATACTTATGAAATTTATACATGTATACACTATAACATGCATACACTTTGTTATTCTTTAGCAAAAATGGTTGATCAAAAGAACACTAGTGTAAGAATAAAGTTTGGAAAGACCAGTTTAATATGTTGTATCGCAAAGGAGAAAATGGATGTAAGTAGCTAGTCTAGTTGCTCAAATGCCAGTTATTATTTCTCTAGAAAAATTATGATTCTAAACAATCATGAAAAGTTTCATTACTTGCAACAGTTTTAAAATTGCTTTGAAATCACTTCTGTGACCTACGTGCTAGACCAAAATAAAACATTAATGTAAACTATATTTAGAAACATTCAGTATGAATTTTAAGTACTAGAAGGTATACCTACTCATATGACACAATACATTACTGGCCACACTCATGACATTTAAGACCTCTGTACAATAAAAGCTAGGATGGAGACTAATGTTTAAAACATGGAAACTAAAATCAAAATGTTTTGATTTTTCAAAATCTAAAATGAGAAGTTGAAAGCTCAAAGTACCGCTGATGGTCACAATTAACTCATTCAAGCTATGATATTTAACTCATTCAGGGTATGCTCACTTGATCATTCAGCAAATGATGCCATAATTTTTCCCAGTGAAAGTACCAAACCCATTCAGTGAATGCTGTTAGTATTCTGTGTGTATGTTTCAGATGTTCAGGTCTAACCACTAAATCCCCCTAATATACCTTGTATTTCCAGCCTTAATACATCAGTTCATGTAAGTTTCCCCATCTGGAATTTTCTTTTCTCCAGTCTTCTTTTTCTACACCATGGCTATCTAACTGCATCCAATACAAACTCCATAAAGTTTACATAAAGCTGTTGGTGTGACTATTTCCTCCATTGAACAGTTAGCTATACCAAATATCAGTTGGGGCAATTAAATTCACAGGTAGGTAAGAAGAGCTGGGCTTTGAAGAACCAAGGATGACTCCTACATTTCTCATTTGTTTGACTATGTAGGACACATCCCTTTCTCCATAAACATTTATGAAGCTGGAAGCAAGACAAAGAGAACAGCCTCCAAATTAGAAGGCACAAAGGTAGTTGCACGAAGGACCTGGAAAAGGTCCTCTTCCAGGACCTCTGAATGAATTCGCTATTATGTATTCATTCATTTATTCAACATTTTTTCCACCTCTTCCTAAACGGACCCTAAGGATAAAAATGGGGCTTCCCCAATGGTCAGCGATTAAAGAATCAACCTACAACGCAGGAGACACAGGAGATGTGGGTTCCATCCCTGGGTTGGGAAGATTCCCTGGAGGAGGAAATGGAAACCCATTCCAGTATTCTTGCCTGGAAATCCCATGGACAAGAGGAGCCTGGTGGGGTACAGTCCATGGGGTTGCAAAGAATCAGACACGACTGAGTGACTGAGCATGCATGCATGCAAGGATAACAATAGGAAGATGGAACACGTATTTAATAAATATTTATTAGCCAAACACTTACCATGTAACATGGTAAGTTGTACAGTTGTACCCTGGAGATACTGTGGGTTCAGTTTCAGACAACCCCAATAAGTGAGTCATATGAATTTCTGGGTGTCCCAAGGCACATAAAAGTTATGTTTACAATATAGGTTATAAGTGTGCAATAGCATTTTGTCTAAAAATACGTACATTTCTTAATTTAAAAATATTTTACTGCTAAAACATGCTAACCGACATCTGAGCTATCAGAGAGCCATAATCTTTTTGTTAGTGGCAGATTTTGCCTCAGTGTCAATGGCTGCTGATTGATCAGTGCTGCGGCTGCTCAAGGTTGGGGTGGCTGTGACAATTTTTTAAAATAATACCACAATGAAGTCTGCTGCCTCAAACTGACTTTTCCTTTCATGAACTATTTCTTGGTAGCATGCAATGTAGTTTGATAGCATTTATTCACAGTAGAACTTCTTTCAAAACTGGAATCAAGCCAATAAAAGTACGTCTGCTATATTTCAGTTATGAAATCAATCCTTTCAAACTCTACCACTGTTTTATCAACTAAGTTTATGTAATATTCTAAATTCAGTGTTCTCATTTCAACAATCTTCACAGCATCTTCACCAAGAATAGACTCCCATCTCAAGAAACCATTTTCTTTACTCATGAATGAGGCAATTCCTCATCCATTAAAGTTTTATCATGAGAATTCAGTCAACTCTTCAGGCTTCACTTCTATTTCTCCTGCTATTTCTACAACATCGGCAGTTTCTTCCTTCACCAAAGTCTTGAACCTCTCAAAGTTATCCATGAGGATTCAGAATGAATTTCTTCCCAACTCCTGTTAATGTTGCTATTTTGACCTCTTCCCACAAATCACATTCTTAATGGCATCTAGAATGGTGAATTGTTTCCAGAAGGTTTTCAACTGACTTTGCCCAGACCATGAAGGAATCATTATCTATGGCAACAAAACTGCTCCTTGATCCATGGGCTGCAGAACAAAAATGTGTTCAGTTCACTTCAGTCGCTAAGTCATGTCCGACTCTTTGCTACCCTATGGACTGCAGCTCACCAGGCCTCCCTGTCCATCACCAACTCTCGGAGTTCACTCAAACTCATGTCCATTGAGTCGCTGATGCCATCCAACCGTCTCATCCTCTGTTGTCCCCTTCTCCTCCTGCCCTCAATCTTTCCCAGCATCAGGGTCTTTTCAAATGAGTCAGTTCTTCACATTAGGTAGCCAGAGTATTGGAGTTTCAGCTTCAGCATCAGTCCTTCCAATGAATATTCAGGGCTGATTTCCTTTAGGATGGACTGGTTGGATCTCCTTGCAGTTCAAGGGACTCTCAAGAGTCTTCTCCAACACCATAGTCCAAAAGCATCAATTCTTCGGCGATTAGCTTTCTTTATAGTCCAACTCTCACATCCATACACGACTACTAGAAAAACCAAAGCTTTGACTACACGGACCTTTGTTGGCAAAGTAATGTCTCTGCTTTTTAATATGCTGTTTAGGTTGGTCATAACTTTTCTTCCAAGGAGAAGGCATCTTTTAATTTCATGGCTGCAGTCACATCTGCAGAGATTTTGGAGCCCAAAACAATAAAGTCTCTTACTGTTTTCACTGTTTCTCCATTTATTTCCCATGAAGTGATGGGACCAGATGCCAGGATCTTAGTTTTCTGAATGTTGAATTTTCAGCCAACTTTTTCATTCTCCTCTTTCACTTTCATCAAGAGGCTCTTTAGTTCTTCTTCACTTTCTGCCATAAGGGTGGTGTCATCTGCATATCTGAAGTTATTGATATTTCTCCCAGCAATCTTGATTCCAGTTTGTGCTTCATCCAGCACAGCGTTTCTCATGATGTACTCTGCATATAAGTTAAATAAGCAGGGTGAAAATATACAGCCTTGATGGACTCCTTTCCCAAATTGGAACCAGTCTGTTATTCCATGTTCAGTTCTAACTATTGCTTCCTGACCTGCACACAGATTCCTGAGGAGGCAGGTTAGGTGGTCTGGTATTCTCACCTCTTTAAGAATTTTCCACAGTTTGCTGTGATCCACACAATCAAAGGCTTTGGCATCATCAATAAAGCAGAAGTAGATGTTTTCTGGAACTCTCTTCTTTTTGGATGCTCCAGCAGATGTTGGCAATTTGATCTCTGGATCCTCTGCCTTTTCTAAATGTGATAGCAGATGTGAAAACATTAATATTTCCCTACATCTCACCTTCATCAGCGTTCTTGGGTGAGCAGGTGCATTATCAGTGAGCAGTTATATTGTGAAAGCAATTTTTTTCTCCCAGCATTAGGTCTCAGCAGTGGGATTAAATATTCAGTAAACCATGCTGCAAACAGATGCGCTGTCATTCAGACTTTGTTGTTCTATTTATAGAGCAAAGGCATAACAGATTTAGCATAATTCTTAAGGGCTCTAGGATTTTTAGAATGGTCAGTGAACACTGGTGTCAAATAAAGTCACCAGCTGCATTAGCTCCTAACAAGAGTCAATAAACACTTTGAGGCTTTAAAGCCAGGCACTGACTTCTCCTCTCTAGCTATGAAAGTTCCAGAATGCATCTTCTTCCAAAAGAAGGCTGTTTCATTTCCCCAAAATCTGATGTCTAGTGTAAACTACTTCCGTTACTTCTCTTACTTAGGTCTTCCAGATAACTTCCTGCAGCTTCTAAATCAGCACCTGTTGCTTCCCCTTGCACTTTTATATTAGAGAAGTGCCTTCCTTCTTTCCTTAAACTTCACAAACCAACTCTGCTGGGCTTCAAACTTTTCCTCTGCAGCTTCCTCACCTCTCTCAGCTTTCAGAAAATGGAAGAGCATTAGGGCCTTGATCTGAACTAGGCTTTGGTTTCAGGAAATATTGTGGCTCGTTTGCTCTTCCAGACAAACCATTAGAATTTCTCCATATCAGCCATAAGGCTGTTTCACTTACTCCCTGTGTCCACTGGAGTAGCATCTCAACTTCCTTCAAGAACTTTACATTCACAACTTGGCAGCTGGGCACCAGAGGCCTCACTTTTGGCTTGCCTTGGCTTTTAACACGGCTTCTTCACTAAGTTTCATTATTTGCAGCATTTGATTTAAAGCGAGAGACGTGACTCTCCCTTTCACTTGAACGCTGAGAGGCTGCTGCACAATTATTAATTGGCCTAATTTCAATACTATGGTATCTTGGGGAATAGACAGGCCTGAGGATTTGAGAGACAGGGGAATGGCTGGTCTGTGGAGTAGTCAGAACGCATACAACATTAAGTTCACCATCTCATATATGTGTGGTTCATGATGCCCCCAAACAATTATAGTAACTAAGGGTTACTAGTGATAACTAAGATCGTTGACCACAAATCACCATAACAAATATAATGATGAAAAACTTTGAAATGTGAGAATTACCAAAATGTAACCCAGAGACTGGAGAAGGCAATGGCAAGCTACTCCAGTACTCTTGCCTAGAAAATCCCATGAATGGAGGAGCCTGGTGGGCTGCAGTCCGTGGGGTCGCTAAGGGTCGGACACGACTGAGCGACTTCACTTTCACTTTTCACTTTCATGCATTGGAGAAGGAAATGGCAACCCACTCCAGTGTTCTTGCCTGGAGAATCCCAGGGAAGGGGGAGCCTGGTGGGCTTCTGTCTATGGGGCCACACAGAGTCAGACACGACTGGTGACTTAGCAGCAGCAGCAGCAACCCAGAGACAATGAAGTGAGGAAATGCTGCTGGAAAAATGGTGTTGAAAGACGTCCTCAATGCAGAGGTGCCACAATCTTCATTTGGAAAAACACAATAAAAGTGAGCAATACAAACAGGTATGCCTGTATTTTTAATCTTCACAAAAGACCCTACTGTTTTATCCACTGCTGAGAAAAAACAGCCTTAGAAGTGAAATTGTCCAAACTCATAAAACTAAGGAGTACTCGAGCCAAGATCAAAAGACAAATCTGGGGAAAAAACAATCCGTCCAACTCCAAAATTACTTAGTCTCAGTCTGAAGCAACTCAATTAGTGAGGAATGTATTAAAGTATAAAATACATGTTATACAGAAGCAATCATATGTATTTTATAGCACATAAAATTAGTATCCATAATTAACATGATATTATACAATAAATATGCTAGTTTAGTTTTAATATTATAAATTATAACCTAATTTCTTTTATAAAATACTGCATAAAAATTATCAATCTTTTGAAAAATTATAAAAATATGCTATGAATTTTTAAAACATCATTTATTTATAGGTTACTAACTTCTTACTGCCAATCAAGAGGTCTGTTTTGGAAAAAAGAGTAAAAGACACTCCAATATTAAAATGAGGAGATAGGATCTTGTAACTAAAGTAGGACTACACATAAAGCAGTGAAACAGTATGACCTCTTCTCTCCCAACAAAAAAGACCTGCTCCCAGCCCATATCCTTGAGAAAAAAAAAAATGTAAATGGTAGTCTCCATTTCCTCAGAGACAATATTTTCAAATCTAGCTTGTCACCGTAAGATAAAGACAATTTACCCAAAGTGTAAATAAGAAGGTCTATAAATGAGATAATAAGCAAACAGAATATTCTCAAAATTAATCTGTGCCAAGAGTTAAAATATTCACAACTTGATTACTTTAATGCATGATAACATGGAGAGTAGCATGAGCTATCACGTTGCATGTTTCATAATACTGTATAAAAAGTGACTATATTAATATGAACTAAAGTAGCCCTTTTCAACGATTTTCTTAGCATTCTCCTTTCTGAGCTGAGCAAACCAAGCCTTAGGCGATTAGGGTGGAGATAAATCTGTATTAAGAGGCACTTTACCTTCATGTAAATCAAGACAGTGTAGCTATAATTTTGTTATGCTCCAGCATACAGCAGCAGAGAAACCTAGTAGATCTTTGTTTCTTTTAGGATGATTTCATGCTTGAGTCTTTGGTTAACAATTATGGGTTTTCTATATTTTGTATGTGTCTGAAATTAAACATGACAGCTCTGCCGCAATTTTTTGAAGTTTTATAAATGTTAAACAACAGCTGTTTGACTAGGGATTTGCCATACCAAAATGTAAACGAATATCACCAGTGCAAAGGGTCTAAGTTTACGACTTTAACGCCATAATCCAAGGACACAGTTTGACTTCACAGGGTCTATAAATAAGCACCTTTTAAAGCTGAATGACAGCAATAAGGAACTACACACTTGGTAAAATGATAGGGTTTTTTTTTTTTTTTTTGTCTTTTAAGAACCACGATTCACTGGCAATTTCTGGGAAGGAAACATAATAAATTTTATGTAGACTACACTTGGCATCTACTGTTCAACTTATTCAAAATAGAATTCAGATGATCACACATGATAATGTTATAGAATACATGTTTTCTATTACCCAAAATATTAAGAATATAAAAACAAATGTGTTTTTTTACCTGTAATAATTGAAGTTAATTTTTTTCACAGTATCATGAGAAATGTATTTCAAATTAATTTTTTTCTAAATGTTACTGACAAAAAGACATAACATATGACCCCATCAATTTAGCTTTTTTATTCAAATACCTTACATGAAACCTACTAATATTCTGTCCTCCAACCCCACGTGGTTTTGAACTTACTCCTCAAGCCTATACAACTCAGTACACATTCTAACAAATAAGAAACACTATTTGCTAAAGGTAATTCCCCGAACTGCATACAACAGGTTCATCTTATTCCATCTGGTGAAAACTACAGATTTTTGCTATGCGTAAATCAATTCTACAGTCAACTCGTACCTGTTCTTCATAAAATGTCATATAAATGGAGAACTGTGAATTAATTTAATAATAAAACATTTAATCACACTGTATCGCTTCTTTTCAAAGACATTTCTGAAAATACTGGCAACTAGGCATATTGGTAACCACTTTGCAATCATAGGTCCTATAGTAACTGCAAAGGAAGACCCAAAAGTGAACAACAGTCATCAGGGCAAAAGTCTGTACAACTCTATTCCTGGAAGAATGATCTCCCAGGACAACAGGATGCTGAGGGTAGAAAGGAGATCCTAGATCTTCCTGTGTCTATTTTATCAAAGCGGAGGGCCATGCCTCCAGTTGCTCACAGGTCCATCAGAGTAGCCAGCAGGCCTCTAAGCACCGATACGACTTGGCTGCAGTGGAACCACGAAGACCCTCCTCTAGTACAGCACCACAGATGGCCAAGGACAGGGGCCCAAGAAAGAAGCTACCACGGAAATAAAAGGACAAATCCTGAGGAAAACAGACTTATCACATCAGCGTTATATAATAGGAAGAATCCCGATGCATCATGCGGCTTGTGCTAAAACGCTTAGTGATCTCATTTTTACCATAACAAATTATCTGCCAGCAAAGACCTTCAAGGTCAAATCCTGGCAACAATTAAAAAGTAATGAAAAGCATTCATCGCAAGGCAAAGTTAGAATGTTTTAGTTTGAAGCAATGTGCTGTATATTTTATTAGCTATAACTTGTTTAATTATTCATCGCAACTCTGCTTACATTCCATATAGAAACCTTAGGTTGCTCAGATTTCTATCTGAAATCCTGTTCCCCCCCCTCCCCCGATTCAAAGGCAAACGCCTGAAGAAACCAAAATTTCTCTCTGATTTTCAACAGAACACAAAGGTCTATTTGTTCAGAATAAGATACTAAATTAAAGCCTGAAAGAAACACACAGAAGAAGAAGGGGGAAAGGAGAGAACCAGAGAAGAGACTGATGTGTCATGCCGTCACTGAGAATCACACGAACCTCTTGACCAGACTCTCTCCCCCGGGGTCCCTCCTTCTGCACCGTGGCTGTGCAAGCTCCCAGCCCATCTGCCTTCTCCATGAGCCCCTGCTGTTCTCAGGGTCCAGGGCCCTCTGCAGCCTCAAAGGCTAACTGAAGCACTGCTGGGCACTTTCCAGAAGCTTCCACGCAGCTTCCCATCAGTGATCATGCCACTGTCTTCTTGAGGTGCTTCTGGGCACATTTTGCCCCGAAAGACAGAGCTATTGTCACCAGTTTAATCATCTATTTCTGATACACAGGTGAGCCAAAGGTGTTCTCTGCTGGAGAAGCAGACAGAGGTACGGAGGGACAGGGCAGGGCAGCGCTGAGTGCGGGGCAGTTCTGCTCTGGTGTCTGCACTCCTGATACCAGTCTGACGAATGCCTGCGAATTAGGTCCCCTCACTCAAGTGACACCAAGGACTCCCCACCTCGCTCTCCATGGCTCTGAACGTGAGTATCCAAGAAGGAAAATTCCAGTCTTAACACCAAAACTCACAGGGCCACTCCCTGGTGTGGGCCCAGGTCTGAGCCCCAGAGGGGTCTCAAAGGGGTGACAGTCTGGACCAACAGCACACCTTGGCTTTCCTTTTCACACAAACAAAGGCTGTAACAAGTAACCTGATGATTTACTAAAAGTGGCCACCAGGACTATATACAGTTAATCAGCCTCATGTGAGGGGATACAGAAGCAAGCTAGACTTGGAGTCAAACTGAGTACAGTACCGGCAGCAGATGGAGACAGACAAGGCATCTTTAACCTTGGAGGGGCCACAGCCATTCCTTCCGCTCCCTCATTTCAGAGGCCAAAGGGAGGAAGCCCTTATGCTAAGAACGAAGTAGCTTCTTGAGCAGATCTAAGTCAGACATGGGCATTCACAGGGTCAGACCCCGTGTTCCCCTAATCCTGGGTCTGTGGCATTTTTACTGGGGGCTTCCCAGGTGGCACAGTGGTAAAACATCCACCCGCCAACACAGGGGAGGCAAGAGACACAGGTTCGATTCCTCGTCAGGGAAAATTCTCCTGGAGGAGGAAATGGCAGCCCACTCCAGTATTCCTCCCTGTAGAATCCCACGGACAGAGGGGCCTGCTGGGCTACAGTCCATGGGATCACCAAGAGTTGGACATGGCTGCACATGAGCACGAACATTTCTATTACACTACAGATTGCTGGAATTCAAGAACTTCCTGGGGTCAATGTCAAAAGAAAAGACTAGAGAATGTTAACTTCTTCTACTCTAGTGTTCTTTAGTGCTTTATCCTGTTTCTAAAGGAAAGATTTTAAAATGCAGTTCCCTCTTACACGCCATTTTCTGGGGTTTTGTCTTGGCCTCTCTGCCGTGACACTGCTTCACACAAGTGGTGGGGGGCAGTTCTTCCACCTGCCTGACTAGTCTGCTCTTTTTCTTTAGAGACACAACCTCTGTTACATTCAGAGCAGCAATTTCCAGGTAAGAAATTACATATCCCAACCCTCGGTTCAGCTACAGATCGCAGAGACTGAGCTCTGGCCAATGAGATACAAGCAGAAGCTACCAGTGAGAGCTACCAAGAAAGTTCTTTGATAAAGGGAACAGACTTGACTGGCTTGTGCCTTTTGCTCCTTTCCTTTCAATTTCTTTCATTTCTAGGAGGATCCTGGAGGTGTGGCAGCCACTTTGTCATCATGAGGCAACAAGCATGGGGATGAAAGGTGGACGCCTAAAAGGAGGGCTGAAAGTCAGAAAGATCCTCAGATCTGATGATGTTGTAGGGTCATCTAACCTACCCTGGACAGCCTTTCTCTAAATCAAAGAAAAAGACTTCTGTTTGATTAAACCACTGTGGCTTGAGTTTTCAGTTACACACAGATGAACAGATGTCACCATGAACAAGAAAAGAAATCACAATTGTGTATTTTCAATTATATAGTTCAAAAAAATTTTTTTATGATCGAATGTTTAGATCAACCACTGACTGAGTGCTATCTAACTTACTGGAACTAACATGAAGAGTTCTCAATGTGTCCCACTGTTAATAATAATGCAGTCATCTGAATGCATAAAGTGCTAAATATGGTTGTATCCTGAGAAAAGTCAAGGTAAACTGGGTCAGTAACTTAAAGTAATCTCTAAGAATTTTTTACAGTGACACAACATCCCCTATATGAACTGGGGATGCTGTTTTCTCGAAAGGATGTGTTTTTATTCTAAACAGCTGATTTTTCAATGTCTAAATTCTGAAATTTAAAGCAAGCAATATATTATAGTGGTGCAAAGAACATTCAAGCAGCCAGTTACCCACATCTTATCAAATACTGTGTAGCCAGAAACACAATCAGAATATGAACATACCCCTGAACATCCTGCTCCCTGCACTGCATTTCTAATAAACCATTTTCTGCGTCCAGATTCCTTCTTGAGACCTCCCCAAAATTCTCAGCTGCTACCACCTCTGCATCTGCCAGACACATTTTAATTCTTGTCTCACTTGCAAATTCTAATAAGCTGAAAGGAGAAGATGGTTTCGGAAAATAACTTATATGCTACAGTAGTTTACTTCTCAGAATATTAGGCACGTAAATAAAAGTCCAATATATTAGGGTAAAATGATAAGGTCCTGCAAGGCTACTTCAGTCTTAGATAGTCACTTCTAAATTGTAAATTATACCAATTTTACTACTCATAAAGTGTACTTGTATCATATCATGACTTCACATAAAAACATATCAAGTGTCAGCCCCTATTTCAATTATAAAACCATATAGAAAGTGACAAAATGCCTAGCTATAAGTAGGAAAACATTAAACATTCACTTATCTGGAAATAAGTAATCCTATTATTTAACAATGCGTATCATTTAGTCACATGTATGCTGTGGTACGTCGCTTCAGTCATGTTGGACTCTTTGCAACCCTATGAACTGCAGCCCGTTAGGCTCCTTTGTCCACGGGATTCCCCAGGCAAGAACACTGGAGTGGGTCCCCGCCCTCCTCCCGGGGACCTTGCTGACCCAGGGATGGAACCTGCGTCTCTTATGTCTCCTGCCTCGCACGCAGGTTCTCTCTCACTCGTGCCACCTGGGAAGCCCTTCATTCCGTCGCTGTCTGGCCTAAATACTGTAAGGGCAAGGAGCAGGAGGGCAGCTGACAACTGAAGGCACTCTGCAGTCACAGGGCTTGTAGGAGACTCAAAGGAGAAAGTGGAGTTTCTCTGGCTCTCCTGAAGCCTGGCCATCCTCAGGCAGAGGCCTTGGGTGGCTTATACCTCTGGCAAGCAGGTTGGAAAGGGACATATGGACTCATAGGCATCGCCTTGGCAGGCACTCTACAGCACCCTGGCTTACAGAGGAAGCTTTGCTTGGCTAAGATCATAACTAAGGTATGTTACAGGTCAATAACTTTAAAGACATATGTTATATCTCAACTGATTCAATGTTCAATGTTGAGATCTAGCTTTTATCTGAGAGTTCCACTTTCATCTACCAAAGCATCACATGTGGCTCTTCCTAAGACACCAGGAAGGCCTCTCTGAGCCACACCCCCAGGTCTCTGAAACCACCCAACTTGCAATTAAATGCACTGAGGGGCCTGGCCAGATCCTACAGAAAGAGTGGAGCCCCCGGTGAAAAAGAACTCGCTGCAGAGAGAACTTGGGCCACCTATACTTGAAACGTGGCAGGGGCTTTGTTGCAATTCTACAATGAGCAGCCGCAGTGCCTCAGCTGCAGGACTCAAAAATGGGAGTTTCCACTGTAAATTCACTATTTTCAGGATATTAATTTCGTAAATGTACCTGTATCGTGTATTTTAAAACTACACTTTTTCACAGTTTTGGAAATCATCTTGCCCTTTGCTTTTTTCTTTCCCCATTTATCTCTTCAGTCTTACTTTTGTAAAATATGAGGCTTTCCCCTCTTTCCAATTATAGGACAAATCCTTCATTTAGAGAGAGTGTCAGTTTAACTTTTAATAAGACAATCTATATAGATAAGAATTTTAAAATCTCAACTGCTGCACAAAAAAGTATTCTTTGGACTGACAGATAAATATCTTGTATCCTTTATACATTTTATAGTGATTGCATTATATAAATATAATATGAATAACCAAGTCTCAGTTGAATATTATTTAACTTAAATATACAGAAGACATGCTACTGGTTACCAACTATAACTGAACTTTAAGAGCAAAAATACTTAAATATTATTTAATTAAATAATTAAATTTTTAAAATTTTAAAAATTATTTATTATTTTAATTTTTAAATTATTTTAATTATTTAATTTATTTTAATTAATTTAATTATTTAAATAATTAAATTATTTTAATTATAAATTATTAAATTATTTTAATTTTTAATTAAATTTAATTAAAATAATTAAAATATAATTTAAATATTTAAATAAATAATATAAAAATATTTAAAAATAAAAAATATTTAAAGAATAAAGGGTACAGCTGAGGTTAGAAACTTACGTTCATATTTTAAATGAATTAAGAAATTTAAGGGCTTCCCAGGTGGTGCAGTGGTAAAGAATTCGCTTGCCAACACAGGCTACACAGGAGACGTGGGTTCGAATCCTAGGTCGGGAAGATGCCCTGGAGGAGGGCATGGCAACCCACTGCAGTATTCTTGCCAGTAAAAACCCACGGACAGAGGAGCCTAGCAGTCTGCAGTCTATAGGGTTGCAGAGTTGAAGACAATGGAGAGAATGAGCACACACACAAGAAATTTAAGTGCTAAGCAATATAATCATATTATTAAAATGCTTTCACCTGTACATGATATGTCATCAGGAAAATGCAAATTAAAACAAGGAGATAAACTACAGAACTATTAGAAAGGCCAAAACTTAGAACACTGACAACATCAAATTCTGGCAAGAGAGTAGAACAACAGGAAGTCTCATTTACTGCTGATGGCAAATCAAATGGCACAGCAACTCTGGGAGAAAAGTCAGGCAGTTTCTCACAAAACTGAACTACTCTAAGCCTATGATTCAGTAATCATACCCTTTAGTACTGACCCAAATGAAAATTTATGTCCACAGAAAACCTTTCACAAGAACATTTACAGTATCTTTGCTCATAACTGCCGAAACTTGAAAGCAACCAATACGTCCTTCAGTAGGTGAATGAATAAATAATGGTACGTCCAGACAAAAGAATATTATCTATCACTAAAAAAGAAATGGGGTTGCAAAGAATCAGGCACAACTGAGCAACTGAAATGAACTGGAAAAGGAAGGAGCTATCAACCCACGAAAAGACATGCAGGGACCTTAGGGACGCGCACAACCAAGGGAAAGAAGCCAGTCTGAAAAGGCGACATAATATGATTCTCAGAGTTAAGACACGACTGAGCGACTTCACTTTCCCTTTTCACTTTCACGCATTGGAGAAGGAAATGGCAACCCACTCCAGTGTTCTTGCCTGGAGAATCCCAGCGACGGGGGAGCCTGGTGGGCTGCCGTCTATGGTGTCGCACAGAGTTGGACATGACTGAAGCGACTCAGCAGCAGCAGGGCAATTAAAATACTGTGTCTGATACTATGATGATACCAACATATCATTATATATCTGTCCAAATTCACAGAATACATAACACCAAGAGTGAACCCTAATGTAAACTACCAACTCTGGGTGATAAAGATGTCCATGCAGGTCCACTCTGCTGGGGGATGTTGGTAATAGAGAAGACTATGTATGTGAAGAGGAGGAGGATATATAAGAAAGCACTGCACCTTCCTTTAACCCTTGCTGTCAATCTAAAATTGCCCTTTTAAAAAGTCTTTAAAAGTTTATCTGTAATGTAATGGCTCTATTTTTTTTTAATTTATTTTAATTGGAGGCTAATTACTTTACAATATTGTTTTGGTTTTGTCATACATTGACATGAATCCACCCCGGGTGTACATGTGTCCCCCATCTTGAATCCCCCTCCTACCTCCCTCCCCATACCATCCCTCTGGGTCATCCCAGTGCACCAGCCCCGAGCATCCTGTATCATGCATCGAACCTGGATCGGCGATTCGTTTCATATATGATAATATACATGTTTCAATTCCATTCTTCCAAACCATCCCACCCTCGCCCTCTCCCACAGAGTCCAAAAGACTGTTCTATATACCTGTGTCTCTTTATATGCCAGATTATGAATATGTAATGCAACAGTTCACACTGTATATACATGTTGTTCTTGTTTAGTCGCTAAGCTAAACCCGACTCTTTTGTGACCCTGTGGAGTGTAGCCTGCCGGCCAGGCTCCTTTATCCATATAATTTCAGAGGCAAGAATACTGGAGTGGGTTGCCATTCCCTTCTCCAGGGATCTTCATGACCCAAGGAGCAAACCCACGTCTCCTGCATCGGAAGGTGGATCCTTTACCACCGAGCCACCTGGGAAGTCCTTGTGGGTACACAGGACTGTGATAAAGGCATAAACTCTGTGCTAGAAAGGGGGAACACCAGTTGAGTGGTAACACCTGAGAAAAAAGAAAGGAAATGTGATTAGGCATCTTTCAATTATACATTCCTTAAAAAAAAAAAAAACTGCAGTAAATATGCAAAACGTTGACAAACTGGAAAGACAATTTTGTGAGTGTGTTTCTACTTTCTTCAGTTCAGTTCAGTTCAGTCGCTCAGTCGTGTCCGACTCTCCACGACCCCATGAATTACAGCACGCCAGGCCTCCCTGTCTATCACCAACTCCCGGAGTACACTCAAACTCATGTCCACAGAGTCAGTGATGCCATCCAGCCATCTCATTCTCCGTCGTCCCCTTCTCCTCCCGCCCCCAACCTTTCCCAGCATCAGAGTCTTTTCCAGTGAGTCAACTCGTCGCATGAGGTGGCCAAAGTATTGCAGTTTCAGCTTCAGCATCAGTCCTTCCAATGAACACCCAGGATTGATCTCCTTTAGAATGGACTGGTTGGATCTCCTTGCAGTATAAGGGACTCTCAAGAGTCTTCGTTCAAAAGCATCGATTCTTCGGCGATCAGCTTTCTTCACAGTCCAACTCTCACATCCATACATGACCACGGGAAAAACCATTGTCTTGACTAGACGGACCTTGGTATGGAAAAAAAATCTTGGAGGGAAACTGCAATATTCTCAGGTGAAAACATGACCCAGTGGTGTCTGAGGTTAGGTGAGAAGTGCCAGACTACAGGAAGGATTCAAAGGTTTTAGGAGAAAGGCAGGCAGGGTATTTAGAAGGATCGAAGAGCGGGACCAGTCTGACCGGAAAAGAGGACAGAGTGGGATTGTACTGGGAGACAGAACACTAGAGGCCCAGGGTGCATGGGAAACACAAGGTCCCGTTCAAGCAGACGCTGTTCACCTGGTGACGTGCAACCCCAGAAGCAGGAATTGTATAGATCGGCTTACTATGAACCAAGTAGGAAGATGCCTGATTTGTCACATAAAATGAAACCTCAAACACAGAGGAAACCACTAAAATAATGTTAGAAACAACAATCTTGAACTAAGATGTTGACAGCACGCAGAAAAACTGTTATCAGAGACATGCTCACCTAGAAAAGTAAGATTATGCCTGCTCGTAATAGTACTTTTAAGAGTGATGTCAGGAATTTATCTGGTACACACAGTAATTTGCTGTAAAGCTTTATGAAACAGCTAAAGTAATATTACAGCCAGAAACCAATTGTTGCTAAAACGCATTCAGTTAAAATGGAAAATATAGGGAAATAAAACACTGTAATTGTCTCTCAACCCACATTGTATATTATGTTGCTAAATTACATACTATTATATTTTCTACATTTTAATAAGCTTTCCCATAGAGGAATTGATAACATAAGGAAACCATTCTCTGCTTTTATTTCTGAAGACCTAAATAATATCCCACACGTATTTATAAACCAAACAGGGCCTGGGCCTCTCATTAGATCCCAAGGCTCACAAAACCTATCTCACAAAACCACAACATGTAAAAATACATGAAACAGCTAACACAAATGGTTTTCTTGTCCTCCTAACTTTTGATTCACAGTCAGGGAGTTACATATGTAAAGTGAGCTATAATAATTTGTAAGAAAAAAATGAAGGTTTTCTTAAATTTAGAAAAAATCTTAATAGCGTGCTGTATAATTCATAAAATATTGTCTTTGGCCTTGATAATATTTTATTTAAATTTGTCCATCCACCAGTTAGTTGGTGTCAGCAAACATTTAGTGGGTGTAAGTAAAACGGAGACTTCTCCCCAAAGAGATGAGAATAATTCATGGCCCTGATCCAAATTTAATAGGATGCTGACAAACCATATACTAATAAGTATTATGTGACTTAAATAAAAGGTCATACGTTTTCAAGCTATGTGAGAATTTTTTAAATAACAAATCACCATCATTAATAAAATGGTAGAAAACTTTTGGGAGCTTCACAGACAAGCAAAAGCTGAGAGAATTCAGCATCACCAAACCAGCTCTCCAACAAATACTAAAGGACCTTCTCTAGACAGGAAACACAGAAAGAGTGTACTAACTCGAACCCAAAGCAATAAAGAAAATGGCAACAGGATCATACTTATCAATAATCACCTTAAATGTAAATGGGTCGAATGCCCCAACCAAAAGACAAAGGTTGGCTGAATGGATACAAAAACAAGACCCACATATATGTTGTCTATAAGGGACCCACCTCAAAACGAGGGACACATACAGGCTGAAAGTGAAGGGCTGGAAAAAGATATTCCATGCAATCAGAGACCAAAAGAAAGCAGGAGTAGCAATACTCATATCAGATAAAATAGATTTTAAGACAAAGGTTGTGAAAAGAGAAAACGAAGGACACTACATAATGATCAAAGGTTCAATCCAAGAAGAAGATATAACAATTATAAATATTTATGCACCCAACATAGGAGCACCACAATATGTAAGACAATTACTAACAAGTATGAAAGGGGAAATTAACAACAATGCAATAATAGTGGCAGACTTTAATACCCCACTCACACCTATGGATAGATCAACTAAACAGAAAATTAACAAGGAAACACAAACTTTAAATGATACAATAGACCAGTTAGACCTAATAAATCTCTATAGGACATTTCACCTCAAAAAAATGAATTTCACCTTTTTCTCAAGTGCACACGGAACCTTTTCCAGGATAGATCACACCCTGGCCCATAAATCTAGCCTTGGTAAATTCAAAAAAATTGAAATCATTCCAAGCATCTTTTCTGACCACAATGCAGTAAGATTAGACCTCAATTACAGGAGAAAAACTATTAAAATGCCCACATATGGAAGCTGAACAACACGCTGCTGAGTAACGAACAAATCATAGAAGAAATCAAAAGAGAAATCAAAATATGCATAGAAATTAATGAAAATGAAAACACAACAACCCAAAACCTCTGGGACACTGTAAAAGCAGTGCTAAGGGGAAGGTTCATAGCAATACAGGCACACCTCAAGAAACAAGAAAAAAGTCAACTAAATAACTTAACTCTACATCTAAAGAAACTAGAAAAGGAAGAAATGAAGAACCCCAGGGTAAGTGGAAGGGAAGAAATCTTAAAAATTAGGGCAGAAATAAATGCAAAAGAAACAAAAGAGACCGTAGCAAAAACCAAGAAAACCAAAAGCTGGTTCTTTGAGAGGGTAAATAAAATTGACAAACCACTAGCCAGACTCATCAAGAAACAAAGGGAGAAGAACCAAATCAATAAAATTAGACATGAAAATGGAGAGATCACAACTGACAACACAGAAATACAAAGATTAGAGGATACTATCAGCAATTATACGGCAATAAAATGGATAACTTGGAAGAAATGGACAAATTCTTAGAAAAGTACAGCTTTCCAAAACTGAACCAGGAAGAAATAGAAAATCTGAACAGACCCATCACAAGCATGGAACTAGAGGCTGTAATCAGGAATCTTCCAGCAAACAAAAGCCCAGGTCCAGACGGCTTCACAGCTGAATTCTTCCAAAAATTTAGAAAATAGCTAACACCTATCCTACTCAAACTCTTTCAGAAAATTGCAGAGGAAGGGAAACTTCCAAATTCATTCTATGAGGCCACCATCACCCCAACCCCAGAACCTGGTAAAGATCCCACAAAAAAAGAAAACTACAGGCCAATATCACTGATGAACATAGATGCAAAAATCCTTAACAAAATTCTAGCAATAAGAATCCAACAACACATTAAGAAGATCATGCATCATGAACAAGTGGGCTTTATCCCAGAAATGCAAGGATTCTTCAATATCCGCAAATCAATCAACGTGATACACCACATTAACAAACTGAAAAATAAAAATCATATGATTATCTCAATAGATGCAGAGAAAGCCTTCGACAAAATTCAACATCCATTTATGATAAAAACCCTCCAGAAGGTGGGAATAGAAGGAACATACCTCAACATAATAAGAGCTATATATGACAAACCCACAGCAAACATTAACCTCAACAGTGAAAAACTGAAAGCATTTCCCCTAAAGTCAGGAACAAGACAAGGGTGCCCACTCTCACCACTACTATTCAACATAGTTCTGGAAGTTTTGGCCACAGCAATCAGAGCAGAAAAAGACATAAAAGGAATACAAATTGGAAAAGAAGAAGTAAAACTTTCACTGTTCGCTGATGACATGATCCTCTACACAGAAAACCCTAAAGACTCTACCAGAAAACTACTAGAGCTAATCAATGAATACAGTAAAGTTGCAGGATATAAAATCAATATACAGAAATCACTTGCATTCACACTAATAATGAGAAAACAGAAAGAGAAATTAAGGAAACGATACCATTCACTATTGCAATGAAAAGAATTAAATACTTAGGAATATATCTACCTAAGGAAACAAAAGACTTGTACATAGAAAACTATAAAACACGAGTGAAAGTAATCAAAGAGGACACTGATAGATGGAGAAATATACCGTGTTCGTGGATTGGAAGAATAAACGTTGTCAAAATGAGTATACTACCCAAAGTAATTTATACATTCAATGCAATCCCTATCAAGCTACCAACGATATTTTTCACAGAACTAGAACAAATAATCTCACAATTTGTATGGAAATACAAAAAACCTCAAATAGCCAAAGCAATCTTGAGGAAGAAGAACGGAACTGGGGGAATCAACCTTCCTGACTTCAGGCTCTACTACAAAGCCACAGTCAACAAGACAGTATGGTACTGGCATAAAGACAGAAATACAGATCAATGGAACAAAATAGAAAGCCCAGAGATAAATCCACGCACCTATGGACACCTTATCTTTGACAAAGGAGGCAAGAATATAAAATGGAGAAAAGACAGTCTCTTTAACAAGTGGTGCTGGGAAAAGTGGTCAGCCACTTGTAAAAGAATGAAACTAGAACACTACCTAACACCATACACAAAAATAAACTCAAAATGGATTAAAGATCTAAATGTAAGACCAGAAACTATAGAACTCCTAGAGGAGAACATAGGCAAAACACTCTCCGACATAAATCACAGCAGGATCCTCCATGACCCACCTCCCAGAATATTGGAAATAAAAGCAAAAATAAACAAATGGGACCTAATTAAAAGCTTCTGCATAGCAAAGGAAACTATAAGCAAGGTGAAAAGGCAGCCTGCAGAATGGGAGAAAATAATAGCAAATGAAACAACTGACAAAGGATTAATCTCCAAAATATACAAGCAGCTCCTGCAGCTCAACTCCAGAAAAATAAGTAACCCAATCAAAAAATGGGCCAAAGAACTAAACAGACATTTCTCCAAAGAAGACATAAAGATGGCTAACAAACACATGAAAAAATGCTCAACATCCCTCATAATCAGAGAAATGCAAATAAAAACCACAATGAGATACCATTTCACACCAGTCAGAATGGCTGCTATCCAAAAGTCTACATGCAATAAATGCTGGAGAGGGTGTGGAGAGAAGGGAACCCTCTTACACTGTTGGTGGGAATGCAAACTAGTACAGCCACTATGGAGAACAGTGTGGAGATTCCTTAAAAAATGGAAATAGAACTGCCACACGACCCAGCAATCGCACTCCTGGGCATACACACCGAGGAAACCAGAATTGAAAGAAACACATGTACTCCAATGTTCATTGCAGCACTGTTTATAATATCCAGGATATGGAAGCAACCTAGATGTCCATCTGCAGACGAATGGATAAGAAAGCTTTGGTACATTTACACAATGGAGTATTACTCAGCCATTAAAAAGAATACTTTTGAATCAGTTCTAATGAGGTGGATGAAACTGGAGCCTATTATACAGAGTGAAGTAAGCCAGAAAGAAAAACACCAATACAGTATACTAATGCATATATATGGAATTTAGAAAGATGATAACGAAAACCCTGTATACAAGACAGCAAAAGAGACACAGGTAGTATAGAACAGTCTTTTGGACTCTGTGGGAGAGGGCGAGGGTAGGATGATTTGGGAGAATGGCACTGAAACATGTATATTATCATATGTGAAATGAATTGCCAGTCCAGGTTCGATGCATGAGACAGGATTTTCGGGGCTGGTGCACTGGGATGACCCAGAGGGATGGGATGGGGAGGGAGGTAGGAGAGGGGTTCAAGATAGGGAACACATGTACACCTGGGGCGGATTCATGTCAATGTATGGCAAAACCAACCAATATAATATTGTAAAGTTATTAGCCTCCAATAAAAAAATAAAAAAAAAAAACTTTGGGGGAAGTAAAAGAAATTCACATATCTCAAGACAGTGAATAATTTTATAAATGCAAAGATGATTATAATATCAGGTGCTTGGGTTAAGCAAACAGTACCAAACCTGAAATCTGAAGCAATATTCCTAAGGTCCAAAAGAATCTTGTTAGCCAAATATACTGAATGCACAAAGCTCCAAAGATCTGGACAGGACAAATTGGAATCATTTACCAAATATTAACAGAGAAACTTCAATCAGAAGAGATGCACTTTGGTAGAAATTTTAAGGAAAACAATTTATAAGTCTTTTCAGGTCATATTATCAACTCTCATTTTCTATAAACACCTTAAAATGTGAAGTAGAAAACAAAGTACTATGCTTACCCCCTTTTAAGGTTCAGATTGCACCGAATTCATTCTAGGGAACTAATGTGTTTCTGAAATGTTTGCTATCAGCAAAATGTAAATTGTGTGTTTCCTGTTGAATCTCTCTTGGGGTGTTTACAATACACTGTAGCTTCCTGCTCCCCTGTCCTTGCAGTATATCTGGCCACTGTCCCTAGAATTTACCCCAGCACTTGCTTACGACTCCATGGGTAAGTACGACACAGAGAGACCGGGCTGACAAAATGAGAATGCAGGTCGAGGACAACAAAAGTCGACCTTAAAACCTGGTTCTCTTTGCAAAGAAAATGAAGACAGCCCCCGCACAAGGGTAACATGCAAATTCACGAAGTGTTCCATACTGTTTAAAAAATGAAAAGAAAAAAAAAACCATGGTTCTTTTGAAAGAATCTCAAATAAGCCCTGACCACATCCAAAATACTGTAAAATTTTATTATGGTAGGTGAAAAGTAATTTATGAAAATAAAATGCTGTAGAAGAAGCTGCCTTCTGAGACACAGAGAAGAGATAAGATAAAGTCTGCATGCCTGCTCATCCCTTTAGCATAATTTAAGGCTTTACCTTCATTTCAAGGTGAGTGGTACTATCACCACAGCATCTTCTATAGGTATTCAGCATTTATTTAATATTCACAACTCTCTCCCATCTTGTTTTCATCTATATCATTCTCTTGTCCCCTCGTTTTAACAGTAGGTACTTGCTGGTTATATATGTTAAATATAGCAGTGTGTACATGTCAATCCCAAACTCCCTAATTATCCCTTCCCTCCCAGGTAACCATAAGTTCATTCTCTTGGTCTGAGTTTATAAAGATATTTCTCAACAGGTTGAGATTCAGGTGCTAATATTAACAGAAAGATCACTACTAAAATTTATTGTTTTTATTTGAATTTCCTATAAGTGGAATATCCCTGAAGCTGCAATAAATGCTGACTTTCTTTTTTAAATATGGAGAAGGTAGACAAAATTAAATTTTCCAGCAATTCACAAATTAATTTCCCTATCTTAGTTTCATCAGAGGAATTATGAGGAAAAATGAAATAAATGTGAAAGCACATGACTTTTTTTAGCAGAGAAGTAACTAAATGTAAAGTACAGTCATTTCTCATTGAATATGATTCAAATAGGTGGGAACCTTATCTTGAGTCAGTGGTTCTTAACAATGGGGGATATTCAGATCCCTAGTGAAGCTGGGTGAACGCACAATTACCTAGGCTCTGCTTCCCAGCATATCTAATCAGAGGGTGTTAGGTTCAGTTCAGTTGCTCAGTCGTGTCCAACTCTTTGTGACCCCATGACCCGCAGCATGCCAGGCGTCCCTGTCCATCGCCAACTCCCGGAGTTTACCCAAACTCATGTCCATTGAGTCAGTGGTGCCATCCAACCATCTCATCCTTTGTCATACCCTTATCCTCCTGCCCTCAATCTTTCCCAGCATCAGGGTCTTTTCAAATGAGTCAGCTCTTCACATCAGGTGGCCAAAGTATTGGAGTTTCAGCTTCAACATCAGTCCTTCCAATGAACAGCCAGGACTGATCTCCTTTAGGATGGACTGGATGGATCTCCTTGCAGTCCAAGGGACTCTCAAGAGTCTTCTCCAGCACCACAGTTCAAAAGCATCAATTTTGTTAGGTGGTGCCCTGGACACTGCCATTTTAAAAGCTTCACAGGTGGTTCTGAAGCAGCCCTGGTTGATGATGAGCTGTCACAGGTTCAGATGCCTTAGCTGCTGGGTGGGTCACATCAACCAGAAGGGTCAATGGTGGGGATGGCGACAAACTGCAAAAGATACCACCTACTGAGCTCCGGCTCCCTGGGAACTTGTAGATGCAAGCATGGTATAATCAGGGCTTCTGTTTTACTAGAGAGAAGGCAGAATGCAAGATCTGGTTGAATAATACAAAGGAATTCTATCTTCTCTTCATCAAAACAGAAGCCCTGGCAGGAATAGAGACACAGAGAGCATGGACATGGGGACACAGAGTGGTAAAGGGGAGCGGGCATGAACTGAGAGATTAGGACTGACATACAGACACTACCATGTGTAAAACAGATAGCTAGTGGGAAGCTGCTGTATGGAACAGGGAGCTCAGCTCAGGGCTCTGTGATGGCCTAGTGGGTGGGATGGGCAGGGGAGGGAGGGAGGCTCGGTAGGAAGGAGACGGATGTATACTTGTAGCTGATTCACTCTGCTGTGCAGCATAAACAGAACACTGCAAAACAGTGATACGCCAATAAAAATATTTTTAAAAAACTAAAAAGATTCAGTTGAATGGAAAAGTTTCTTGAATTTTAACTGCTGAAACATGCCAACGATCACACTGAGGCCCTGGCAGTCTGACCTCAGGTTCAGAAGATCCACAGTATTGATTAAGTTTTGTTCCTCAGCTAGAGCACTCTGAAGGTATGTCATGGCAGTGTGTGGAGGGGAGGAGGTTGGAAAAACACGGCCACAGTATTTTGCAGCTCTTTCCATTAAGTGACAGTGGTACATTCCCCACCCCTTGAGTCTGGCTGGCTTTATGACTTATTTTCACCACTGCTGCTGCTGCTGCTGCTAAGTCGCTTCAGTCGTGTCCGCCTCTGTGCGACCCCATAGACGGAAGCCCACCAGGCTCCCCTAGAACACAGCGAAGTGACACTATGTGTTTTCCAGATCTGGGGCCTCAAGGAGCCTTGCAACCTTCCCCTCTCCCTGGTTTGAACACTCCTGCTGCCAGGTAAGAAAGCCTGGGACAGGAGACAGTTAATGAGACCCCTCCTGGAGAGAAGCCTGCCCAGAACCCAGCACCAAGGCCCCCCAACCACATCGGTGTGGTCACTTGAAGCTCTCCAGCCTCAGTCAGGCAAGGCATCAGATGACCACAGCCTCCTGAATGGGTCCAGCTACACCCAGAAAATCGCCCAGCCAAGCCCACCCAAAAGGCAGAATCATGAGCAAGCAGCTACTGCTTTCGCCATGCCACCTTGGGAAGGCTGACTCAGCAGAAATTGAAAACTGATACAGAAGCTGTACTGAGAACTGTGCTGCTGTAGTAAAACCGGGTAAGAAAAATGCATGATCAACACTGGAAACATGAGGACAGTTTCAGGACTGGGCGGTAGACAGAAGCCCAGGAGCTAATAAAGAGGCAATTACAGGTTGGACAAACAGCGGGCTGCTGTGGCAAAACCACCGATGACATTTTTGCCTGCGATAATGTAGAAGATAAAAACCTACCTAATAAACTGGTTGCTCTGGCCAAGAAGATCTCTAGAAAGAATGCTGAAAACATAATTTGGTTTCTGTAGCTGATAAAGGCACAGGGGAAAGAAAAGAGGAGCTAAATAAGGAATTGTTCAGTTTGCAAGCAGAATGTAAGGGAAAAAGAGCTCGGATTTGGTGGGTTGAAAATAAACCTCTCGTCTTCAGAGTTTTCAACGCGATAGATAACCTCTGGGACTCAGAGTGTGTGAGTGTGCGTGTGTGAGTGTGTGTATGAGTGTGTGTGTGAGTGTGCGTGTGTGAGTGTGTGTGAGCGTGTGTGTGAGCGTGTGTGTGAGCGCGTGTGTGAGTGTGCATGTGCGCGCACATGCGCATGTACATGTGCCAGTGCAGAGTGGGCATGTAACACTTAAAAAAAATACATACTTAAATGTACACACATGTATGCAGATGTAAAGGTTTCTTAGTATTTATTTAAAAGACTGCTTTACATTAAACAAATATGAATATACTATGCATAAATTCTAAATTGGCATCAACTTTTTAAGATAAAATATAAGACTGCAAAGAAATTTTATTCTTGTGGTTGGTGGTTTGGGATACACCATTAAATCTTTCAAGACAGGCATTCCTCTTCCACATGGGGAGTGCCAGACGGCACAGGGGGGCAGCAGTGAGATAAGCCACCCAGGTGAGTCCTCACTTCCCGTTTTCGAAACTTGGCATCCGTTTAAAGTTCCCCCCAAAGTGGGGAGCATGGCAACACGGAGTCCTGGGATGATGACTTGGCCCCAAGGGTATACAAAGGATGTGACTGTATTCCAACCCTCACAGATCCATTTCTCAAAAGAAAAGGACCTTGGAGTACACGTGTCTGTCTCAGTTATAGCTTCCTCAGGGTATATGCTCAGTAATAGGATTATTGGGTCATACGGTAGTTTGATTCCTAGTTTTTAAGGAATCTCCATACTGCTGTCTATAGAGGCTGTACCAATTTACCTTCACACCAACAGTGCAAGAGGGTTCCCTTTTCTCCACACCCTCTCCAGCATTTACTGTCTATAGATTTTTTTTTTTATCATGGCCATTCTGATTGGTGTGAGGTGATAACAAAATGTAGTTTTGATTTGCATTTCTCTACTGATGAGCAATTAAATCAAGTAAAAGAAAGAAACGGATGGAAGCAAATGGTAGAAAAGTTAAGAGCAGCAGACCTCCATGATTAAAACTGATGAGTGAAAATTTATGTGCGAGAAGCACTCATGCAGAGTGACGGACACTTACTTACAGCGTATTTATTCTCACAGTCCAGAATACTGAAAGATAGTTAAATTTTCCAGACTCATGCCAAAAGGATGAGCTAGACAAGATTATAGCCCCCAAACAGGAAGCAGCGAGAGCAGCCCGAGGTCATTTATTTTATGGCAGAGTACCCTAAATGTATCAGTTGGTACTAAGAGCACTGTATTTCGGCATTAGTTTCATTAATTCAACTAAAAACACTGACCGTGTGCCAAGTGAGGTGTCCATCTCAATGCTAATCTCACCCTCAGGGACCTACACATATGAGCAGGTCCACCAGACAGGAGGATAAGGCATCTTACTACCCCTGCGACAGCAACTAAGTGCCCAAGGAGCCTAGAATAAACCATCGTTTGATCATTCATCAAGGAAAGGTTTTTGCTCAGTGCAATCTATTTAAGAAGACAGGAAAACGGGCAATTTATTTTAGACAGACTTCTATTCCAAATGTCTAAAACAAAACAGTGTTGAATTTTAAGCAAACTCTCAGCTCCCTGGAACAATCCCAACACCAAAGTTGTACTGAACATATCATATGCAATATTTCACGATACATCATATAAATATAAAGCAGCACATAAAATAAGTTACATATATAAACAGAGACTAAATTCGTATGTTAGTACTTATGAGTAATATAACTTGAAATGGTTATGTTTTCCCTGGGGCAGAGTTTCTTCATTTTATCCATTAAGAGTTCAAGGCAATTTGAGAAAAATTTATATCCAGCCATTCTGTATACATTTAAATTACCCTCAACGTCATATAACTAAGCACCTCTAACTAACAAAGGCTTGAGAAAACTAATTGAAGCCTTATTTGAATTTAATTGCACAAAAAGTAAAGAGATCATTTTCCATAGTTAACTAAGTTGGTAGAAAGTTTCATTAAACTATAAAGAATAAGCACAATTTTCATACCATGAATTTGATATTTTTCAGCCTAAATGATAACACAGGGACAGAAAAGTCTAAGTCCCTGGAAACAGGTTCGCATAAAATTACCTCCTTAGAAAACACTGTAGGCACTAAAAGATATTTGTTAATTCATTTAGAAATTACACAATAGCTCATCTGAGCTTATTCCATGAAGTAAAACTTGCTCTTGATTAGCTGAAAACTTAATATACTCTAATAAACTTTGAATAATTTTAAAGCAATTTTTAATCTTTTCATTAACTTTTTAAACTTTTCCTTACAACATAAATGCACTACAAAAAGGAAGTGATTTTCTCCAAGCCTCATGTCTGCATATAAAGGACAACTCAATTTAGAGAAGGTGATGAATATCTTCTTCTTAGATGTTAGACATTTAAGAGCTTCTTTTTGAAGGATTCAAAGTTTTTTACGTATTAAATGTAAACTGTCATTTACAAGTGTCCTCTAGAAGTTCCAATATAAAAATTTCCCATGTGAACCCTGTTAGGGTTTACAGTTTGAACAGCTGCTTCGTTATTTTACATCACGGATTACATACCATGTTACAAAGCCCTGCTTTTCACCAAACAAATCTGGAAGGCACGGTAGGGAACGTCAGAGAGGACCAGCCTCCCCTCCCACCCCTCAATCCTTGATGGGCTGTTCTGACCACCGGGCTGGGCCCTGTATCCCCCAGACTCAGGGAGCCCACTCCCTGACCCTGGGGAGACAAGCGCTTTCATCAGCATCCCTTTCAAGGCAGGACTGTGCAGTGAAAATGTGGACAGTCCTGGAGCCAGAGTGCCCTGGGTTCTCATCCTGGCCATGCCACCAAACAACCACGTGGCCTGGGCCTGTCAGGTGACATCAGTGCCCTGGATACACAGAGCCACAATCTCACAGAGGCTACCAAGACATACTGTCACACTGGCAGTCACATGATGTAACCTCTGACATCATGTCATCTGAGACCAGAACCTATTCTCCAAATCTGTACATGAGACTCACAGCAAGCAAGGAAAGGTCTGCGGAGAGAGCTGGAACTCCTGATTCATTCATTCAGAAATATTTACCAAATGCTCCACATGGAACAGCCATCGATCTATAAATGGAGATAATCTCTGCTCTCATGGGGTCTACATTCTATCAGGGAGATTCTCGATGCTTACCAAGTATGATAAGAGAAGAGAGACATACCCACCATGGCAGGAAGGAGGGAGGGAGCTTCTGAATGTGTGTGTGTGTGTGTGTTTGGATGAGGGTGAGGAGTTCAGGCTGTGTCTGGGGAGCCCCTTGATGAAGGGGCCTGTTGAGCCACAGTCTGAAGCAGTCATAGGAGAAGACAGGGGAGAACCTTCCAGGAAGAGAAACAAATGTATGTTTAGCATGGCACAGACTAGACTTGTTACAAACCAACTCCTGCTTATCTCTGCAGGGTCATTCTGGCCATGCTGTGCAGCTCAAACTCAATGTTTCAGTCTGCCATTCAGAACCACTTTCAGTCCCTTAAAACAGCCCACCTTCTTTTCCCCTTGGCCTTTGGGTACGTGTCCTGGTATGACTAATTTCACTCTGAAGACATACAAGATACTTCTGTGTGATACACAGTGAACATTCACCACACTTGCATAAGCTTCACGATTATGTTAAAATGGCACCATGATATTCCACTGAATGCCATGCCATCACTTACCACATTATTATTCACTTACATTTTAATACCTAAGATTGCATTTTTCAAGTGTGGAAGTATCCAAAATGGGGCACAGGTGTCAGGCTCTGTGCAGGTGTTTAATCTTAGACCAGGGCAGCAGTCATTGTTACATGTATAGTCATAAGCTTCACGAACAGTAGACAGACACAGTTACCTTCTGGGATTTGAATTCTTCACAATAAACAGCCAGACTAAATTGTGTTTCAGTAATTATTCTGAGAGTTCCAGAATAACATTTACTTCTGCTTTACTGACTATGCCAAAGCCTTTGACTGTGTGGATCACAACAAACTGTTGAAAATTCCTCAAGAGATGGGAATACCAGACCACCTGACCTGCCTCTTGAGAAATCTGTACCCAGGTCAGGAAGCAACAGTTAGAACTTGACATGGAACAATAGACTAGTTCCAAATTGGGAAAGAAGTACATTAAGGCTGTATATTGTCACCCTGCTTATTTAACTTATATGCAGAGTACATCATGAGAAACACTGGGTTGGATGAAGCACAAGCTGGAATCAAGACTGCTGGGAGAAACACCAATAACCTCAGATACGCAGATGACACCACCCTTATGGCAGAAAGTGAAGAAGAACTAAAGAGCCTCTTGACAAAAGTGAAAGAGGAGAGTGAAAAAGCAGGCTTAAAACTCAATATTCAGAAAACTAAGATTATGGCATCTGGTCCCATCACTTCATGGCAAACAGATAGGGAAGCAATGGAAACAGTGACAGACTTTATTTTGGGGCTCCAAAATCACTGCAGATGCTGACTACAGCCATGAAATTAAAAGAAGCTGGCTCCTTGGAAGAAAAGCTATGACAAACCTAGACAGCATATTAAAAAGCAGAGACATTACTTTGCCAACAAAGGTCTGTCTAGTCAAAGCTATGATTTTTCCAGTAGTCATGTATGGATGTGAGAGTTGGACTATAAAGAAAGCTGATCACCGAAGAATTGATGCTTTTGAACTGTGGTGTTGGAGAAAACTCCTGAGAGTCTCTTGGACTGCAAGGAGATCCAACCAGTCCATCCTAAAGGAAATCAGTCCTGAATATTCACTGGAAGGACTGATGCTGAAGCTGACACTCCAATACTTTGGCCACCTGATGTGAAGAGCTGACTCGTTTAAAAAGACCCTGATGCTGGGAAAGATTGAGGGCATGAGGAGAACGGGACGACAGAGGATGAGATGGTTGGATGGCATCACCGACTCAATGGACATGAGTTTGGGTAAACTCGAGGGGTTGGTGATGGACAGGGCGGCCTGGCGTGCTGCAGTCCATGGGGTCACAAAGAGTTGGACGCGACTGAACTGAACTGAATTATTCTGAGCCAGGAATAACTGGAGATAGGAGAAAGAGGAGGAGCTAATCAAGGTGAAGCTGGTAATAACAAAACTATCTATCTGATACGGAAAACATCATCAGCAAACTGTATTATAGCAGATGCTATATGAACATGAACTATCTCACCAGTGTACTATTTGCTATATTCAAATCAATAAGCTGTATTCACCAGAGTTCAGGTTTTCTGATAGACATAAATTTCACATGAAGTGTCTGGGAACAAAGCACCTCAGAGACTAATATAGTGGCTCTGGACTCACTGGACATCTAAGACTTATTAAACTTGCAGTTAGAAAGTATTTCAATATTCATGCTATTTACATGTACAGACACACAAAAATTCACTATGTAAGTCTGTTTTGAGGTCAGGGAGCTACATCTTCATTCCTATGTCCATAGTACCAGGCAAACAATAGGTAGTCAATATTTATTTACTTTATGAAGAAATAAATACCTTAAGACTGACACATAAAAACAACGGGAAACAAAACAAGTTTATGAGGCTTTCCTGATACAGAAATAAGTCCAAAATTTACTGTTGAATTAAAAATGGTAGTTGCAGAAAAATAAGTAACTGTTAAATGGACCGACAAATCTCTGAAAGGACATAATACCAAATAGGGGCTCTTTTGATTTTGAGGGTATTTTTTTTGGTAGTATGGGGCAATAAGGAAGTTTCTACTCTATGTAATTCCGCATTATTTTATATACATTTGTATGTATATATACACATATATAGAGGGCTTCCCTGTTGGCTGAGTGGTAAAATACCTGACTATCAATGCAGGAGATGTAGGTTTGATCCCTGGGTTGGGAAGACCCCCTAGTGAAGGGAATGACTACTCACTCCAGTATTCTTGCCTGGAAAATCCCATGGACAGAGGAGCCTGGCTTCAGTCCACTGGACTGCAAAAGAGTCAGACATGACTTAGGGACTAAACAACACCACATCTATATATATGGCCATAAACGTATACACATATTTTTAAAATGTATTCTATAATAATGCACTTAAAATGGGCTTTTAATCATTTGAGGAATCTAAATGAAAAGATGGGGATTACTCAGTTTAATCATAAAACTGAAAAACAAAAAATAAGAGTACAATATGAAATCCTTACATTTCCTCTCTCATATTACCATGAAGCTTCAACTTCATGTTTTAATAAATTACTATTTTAGACCCAAATAAGATGCTGGATACTGAAAAGGAAATAGAAAGAGGTCTCTCTATTTCACTAGCTCTTAATTTTTTATTCATTGTTACTGTCTGCTTTCCATTTACTGGGTAATAATATCATTATTACAGACTAAATCCCTCCTGGCTTTAAAAGGAAATCTTCTATTAGAAAGTAGTCAACTGTTGTAAAGGAAGGTGATCATGCCTAAAGGAAAATAGAAATTTAGGGAGATGTTCTATTTTCTCATGACTTGGAGGAAAACATCTACTTCTAGCAGATTTCAATGCCTGCCCTTTCTACATAATGTTACTCGATTTTATTTCAGAATATTCTTTACAAATCACCCTCACTCTTCAGGAAACACATTTTTTTTTTTAACAGAGCCAGATACTGGTGGGAAAATGAGGCCATGAATGTAAGATAACCTTTTTACTAGACTTGATCAGGTGTGTGCATGCTCAGTTGTGTCTAACTCTTTGCGACCCCCATGGACTGCAGCCTGCCAGGCTCCTCAGTCCATGGAACTTCCCAGGCAAGAATACTGGAGTGGGTTGTCATTTCTTTCTCCAGGGGATCTTCCTGCCAGGGATGGAACCCACATCTCTTGAGTCTCCTGTTTTAGCAGGTGTATGCTTGACAACTATGCCTCCTGGGAATCCCCTCTTAAAAAACTGGAAATAGAACTGCCATATGATCCAGCAATCACACTCCTGGGCATACACACCGAGGAAACCAGAATTGAAAGAAACACATGTACTCCAATGTTCACTGCAGCACTGTTTATAATAGCGAGAGCATGGATGCAACCTAGATGTCCATCTGCAGACGAATGGATAAGAAAGCTTTGGTACATTTACACAATGGAGTATTATTCGGCCATTAAAAAGAATACATCTGAATCAGTTCTAATGAGGTGGATGAAACTGGAGCCTATTATACGGAGTGAAGTAAGCCAGAAAGAAAAACACCAATACAGTATACTAACACATATATATGGAATTTAGAAAGATGGTAATGATAACCCTGTATATGAGACAGCAAAAGAGACACAGATGTATAGAATAGTCTTTGGGACTCTGTGGGAGAGGGTGAGGGTGGGATGATTTGGGAGAATGGCATTGAAACGTGTATATTATAATATGTGAAACGAATCACCAGTCCAGGTTCGAAGCATGATACAGGATGCTCAGGGCTGGTGCATGGGGATGACCCAGAGGGAGGATAAGGCAAGGAGGGAGGTGGGAGGGGGGTTCAAGAAGGGGAACACATGTACACCCAGGGCGGATTCATGTCAATGTATGGCAAAGCCAACCAATATAATATTGTAAAGTAATTAGCCTCCAATAAAAAATAAAAAAAGAAAACAAATAATATATAAATATAAAAAATAAATATAAATATATTAAAATATATTTATAAATATATATAAAATATAAAAAATATAAATACCAGTAGAAGCTTAAGATTCTAAAAGTTAGGAGCACATTTCATATTTCCTTTGATAACTAGTTTATGCTTCAGATGAAGGTATATTTTCTGAAGTCTTTTCAGAATCCAAAAATTTTTACATACTCTTTTATATACTTTCTATTTCTCATATACCAGGGGAACTCTTTACCAATAGGAGACCAGTGATAATTTGTTAAATTTATAAAGTTTCACATTCTTCAACAAACATACATATTTATTGGTCTACACTCTTCAGTAAGTAATATCCTCATTTCTTGGATGGACATACAAGAGTGAAAGCAGTTATATATTTTGCTCAGGCTGGGTCAGAATTTAAACTCAATATACCTGATTTCTAAAATCTGTGCCCTCTGATGCTTTTGACTTGCAATTATTTTGTAAAGTATAAATTCATGTCTGATTTGTCTTCATTTTACAGCTCAGGCTTAAAAACCTGGTACGCTTGCATAAAATAATGGAAAATGCAAGTTTATAAAAATTTATATAAATCAGTGAATCACAAATGATTCACTGATTATTTACATTAGATAACATTTTTCTTCAGCATACAATTTTAAAAATTAAATTCTTCTGAATAAAATTTAAATATGACATATGGAACTTAAATTCACAAAAAGGAATCAGAACCCATTTATTAAATGGGGTACACTAATTGATGCTTTTGAATTGTGGTGCTGGAGAAGACTCTTGAGAGTCCCTTGTACTGCAAGGAGATCCAACCAGTCCATTCTAGAGGAGATCAATCCTGGGTGTTCATTGGAAGGACTGATGCTGAAGCTGAAACTGCAATACTTTGGCCACCTCATGCGACGAGTTGACTCACTGGAAAAGACTCTGATGCTGGGAAAGGTTGGGGGCGGGAGGAGAATGGGACGACGGAGAATGAGATGGCTGGATGGTATCACCGACTCTATGGACATGAGTTTGAGTGAACTCCGGGAGTTGGTGATGGACAGGGAGGCCTGGCGTGCTGTGATTCACGGGGTCGCGGAGAGTCGGACACGACTGAGCCACTGAACTGAACTGAATATTTAACAGTCAAAATTCTGTTACTGGCTAAAGATTATCTCAAGGTTCCCAGAGTCTCTGTTTTTTTGTTTGGTACAAGGGTATTGTATGTGTGTCGTGGGGTGGAGGGTAATGTATGTGCCAAAAAAGCAAACAGAAAGATTTCAGATTTCTTGCCACAGCATAAATATGATGCTATCGTAATGCTCTTGTTAATTTCAAGGAATCATTTTTCTAACACTTATGATCTAGCGTCTCATCTAGAAATTCAAATTCAAACTAATATACATGGATCTTGATGAATTTTTGGATGGAAAATGATAAAATGATTTAAAAACATAACACCAAAGCATAAAAAAATAATCAAAAAGGAGGAAATATACTTAGGGGCATATTTTCGGTAATGATGTAAGTCTGTGTAATGTTTTTCATTTACATTCACAATTTATTTGTAATATTTGCTTCTCAGAATGTTACCTGAAGGAAAAAATTATAATCAAATTTAGTTGCTTTAAAATAACAAGAAATAAACGCGTGTATTTAGCAGAAACTCTAAGCTTATAAAGCTAAAAGGCGTGTGAGGAACTAAATGGTTCCAACTTTATATAGTGGATCTTTTAGCAAATTATCTCAGTGTACAAAGTCAGTGGACTGTTCAGTTCCAAATATTTTATATTCTTGAAGATTAATTTCTATTAAGATAGTAATGCCTTAAAGCTGTCTTCTGCTCATATAATATCCAAACCCATACCAGACTTATTTTGCTTAAAGAAAATTCAGTACATGGAAATAACAAATCATATTTATGACAATCTGATATGCAATATGCCTCTGACAGAGAGATACACAATTCTCACCAAAAGCCTATGGAAGGGCATCATTTACAGCCACCACCTTTGTATCTCCAGCTCTCAAGAGAAAATACCTTGCAAATCTTTCACCAACTGCACACATGTGCAGCACACAAATCTGTCTCATATTTTCCAACTGGGAGTAGCCAGGAGAGCAGGTTAAGATAGATCTGCCAACCCCCAGAATCACCAACTCTTCTTACAGACATTCATAACAGAGGCACAGAAACTTCACTCACTCCTCACTGGTGAGGGACTTGCAGTTTTTATTGAAGCATCAAGACTTAAAGTATTATATTAGTTACACACGTGAAACAGAGTGATTTGATATTTTTACACATTACAAAATGATGACCACAGTAAGTCTGCTTATCACCTGTCACCCACCGTACAAAGTCATCACAGTATTACTGACTTTACCCTCTATGCTGCACATATATCCTCGTAACTTATTTTACTGCTGGAGGTTTGTACCTCTGAATCCCCCATTCACCCCTTTCTCTGATAACCACCAGCTTGTTCTTTGTATCGACAATTCTGTTTCTGTTGTTGTTTGTCCATTTCTATTTGTTTTTCAGACTCCACCTATAAGTAAAATCATTCATTCTTTTTCTCTGACTTACTTCCCTCATCTTAATACTCTCAAGGTCCCTCCACGTTGTCACAAATGGCAAGATTTCATTCTTTTTTTATGGCCAACTAATATTCCATTGTAAATATATACCACACCATCTTCAAAGGGATTTCCCTTTTGGAAGTTACCAAGTTTGAACAAAATTCCACTGCAACAAAATATTGACTAGTCCTTGAATGAGTTGTAACTAGATTTTATGAGGAGTCTGCCCATTTCCAGCAAGGTTTGTAGGATCTGTATTAATAAAAAGTTGAGAGCCCTTTGATATTACAAACTGTTTTACAAATGCAAGGTCTCCAACAATAAGTTAGAAAAGTTTTTAAAGGCAGGTTCCTGCTTCATACAAGGGCAGGCAGCAAGGCACCTGTGTGCACAAGCAGCCACACAGCAGCTGCCTTCCAGGGGCTGAGTGCCCCACCCACTGCCAGCAGTTCTTGCTACTATTCTCCACCGCTGAGGTTTCCAACATTCAAATGCTAAACACAGGTAGAGAAGAGTCAACAAGAGAGACACAGCACTGTCCTCACATGGGTATGCATTCTACACAGGAAGAGAGTTAAATGATACAAAATGACAAAGCAGTTATTATTAGTAGCACTAATAATCACAATACTGATGATGCATTAATGTATCCTTGATAGAAAAGTATGAAGAACAGTAAGAATACATAGAAGAGGAATTTAAGCTCACAGAGTTTAGAATGCTTGTGCCAGGCGGAATGCAGGTTCTTAGTTTCCTGACCAGGGATTGAACCCATGCCCTCTGCAGTGGAAGCATAGAGTCCTAACTACTGTACCGTCAGGGAAGTCCCCTCGAATGCCTTCTTGATGAAATGGTATGCTGAGCCCTGAAGTCCTGTGAGGTAAGGGACAAGGCAGCTGTGGGGTTGAGAGGCATGCAGAGAAAACTGCCCACTGTTGGAAAACTGGGAAGAATTTCAGCCCTGAGACACTTGTGCTGTGAGAGAGAAAGTAAGACAGGAGAAAAGAGAGCTCAACTGGATCTTAAAGGCCATGATAGAAAGTCTGGACTTTTTATCTTAATGGCAATATGATGCCACCAAAAAGGCTGAAAGAGAGATCCTGATCAACAGGATCCTTTGAAATATTAAATTCTAAGAACATTAAAATAAGGCAATCCACTATCAGACAAAATAATTGTTAAGGAAAAACTGTTTTTCAATTTCTTGACCATCAGGATACGTGACCTGGAAAACACAAAACAGATACATATCTCAGTGCCGAAATTGGACAGTTGGCAGTTTGAGAGAGATGCGAATTTAAGTTGCATGATTACTGGACTTAGATGTTTCAGTCTAAGAAAATGTGATACCAAGTAGTTAAAAATATGTGTCTTGACAATGGGAACTGCTGCAGAGTGAACAGTGACATCACAGCCAAGCACCGTGTAAGGACCATGTGTGCACTGTTCACTTATTCCTCACAGTCCCCGTGAATTAAGCAGATTTTCACAACTGAAGAACTGCCACTTACAGAAATTAATGACTTCCCCAAGGTCGCAGCTCTAACAACCATCCAAAGGGCATGTGTGCTCAGTCGTGACCCCATGGACTATACAGCCCACCAGGCTCCTCTGACGATGGGATTTCCCAGGCTGGAACACTGGAGTGGGTTGCCATTTCCTCCTCCGGTGATCTTCCCAACCCAGGGATTAAATCCATGACTCCTGCACTGGCTGGTGGAATGTTTACCACTCAGCCACCGGGGAAGCCAAATAGTCATCCAGAACCAGAATGCAAATACAAATCAGTGCAATTTCAATTCCCAACAATGCACAGCAATCAAAGTCAAAGATGTCTGCTACGAAGATGATATCTATAGTCAAAGAGAAGTAGAGCTCATTAGCAACAACAACAAAAATGCTGTAACAAGCAGAGTTCACTCAATTATATTTTATTTAACCAAATAAAGTCTTCAAATCAAAGTATATGGCAATAAACTGTATAGAGGGGTCATAAAAAGCTCTTTTCATATAGTTTCCCATATTAAAATGATTTTATCATGCCTCCCAAACATATAATTAGTTTTGATTGAATGGTTTACTTTTGTGAAATTGTATTGATCCATTCATTAAACAGCTTATTCTGCAAAGAAAACAGTGTTAAAGTCTGCATAAATTACCACTGATAGACAGGATTTCACCAGACTGGCAAGCACGCCAAATATCTTTTTTCATAGTTCTAGAATATGATTTGCAAGCATATGCACATAATGAATCTAAATGAATTGTAAATCACTCAAATCTAACAGAAGTCCCACTTCATTAGGAATACATCCTTCTAAAGACATTAGTTCACCATCACATTTTTACATTAGTTAGCAGCTCTTTCAACTATTTTAGTATTAAAAAATGCCACACTTCTTTCAATAAAAGAGCAGTATCCTCTGCCCTGTTACTGTTTATGACTAGAAGAATGTCCAATCTAGAATATTAACACTAATAGTAGATTGCTTGTGTGCTCAGTCGCTTCAGTCATGTCTGACTCTTTGCAATCCTATGGGCTGTGTGTAGCCTGCCAGGCTCCTCTGTTCATGGGATTCTCCAGGCAAGCTCACTGGAGTGTGTTGCCATGCCTTCCTCCAGGGGATCTTCCTGACCCAGAGATTGAACCCGTGTCTCCTGCATTGCAGGCGGATTCTTTACCCACTGAGATACCTGGCTCGAAAACTGAAATAAAGAGAATTCCAACCACTTGGTGACAGGCCCTCAGCAATGCCTTCCTGAAAATTAAAAGGCAACCATTTTTATCCGCCCCGGGTGTACGTACGTTCCCCTTCCTGAACCCCCCTCCCACCTCCCTCCTCCCCTTATCCTCCCCCTCTGGGTCATCCCCGTGCAAAAACTTAGAAGAATCCCCCCTCCCACCTTCCTCCTTTTGCTATTGTGCTGAGTAGCAGACAAGCCAACAGGTGGCCAAATTAATATCCTTAGCTAAAAAATAAGAAGGTTCCTTTATTATCAGTCACACATGAACTGGCAAGGACCCAACACCTGAAGGAAAAGATATCTTATGTTTTAACCTAAATATGGAAAGGGGAGTGTGGCAGGGTGTAACATGTAATCACAGGTGGGCCAAAGCAGGCCTCAATGAGTTAAATCATCAAATTAATACTTCTGTTAAGCACTGCTGCTTATCAGGTGGTCATAAATCCTCTATTTCATGTAACTATATACATACAGAGGTATGTTCTGAAAACTCAGAGCACTTGTAGGATTTTTAGCAGAGCTTTATCTTGCTTCTCTTGTATTTTAAACTCCCAGAAGATGACTATCATACTATATCTCTTTATACTCTATAGCATCAAATGCAATAATTAATACTCAAGCGAAATAACCAAATCATCAAGAGTTTACAATTCAAAGAATATTTTTCTAAATGCTAGTTTGTCTTTGCTTATAAAAGGGCAGCTGTTACTATTTACAATAGCTAAGACATGGAAGCAATCTAAATGTCCACTGGCAGATGAATGGATAAAGAAGATGTGCTACATATATTCAATGGAATACTACTCAGCCATAAAAAAGAATGAAATAATGCCATTTGCAGCAACATGGATAGACCTAAAGATTATCATATTAAGTGAAGTAAATCAAGAGACAAATACCACATGCTATCACTTAAATATATGTGGAATCCAAAGTATGTCACAAATGAACGTATTTACAAAACAGAAACAGACTCAGAGGCACAGAAAACAAATTTATGTTTACGAAAGAAGACGGAGGGAGGGATACATTAGGAGCATGGCATTAGGAGAAACAGACTACCTCATATAAAACAGATAAACAACAAGGTCCTACTGCATAGCACAGGGACCTATACCCTATATTGCATAATAAACCATAAGGAGAAAATATATATATATAACAAAATAACTTTGCTGTACTCCAGAAATTAACACTGTAAATCAACTATACTTCAATTGAAAAAAATTTTAAATAAATAAAAGGGAAGCTGTTTTAACTTTCTGGTTATAAAAACAATAGACTGGAGCTTCCCTGGTGGCTCTGTGGTAAAGAATCCACCTGACAGTGCAGGAGACAAGGGTTCGATCCCTGATCCATGCTGTGAAGTAGCTGGGCCTGTATGTCACAATTACCGAGCCTGTGCTCCAGAGCCCAGGAACTGAAGCTACGGAGATGCATGCACCCTACAGTCTGTGCTCTGCAGCAGGTAAGGCCACTGCAGTGAAAGACCCGTGTAAGCACTGTAGCTGGAGGGTGGCCCCCACTAGCTGCAACCAGAGAAAAGCCCAACAACAGCAAAGACCCAGCAGAGCCAAAAATAAAATAGAGAAAAAAATTTAAAAAGGTATCACTCTAAAAATAAATAAAATGTACAGCAGAACATTCCTGTCCTATCAAAAAAGAAATAACACACTAACTGTAGATAATAGAGAATATAAAAAGTATTAAGAAAAATGAACTCATAATATATCATCACCCAAAGAAATAATTACTGTATGTCATCTGAATAAAACTAAGAATGTATATTTTACCTATATGGATATATGAAAAGGTCATGCTATATAGATTATTTTAAACTCTGCTTTTTCATTCATTATTTTCTGTTTTCTTGAAAGTTATTGGAAAATATTTATAGCTATAAAGTCCCAAATAACAGGAATGTACCAAACTTTGTTGATGAATTCCCCTATTAGTTGTTGTTTTCTTGGTCATGCTAATACTGCAATAAATCACTATAAATATTTGTCCACATTTCTTATTTTTCCCTAAGGATAGTTTCCTAGAAGTGGGGATAATGAGTCAAAGGGTAAACAAAACAAGGCTATTAACATATTGCCAAACTGCTTTCCAGAAGACATCCCGATTTGTAATCTCATTAGAAGCATATGTGTATCACTCATTTAAAAAATACAATTTATTTAAAATTTTTAGCAATATGGAAAGCAAGCAATAGATGCTTAGTGTCTCAATTTATATTTCCCTAGTAGTAAGATAAAACAACTTTTTGTATGTTTATTAGCCATTTATATTTCTCTTTCTGCACAAAACTTGCCAGTGTTTTTCCTTAGGATAAGCCATGAACTGTTTAGAACTGTAAACTAGTCACAGCCTAATTTCAGAAATCCATATGTGGACGTCTTCAGGGGTAACTGTGCATTTCCAAGCATTTATCTGCTAGCCTTAGTCTTTGTTTTCATTGCCACAATGTTATTTTTGTCAAAAGTTCTAAACCGAGACTCCAGCATTTAGACCAAATACTTCTCCAGTTATAGTAAGTATATCTTAACTGCTATTTTTATCTTCCTAAGAATTACCTAAACATGGCCCCTGATTATTAAGTCAATAAGTCAGTTTCTAGCTTGGTTCTTTGTAAATTAAGATGATAAAATGTTGAAACTGAAAACATATATTAGTAAAATTGAAATTTTGTAAGGAAACTTCATATAAAGATGTGATTACCTAGGTGGTTCTTTCAACTATCTTAGCTTAACTAAGTTTACAGTAAAATGTTCTAAGGAAAGTAACTTGCTTAGTCCTAAATTCTGTTTTTTAAAAACAGAAATAGACTGACAAAAAAAACACTGAATTAGTTTCAGGTGTAAAATACATTTGTACACATTGTAAAATGATCACCAGGATAAATCTAGTTAACACCCATTACCTTACATAATCACAAAATTCTGGTTCTTATGATGATAACTTTTAAGATCTACTCTCTTAGCAACTTTCAAATATAACTACAGTGCTGTCAACTATAGATACCATGGTATACATTATATCCTCAGAACTCAGCTATTTTACGACAGGAAGTCTGTGCCGTTTGACCTCTTTCACCCATTTCACCTACTCCCACCCCCCACAGTTTGTTTTTACCAGTGATTTTCCTTTGGAATTTAAGGAAAACATACCTTCTCTTTGCTAAAAATTCCCCTTTATATAATAGCGGATTTAAGAATGATACTTTAATCACTCACAAGAGGATATTATGATTCTAAATAACAATGTAAATAAAAGCCTTTAAATTAGCCTATCTTTAAAAAACTTGAAGATAAATTCCATAAACTAGCATTTCACATGTTTTTTAATAGAACTATCTAGTAAAAGTCACATCAAAATGTAAGTGCTTTTTGCCAATAGGAACATACATATCAATAATTACTTTAAATGTAAACGAAATAAACGCTCCAACCAAAACACACAGACTGGCTGAACGGATCCAAAAACAAGACCCATATATGTGCTGTCTACAAGAGACCCACTGCAGACCTAGAGACATATCCAGACTGAAAGTGAGAGGATAAGAAAAGATACTCCATGCAAATGGAAACTCAGAGTAGCAATTCTCATATCAGACAAAATAGACCTTAAAATAAAGAATATTACAAAATATGAGAAAGGACAGGACATAATGATCAAGTGCTCAATCCAAGAAGAAGACATAACTATTGTAAATATTTATGCCCCCAACATAGGAGCACCTCAATACATAAGGCAAACACTAACAGACAGAAAATGGGAAACTGACAGTAACACAATAATAGTAGGGGATTTTAACACCCCACTTACATCAACGGACAGATAATCAAAACAAAAAATTAATAAAGAAACACAAACCTTAAAGGACACATTAGACCAGAGGACCCTAACTGATATTGTCAGGACATTCCACGCAAACGCAGAAGAATACATTCTCAGGTGCATGCAGAATATTCTCCAGGACAGATCACATCTTAGGTCACAAATCAAGCCTTGATAAATTTTAAAAACATGAAATTGTATCAAGCATCTTTTCTGACCACAATCTGATGAGATTAGATAGCAGTTACAGGGGGAAAAAAAAAACTGCTAAAAAAACCCCACAAACACAAGAAGATTACCAAAAGGTTACTGAAGAAATAAAATGGGAAATCGAAAAACACAAACAAATGACAATGAAAACACAACTCAAAACCTATGGGATGCAGCAGAAGCAGTTCTAAGAGGGATATCTATAGCAATAAAATCCTATCTCAAGAGACAAGAAAAACATCGAGTAGACAACCTACCCTTACACTGAAAGCAACTGGAAAAAGAACAAAAAAGTCCCAAAGTTAGTAGAAGAAAAGAAATCAGAAAGATCAGATCAGAAATAAATGAAAACGAAATAAAGGAAGAAATAACAAAGATCAGTAAAACTAAAAGCTGTGTCTTTGAGAAGATAAACAAAATTGACAAACCGTTTGTCAGACTCATCAAGACAAAAAGGGAGAAGACTCAAATCAACAAAATGAGAAATGAAACGAGAGAGGTCACAACACACAACATGGAAATACAAGCGATCACAGAGACTATTACAAGCAACTACATGCCAATAAAATGGACAGCCTGCAACAAACGGACAGATTCTTAGAAAAAGTCAACCTTCCAAGACCGAACCAGAAAGAAACAGAAATTATAGACAAGTCAGTCACAGGCACTGAAACCAAAACTGGGATCAAAAAGCTCCCAAAAACAAAAGCCCAGGGCCAAATGGCTTCACACGCGAGTTGCATCAAGTGTTTAGAGAAGAGCTAATAGCTATCCTTCTCAAACTCTTCCAAAAAATTTCAGAGGAAGAAATACTTTCAAACTCATTCCACGAGCCCACCATCACCAAAATCAGACAAAGAAATCATAGAAAAAGAAAATTACAGATCAATATCACTGATGAACATAGATGCAAAAATCCTCAACAAAATTCTAGCAAGCAGAATTCAACAACACATCAAAAGGATCACATACCATGATCAAGTTGGGTTTATCCAAGGGATGCAAGAATTCTTTAATATATGCAAATCAAACAATATGATATACCATATGAACCAAATGAAAGCTAAAAATCATATGATAATCTCAACAGATGCAGAAAAAGCTTTAAAAAAATTCAACACCTATTTATATAAAAAAAAAACCTCTTCAAAAATGGGCATAGAAGGAACCTATCTCAACATAATAAAGGCCATATATGACAAAACTATAGCAAACATTCTCAGTGGTGAAACACTGAAAGCATTTCCTTTAAGATCAGGAGCAAAAAAGGGTGTCCACTCTCAGCTGTATTCGTCAACATGGTTTTGGATGTCCTAGCCAAAGAAATCAATGAAGATAAAGAAATAAAGTAAATTCAGATCAGAAAAGAAGTAAAACTTTCACTGTGTGCAGGTGACATGATACTATACATAGAAAACCCTAAAGATGCCACCAGAAAATTATTAAAACTAATAAGCAATGAACGAAGTTACAGGATATAAAATTAACACACAGAAATTCCTTGCATTCCTATACACTAACAATGAAAATTCAGAAACAGAAATTAGGAAAACAATCCCATTCACCACTGCAACACAAAGAATAAAATACCGGACTAAATCTACCTTAACAGACAAAAGACATGTATGCAGAAAACTGTAAGTCAATGATGAAAGAAATCAACGACACAAACAGATGGAGAGATGTATCATGTTCTTGGATTTGAAACAAATCAATACTGTGGAAATAACTATACTATCCAAAGCAACCCCTATCAAACTACCAATGGCATTTTTCACAGAATTAGAACAAAAAATTTCACAATTCGTATGGAAACACAAAAGACCCTGAATAGCAAAAGCAATCCTGAGAAAGAAAGAACAGAGCTGGAGGAATTAGCCTTCCTGACTTCAACGTACACTACAAAACTGCAATCATCAAGACACAAAAACAGAAATACAGACCATTGGTGCAAGACTGAAAGCCCAGAGATAAACCAGCACACCTATGGGCACCTCATCTTTGACAAAGGAGGCAGGAATATACAATGGAAAAAAGACAGTGTCTCCAATAAGTGACGCTGGGAAAACTAGACAGTTACATGTAAAAGAGTGAAACTAGAATACTTCTTAATGCCATACATAAAGATAAACTCAATAAGGACCTAAATATAAGATCAGACATTATAAAACTCTTACAGGAAAGCATAGACAGAACACTCTTGGACATAAATCACAGCAAGATCCTCTATGACCCATCTCCCAGAGAAATGGAAATAAAAACAAAAGTAAACAAATGAGACCTAATTAAACTTAAAAGCTTTTGCACAGCAAAGGAAACCACACACAAGAAGAAAAGACAATCCTCAGTACAGGAGAAAATAATTGAAAAGAAAGCAACTGACTAAAGATTACTCTCTAAAATACAGAAGCAGTTCATGCAATTCAATATCAGAAAAACAAACAGCCCAATCAAAAAATGGGCAGAAGACCTAAACAGACATTTCTCCAAAGAAGACATAAGCTGGTCAATAAAAATATGAAAAGATGCTCAACATCGCTCATTACTAGAGAAATGCAAATCAAAACTACAATGAGGTATCACCTCACACCAATAAGAATGGCCATCGTCAAAACAAAACTACAAGCAGTGAATGCTGGAGAGGATGTGGAGAAAAGGGACTCCTACCGCAGAGATGGTGGGAATTTAAGTTGTTATAGCCACTATGGAGAACAGTAGAGACATTCCTTAATAAAGTAGGAATAAAACTACCGTAGGGCCCAGCAATCTCATTGCTGGGCATGTTCCCTGAGAAAACCTGGGCATATTCATGTTTAATTGAAAAAAACACATGTAACCCCAATGTTCACTGCAGCAGTAGGTACAATAGCCAGGACATGGAATTAACCTAGATGTCCCTCAGAAGATGAACAGATACAGAAATTGTGGTACATATATATAATGGGATATTAATCAGCCAGAAAAAAGAATGAATTTAAGTCCGTTCTAGTGAGGTGGATGAACCTAGAGCCTATTACACTGAGTGAAGTAAGTCCGAGAAAGAAAAACAAGTATCATATATTAACACACATATATGGAGTCTAGAAAAAGGTCTTCATGAACCTATTTGCAGGGAAGGAAGGGAGACAGAGATACCAAGATAAGACTTTTGGACAAAGCGGTGGAAGCAGAGAGTGGGACGAATACAGAATATAGCATCAACACACACATACTACCATGTGTAAAAGAGACAGCTGGTGACAAGTTGCTCTGAACACAGGCAGCCAAGCACGGTGTTCTGTGATGATCTGAAGTAGGAGCGGAGGGAGGCTCAAATGGGAAGGAATACATGTATACCTACGGCTGATTCACACTGTTGTATGGCAGAAACCAGTGCAACGCTGTAAAGCAATTTTCCTCTAATTAGAAAATAAAATTTTTATAATAAAAAGAAAAAATACCAAAAAAGAAGTTTTAGCACATATATATGAAGGAATATTATTCAGTCACAAAAAGAAACAAGTTCGAGTCAGTTCCAGTGAAGCTGATGAACCTAGAGCCTGTCACAAAGTGAAGTCAGAAAAACAAGTGTCACATATTAATACAGATGGAATCTAGACAAACGGTACTGATAAACCCTATCTGTAGGGCAGAAACAGAGATGCAGACACAGAGACAGACTTGTCGACACAACGAGGGAAGCAGAGGGTGGGATGAAGTGAGAGCAGCACTGAAACACACCCACCCCCGTATGTAGAAGACAGGGCCAGTGGGGCTTTGCTGTGCGATGCAGGGAGCTCAACGTGGTCGCTGGGACAGGCTAGAGGGGTGGGATGGGGTGGGAGCTAGGGGGGTGTTTCGAGAGGGAGGGGCCATATATATACCTACAGCTGATACGTGCTGATGTATGGCAGAAACCAATCCAAAACTGTAAAGCAACTATCCTCCAATAAACAATAAAAAAATCAGGTGCTTTTAAAGGGCTACTGTATTGTTAACGTAAAGGAAAAGAAAACTCTTTAAAGAACAACTTATGTTTATTCGTTTCTCAATCTATGGGTTGTCCAGTTCAAAATTCTTGTCAGAGGTCTTAGAAAATATGATAATAATCTTGTATGTGTAAATTTTCTGTTATTATTCAACATAAGTAATAAGAGAATTACTTCTGGAACTAAGCTCATCTTAAACCAACTGGCTGTTTCTCACCCATGGTTTTCCAAATCAGGTGACCTGTGCTTCCAATAAATGAAAGTCCTTAAATGATCTACTAATACAATTTACAATAAAAGTCCATGGTGAAATTGAGGCCAGGTACAGAGAATGCACCAAGAAGCCAGACTGTCCTCTGCAAGTCAGATTCTCTCACATCCTGGAGTTCACAGCATCCTCCACTTTAGTGGGGCAATAACTGGAGTTTACAAGCTTCCAATTTTGAGAGACTTAAATTCATAGAACTCTTAATATCACATTGCAGTTTAATTGCAGAAGTTTAAACAAAAATTTAAGATAACAGAAGTAAAGTTAAAATACAAATGAGTGTCTTGTGACCTTACCTACATGGTTGGAGACCTTTTGCTCTCTCTCAAAGAAACGGTTTTTCTTGCCTATCTGGAAGTAAACGTGACCATCTCAGACGCTAGGGGAAAACTGACTCCAAGCAGTGAGTACTTACAGGCTGGTCATCCGAGTTTCCTTCTCGCCTATAATAATGGAGGTGGTGCTTCTATCACTCTGTAGCCACAGAGCACAGTGGTGTCACATGCCATTCAGCCAGAAGCAGTGACAAGGTGTGCTCTGCAGCTCACTGCCCAAGTTCCTAGAGATACAGAACAGATACAGCCACCAGAGCCACAATCCAACACATGCAATGACGCCTTGGATAATCTGCAGTAACCAGCTCTCAAGTCAACATCACCTTGACACAATTTGGGGGCCTGAAGTACAGTTCCTTATCACGTCCCAACTACATACTCTTAGTTTTGGCAAGAGCTTAATGTCTCTCCTTTTGGCTGGTCAGAGCAGATGTCTCTTTTCCATAGCCCGAACAAGGAATCAAAGAAATTCTTTAGTTCTAGGTCCCAGAGAGTTTTGTTTAGGGGCACGGTTATCAGTAGCTTCTCATCAAGTTCTGTGGTGGTGGTTAATGGGGGGAGGAAATCCAAATACAGAGAAGTGGAAGCAAGAATATAAACATGTAACAAAATGCTCATAGACCTTTAAGATGTTAACATTCATGAACTCCATCTCAGATCTTTTCCAAATGTAAAATGAAAACATGACAGACAAGGGTGATGTCTCTGTGTGTCCCTCTTTCTCCAGGAGCAAGCACTAATCGAAGGCAGGTTTCTGTCCCATATGTTTATACTTCGCTATAAACACACACATATGAATAATAAATGGTGGATCCTATAAGCTTTAAAGTTTTCACACAAATGGCATCATGTGTACTACTCTATGACCTACTTTTGTTTTCTCCTTTAAAAAAAACCAAAAACTCGACACAGTGCCATTGAGACCCAGCCTCCAACCTTCTGGACAGTGCAGTCCTACTTACGTTGTCTTTAGATAGCATCACAGCCTGAGACATCTACGGAGTTAATATCTGCACCCAGATCCAAAATAAGCTCTAAGACTAACGATTAAACAAGCAAAGCTGAGTCTTCAGTGTCGCAGGAATACATAAGCTCTTTTCCCTCACCTTGCCTCCTCTGCAAGCACACAGCAAGAATCCCAAGGCTCTTGCTCTCCGACTCCGCATCTTCCCAAGCAGGAATTGGAGAAGCCACTCAGGCCAAGGCACAAAGTCATACAATTCTAAAACCTCTGCTCATTTTAATTAGGAAGACAGTATAAACAAGAAAGGGTTTGGTTTTAAGAGTCTGTCAGAGCGATGTTGTCAGCCCAGTTCCATATTTACCGTGTGATCCAAGTCTCACAATCTACGCAGCCTGGTAAAAGCATCTCTCGACAGCAACGCCGCAAACCTGTCTCTAGGTGTCGCCACAGAGACCCAGGCACAAGGCCGCTGGGACGGGTCCACAGGTAACACGGAAGGCAGGGCTGACTGAAGGCAGTGTGGGCAGGTGGGTGCAGTGATGCCATGCTTACTGCTAAGGAAGCAATGAATCCCTCATGTTGAACCATTTGATTTCTTGAGACTGACTTCTTCCTAAAAGCGTAGTTCAACTGAGTTAAATTTCAGAAGGCTCCATTTGTGTTAGAATATATAAGTGAAATTAAAAAAAAAAAAGATTGAGTTGGAATTCTAACTTGTGTCTTGGCTAAGTAGTCACAGTTTGGGGATTCAGATTTAGCCCTTCGACGATAAAATGCAGGCAGTGTCTATCGGTAATTTAAATTGAAGAAAGCAGCAGAAACAAGAGAAGTAGAGAAAGATGGTTTAAAAAGACATGTTCCTTTCCTTTCTTAGGAAGGAAAAATAGGTTCGTCTGAGAGCCTTATAACAGCAACACCAACTGCAGCCTTGAAAACTCAATTGCCAGTGCTTTTCAGTCTTACGAACACTCTTTTACTTATGGTTTCTAAAAATGAGCAATTTTTTAAATTTGAATCTGTGACAGAGCTCCCCTCTCTGACCTAGGCCACCCCACTGTGAATTTGAGTTGTCTGAATTAGGGGTCATGCCCAAAGAGCTCCTGGTCGCCTCCACCCTCCATCTGCTGACAGAGTATACTGGGAGAAGAGAGCCCATATTTACTTCATTTGTGCTTTTCCAGTCTGCGTTGCGTTAATGTTCATTTCCCAAGTAATTTAAGATAATGATCTGAATATACACTGAACTGGGATCATCAAAAGTAGAAGTTTCCTCTATTTCAGCTTCCCACACCCATGTATTATTTTCACAAATATTTGAACCTCAAACCAAATCATAAATAAACACAGTCCTGACTTCTATGTTTTACCTTGTGTTTATTGAAAAAACTTCTAAATAGCTATGTAGCTGTTGCTCTTGGTAAGTCAGTGAGTGAGTGTTTTATGTTCTTAGCTCCTTAAATATGGTAGGAAATTATCCTTATTGCTGTGAAAATTATTTTAGAGGATGGTGGTGGCTGTGGAATATTTCCTAGAGTAACCACATTTCTGAAAAATAAATTCTTTTTTCTACTACTACATGAAAAGTTTTGAGACTTAAAACAGAAATATTGCAGAAAGCACATATTAGAAAATATCTTTATGAATGTTAAGTTAGGGAAGCATTTCTTGGGTAAGGCAGATAAAGCACAAACCTTGAGAAAAAAATGAAATTTTGCATCAAAATGTAAAGCATTTGCACGAAAAAAGAATGCCATAAGATGATTAAAGCACAGGTCATCGACTGCAAGTTCATATTTTCAACTTACATAACCAAAGGGTTAATGTACAGATGAATCACTTTTATAATCAAAATACAGAAGAGTAGGCAAAAGAAATCTGGGAAACAGGAAACGAATAGCAATTTACAGAAGAGGAAACTCAGTCTGATATACCTAGGAGAATATGCTAACCTCGCCAGTTATGGGGAGATTCACAAACTACAAATGAGACGCTACTTCCTACTCACAGTACAAAGTGTCAACAAGGAAGTGAGGAACCCAGGACTGTACACACACTGCTGACAATGTTAGTCAGTACAGACACACTGCCCCACATCATGACAGACCTGCAAAATCAGGACACACACATTCTCCATCACCCAGGAATTCTATTTCCAGTTGTCTATCCGACAGAAATCTCTGCTCCTATGAGGAGACAAGTCTTTGTAAGGAGACGTTTACAAAACTGGTCTTTGCAGCAGAAACAACCTCAATGCCCAGGAATAGGCAGATAAGCCACAGAATACATAAAGTAATGAAAGTGGAAAGAATCAAATGCATCATCACACATGGAGCTCACAAACTGTTCGATGGTGCGCAAGGGCGAGATTCCATTTCAGTAGGATTGTTAAATGGATGCATATGTGTATGTGTGGAGGAGGAAAGTATGGGCAGACAATACACACGACGTTCTTAATTGTCTCTGCAAAAGCTCAGGTGAGGGGTTCAAACAGGACTTGAACTTCAACTGCGACATTTTGTCTTTAATAACTTAAAGACGGATCTGAAACAATGACAAATGAACATGTATTAACTTGGTGGTAAAATATGGATATTATTATTGTCCTTGGTGAATTTTTAAAATAAAGAAAGGGACAAATAAGGCTTCAAGTGTAAGTTCCTAATCCCCATCTAGATGATCGAGCTTTTGGTTCAACTAATTCGCTTCCTGGGAGGTAACTGTAACCCACCTTGACTATTGCCCACCTTAAGTAATTCAGTTCTGAACTTTATGCCACTTTGGAAAAATATGCCCCTAAATTACCAGTAGGTCAAACAAATACATTAAGGTCTTTTGGAAGATAATTTGTCATACATACTGATGTTAAACATGAAAGATTCTGAAAATAAATTTATGTATAAATTACATTTCCTGTAATTTATCTCATTAAAAATTCAGTTTTTACTACAAAGAAACACTAGTTAGCAGTAACAGCTTAATAACTACAAATATAAATCTAGACAAATCAGTACTTCCATGGTCATTAGAGCCTCCATGAATATAACATCTAGTTAGCAAAGCAACTCCAAACCATGACATTATTAATCTCAGGGGTTTTTTAAACAATAAGAATTGCATACTTATACATAAAAGTCAATCTTTAAAATATTTATCAACTGACTAGTCTACCCCTCCCAAATCTATGAGGCTTACAAAGTTCCATAGATCACCTAATCCCAATTAATAAATATAACTTTCCTGTTCATTCACATTTAACTTTTCTTCATATTGTTAAGCTAAAGGATAATTATGTGAGACTGCTGCTGCTGCTGCTAAGTCGCTTCAGTCGTGTCCGACTCTGTGTGACCCCATAGACGGAAGCCCACCAGGCTCCCCCTTCCCTGGGATTCTCCAGGCAAGAACACTGGAGTGGGTTGCAATTTCCTTCTCCAATGTGTGAAAGTGGAAAGTGAAAAGTGAAAGTGAAGTCGCTCAGTCGTGTCCGACCCTTAGTGTGAGACTAGCACTTTACAAAAGTGGAAAGGACAAGAAAAATCAAAAGACTATCCAGCTTATCTAAGTCCCTGAAAGAACCATTCTTACACAAAGGAAATGAAGGGGGTTGAATTTCAGGCCTGATAAAACTGGGACCCTATGGTGGAACAAGAGGGAAGATCATTAAGGTAGAGAAGAAATAAATGTGAGAATAATGGATTTTTTTATGCAACATTTTTATTCTGCCCGAATAGCTAAGTTCCTTTATTAGCTTAGGAAATAAACTGTGTTATGGAAAACTCACTTTATTCATCATGCTTGCTCTTTCAGATAATTATAAATGTAACAGTTTAATTTACTTTCAAGCAGTTTTAATGGATGTTACAACAAATGGTCCTACAACCTTAGAGAATCTGGAAGCAGGTAAAACCTGCAAGAAATGGAGCAACATTCTGATGGGCGTGTGCAGGGCCTGTCCATCTCTCTCCTCCAGTCTTCCTCCCACACCCACTGGGTCTTCTAAGGCTGGTCTGGAGAGCAAGGCACACATATCCATCAAGCACAGGGCATGAAGAAACAAAATGCCCATCAGTCAGGAGCTGTTTGCTTCTCTGTGAAAATGGCAGTGCCATCTGGAGGCAGAGGTGATCTTGTTCTTACATGTGAGAGGTTTATTATACTCTCAAGATCATTCCTGATGCTAATTTTTTGCCGTAGAAATAATACATTCTTATCCCCCAAACTGGGTAAATACCAATTAGTAAAACAGAAACTCTATTATTCAGTGATAAGCACTTCTGATTTTGAGACTTTTCCTTCCATTGAGGATAAGATATACACATTTATGTCCACTGGGAATGAAAATGTGCATGGCCACAAATGTGCACAAATTCTGTAAATAGTTACTTATATATCAGATGAAAAACATTAGATGCTAATGACTTTCCAAGTTATTAAATTTGCTCCATAGAAATGACTGCATATATTACATGATAATAATAAAAATAAATTTACCATCATTCTGCTAATCCCCAATTAACTTGGGGGGGGAAGCTATTAAAACCTGTATAAATTATGCTAAAATGAACACCATCATACACTAATCTTTGTCCATATGTATAATTTCCTGATGACACAGCCCTAGAAATTGGGCTTTCTTAGGTATATAAAAGCAATGATAATAACACTAAACCAAACATACACAGGGCTTGTTCAGTTGCTGAGTCGTGTCCGACTCTGTGACCCCATGCAGCATGCCAGGCTTCTCTAACCTCCGCTATCTCCCAGAGTCTGCTCAAAGTCATGTCCACTGAGCCAGTGATTCTGTATAACCATCCTCTGCCATTCCCGTCTCCTTTGGCCTTCGAGCTTTCCCAGCCTCAGGGTCTTTTCCAAGGAGTCGGCTCTTCGCATCAAGTGGCCAAAGTCTTGGAGCTTCAGCATCAGTCCTTCCAATGAATATTCGGGGTTGATTTCCTTTAGGATTGACTGGTTTGATCTCCTTGCAGTCCCAAGGACTCTCAAGAGTCTTTTCTAGCACCACAGTTCAAACCATAAAAATAGGGCTTACTATAGGCCAAGTACTTTTCTAAGCCCTTTACATATAAAAACTCAATGATCCCTTGTAACAATTCCATTTAATAAATTCTATAATTATCTCCATTTTACAGGTGGGAAAACCAAGTTTAAGTAACTTGATCGAGGTTAAGTAACCAAGACCACAGAGCTAGTAAATGGTAAAGTTGAGATTCATACAAGGCCTTCTGGCTGAAGAGTTGATGCTGTGGAATTGTATCAAATTGTGCGTGCTTGAGTGTGTGCATACTAAATCGCTTCAGTCGTGTCTGACTCTTTGCAACCCTATGGACTGTAGCCCACCAGGTACTTGTTGCCAAATCACCTGTCTCTTTATACTAACTCCCTGTTGACATCCTTCACAGAGGTATCAATTTACCCTGCCATCATTTGTTCTCCTCTCTGAAAATCTGACAGATGAAAAATAACTGTTCCTTTCATTCCCCCTCTCTACTTACTAGCATGACTAGACAGTTTAGAAGTTCACACACTCCCTCTGTATTTGCATTTCTATGAGCTGTCTGTTCGTGTACTTTGTCTGTTTCTTCCAATCCCTACTGGAAGTATCCACGGTCTTTCTATTGGCCTGTATTAGTTCTTTTAAGATTGTTTTTGTATGTGGGTCATTTTGTAAGTCTTTATTGAACTGTTTACAATGGTGTTTTCATTTTTTTTTTTTTTTGGCCACAAGGCATGTGGCATTTTAGCTCCCTAACCAGGGTCAAATCCCATCCTCTGCATTGAGAGGGGAAGTTTTTAATCACTGGATCACCAGGGAAGTCCCTGTATTAGCTCCTAATATAATTAATTAATCACCATTTCTCATTTTTATCTTAATTTTACTTGGCATGTAGGCAATTTGAATTTTTATATAATCAAAATGCTCAGTTTACATTTGTATGCTTTCTTCTATTCAGTTCAGTTCAGTCGCTCAGTCGTGTCCGACTCTCCGCGACCCCATGAATCACAGCATGCCAGGCCTCCCTGTCCATCACCAACCCCCGGAGTACACTCAAACTCATGCCCACAGAGTCGGTGATGCCATCCAGCCATCTCATTCTCGGTCTTCCCCTTCTCCTCCCGCCCCCAACCTTTCCCAGCATCAGAGTCTTTTCCAGTGAGTCAACTCGTCACATGAGGTGGCCAAAGTATTGCAGTTTCAGCTTTAGCATCAGTCCCTCCAATGAACATCCAGGATTGATCTCCTTTAGAATGGACTGGTTGGATCTCCTTGCAGTCCAAGGGACTCTCAAGAGTCTTCTCCAACACCACAGTTCAAAAGCATCGATTCTTCGGCGATCAGCCTTCTTCACAGTCCAACTCTCACATCCATACATGACCACGGGAAAAACCATTGCCTTGACTAGACAGACCTTTGTTGGCAAAGTAATGTCTCTGCTTTTTAATATACTATTCAAGGTTGGTCATAACTTTCCTTCCAAGGAGCAAGCGTCTTTTAATTTCATGGCTGCAATCAGCATCTGCAGTGATTTTGGAGCCCAAAAAAATAAAGTCTGACACTGTTTCCACTGTTTTTCCATCTATTTCCCATGAAGTGATTACTCCAGCCTTTTTTAAAAAATTACATTTATTATCAACACACTAACCTTGGAAATTCCTCTAAGTTCACAACTGAGATCTGTTTAGAATAGCAATAATTAAGGCTACATAGGTATATAAACTGATTTGTCTAAATTTGTATTTATAAATGACAATTATAAGGAACTGTTAAAGTCAAAAGTACCCATTTTTGGTGGGTGGTGGGGGCTGCAATGGGTGAAGGGGGTCAAAAGTTACATATTTTCAGTTACAAAAGTTATGATATATATAGAAACATACTCACACATCTGAAAATTATAATGGCATGCCAATTACACCTCAGTAAAAATATGCATAAAAACATTTGTTCAATATGTTTTGTGAAATATAGTCTCAGTCAAGACCTGCATACAAACAGAGAAAACCAAAGCACATGTTAATAAAACAGTACCCCCCCTTAAAAATCTACTGGATTAACAGAGATTACTGCACCAACACTACTGCATTTTTCAATATAAGAAATGATTCATAAATTACAGTCTATCTTTTTGAGACCTGAAACCTAAAGTCAAACTAAAATCAAACTAAATAGACTGCTCTAGTTTTACAAACAACTTCTCCCTTCAGATTCAGATAAATGTTCAAATGTTTTTCTCAACTGAGGCTCTCTTTCAGAGAACCTGGAAATTATCTAGTGTGTGGTGCTGGCATTAAATCTTCAACAGAGTGGAATGGAGAGAGACTTGATACTATGGATGGTTTTACATAATACGTTTTTATCCTCATGTAGTTTTTAGAGTAGACAGCAACATATGCTGACTTATTACAGCAGAATTATTCAATCTGAGGAAAAGTTATAATCTAAGACACTTCTATTCTGGTTACAGCCACATCAAAATCATCTCAAACATGAAAACGATCCTTACCTTTAAATATTTGCAGAGTAAAAGCTGTCATGGATCTTCTCCTAACAGTAATTCTAGCCCAATGTTTAACAGTAACATAAAGTCAGCAGATTTTCATAGTTGATCTCAATCCCTAACGGGATTTCTTCTTGTTTTATTCCGTTGTCCAAAGAAGACATCAACTATATGTCTATCATCAATTTAATGGTTCTCTGATTTGAATAGCATTATTCTAGTGAGTGGTTTTAACTGTGTGTGTGTCTGGCAGCGGGGAGGGGCAGATTGCAGCAGTTTTACTGATGTCTCAGACTCTCCTTTATACCAAAGTACCATACAATAGGGCATGATCAGCTGTGAGCAGCATGCCAAGTAATTTGTTAATAACAATGAAACTGATGTTTATGAACTATTTACTTTTAAAATAGAAACACACAACAGGTCCACAATTCTTCTTACAATAAAGTTATGTACTCATTTGCATTCTAATGCTTTCACAGGTGGGAAGAGATGGAAGTTAAAACCATCCCAGTATATCACCACGCAGCCTGTCTGATCTATGCTACAGCCCACAGTAAGCAACTCTTCGTGAATAATACTTTCATGCCGAGTATTGATTTTATGAATACCACAAAACAAAAAGCTCATGGTGCTATTTGCTTTGCTGCCCACACACACATACCCACACAATGCTTTTAAATGAAATCTGCCATGGAGTATGTGATATGTGTGAATATTAATCTTAATTTGTATTGCTCTAAAAAGGCACTGAGAATCACTAGTCTAAACTATCTTCATAATAATCTCTATTTTTGGAATTCAGAGAAGAATAGAGTTCTCAATTAAGGATCTCACGAGGGCACAAAGAAGTGGAAGAATTTCCTCACTCTAAAATAATGTTTTGTGGTTTAATTTTTTAAGTCTACATTGCTAATTCTTCTCATGATGGAATCTCTTAGGTCATACTTTCACATGAGCAATTATTTCCACATGGGGTTCCTATTTGTTCATGTTCCTCAATTTCCATTATAATTGAAACTATTAATAATAATCAACAATAATGGTAAGAACTAGGATTTCCATTGAGCACTTGCTGTATGCCAGCACTTTACATGGACTCATTCAGATATATATCCCATAGCCACAGTCCTTAATAGTAAGGACTATTATTGTTATCTTTTTAAAGATGTAGAAACTCACTGTTAGAGAGGGTAGGTAAGTTGCCCATGGTCACACACCAAGCAAGTAGAAGTGTGACCTCAAAGCTGGTCTTTCTATCCACCACCATTCTCCTACATATTCAATTCCTACATTTCTTCTCACTTAACAAGATTACTCTGGCTTCTGATCATTCTTCCTAAATGATACTATCTTTACTTGTCAATATTTGCAAGCTTATTGATCCTCATTTTTTTCAACTTGTCAGATGTCAACTTATCAACTGATACCTCTGGCCTGTTTATACCAGACACTTCAGTTCAGTCACTCAGTCATGACCGACTCTTCGCGACCCCATGAATCACAGCACGCCAGGCCTCCCTGTCCATCACCAACTCCCAGAGTTCACTCAAACTTATGTCCATCGAGTCGGTGATGCCATCTAGCAATCTCATTCTCTGTTGTCCCCTTCTCCTCCCGCCCCCAATCCTTCCCAGCATCAGAGTCTTTCCCAGTGAGTCAACTCTTCGCATGAGGTGGCCAAAGTATAGGAGTTTCAGCTTTAGCATCAGTCCTTCCAATGAACACCCAGGATTGATCTCCTTTAGAATGGACCGGTTGGATCTCCTTGCAGTCCAGGGACTCTCAAGAGTCTTCTCCAGCACCACAGTTCAAAAGCATCAGTTCTTTGGCGATCAGCTTTCTTCACAGTCCAACTCTCACATCCACACATGACCACGGGAAAAACCATAGCCTTGACTAGATGGACCTTGGTTGGCAAAGTAATGTCTCTGCTTTTTAATATACTATCTAGGTTGGTCGTAACTTTCCGATAGCCATCTTGCATAAATATTTAGTGCATAAGTCACAACCTGGCACTAATGTTGAACACACAATTCCAGCTGCATTCTTGACTGCACCGGTCTGATTGGCAGTTGATCGCCAGAGTCCTCATTCTGTAGTTACAGAATTACATTGTAACAATCACCAAGAGGAGTGGTTCTTAACCTGCAGTCCACAGGTTCATGAGATGATCCATCAATCTTCTGAAGCCATATGCAAAATTACATGTGTAAGTACACACGCATACCGTACTGGTGAACAGGTATAAATCCATTTTATAAGTAATCCTCCCACACTAAAAAAAAAAATTATCATTTATACCAAGAATGGCAGAGGCTCTCAACGAACCATCCAAAGAAAACACAATATAAGGCACTTCTTAGTTGCTCCTAGGTGGGTGATGATAATTAGCTGTGAATGGTCTAGGACCATATTTATTAATGGGGTCAACTTAATAAATTTTTTGGAGTTATGTTACTGCCAATTTTCCCTCTGTATCAGAGGGTAGGATTGAATCTGCAGTATACTGTTTTTGGAACACATTCTTGTTACTGCTACATTTTCTCATTATCAAAGCATAAGTAAACGTATTCCATGAAAGAGACCATCAGATCTTCTCTCCCTCTATAAAATATTGCATTGGCCCTTTCAAATCCTTTTTCTATCCTCCACAAGTTCTCAACATTACTAAACAGTTCACGGCAATACTAGCAAAGCTTCGTCAATGATAAAGCTTAAAGAATCAACCACTGTGCTTAAAATTTCTGTTTCAATAAGAGATCATGAAACTGACTACATCGTCAGCTTCTGAAAGTGCTGACCTGGAGCACCATCTCTGTTAGCCCAGAACACTCCGGAGATCCATTCTACTGTGTTCTCAGACCACAGTGCTGCATGAGGCCAAGCATGTCACTCCCCTGCCTGCATACATGTACACACGCGCCGTCTCTACTCAAGGCTGGACACGAAACCCCAGCCAGGCCAATGAGACTCTATCAAGAAAGAGGCTGTCCCTTTCACCACAATCAGTAACTAATGAAAATGCAACAGCTCCCCAAAACAAAGTTGAATGAAAAGAGAAAAACTCCAGTAGATGGAGAAACAAAGGAATTTTCATGACATCACCATTTGAAACCTGGGATCCAGCCAAGCCTGAGGTTTACCCCTTGAACTTCTCCCATTTTGTGAGCCAAGAGATGCAGTTTTGTTTAAATTATGAGATGCTTTTCCGTGCTATTTACAAACCAAGAGTTCTGACTAATCACATTCAATTTGCTTGTGACCATCATGTAATTTTATTAATGAAATGAATATTTTCAAAGTGTTCCTTCCCCATGTTCTCAAAACATTACTTGGGGCGTCCCAAAAAGGACTCACCACATTCTACTCGGCGATGGGAAATCTTGTCTGGGTCCAGATGGGGTGTTCCAAAGGCTGAGGTTCCATTCTTGCTATGACCATACATACACCCAGGACTCTGCCCTCACAGAATCACGTGCTCAATAAATGGCGTGTTGAGAGGAAATCAGCCCTGAACACAGCACACACGGCACTGCGCATACCAGTGTAAAAAGTCAAAACTTTGTGTGACCGAGTCCCTGCCTCCTCTCCCGAGGGAGCTCCCATACCAGACCTTCAGGGCACCCCCAATTCTTTCACTGTGTGCTAAATTTCATCAAAGCAAGGCACCGCCATTTCTGTTAGGATGAGGTGCTATTTTTGCTGTGATAAAATACATACATTAACTAGTTTGGTCATTTTTAAGTATATTAAGTACATTCACATAACAATCATTACCACCATTCATCACCAGAACTTTTGCTAAGTAAGTACTTTAAAAAAATCTATACTTTTTTTTCAGATTCTTTCCATTACCGGTTACTACAAGATACGGAATATATAGTAGGTTCCTCTATGTAGCAGTTCTTGTTATTTATCTATTTTATACATAGTAGTGTGTATCTGTTGGGGCTCCCCTGGTGGCTCAGCAGTAAAGAATCTGCCTGCGGTGCAGGAGACCTGGGTTTGATCCCAGGGTCAGGAAGAGCCCCTGGAGATGGGCGTGGCAACCCACTCCAGTATTCTTGCCTGGAGAATCCCATGGACAGAGGAGGCTGGTGGGCTACAGTCCACGGGGTCGCAAAGAGTCTGACATGACTGAAGCGACTTTGCACACCATGCATGCATGGGTATCTGTTAATCCCAAACTCCCAATCGAGCCCTCTCCACCCCATACTTTTCCCTTCAGTAACTGTAAGTTTGTTTTCTATGTCTGAGTCTATTTGTGTTTTGTAAATAGGTTCATTTGTATCTTTGTTTAGATTCTATATGTAAGTGATACATGATATTCATCTTTCTCTGACTTATTTCACTTAGTATGATAATCTCTAGGTCCATCCGTGTTGCTCCAAACGGCATTATTTCATTTTTTATGGCTGAGTAATATTTCATTGTGTATATGTACCACATCTTCTTTATCCATTCATCTGTCAATGTACATTTAGGTTTTGCCAAGTCTTGTCTGGGGCTTCCCTCGTGGTACTAGTGGTAAAGAACCTGCCTGCCAATGCAGGAGATGTAAGAGATGCGGGTTCGATGTCTGGGTGGGGAAAATGCCCTGGAGGAGCGCACGACAACCCACTCCATCATTCTTACCTGGAAAATCCCATGGACAGAGGATCCTGGTTGGCTACAGTCTATAGGGTCGCAATGGGTCCGACATGACTGAAGTGACTTAGCAGGTAGGCACACATGCACACGTTTTGGCTACTGTAAATGGTGCTGTCATGAACACTGGGGTACATGTATCTTTTTCAAGTAGAGTTTTCTTTGTATACATGCTCAGGAGTGGGGTCGCTAGATCTTATGGCAATTCTATTAATTAAAAGACGCTTGCTCCTTGGAAGGAAAGTTATGACCAACCTAGATAGTATATTAAAAAGCAGAGACATTACTTTGCCAACCAAGGTCTGTCTAGTCAAGGCAATGGTTTTTCCCGTGGTCATGTATGGATGTGAGAGTTGGACTGTGAAGAAGGCTGATCGCCGAAGAATCGATGCTTTTGAACTGTGGTGTTGGAGAAGACTCTTGAGAGTCCCTTATACTGCAAGGAGATCCAACCAGTCCATTCTAAAGGAGATCAATCCTGGATGTTCATTGGAGGGACTGATGCTAAAGCTGAAACTGCAATACTTTGGCCACCTCATGTGACGAGTTGACTCACTGGAAAAGACTGATGCTGGGAAAGGTTGGGGGCAGGAGGAAAAGGGGACGACGGAGAATGAGATGGCTGGATGGCATCACCGACTCTGTGGACATGGGTTTGAGTGTACTCCGGGAGTTGGTGATGGACAGAGAGGCCTGGCGTGCTGTGATTCATGGGGTCGCGGAGAGTCGGACACGACTGAGCGACTGAACTGAACTGAACTGAACCATACTGTTCTCCATCGTGTCTGCACTAACCACTAACCTATATACCCAGCAACAGTGGAGGAGGTTTCCTCTTTCTCCATACCTTCTCCAGGCTTTATTATTATAGACTCCCAAGTAAGTGCTTTTAATGTGCATTATTGTTATAGACTCCTTGGTGTCCAGTAAACAGAACCAGTATTTCATTGAGTTTCTTAAGGTAGCAGTGCATCCCTCTTTAAAAAATCTCCATGTCTTTTGACTTGCACAGTCTCTCTTGGCCTAAGAACCAGGGAAGGGCGCCCCCTTTTAAAGCCAAGCTGCTGAAATATCAACACTGTCTAAGAATAGCATGACAAGGACACTCTAGTCATTCTTCATTGATTAAGAGCCTTAAATAACTCGGGGTTAGCATGCTCTGCATCAGTTCCATGTCTGGAGGAGACCTACTATGTAGGGACTCTGACACTGTCTTGGAAATGTAGTCACATTCCCCATTAAATAAAACATTGATTTCTTAACATTTGTTTTATGTCTACTTTCCTTAAAACCCTCATGATACTAAATTTGATTATTTCTGCTAGAGTAGAATTGGCAAGAATCAAATTTCTTAAAAAAGCATATTTCATCAGTGTTATGAAATTTCAGAGGCTAGATCGCATTCGACACTTACATTTCTATTCTTTACTTCTTCCATCCTTGGGTACTGGCGACAAATTCATCCTTCAAAAAATAAATGCACAGCTCAGGCAATTATACCCTCTTATAAAAATCTTTGGCTTTTAAATGAACATTAGCTCTAAAATTGGGGATCCCCGCCGATGAACTTTGAAGAACCACCCATGGAGCTAAATGTTTCAGAAGTCATGTAAATGCAAGAGCTATAAGCTTCAGATTTTCACCATGAAAAGGTTGCTGTGTTTGCAACTCCTCTTTCCCCCACTTCAGGCCTCTGTCAATTTCTTCAGTTCCTTAAAAAACAGTACTTAGAAGAGGAAAAAAGTGCTGTTTTCACCTGAATCATAGCAACCAAGTCCAAAATACAGGGTATATGTCAACAAAATTATCATATTTCTGCCACATACAGAAACTCAAATGCTTCCAGAGGTCTCAAAGGAATACTTCACGTGAACACTTTTACCTCGCCTGAGTCTGAAAACGACAGAGAGATGGAGAAAAAAAACACTTTGTTTTGTACAACCACAAATTCTTCAGTCTACCTTAAAGTTTCCAAGGACAAAAGCCTCTCCGAACACAATTTCCATCTCAAAAAATACAGAGAGACTACAAACCAGAGTAAATAAAAGAATATCTGCTCCCATCACATCCCTACACTCCCAAACTTTGCACTTGGAATCTCATCTCTAACTTATCAGAAAAGTATTTTTTAAGTAAATACAAACTGTACCATGTGATTGAGGAAAATCAGCACGTTTCCACTTTTGGAAAGAGCCCTGTGAATTCAAACACCAGTTACTTGAGGACAAAATAAATGGACTTCCCAACAAGCTGAGATTCTTCTGTTCCTTTATATCCTTGTACGTGTATCAGAATTCCATATGTCACTATTTCTAATTCATTTACATAATCTGTCACCAGTATGCTTTCCAACTTTGTCAAGCCAGGAGTTGGCTCTTCCTGTCTCCATTCTCCGGGGGTATTTTTCCATAGTCTAATGAAAAAGTATTCTATTTTGGTATGGAAATTATTGGTTTTACCTTCATCCAAGTAAGCAAGGGCATGGCAGCCCACTCCAGGATTCTTGCCTGGAGAATCCCCACGGACAGAGGAGTGTGGCGGGCTATAGTCCATGGGCTGCAAAGAGTCAGACACGACTGAGCGACTTAGCACAAACAAAGCACAAGCAACCAAACTGTCCTGTGCTCCTTTGCTCTTAACAGTTACGATTATGCAGAAATTTTCTCCTCGTTACTATAAACTCTGCTTCTTCCTTCCCTATGATCTTTGTCAACCCACTCTTTGTCAGGCTGTTAACACGCAAGGCTTGAGAGGAGTAGGTGGAAGAAACAGGCTTTTGGTCAGATAATCTGATCTTCAATGACTTCTCCACATAAACTGACTAATATTTATCCCACGTTCACCACTCCGACTGCTCAGTCTAAATTACCAATATGACAGCGTCTCCACTGCTTTTCTTGTCTGTTTGATGTGGACCATTTTTAAAGTCTTTATTGAGTCTGTTATAACACTGCTTCTGTTCTACATTTTTTTGGTTTTTTGACCATAAAGTATGTAGGATCTTAGTACCCCAACCTGGGATTGAACTTGCCCTCCCTGCTTTGTAAGGTGAAATCTTAACCCTGGACCACTAGGGAAGTCCCTCCCTTGCTTTTTAAAATTTGTTTCTGCCACTATTTTCTATCCCCCTTCCCAGATGGACCTTTCCACCCTTTTATGTAATTCCTAGGTTTTTTTAAAAAAATGTTTACTAGTACTATATTGAAACTAGTAAGCACTTCTTTTTCACCCTCACAGATTTCTGTAGTCAGTTTCCCCCAACTACCAATAAACCCCTCCAAGCAGGCTTTGCTCTGTGCCCATACATATGACCTGTGCTTTTACTTCTTCCTATGATATCTCTCTGTGCAGTGCTTAAGTCACTTCAGTCCTGTCTGACTCTTTGCTTCCCATGGACTGTAGCCCGCCAGGCTCCTCTATCCATGGGGATTCTCCAGGCAAGAATACTGGAGTGGGTTGCGATGCCCTCCTCCAGGGGATCTTCCCAATCCAGGGATCAAACTCAGGTATCCAGAAGTGCAGGTGGATTCTTTACCATCTGAGCCACCAGGGAAGCCCATGCCACCTCTCTGCTGCTGCTGGGTCGCTTCAATCGTGTCCGACTCTGTGTGACCCCATAGACGGCAGCCACCAGGCTCTGCCATCCCTGGGATTCTCCAGGAAAGAACACTGGAGTGGGTTGCCATTTCCTTCTCCAATGCATGAAAGTGAAAAGTTAAAGTCGCTCAGACGTGTCCGACTCTTAGCGACCCCATGGACTGCAGCCTACCTGGCTCCTCCATCCATGGGATTTTCCAGGCAAGAGCACTGGAGTGGGTGCCACTGCCTTCTCCTGCCACCTCTCTACTCCTAACCAAAGACCACCAATCATCAAACTTCAACTGAACTCTCACCTCCTATAGGAGGCTCTCCTTAACAATTACAGCCCACATAAGACGCTTCCTTTTCTAGTTTTTAATGACATTTCTTTTTTAAAATTTTTATTTTGCATTGGGGTATAGCTGATTAACTATGTTTGTTAGTTTCAGGTCTATAGCAAAGAGATTCAGTTATCCATATACATGTATCGATTCTTTTTCAAATTCTTTTCCCAATTATGTTATTACAGAGTATTGAGTCGAGTTCTCTGTGTTACACAGTAAGTCCATGCTGGTTATTTTAAATATAGTAGTGTATTTATGTCAATTGGGAGTTTGGGATCAATAATACTTCTTATCTGCATCACATAACCAAACACATAATTAGGGAACCACCAGAAGAAGGGCTGCATAGACTCACGTGAGTCCTCTCCCCCAGTGAGATGGGAATACAGGGGAGAGACCTGGTTTGCTTCATATTCTTTTGGTTTGCTCACCCATGTTAAGAACACAGTACATACTAAATAATTTGAGAGTTACCTACTACTATTTCCCGCTGCCAATACAGAAATTTTTAAAAGCTACTTTTCCTCTTAGTTTTAGGTCTTCTACGGAAAAGCTTATCTTAAAAAGATACTGACAACAGAACTCAAAAAGAAGAACACCACCCAGTGAAAATGGGCAAAAGAGTTAACAGGCCTGGAAATAAGGCACATGAATCGCAAGTAAGCACATGCACAGATGTTCAGAATCATGCAGACGTTAGAGAAATGCCAATTCAAACCCCACTGAGTCATGGGTACTATACGTCTAAAATGAAAAAGACCGACTCTCCCAAGTGTTGGCAAGGATGTAAGCAGAACTCACCTGCAGCCAGTGGGAATGTAAAATGGTGCAACCATTTTGGCGAGAAACAGTTTAATACATTCTTAAAACCTCACGTACTACATGATTTCGGTATTTTTACTTGTAGGTATTTGCTGGAGAAAAAAAATTCAGCAGACGTCTCTTCAGAGATTTGTATGTGACTAAGTATGGCAGCTTTATTTTTAACTGTCCAAACCGAATCAACCTGAGTATCTATCAACAGGTGACTGGATGAGCAAACAATGGTATGGCCACAGATGGAATATCACTCAGCACTTAACAGAAACTAACTACTGGTGCCTGCAACTCCACCAACGCCTTTTAAATGCACTATGCTAAATCAAAGGACCAACATACTTCGTTTCTTTTTTTCCAACAAGATTTACTATAAAATAAATACATATACACACATATTAAAATATTTGCTGAAAAAATAGTAAGTAAGCAACAGGATACACTGTACAGCAGAGGAGTAGAACCAGTAGTAATAGCTTTAATCAGAGCTTTAATTATCTATAAAAATACTGAGTCACCATGTTGTACACCTGAAAATAATTTAACATTGTAAATCAACTTAAATATTTTTTAATTGTGCAAAAAACAACTAAAAGAAAGAACCAACAATTAAAATGCTGTATAAAGTATGACTCCATTTAGAAAAGTATGACTCCATCTAGAAAAAATAAACTACAGAGAGAGGCAACATATAAAAATGACCACTAGGGTCTGACAGTGAGGAGAGGGGCTGGGCTCTGAGGGGGCAACACAAGGGAATTTTGGAGGGTGACAGAACTATTTTGTATCTTGAGTGGGTGGTGGTTACATGATTCTGCATTTGGCATAACTCAAAGAACTGTACACCCAAAAGAGACAATTTTACTGTTCATAAATTAAAGTTAAATAAATGACCTCATAGAGAAGGCTAAGAATGTCACCAGAGAGCCTGGAATACATCCTTACCAACTCCTCTATGATGCCGAGATTAGAAAAAATAAGAACAGCATCTGTTGATTATTTTCTGAAAGTCCTTAAAAATATGCTGAGAGAGGTCACAAGAATTTTTGCTAACCCAGTAGAACTCACCGTTATGCAACAAAAATCTTATCCAATCACCCACACTCATCTTGTCACCCCATACCCCTCTGCTAATCAAGGCATTTAGTTCAGTCCATCAGGTTTACTGAGCATCCACAGCACGCCTGGCCTGGTTCAGATACGGCAAAAGTCAAAGTGAAAGTCGCTCAGTCGCATCCAACTTTTTGAGACCCCATCGACTCTGCAGTCCATGGAATTCTCCAAGCCAGGATACTGGAGTGGGTAGCCTTTCCCTTCTCCAGGGGATCTTCCCAAACCAGGGATCAAACCCAGGTCTCCCGCTTTGCAGGTGGATTCTTTAACAGCTGAGCCACAAGGGAAGACCAAGAATACTGGAGTGGGTAGCCTATCCCTTCTCCAGCAGATCTTCCTGACCCAGGAATCAAATCAGGGTCTCCTGCACTGCAGGTAAATTCCTTACCAACTGAGCTATCAGGAAATCCCAAGTGTGGCAAAGGTACTCGTAAAACAGGGCAGCTAAGGAAGGTCCCTGCTTTCAGGAAGCTGCCATTCTACTTAGAGAAGTGAAAGAAACACAGATAATTTCTGAAAGGTGTGTGTTCTGAAGACAAGAAAAGAGAGTGATGAAGGAAGCAGGGGTCACCACTTTAAAGAGAATGGCCAGGGAGGGCCTCTTTAAGAGGGTGACATTTGCGTTACTACCTTCTCCAGGGAATCTTTCCAACCCAGGGACCGAAATCGGGTCTTCCACATTGCTGGCAGATTCCCTACCGTCTAAGCCACCAGAGAAAGCCTCAGTGACAAAAGAGGGCAGCAAACCCAAATCTGGAGGCAGAGCCTTCTTGCCAGAGGGACCAGCAAGCAAAGGCCCCCGGGGGGAAAGGGGCTTGAGTGACTGAGCCCCAGAAAGGTCAGTGCGGGAAATGAGCAAGGAGGAAGCATCTTAAATTGGGTTGTCAGGGGCCTGGCACCTCAGTGCTTTACAGACCCTGAGTTATTCTACTTCAGGCTGCTTCTAATGAGATGGGGCCTGAGGGCCATACATCGGTCACCCAACTTGATCTATTGTAAAGGACCCATCTGCCTATTTCTCCTGGACATTCAGTTTTCGTCTTCTCTAGCTCAAGGGTCAGAGAAGGCAATCGCAACCCACTCCAGTGTTCTTGCCTGGAGAATCCCAGGGACGGGGGAGCCTGGTGGGCTGCCGTCTATGGGTTCGACATGACTTATGCGATTTAGCAGCAGCAGCAGCTCAAGGGTTTGTTTCTTCATCCTCCTTAGCTCTATGGCCTTAGGCAGATCATGTTTACAGGCTGAGTCTCAGTTTCCAGGTCTGTAAAATGGTGACATCAGATACCATCGACCTATGGGTTCAAGCTGGCAGTTAAAATCTGACTCCCCAGCTAACAGGCAGTCTCATTCCTACCCTTACCTTCTCTCCAGGACATGGCCTCCATCAAGCATCTTCCCTCCCTCTGACATTTTCAACCTCAATCTCAGCACAGGCCCACTGCCCACTTCAGACCTTACCTGTCCAGCAAAATCCTTACTCTGATCCTTCTGTTTCTTTGTGCCACCAACTCTCCCCTCGACCCTGCCTCCACCACTGGATGGACGCCTCCCAAGAGTGAGCGCTGTCCCTCGCCTCCAGGGTTCTCCTCTTCATCCCTAACTGACTCCTCAGCCAATCAGCCTGAGTCCCATTCCCGCCTTTCTATAGAATTCCTTCCTGAAAAAAACCACCAGCCCCAGCTCTGCAGCCTCATTCCTGGTCTTCTCCGCCCTCTCACTGGGTTTTGAAACACCACCTCCCACTAGAAGGAAAGCTCCGTTACTAACTGCTTTGAATAAGGTTGCAAGAGGCATACACTCTCTCTGGGCCTTAGTTTCATTATTCGAGCCCATAGAGGGCTGGATTTAGAGACAGCCTTGGGGCCCTTCTAGTTTGGAAATTCTAGGCTGCCATGGTTCCTCCCTTTGGTATCTGTGACGCAGCACCTGATTGTCAAAACAACGCCCGTGTCCCTTATTAGCATCCTTGCTCATCTCCAACATGGCGTTCGGTTCCTCCAAACTCCTAGCAAAGGCACCGCACGCTATACTGAATCACGTACACCTTTGCTCCTTGGATCGCACCGACGCTGCCCCCCGATGGCCATGTCTATGAGGAGGCCTTGCACACCCCCATACCAGCATTTCCACCTCTACAGAGAACTCCTCCAGTTAGAGGCGGTCTGGAATGTAAAACTCAGGTAACCAAGATAAATCATCACTTCTTCTCGACCTCTCCATTTCTCTTGAACTGCTCATCATCCTCCATGTTGGTCAAGCTCATAACCTGAGAGTTTTCACTGATTTTCCACATATCTTTCTTTCCCCTTATACTCAAACATCAACGCCTTTACTGAACGTGTGTGTGAGTCGCTCAGTCGTGTCTGACTCTTTGGGAACCCATGGACTGTAGCCCTCCAGGAGTCCCTGTCCATGGAATTCTCCTGGAATGGGTTGCCATGCCCTCCTCCAAGGAATCTTCCTGACCCAAGAATCTAACCTGGTATCCCACACTGCAGGTCGATTCTCTAACGTCTGAGCCACCAGGGAAGCCTCAACTCCTCTACTAGCCATCCTTAATGATTTAATTCTAATGTCATTAGGCCATACATAGTACAGCAGAGACCTGCAGTGTGGGGGTAGGGGCCCACGCCCACGGTGGGACAGCAAGCCCCAGGCAGAGAGTCAGAGTCCCAGCAGGAAGGCGGAAACCACGTGCTCCCTGGTCCAGTGCAGGGTGTCGGAACTCAAGGAGTGTGAGGACATCCCAGGAGGAGGAGTCAAGGCCCGAGTACAGAAGAAGAAGGGCATCCAGGGAGGGCACAGGGGGTGTGGCCCTGTGACCGTGAACGTGGAGTTAGACTCCAATCACAGACAGGAAGGTGTCTGTGGGCATGGGGGTATTCCTTGAAGAAAGGGGTGACTCCAGGCCTGGGGAAGTAAAAGGACAAGGTGGGCCTAAAGCAAGGTGGCCCTCAGAGAAGTGATGGGAACGTGGCAAAATGGTCACAGAAACCAGCATGAGTGAGCTCCCACTGGCGAAATCAGGAACAAATTGAGCATCAAAAATAAGGGCAGTAGGAGGTTATAATTCACTGCTTAAAAGAAGACACAGTGATGCCCCAAAGTGAAAGCCGTCATCTGACTTTCTGTGACCCCATGGACTGCACAGCCCACGGAATTCTCCAGGCCAGAATACTGAAGTGGGTATTCCTTCTCCAGGGAATCTTCCCAACCCAGGGATTGAACCCAGGTCTCCCGCATTGCAGGCAGATTCTTTACCAGCTGAGCCACCAGGGAAGCAAGAAAAGAAAGCGAAAGTGAAGTCGCTCAGTCCTGTCTGACTCTTTGCGACCCTGTGGAGACTGCAGCCCACAGGCTCCTCCATCCATGGGATTTTCCAGGCAAGAGTACTGGAGTGGGCTGCCATTTCCTTTTCCAGTGGATCTTCCCAACCCAGGGATCGAATCTGGGTCTCCCGCATTGTAGGCAGATGATGCTTTACCGTCTGAGCCACCTAAGGCTAACTTAATAAATATAAAAATGCAATGAGGACTGGGATGTGCATACAACTTCAAAGTACTGCTCCTCCAAATAGCTCCTGATTGCAAAGGGCAAAGAGTAACTTGACTGCGGGGAAGCCTGTCAGACAACACCTGGCTGGAGCGCTGCAGATGGGCAACAAAGGCACAAAGGGAAATGGCCAGGCACGTGGCGGGAAGCAGGAGGAGAATGCAGCCTGCTGTCTGTGGTCCCCCTGCCTAGGGGGCAGAGTGGAAACCGAGGAAATGACAGACAAACCCAAACCCAGGGGCTTTCTACCAAAGGGCTGGCCTGTCAGCCCCTGAAGTCAAGTCATGAAATCTAGAAAAAGATAGAGAACTGTCCTAGTCTGAGGCAGACCAGAGTCCTGACAGCTGAAAGCACAAAACCATTCTGCACCAGGGTCCTTTCCTTGCGAAAGGTACTATTGGGACAACTGGCAAAACCAGAAATCAAGATGTCGGTAACTTTTTCATTTTTGAGGTATCTTTATCTGGCGGCATGGGATCTTGAGCTGCGGCATGTGGGATCTAGTTCTCTCACCAGGGATGGAACCCGGGCCCCCTGCACTGGGAGCTCGGAATCTTAGCCGCTGACCACCAGGGAAGTCCCCCAGATGGCAGTAACTTAATGTTACTTTCTGGCTTTCAGAGGCTGTATTGTGCTTGTGTGAGAGACTATCCTTGTTCATCATTCTTTGTAATGGCCTCCCATTTTTTTTCTGTGTCTGCGACTATTTTAAAATAAAAATCAACTGCTACAAAGTCTTCTGTAGTACATCACATACACCCCTTTCTTCCACAAGCTCCCACATCCTCACTTCAGAGATCCCAGTTCCCATCCTCCAGCACTGTTACAACAACTTCTTAACAAGGCTCCTTAAACGCTCCAATCCACCCTACAACCCCTGCCTAATTAAGGTTTTTCCCAAGTGCACTTCAGCTCAGGCGGTTCCCTGAGCCAACATTTCAGTAACTCCTCATTACCTGCCAAACTAAGTACAAACTTCGTGGGATTTTCAAGTTCCACGGGCTTCGAGTTCCAACTGAGCTCTTCCAGGCCGTCTTTCACCCATTCCCCACAGCCATCCATACAGCTGGGCCACTCTCAGAGCTTTCTGCCCATCCGGGCTTTGCTCATACAACTCCCTCCACCAGGAAGTGTCCCCCTGCTCAATCCCGTGCAAATTTCACAAGACTAACGATAAATACTAACTCTCATCTTCCCATCTCCCCATTTGCCAAATCTTGCCCAGATCCTTTCCTGTTGGAACACTCAAAGTTGGTTTTGTCCATTACAAACCTTATTTCATTCTATTTTAGGTTATGATTTTTGTAAATTTATCTCAACAATTTTTAAGATATTAAGGTGGAAACACACGTCAATGAAAGTACCCATCACTGATAAACTAAGTCATGGTCACAGTGAATTCAAACGGCCAGTCGTCAGCTCACATCAGTCTCCCTTGGGTATTAACTTTGTAAGTATCCAAATTACTTTTTGTTTATCCTCTTTTCCTTCCTTGGACTGCTGCTGCTGCTAAGTCACTTCAGTCATGTCCGACTCTGTGTGACCCCACAGACGGCAGCCCACCAGGCTCCCCCATCCCTGGGATTCTCCAGGCAAGAACACTGGAGTGGGTTGCCATTTCCTTCTCCAATGTGTGAAAGTGAAAAGTGAAAGTGAAGCCGCTCAGTCGTGTCTGACCCTTAGCGACCCCATGGACTGCAGCCTACCAGGCTCCTCCGTCCATGGGATTTTCTAGGCAAGAGTACTGGAGTGGCTTGCCATTGCCTTAGTGTTCTATTTCTTGCATAAATTACAATTTCTCCCTATTTTCTACATAGAAATTTTGGCCTTAACCATACCACTGACAATCGTAATTCCAGAGGTTTCCAGAGTATTAATTAGGTAACATTTTCATATATATAATTACATTTTAACGTCATCATTGCCTTATTACATAAACAACAACATAAAACTCTTAAAACTGAAAACAAAGCCTATACTTGACAAGTTTAAAACTCAAAATTTTTAAATTTAAGATTAAGACACTATCCATTTAAACACACTTATATTTCCTGGATACTAATAAATTTTGGAATGCAATTCACAAAGATATACAATGACTATATTTAAATGGATTCAAGAAATCAACATTTTTTTCTCTCAGTCTGAATTTAGTAAATGAAAGAAAACAATAAACTACTTAGCAGCAGAGATGAAATTTTATCAGTTGTATGAAAGTACAGCAACAGTTGAAAGTCTGGGAAAGCAAGCATTATTTTGGAGAAAACAATTAATGATATCAGGAGATGTGAAGTAATATGCCTATATTACTGGTGATCAATAGAACATCTGCTCTTACTCTAAACATCACAAGGATAGAAAAGATCAGGCACACCCAGAATTTCAATATTGCGAAAGGAATCAAATCCATAAATGATACATATCCAGGTCCTAGATTCGGCATGTCACTGCTATGTATGAGAACTGCTTTAAGTTGAATAATTTGAGTTTATTTAACTGAAACCAGGGCTTTTATCTTCACTTTAAGTATGAAGTAAACAGTTTTAAATACAATAACACTTTAGATGATAAAAAGGGAACAAACTGACATATAAATCTAGGATACTTGTGACGTGAAAAGCAAAATGTAAGGAAGGCTACTGCACAGTGATTTGCTTACTAAAGAGGAATAAGGGGGTTTTCCCCAATAAAAGGATCACTACTTTTACCAGAAATACTATACGTGAATGAAAGTGAATGAACCATCAGAAGCAGCAAGTCTCCTTTTAAGCCATTTCTAAAAACGCTATTCAGAGCACGAACCTGGAGAAATCCTAAGCACACTAGCAATTTCAAAATCAAAATACTATGAGACAAATAAGAATGTTCCCATGCTCTCATTTCCAACTGACCTAAGTTATTCTGTAATGGATTTATTATAGAAATAAGCACCAATAATCAATCTCTCCCTTCCAAAACCCACCATTTTTCATACTTTGCATTACATGAAGATACTTCTATCTCAATGGTTTATTTACAGAATTTTACTGACAGACATGGCAAACTGTGTAACAAACTCCAATCCTGAAGCTTTTAGCTTATTATGGAAGATGGGTATTGAAAAACTTCAGGGATCACTGGGGAAAAAAGAAAACCAACTGGAGGTTATCACTAAATTGTTTCCTTCTATCACGGAAAAAAAAAGTGCAGTATACATTAAGATAAACTCCTGATTACGTGTCTTGAAACCTACGAGGATGTGCCCTTTGAAACAGTGAACTTTATATTCGAACGTTTAAGTCAATGTTGTCACTGTGTTATGATGCTATCAAAGCGACTCTATGACCATCGCCATAAACACCCAGTGTTATGTCAACAGACTAACCCTGTTTCCAAAAGGAATACTGCAAATTTAAAAGAACAAGAAACTCATCATGTAAGTGTCAAGTTTTATGAAAGGAAAGTTCTGATCTGAAAATAAAACAAAATGGCTTATCCAAGCAAAATGATAGGTCACCCTTACTCATCCCTATTTTTAAATGATAAATGGTAATGATATTTTTCTATCTCAACTACCCTGGAAACTACAGAGCTGAACTTGTGATTAAGATAAACTTGAAACCAGACTAGTAAATATGTGAAGAGATTTTTCTATTTTCATTCTTAACATACATGACTCCAAGGAAACTATACAGCCACTCCGTAGTGTGGCTGGCAGTCCTCGGAGAGCATCTCGGTCAACTTTCTCTGAGACGAAGAAACGGAGGCTAAGAGATGCTGCCACTCACGCAAGCTCACAGCTCCATCTGTGTCCAAGTACACAGGGGACCTTCCAACTGTATGACCAAACCAAGTCCAGTGTCTACTGCAGAGCTTCATGTCAAGTTTTGTCATCATATATTGGGATGGCCAAAATGTTAGTTTGGGTTTTGAAGATGGTACAAAAACCAGAACAGACTTTTTGGCCAACCCTATCCTTCCCTATGTGGCACTCAGACAGTCCACCTGCTGGAAATTCTGAGAGGTGCCTCTGGTCACCGCTCTCACAGAACGTCCACAGGCTGAAGGAGACACACTCTCTGTGGCCATCACTCACTTCAATCAGCTTGAAAAACACCTGGCTGAGAATCACTGTCCTTACGTGGACAAGGCACCGCTTCTTCAGCATAACATTCGATTAAGCTAAGGCAAATAACATAACATCCTCTTTCCGCATGAAGCACCAAAGCTTTATAAGACAGACCAATAGTTCTCAACTTCTGCGTCTCAGGACACCTTTCCACTCTTAAAAATGTGTTGAGGTCAAGATCTTTTGTTTATGTGTATTCTATCTGCTGATATTTACCCTATTACAAATTAAAACGAATATTTCTTTTAAATCACTTAAATCATCACACCTTAACATAAACATGCATATGTTGTGGGGGGCGGGGACAAACAAAAAACTTGTGTTTCCCAGAATGAAAAACTTCAGTGAGAAGGGTGGTACTGTTTTCCATTTTTGCAAGTCTATTGTCTCGCCTAATAGAAGACAACCGGATTCTCGTATCTACTTCTGTGGTCAATGTGTGGTGATGTGCTTTGGCTCAAGGATATGAAGAAAATCTGGCTTTACACTGATATGTTGCTGAAAAAAGGAGAAGCATTTTGATGGTCATCGCAGATCAATGGAGATATGATCCTTCAGTACACTGGAAATGGACAGTCAGTGGTTTCTTAAAGCTTAGTTGCTGCCTGGAATCTGAAACTGTCAGTGAACTTTTCATGCACTATTTTAGTAAAACCATCGGTCTATCTTCCATTTTGCACGGTTCATCTACCAATGTACAATTTTTGAGTTTGTGGCCCTCCTGGGAAAGGTCTCAGAAACCCCAAACCATATGTTGACATTTACTAGAAAACAGAGTTCATCCTAAAGATAAAGAATGTTATGATACTTAGAAGCAATTACACACTGCCTTGATCCTTTACAATCTTTAATTCATTAATCTGACATTACCTGGAATGGAGTAACATCATCATAAATTATAAAGAAGGCAGAAAAGTTGGATTTTGGTCCAAAAACACAAAACAAGAAGCCAATAATGAAGCTTGGATGGGATTAAATTAAATATTATAAAACGTAGACTGAAATCCAGAAAAAAAAAAGTCTGTATTTCCTCTGAGAATGATCAAAACAAATAGACTTGGATATTATTCACCAGGGAAAGCTGTAAGGAATTAATAATCTAATCTAATTAGATCAGTAATCTAAAACTCTGAATAATATTAAAGCTTTGATAGTAAAGTTTTTGGAAAACATATTAACTAACACAATAGTATATATGTAAACAAATGAATGCCCTCTAGCTATGTTAACAAGCTTATTAAGAATTTTGGAATGCTCAAGAAAAGACACTAGACAACATCCCAGTTTCCCACAAAGGCACAGGAGGCTCAAAGTCACTGATTCATAGGAATATGTAAGGCTATGGGTCCCAAGTCCACCAAGAGTGGCATCATGAGTCGAGTCCGGAAATGACAAAACAGTATAAACAGGATACAGAACAGAAGAGTGTATGGTTTTAGCTAGCATCTGTCTAGTGTTTCTACCAGAAATACCATTACCCAAAGCGACAGGCTTCAAAACTAAAACAGCATAAACAGAAATGTAGAGTGCCTAGCCATAAAAAGGTAGAAATTAATTACACTTTGTACATTTCTTTAAAAGACTGTATGGGATTTCATTTAAGCACAAAAGAGAACACTAAAAGAACTGGAAACTAAAGGTTATGAACAATCCCATTAAATTCTAAGAGCAACTGCTGAAATATAAATAATACTCTACAATGCATGCATACTGTATTCCAGATGATAATCAAAGGGCTTCTCATAATTTAATTCATTGTCTTGACTACCCTTAAGATGGGTACTACTGAATTCCCTTTTTACAGATGAGAAGACTGAAGGCCAGAGAGGTGAAGAGAACGGGCATAGGGTCACAAAGCAGTTAAGGGGCAGAGCTGGGGATTTCAACCAGGGTAGCCATGCTCTTAACTACCAGGCCAGACTCCCTCCAACTAACCCACTACAAACATCACTTAACAAAAATATCTACATTGTGTGCAAACCATCCTTCTCAGAAAGTAAAGGAAAGCACCTGCTGGGCTTGGTCCTGACGAAAGCTATGCCGTATCAGCATTTGTGCAAAGAGTTTCGAATTGAGGAGAGGGCAACCCTGTGAGTATAGGATTAACCAGTCATGCTACTGAGAGCTGTAAGGACGTGGAAGTCTTTATGGAACGTGTGCTTCCATAAAAGCAAGAGGCGCGAGGCATGAGTCAAGGAAGAGGAAAAGAAAGCAGAGATGACAGGTGTTTGCTTTTGCTTCAGTGAAAAACAAAAGGAGAAAGAACACAGGAACGCACGTCAATCTTACGCTTTGTTGATGGGAATGGACATTTTCACCACCAAACAAGTTTTTAAGGAAAATAGCCACATCTTCCTAGAAGCCTCTGTGAACTATATCTAGGAAATCTATTCTTTACATGTTCAATAAAGGGATCATTGACCACATCCAGGTAATAAAAACAGTACTGAAGCAAAGTCCAACACAAGTATTCACTGTATTACTTAGAACCACCCTTTACAGTCATATCTGAAACCTCTTCCTTGTTTTTTCTAAATATATACAATATGCTATCTACAAGAAGGAAAGCCAAGAAGATATTTTACAGTAAGTAAAGTATGTCTCCTTGCAGATCTTAAAAGTTATAAATATACCAATCTGAAACTGCAGTGACATACTTCACTTCCAAAGAGGAGGAAAGCAAAACGGGCCACTTAGTAATTTTAGATGTGCTGAGTCTTTAAAAAGCCCTCCAGAGTTAAGGAAATGATTTATTTGCGCTGAAGACCAAAACTTACATACGATTAACCAATCTAGAAAAAGATGAAAAGGGTGGGGAGCTTGTGGGTAACAGATTTGGGGTTTCATTTCATTTTTCACAACCAATGAAGTGATTAATAAAGAAAACTCAGGGGGAAAAAAAGACTTATAACCACAAAGAAAACAATTTAAAGCAATGTCAGTGAACCAGTATACAGCTAAAGAAAAAAAAAAAACAAAAATACCCTAGCAGTAGTCTGCTAAAGCATACGTAATAGCAGGCATGAGGAAAGAAACTTAAACTCCTACCAGCGGCCATGCAGAAGGGTCTGAAGAAGGCCTATGTACAACATGGACATATGCTCCTTCCAAATTGATGTGAACATTTGAGGCTCTCAAAATTTGGGGTTTCTCTATAGTGAAGGACAGGGAAGCCTGGAGTGCTGCAGTCCATGGGGTTGCAGCAAATCGGATACAACTCAGCGACTCAACAACAACACATTTCTAACACACCAACAAGGGAAAGGGTAAGCATATGGTGACCACACTGAAAAGGAAACAAACAGGAAACTGAAATGCGTTTGAATTTATCAACAGCAAAGATAATGCTAACCTTCAGCATTTCACACAGCCATGGTTTTTCAAAACTGGAGAAAAAGGCCGACTTACCTTGATACATTTTCTGGAATGTATTCGAGGACCGGATATCCATCACTTCTTCTTGATGACAGGTCACTGTGTGATTTCCACGACTCCACCAAGGTATTGACGGGAGGGAAGGAACTCAGGTGTTGGAAAGATTGGTCTCTAGCTGATCGGGATAAAGATATTGTACCTTGAGCACCAATCCTATAGTGAAAGGACTGTCCACCTGAATTCACGCCAACGATGGCAGATGGGGGGATGCTGGCCTCTGGGTAGAAGCTCCCATCATCTGGTTCTTGTTTTATCCCCATGGGGAACCCGCTGCCTTCACAGTTACCATCGAAGCCGGGCACAGGTGGTCCTAAAATTCCTGATAGAGAGTAATAGTCTTTATCATCCATAAAGGAAAAGTATGAGCCATCCATGAATGGAAAGGGGTTGATTGCTGGATTCCCTTTAAAAGAGGTGCCGGAACACGAATGCTTGGTTGACTCTTGTTTTATTGGTACTGAGAAGGGGGAATCAGAATTTATTTTGCTGTCTCCTAGACAGGAGCTGCTGAAAGCTCCGTCTGGCTCCGGCTTGATGTACTGGACGATGTTAAGCTGGCCAGTCACACCGTGGGAGATGGCGGTCTCTGTCTCCTCATTCTTAGGAAAGGGGGCCTCTTGAGCACCTTTCTCCTGGGTGTCTGGACTGGGAACCACATCTCGGGCTGCGCTGGACCCCACTGGGGTGCCTGAAGCAGTGTAGCTGAAGGCAGTGCTTCCGGGGCTACACATAGACCCCACAGTACTCGCGGCTGGGCTGGACAGCGTGGATCTGTTGTTTGTGTTGGAAGGGCTGGAAACGGAGCACCTTGAGTTGTTTATGTTTGCAGGGCTGGATACGCAGGATCGCAGAGTGACGTTATTAGGACTGGAGACCGGAGACTTCACGCTGCAGTGACTCGGGGGGCTGGAAATCGGGGATTTCATGCTACTCAACGGACTGGAGAGAGGTGAGCCCACGTTGCTGGCATGCGCTGGGCTGTGTGACCTGGAGCCCCGTGTCTCCACATTGGGGGAGCATGGCAGAGGGGTGCCCTGGGCGATGGGGCTGTGCACTGGGAAACTGCCGAAGCTGGCTGAAGTGGAGGACACACAGCTGATACTGGCCGGGCTGCAACCCGAGGACGACAGGGTCAGAGGGCTGCAAACTGCTGGGCCCTTCTCGTGCCCTAGGATGGGACTCTTCACCACGTTGCGCATGACCCCGCCATTAACAGAGCCCCCAGAGTCGGGCAGGAATGACCGCAAGGGCCTGCTCGCACCCCCCAGCGTGGAAGGACGGTGGCCGTTCTCTTTGTAAAATTTCACAAGCTGTTCGACGTTTTGATACATCTTTGCTGGACTCCCGCTTCCCTGTGGGTTCTGCTGATCATAGGCGTAGTCGGCCTCTCTCACGGAATCCATGTACAAGCCCATGGACTCGGCCACAGTGGCCGAAAGTTCCTTTGATTCCAGCTCGGTTTTTATATCAGATGGTAAAATCCCGGAGCGACTGTTGTCTTGCTGGAGGCAAGGGAGTAGCTCATGTTTTTCTTTGCTGCTTCCTTGAGTACTGCTGTTGGGAATAGCACCGGAGACACAGCTCACGTTGACGATCTCCATGTAGTTACTCTCAGCGGGCTGCTCCGTGGGTATGGGTCCCAGGGCAGGACGCTCTGCAGGCTGAGAAACTTGACCCCACCGTCTTTCCATTTCTAGACCTTCAGGGAGACTGTGGTAGCCTTTGGTCTCCATAGCTAACATAAAAATGTATAGTAAAAACATCGAATTAGAGTCGTGGATAGCACGGTTACTCTAAAAGACATTCTGAAATCGTACTGACCGAGCTATAAGTACATATTCTACTGATGATAAGCAATAGTTCCAGTTATACTCAAGTGATTACCTTTTTAGGTGCTGATACAACAGAGTCCTGACTATAATTTGTCCAGAAGCCAGAATATAAGAAGCAATAAAATGATTTCCCATCTAAATAAAAGGAACATCTTTGTTATACTACAGCCTTTGGAGTTTGGAGGAAATTTTACATATAAAACATCTTTGCTATAATAGAGCCTGTAGCGTTTACAAAGAATATTTACAAATGTTAACTTATTGAATATGCAAAGTAATCCTGGGGACTCCCGATGCATCCAAAGAGGAAACTGAGGGTTTAACCAAGTGGGCGGCTTGCCCAAGGTCAAAGACACAGCAAGTGACAAAGTCAGATTTAAAACTAAATCTAATGCCAAAGTCTTTGGAGTCTTTCCAGCCTATGGAAGCTGCTTTCCATAGCTAATATGTGACTTGATTAAAAAACAATGAGGAAATGTAATTAATGTTACCATTTCCCAATGTAAAGTCAACCCGGGAATGATCACAGGCAAGATAACTTGAGGATTATTTTCAAAATAGTAAGATTTTAGTAAAATAGATTTTGGTGAAGATAATTTAATGTCAGTTCTGAACAGTGAAGAGTCATATATCCTGATTAATTAAGCTAGTCCATAATTCAAAGAGGCTGAATGACAAGTTGAGAATGCCAGGACTCTAGTCTGTATTTCAGTCCTGGCAAGGACTCTGACATGCGGCCTGACCTAGTGGTAGCTCTGCTGAAAAGACTCCAGATAGCCAGTTTCATTCTCAACAGTTAATGGAGGAAGTCTGAGATGGGTCCTGACAATTTATGTGTCCATTCATTCAACAAATATTCACCAAGTGTGTGTTGCATCCTGGGTCTACAACTAGCCACTGAAACTACAGTGATAAACAAAACAGGCTCAATTCCCACCCTCAAAGAGTCCCCAGGATTGTTTTAGACATACTATCTTATCTACTGGCTCTCTCTATAAATGTATTCCATGGATACTCATAACAGGCTGTATTTATATAATTCTTATGCATGATATGGTTCAATGACCTATTACAAGCCTTTCACAGATATTAACGTAAATTACCCTACAAGATTGACAGAAGTACTGTCCCAAATGATAGAACCAGGAAAATGGAGGCAGAAGCCACACAGCAGAGCTGGAATTTGATCCCAGGTGTCTACACCAAGGTCTCTCAACCATGGCACCACTGGCGGCTTGATACAGCTTTGCTGAGATCTCTCCTGTGCACTGTGAGATGTACAGCCATATCCCTGACCCCTACCCACTAGATGCCAGTAGCATTCCTCCTGCCCTGCTGTGACAGCCCCAAATGCCTCCAGACTTGCCAAAAGTCCCTAGAGGTGGGTGGGTGGGGGGGGGGGAATCACCACCGACTTGAGAAGCACGACTCTAAAGAAAAATCTCTCAAAGAAAATTAATTCACCCAATAAAATTTCATTTGTGCATTTTCATGCATAGAACTCTTAAAATCTTTAAGTATGCATTTTTCAAATCCTTTCAGGTGTATAAACAATCTCTGACACAAATAAAGGTCCTGACCTAAAAGCTGCAGTTTCTGGAGTGCTGAACACAGATAATACTTTAGACTTCTCAGTCCTTCCCCCCCTCTGCCACTCACGATCTTCATCCACCCTACCTTCTTCTCATTAAAGAGAGACTAGGAAGACTCTCTGCTCCAGAAATTATATTAACATGGAAAAAATAATATAATGACTCTACTAAATAAATTGGCATCAGATATCACAGGGCTGTCAAAAATTTAATGCCCAAACTGTCCGAAGATCATAATTACCTCTTACTTTTCTGTATTCTACACTAGACTTTTAAGTTCCCAGAAGGAGCAAACTTTATCAACTTTACCACTGCACCCCAAGATGACAGCATAGTGCAAATAAAAAAATGTTAAACTATTATAATTAATACCCAGTAATTTGTGAACATTAAAATCTCCCAATTATGGAGCATGCTTTTACTTAAAGAACATTATTCTATAGATTCCTAATCATAAAATAGTGCAAAGTAAGGCAAGTTATGAAGTTTGAAGAGGTAATCTGATCATTCTAGCAGGAAAAATTAGTGTGGATGAAAGCCAAGAACTGAATACAGTGACATGGGACCAAAACAGCTAATACTGGCCTTTTGTACCTCACTGAAAAACCATCTAGTAATAGCCATGGGTTGAAAAATACCAGTAAATATGGGCTGCTTCTACTTCTAAGAATATTCAGCCTTCCCCATACCAAACTGGAACAGTACAGATAAGGTATAGATAGATACTTCAGTCCCAAATTCATCAAACCAAATATGTCTATTCCTGTTTAAAACTGAACACCTTCTCTGTATCATCCCCTCACACCCCAATCCTATTCCTAAACACACATTCCCCGTCTTGATGAATTGCACCACCGTCTATTAAAATGCCCAGAAATCACCCCTGCCCTGGCACCCTTACTAAAGGTCTCCATAAGTTCACCCCTCCCCACTCCCACAGTCTCCCAGACAACTGGACCATCTGCCTTGAGTCTGAAGGATCATCGGTCATCCAGACTTCTCTCCAAAAATTCTTTCTCCAAACTGTCTTTAGGAAAGGATGATCACTCATTGCCTGTTTTGATGCTTCATGGTGGAAATTCACATGCTAAAACTCTCGGACGTTCTAAGGTACAGAAACCTGTTTCCTTTTAAATTCAGAGTTCCCTAAATAATTTGGCCACTGCACCTTTTTTCTTTTTTTCCACACAACATCTACTAATATACTGAGGGACACATTTCATCACTGTGCATCAAGCCAGGATAAATAAGGCTATATGAAGATTTGAAGAGAACCTTTACCTGAGTACTGATAGGCAAAAACCATCTTAAAGCACTCTACAAGGAAGTACCTTATCAGCTAACATCATGCAGCTGATCACAACTTTCCAAGTCCTGTTTGGCTAGCCTTGAACTCTCTTGACAATAACACAAACCAGCCTGCATTTCACCACATTATTGACAAGGCTATCATTAGAGAATTTGCAAAGACTTTGCTGAAATCTACATTAGCTTTAAGACATTTTGATCTGTCAACCTAATACACCTCTCAACAAAGAATATAAAGGCTGGCAACCAACAGCAAAGAATGGAAGATATCTAGCACCTGCTCGGCTTCCACTGGAAATATTTTTAAGGATCAGGTTTTTTTAAAAAAATATGATTATTGAAATATTTTATGCTGAATTCTCCCTATTATCTTTTCCTTTTTTTTAGAAAAAATTATTTACTTTTAATTGAAAGATATGTGCTTTACAATATTGTGTTGGTTTCTGCCATACATCAGCATGAATCAGCCGTAAGTATTCATATATCCCCTCCCTTCTGAACCACCCTCCCACCTCCCACCCTATCCCAGCCCTCTAGGTTGCCACAAGAGCCCTGGTTTGAGTTCCCTAAGTCACAGAGCAAATTCCCACCATCTATGTTACATAGATAGTGTGTAAGTTTCCATGCTATTCTGTTCTATATTATCTTAATTGATCTTCTCTATAAAACAAATGATCAGTTAGGAAGTTATTTCCTATGTCGTCCAGGAAATTCAGGTTGTCTTTTTGAAACTGGCATAAAGTCCATAGCTTGAGCAGATTTTCAGTCAATCACTAGTGAATACTGAAAATATTAGTTGATGAACATGATCCTCATAGAACTTAATATCCAGAGGGTAAAGGTAAATAAAGTTTTTGTTACTAAAGTATAAGATTAAACATATACTGATATACATATCTACTTCTGTAAAATCAGGCTTGTCTCCCTTACAATGGAAACTATAACAGATACTCTAAGACAAAAACCACGAAGATCTCTTAATTTTCAGGCAAACGCCTCCCCTCTTAAAATGAAGGAACTTTCACATAGAGAAAGTAAGGAAAAATACTGACAGTTCTACCTTGTCATATATATGCTCTTAAACACTATTTTTGCAAAGGGAAAACCTGACTTTAAATTTTTATATTTTACAGACTGTGTTAAATTGCTGTTTCCCATAAGAAAGTAGTTTTTTTGCTTGTTTGTTTCAGGAATATTAACAAAGAATCTTGCAAATTTATATTTTATCCGAAAACAGTTCCACTTTTACAACCTTCCAAACACAGTCCCATTTCAAATGAATCATTTTCTATAGTTATCTGACTATAATATTACATCCTCAAGACAGACCTTAAGAATTTTATAATTTGTATTGGTTCCATAGTTGTAAAAGTTCACTGTTTGTAACTCTTTTGCTATCATCCCTATTAACTATAACCATGTTCCTTGTTTTAACAGATGAGATAAATGATAGAAATCAGCCCAAGGTCACCTAAGAGAGCCAGAGAACCAGTTAGAACTGAACACACCTGATTTCTATTCACTCACCTAATTCACTGAGCCACCTGATCGTTCCAAAAGCCCCAAACTATTTCTCCCTTAAAGGAAAAAGCTCCCCTTTTATTATTTTAAAAAACTTCTTTCCTCAAGCATTCCCACGATAGCCTGTCATGAAGTCAAATCTAAACTGAAAACTTCCCAGAACTTCAAAGATGGAGAATGCTGTTAGCATTACTATGTAAATATCACCAATAACAGCACCTAGAGAAATGCCAATTCAACTATTAATATGCAATTTACTGCATTTGAAATTCGGTGGTTTCCAAACTTGTCTGGTATCAAAGTTTTCCTAACTTCTATGTTATAACAAATACTTAAACCTTTTGGTGCCATAAACCATTACGATTTAAACCTGGTCTTCTAAAATTCATTAGGAAAAGCTGTGCACCTAAATTCAGTAGCAGGGCACGGATGTCACCGAACGAAGCTTCATCCTTTCTCTCCTGCTTTTAGAATTCGAACTGATACCACAGAAAGCCTAATCTCTTTCAGGAGTTTCGTGAATCCTAAGGCACGGGAAATGCACGAATTTCCAGAGCCCCTTTCCTACAGAATCTGTCAGGATTTGTATCTCCTTCAACTGCCCTTTTTCCGCTACACCTCTGGCTGAGATTTGGGTGCTTCCGCAATTTATAGAGGAAAGAAATATTATTCAAACGTCCTTTAAAAACTGTACAAGAAAAACGATCCCGAAATTCATCTTTGGGGAAAGGGAAGGGTGACAGACCTCCCACTGCCAAAGGCGGTAGAAAGCTGCTCGTTAGAGGGCATTTATCCAAAGTGGCCAAACTTTCCCAAAATAGTCCTCTGGCGGCCAAAGAGGGGGAAAGTGGAAAACCAAAACAAAACAACAAGCACACAGCACCCTACTGACAGCGCCTCCGGATTACGCAGCCACTTCTCCCTGCAAAGTGCACGCTCCCGCGCCGCGGCCACACGCAGAGCCGGGCAAGCGGCGCCCAGCCGCGCACCCCTACACACCTGCCTCGGCCGGGGTCCGTCTCTCGGCGTCTACCTGTTGCAGCGCTCGCCAACGCCACGACACCCCTGCTGCGGAGTCCCCCTAAATCCAACCACATCCAGGCCAGCGAGTGCAGCTCTCCCTGCAGCGGGAGAGCCCGAGGCAGCAATGCTCTTGCACCCAGGTGACTGCACGGGTTTCCTCGGAGCAGCCTGAAGTTGGCTTGCGTCTCACCCGTCCAATGACACCCCGGGCGCGGAGGGGTGGAGCGGAGGGGGCAGGGGCAGGGCGAAGGCGGGCGAAGCTGGGAGGGAGAGAGAGGGAGAGGGCGCGCGAAAGCCCGGAGGGGGAGTGGGCCGGCCCTTTTAAAAGCGGGTCACATGTCCAGATAAAAAGTTCAGGTTGCTATCCCGCCCCCTTGGGCCCTTTCCATTGGTCCGGGGGGAAGCCAGGCTCCACGCTGCACGGGTCAGGCGGGCTTCTCATTGGACAATCCAGGCTGTCAGTCACCAGGAGGACGACATGACTGATACAAAGTTGCTGCGACACAGCCTGGACTCGGCAGCTCCCTTAAAGCCGCAGAAGCGGAGGCCGCTCGGGGTGCAGGGCAGCGGCTACGCCACTAGGTACTCACGACTCGCTGCCCCCCGGCTCCCCTCGCTCCACTACCCCAAACTTGCTCACGCCAACCTGGCTCTCCTCCTGGCCTACCCCAGGATGTCTGGAAAGACGCGAAAAGTCTGGGGACGCTGAAGAAGTGGGATTTTAGAAAGCCAGTCAAGGTGTCCTCCCTGATGCTCTCCACCTGCAGCGCCAGGTGAGCGGCAGCCCTGGCCCAGGCACCGCCCACAGCGTCCGCGCGCAGGGAGGGACCCTCTGTGGGCTTCTCCCGACCCCCGAGGTTCGTTCCCCGCCCCTCTCGTCAGTCTGCCGAGTTACCTCTCAACACAGCAGCCGCAGCGTCCGCTGCCAGCAAGCAAGAGGATCGCGTTCCCACTCGATTTGAATTTCCTTGTTTTAACCGTGCAGGGAAAGCGAGTGATTTCAGTGCAGCCAAAGCCCTTTAAACACGGTTTTTCGCCCACCCTCCTCCCCATCCCTCCACCTCTGGCAGGGTCAAGAGCTGCAGCACTCCTTCCTTATAATTTTGTGGCTGTATTTATTGCTTTCGTATTGGATTTTTCCAGTAGTTCAATTTGAAAGAAAGCGACCATCGAGGATAGTCACTTTTTAATAATGGGGGGGGGGGAGGTGCACATCATTGGGAGAAACAAACAGGGGCGGGGAAGGAAACAAAACTGTTTTCTAAGGAACAAGCGTCTGCAAGAAGAAATTTCGGTTTCCCTCCAACCGCCTCCACCTCGGCTCTCCTCCCGCCCACCCCAAGGCTGTAGTTACTAAGCAAAAGGATAGGGTTCTTAACTTTGATTTCTAAAGACTTTGAGGCTCGGAGTATGAGGCTCCGTTTTATATTCCTGGCTGGCCCAGAGTCAGCACCGGTGACGTACACACCTAAATCTGGTCCCCCGGCCCTTGGCGACCCGCAGCCCGGCGGCTGCAGCTGCGCGTCCTCCCGCCTCACCCGTGCCCCGCACCAGCCAAACTCGGAAGTGGCGGGGGGAGGGAGTTCACCCTGTGCCCAAAGGCCCCTCCTCTCCTTACAGTTCAGTAAGCTTCGGGATTCCAGACCCCGAACCGAGGAAGACTCGAACTCTCGGTCGCTCCAGGTAGGGAACTCCCTGGCCGCGGGAGAGACGGCGGCGGCGCACGAGAACTGGTTGCGACCCCCCGGCTCCTGTGCTCAGCAGTCCCCCGCTCTGAGCGGCTCCCGGCGCCCCCGCAGCCGGGAGTCCCCGCAAGTCTCCCAACTTTCCCGCGGGGCCCGAGGTTCTGCGCGCTCTCCGGGCCAAGCAAGCAGCCGGGCATCGATAGCTGCCGGGCCCGAGCGCACACGGCGGGCAGGAAGGAGGGGAGTCCTGGACCTAGCGCCCGGGCACCCGAGGAGAAGACGGCTCCGCCTGCGCTGCCAAATTATTCATTATTAAAGGAATGGACGTGTCTCTTTTACTAAGTTTTTACCACCTTTACGGAGGGCCAGTTTTGCCCTGGATCTCAGTTTCTTGCAAAATCTAGGTTAGAATCTTGCAGGGACCGGCCGCCACGATTGCTCGCCCGCCGCCCAACAACCCTGCCGGGAGGCGGCCGAGTGGGAACCTCGTCTCCTGCCCGCAGCCCACCTCGGCTTGCCAACCCGCGCCCTCTGCGCGGAACAAGCCTTCCCCGGGGCCGCCCTGCGCTCCCCGGACCCCTCCCGCCGCTGTCAGCGCCAAGTGACTGTCGCTGTACACTCACCTTTTCTAGGACATGGTGGGGAGGCTGGGGCGCGGGGCGGGGGTTGGGTGGGGGCAACCAGGCTCCCGCCGCCGCCGCCGCCAGCAAGTCCAATATTAGCAGATCGGCGGTAAGGATGGAGAGGAAGAGACTCCCGGCAGTCGTCCTACTGACGGTGGGTAGAGCAATAAAGCCGTAGTGTTGTTACCCGGCAGGAGGAGACGAGGCGGCGGCGCCAAATCGCGCAGAGGGGGACGCGGGCGCCCGCCCGCCCCCAGCAGCGGCGGCGGCGGCCGGGCCTTAGGCGGCGGGCCCTCTCTCGGGGCTGCCGGTCTCCCGGGCGGCGGCGGTGGCTGCCTGGGGAGCCGGGAAGTTAGGGGGGTTGACCCCGCGCCGGCCGCCCCGCAGCGGGCTCTCCGCGCCCCCTCCCCAGGCCTGGGGTGACCGGCGACAGCTCGGGCGGCTGAGCGTGTGAGTGTGTGTGTGAGTGTGTGTTTTGAGGGGGGTGGCCGCAGGGGGAGCCCTCTGTGCCGCGGCCCCCTCGCCGGGTCACACCCTCCGCAGCAGGAGCAGGCAGCCGAGCGTCCGGCCAGCGTCTGCTGGGGAACCGGGCCGGGGGGCGCCCGTGGCCCCCTCCCCAGCCTGGCCACTGGCTGCGAGGAGGCCGATGGCAAACGGAACCCCAGTGCACGTCACCCCACAGCCCTCCCCACGACTCCCCAAAGTCCAGCCCTGACCTCGCGCCCCCGGCCTCAGGTGCAGCTCCCAGCCGCCGCGAGGGGAGACGCGGGCTAGGGACCACGCGCGGGGGGCGGGAGGGAAAAGTTTCTTTCCCTCTTTCCCTGCTCCTCCGCTGCCCACCCGGCGAGGCTGCTCCTCTCTCCACGCCCCCCCCCCGTCTCCCGGGCTCGCCGCGCCTCTGCCCCACCCCCACCGTGGGGGGGCGCCGAGGAAGGGCCGGGTGTCTGCGCGCGGGGGAGACTGGCGAGCAGCGGCGACCGCCGCCGCTCCCCTCGCTCTGACAGCGCCGGGGCCGCCGCCGCCCGCTCCGCCGAGCGAGCCGAGGACGCGGCCGCGCGCCAGGCCCCCTCCCGCGCCGCGCGCCCCCGTGCCGCCCCGCGCGCCCCCGCCGCTCCGGCGGACACCTACGCAGACGCGAAAGGGAAAGCGGGGCGACCGAGCCGGGGGGGCGGCCGGCGGCGCGGGGATGGAGCTGGGACCCGCGATCCCGGGAGCCCCCAGCGCCTCCCGGCTCTGGATCCTCCCCAAGTCCCGCATCTCCGCCCCCCCCACCCCGCAAACCACACAGCTCACCCCCATTAGGGCAAACGTGTGTGTGTGTGTGCGCGCGCGTGTCCACGAGCTCTCACGCGTGGGAGGGACGCTTCAGCCCCAGACTCTTCTATCTCACCGTTACACTTAGCCTTAGTGGAAGATTTTGGGTAGCGGGGACGCACTGTGAATATCACGACCACTTACAGGCTCCCCTGTTCTTGTTTATGACTCAAACTCCAGAAACTGACCACACTAGTCCCTGTCCCGGCTTTACACTCCTTTTCCTACAGGTTTTATTGACTTCCTCCCCCTGCCCTTTGCTGTGCTCCTTCCCCGTTTTCTTCCTAAGGAACTGTGGAAGTTGGTAATCCCTTCCCACCGTGTTAAACGCAGAACTGCCCTGTTAAAACAATCACGGCCCCACAGCCCCACTGCCCCAGTCTCTAGCTGTCCATTGCGGCGTCACCCACAGTATTGGCACTCCCCTGTTCTTAAAGTGGCCTTTGGCCTGTGACGAACAACCTTTTGCTTGTTTCCTTAGGCTTAAAGAAGGTGAAATTCTTAAGGTATTATGTTTAGGTGAAATCAAGAAAATAATTAACATAATAAATATTCAATGAACTTTAAAAAGAACCACCATGTAGAAGTATACTGACTGGAAAAAAAGAATTCTTAACTGCATCAAAAATAGGATGGATTGACACTCATGAGTTCATAAAATGGACAGAGGATGGATAGTTAATGTGATTAAGGCATCACATAGCAGTGGTAGAATCTCCGTAGTGGGTTTTTTGTGTTTGAAATTTTTCCTAATGAAATGTTAGAGAAAACGAACCCTCCTTTAAGGTAATCTTTATAATGCAAATTCAGTTTACAAAACTGATAAATCTGGCATTTGATTATTCCTTTCCCCTTTATAAAATGATTTTCCTTAAACTTTCTTTACCTAGGTGCTCCTCCACTATTTTAATCAGTAATTTTATTAGGGACAACTTATCAGGCAGCAGATTCTGATGTAAAGTGGGGTTATTGTAACTGCAACATTTTAGAAATCTAGAAGATTTCTTCCTGCGTTTTCCTTCTGTCCAATCTCAAATTTTAATCTTTCATGCTTTAAAGCAGTTTGGTATTATAAAACTGAGACTGAGTTTTTAAGCATTTACATATATTCTTTTGAAACTTTTGCACACCAAAATCACTTGTAGGGACATCCATATGCCCGTGTATATCAATTTCTCTTATCCTTCAACAGAGATATTAGGGGATCTTGTCATTACTATTAGGCAAACCTTTATTTTTGGATATTTGAGTATTTGCCCAAACTTTTGAACAATTATTTTCTTTTGCTGGCTGTAAGAGGTGGTCTTGTGCCACCCTAGAAGGAAAATAGCTCCAAGATAAAATCTTTGGCTCCTTTACCTGAAGAGAACGTGGCACTGGTGTTACTGGGAATCACCCCACAAGTCTAAGAGACTCCATCAAAGATGGAGATGCAGGGTTTTTTGGTTATTCAGAATACTCTTGGTTCCAATGCTTGTTAATAAAGAGTCCTATCAACTTTGAAAATGTACATCTAGGAAATGTCATTACTTGCTGATTTTTAAGCCCATAAGAAACTTTGTTCTTTTGATCCTTTTAGATATATTTTTCTTTGCAAAGGATAGAAATGTGTTTTTAAGAAAAATAAATATTAAGAAAGTAAAAGCACAGAAAAGGACTTTAACTTCATCTCCAAATTACTGGAGACTACTTACAGCTGCCAAGTACTCTGAAACCTTGAAGCAGCATCAGTCCTCTTCCCTTTTGACAGTTGCTCACCCTCCTTTCACAGTCCTGTACCTCAGGACACTTCCCTCCCTCAACCCATTAGCGTCAAGCTCCCTGAGGTTTGCTACCTAAAGTACACGACTCAGCGTTTGCAATTTACATATGTGACATCACATCCTCTATTATATAACTTCAGATACAGAGCCTAATATCATCTAAGTTTGTGTTGGAAAAAGATCCTCCCTTGCTCTTTATTTCAGCTTTAGCAGAGCAACCCCTTAGATCTCTGACCCAAATCTCACTTCATCCAACAGCTGACACTGGGGGGAGAAAAAAAAAAAAAAAAGCATGAAGTTGCTTAAACCATGAAATGATAAGCAACCCCCCCCCATGAATATATTTTGAAGTGTATTGGATAGCCTTTAGATCTTTATTTACTGGTAGGAAAGTAAAGCCCGTTAAGTAGCATATAATTTAATTGTATTCAATAATCTTAAAAAGTTAAAGGCTAAGCATTTGGACATAGATAACTTCATTAATAAGCCTAGTCATGCTGGCACTTTTTTTTTTTTTCTTTCAAAAAAGCTAAGATTTTTTTTCCCCCTGTCTCTTACCAGCTGTTAGGAAGAGTTGAGAAAGACAGAGAGTCAGAGAGAGAAAGGCGGGGCTAGGGCGGGTGTTGGAGAGAAAAGATGAATAGGGGAATAATATAAAATAGAAATTCTTCTTTGTTTATTGCAAAACACACATGTTACAGTTTATAAACACTGCAAGCAAGTAAGAAATTGTGGACCAGAAGAGAAATAGAAAACATATCAGAATTTGTTAATACCCAAAATAGACCCAATTCAAGTTTCTGGACTACTTGGAATATTTTTATTAGCTTTGCTTACTCATTAATTTCCATATTTGTTTACCTAACTATTCATCTGTCTACCTTAATTTCATTTGCAGTCATTTTAAACAGAAAACACACAAACCTCATCCATCTCGATGACCAGATTTTGAGCTGACAGAGCACCAAACAGAACATGCATCACAATTAGTGTGCCACATTATTAGAGGCAAATCAGATTGCACTGTGCCTACACTGATGTTCTAAATTTAGAGCTAATGTACAGTGGCTGAAAAGGAGAGGGGGACTCAGAGCCGTGTATTTTAATAAAAATAAAGATATTTGCAATTCCTTCTCTCCTCTTTTTCTTGGTTTAGTGCAGGAAATTCATCACCTTTAAATAACTGTGCTAATCTTACATAAATAACTGCGTGGTTTGTGAGCTCATTAGAATTATGCATCCGGCTGCTTTTCTGATATTATGGGCAATAACAACCACAGAAAAGTGAAACAATACAGTGGGTCAGGTGTGGGAAATAAGAGTCTGCTGAACTTGATGAAAACTCATTTAGAATTTCTCATTAGGACTTCGCAGGAGCAGTTAGCTTTTCAGTAGTCGGCGCTGTATTTTTAGCAGCATTTTAACAGCTGTCAGTAACAACTGAGACAACATTTTGATCAACACTTTTTTTTAATTCTAACAAAGATGTTTGCAAAGAAACAAAATGCTTCAAGATTTAAATGTTTAGCTCTGAAAAACAAACCAAAAAAGATACTTTCTTGTGACGTAAAATGTTAATGCCTCAACGGCAGGCAGAAAGGTATCTACCTAAAATGAAGCTGAGTAGATTTTTAAGGTTTAATTTTCTGATGCCTAGGTACGTATAACAAAGATGATTTTAGGCTTGAAAGGGGTGTTCAGAGTCAGAAACGGAAACCTCAGTATAAGAGAATGTGCAGTGGATCTTGTCATGTATTTGCAAGTAGGTCAAGAATAGCCATATGGGCACCTGAAATGAATAAAATCTTGTCCCTAACATTCGAGTTTATAAAGGGAGGTTATCACATGTCAGATATATGACACTGGAAATAGCAGACAGAAAAAAATGTAAGAGGCTTCATGACAGATGTCATCTTTATTTCTAAAGATAGAGGTAAATTTGCTGTGGGTAATGTATTACAAAGCAAACTAAAACTAAACTCTGCAAGTGTCAAATTTCCCTTTCACCTGCAATCTCTCCCAACTGAGTGGTTTCTGTTCTAAGGGAAGTAATGGTATATTATTAAAGCAGCCTACTGAATCATCCTATCCAGGTCATCTGCTCATTTCGAGGACCTAATCCATGTTTTGAGTTTGTCCCAACTAAGGCAGCTGAGTATTTCCATTTCATCTAGCTGGCACAGTGGGAAATGAAGAGATTCTTAGATCAAATGATATTTTTTTATTGTTAGGTAGTTAGAATAGGAAACAGGAGTCCAAAATGGCAGTGGCTAAAAGACAAGGAAGGGAAAAGGCCACGAAAATGGAGCAAAGGAAGGTCCGAGGGCCAGAGTGAGGACTTCAGGTAGAACAAACAGCACTCCTGGCTAGCCCAATTTGCATAGGGCAGGCCCAGGGGCGGGAAAAACATATAAAAGGAGGAGCCAAAGGGCTCTCTGTCTCTCCCCTGCATGTGTGCTCTCTTTCTCTTTCTCTCTCCCCCCACCTCTCCCGCGCGCTGGCGCACTCCTCCATTCTCTTCTCATTCTCCTCTTTGGTTGGCACGCCCTCACGCTTTGAGGATGGATTCTCCTGCTATCTTCTAAATAAAATAGAGCTGTAACACTGATTTGTCCAAGACCCGAGAGCTGTGATGTGCCGAGGGCTTTAATGTCTGTCGCGCCAAATCTTTGTTGTGATGAGACAGAACCAAGGAGCATGACAATTATATTGTGGGTTTTTTTTTTTTTTTTCCTAATCCTTGTGGGAGTACCAGCTCACTACCTCTTCCTTGCTTGGTAGGACTTTTTGCAACAAAATGTGCAGTTGTCATAAAAATTGAAGTAGACATCCTTTCTTCTTGCCCCACACAAACCCCTGACAGATGCAAATCTTTTAGTGTTGATTGTTTTTCACAGAGCATGACATGGTTTTCTTAGTGCATACATTTTGGACATTAAATACCCATGTGTAAAAATGAAACATGTATCAACATCTTTTATATGGAAGGTATGGGTCACATCAATTATTAATATTTAAACCACAATCTATTTTGAAGTGCTTAGTGCTAATGATAGCTAGACTTTAATATTTTATCAAAGTAAGTGGAAATTTAAGCTAGTTCATTACTTTTAAAAAAAAAAAGCTTTTTAATAACCTTCACTATAAATGTGGCGGAACCATGTCCTCTTAGTAAAACTGTGAAGACTTACAATGCCACTTTTTGCCAGTACAGATTGCTAGCTTACATAAAGGATCAAGTAAACACCTAAGTAAAGTCTTGGGATTCTTCTAATACATTTATATATGTAACTTTTATGTTGTTTTGATTTTTAAGAAGTATATATTTTCATAATAATCTATCTCAAAAGAAAAATTATTTTTATCACCACAGGAAAATTATTTTTATCACTACATCAATTCAATATATGCTATTACTCCATTCTTTTATAAATTACATGGCTTTATTTCTAATTTGAATATGACATGACCTGAAGGTTTGTTGAAAATAAAATTTAATTACCTTTATTTGTAAACAAATATTATTATTGTAACTCAATAAAAACTGCCAAGGAACAAACTGTAAGATCATACACACATATCTTTTCATCTATTTTATGTCACTTCCATGGCACCAAATGATTATACTCTTATGACACAACTACTAGTGTGTTAATAAACAAACTAGGAATCCAGTAGGGAAGTCAAGATTATTAATCACAACAATTTCTCACCTTCAGGGAGAAATTAAAGCAAACACTAACTTCTACAGATAATTCAAAAAGCCCAAGGTAAAAGCAAGAGCTCTGAGGCTCAATCTCCTTGCATGAACAGTCTAAAAAGTACCTTTCAGCCTGGAGCTGTATTTCATTACCCCTTTTCACAGATACAGCAAATCAAACAGTACGGTAAAATCCACTTGCATGGCTTTGAATCCTGGCTCCATCGCTTACTAACCATATGAGTCAGGGCAAATTACTTAGTCTTTCTAAATTTAGTTTCCTCATTTGTAACAAGAGACATCTGATACCATAAGTGGATATAAACTTAACACAGTACCTGGACGTGGTAAGTGGTCCCCAAAAGTGTTAGATGTGTACCTCTAGAGTTTTGTCATAGAAAACTCAAAGTTGATTCTTCTGAGGATTCAAGCTCTTTCTTACACTTCAAAGGGGTTTTGAGGTCCTTCAAGAATCAGAGCTTTAACCTGAGGTCTTCAAGGGCTTCAGACTCCTAAGAATTCTCTTTTCTAGAACAGTGATTCTCAAGTTTTATCATGCATCTGAATCACTGCAAGAGTCTGTTAAAAGTTTACTAGGCCCCATGCTTAGAGTTTCCTGTTCAGTAGGTATGGGGTGGAACCTGAGAATTTATATTTCTAACAAGTTCCCAGGTAGATTCTCTAGGAACTACCCTTTGAGAACCAGATATGGTGCTAGTGGTAAAGAACCCACCTGCTAAAGCAGGGGACATAGAGATGCAGGTTTGATCACTGGTGAGGCAGATGCCCTGGAGGAGGGCATGGCTACCCATACCAGTATTCTTGCCTGGAGAATCCCATGAACAGAGGAGCCTGGAGGGCTATGATCCATAGATCCACAGGGTCACAAAGAGTCAGACAAGACTGAAGCAATTAAGCATGTTGCACACACACGCTAGAATATGGAAAAGAAGCAATTGCCCCCAGGCTGCTTAATTTGCGAGGTTAAGTTACTGCGGGCAGCAGCTGATGGTGGGGGCAGGGAGGGGAGGGGGTTGGGCCTCCGAGGGAGAGATGAGAAGCAGGAAGTAGGAGACTAAAGAAAGGAAGTGTCAGTTGTTGTTGAAAGGGGCAGGGATGGGTCTTCACAGTCAGGCGATCTTTGGAATCCAGAGGCTGGCTAGCTGTTGCTGAGTGAGAACTCTATCTCCGCAGCCCTTGGACTATAAGTTGATCTATCATGACCTCTTTTTTTTTTTTTTAATTGGGATATAGTTGCTTTACAATGTTGTGTTTGTTTCTGATGTACAGTGAAGTGAATCAGCTCTATGTACACATATATCCCCTCCCGCTTGGACCTCCCTTCCACCACACCCCGATCCCACCCCTCTAGGTCATCACAGAGCACCTAGCTGAGCTCCCTGTGCCATACAGCAGTTTCCCACTGGCTATCTGTTTTACATGCATAGTGTATGTGTCATTCTCAATCTCTCATTTCATCCCACATCCCCCTTTACCCACCATGTCCATGTCTGTTCTTTACATCTGCATCTCTGTTCCTGCCCTGAAAATAGGTTCACCGCTACCATTTTTCTAGATTCCACATACATGCATTAATATGCGATATCTGTTTTTCTCTTTCTGACTTACTTCACTCTGTATGACAGACTCTAGGTCTAGCCACATCTCTACAAATGACCAAGTTTCTTTTTTCTTTTTTATTGCTGAGTAATGCTCCCTTGTATGTATGTACCACATCTTCTTTATCCATTCTTCTGTCGATGGACATTTATGTTGCTTCCATGGTTTGGCTGTTGTAAATAGTGCTACAGTGATTTTTCATGACCTCTAAATTCTTCCTCTGAATAAGTATTTGGGAAGTATTTTACCACTTTAAGGCTCTTAAAGTAACTATTAGTTTACTATTGTATTATCTTAAGGCACTCAGTTCAGTTCAGTTCAGTCGCTCAGTCGTGTCCGACTTTTAGTGACCCCATGAATCCTTAAGGCACTAACTTTGGTTATTTGGGAGTGAGGGATTGGGGAGTCAGAATTAGCAAAGCACATTCCTTCAATTACCTCTGCACATAGTATTTACCATGGTCAAGTTCAGATCAGCTTTCTCCCTCTATTCTGAGTGTGTCATGAAGATGAACCCCTGACTCCTGAGTTAGATTTTAACTGATGCTTTTTTTTTTTTCAGGTTTCATCAGATCAGAAGGGAACATTAATCGATGTGATAAGCTTTTGACAAAGTCATAGTGGCTGTTCCTAGTTTTGAACCAACAATTATGTCAGGAGATTTCCTATATTTTTGTCAGGAGTCCATGCTTCCTGGGCTTCCCTGGAGGTTCAATGATAAAGAATCTTCCCCAAATATAGGAAGACCAGGGTTCAATCCCTGGGTCAGGAAGTTCCCATGGAGAAGAAAATGGCTACCCCCTCCAGTATTCTTGCCTGGAGAATCCCATGGACAGAGGAGGATGGCAGGCTATGGTTCATGGGGTCACAAAGAGTTGGACATGACTGAGCAACTAACACTTGCCTTGCCAGTCTTCCTGTTTACTTCTATAACAGTTTCATTGCTTTATTAAGAAATGATGTCAACACTGTACAATTTAATTTCCTTAAGAAGAGGTGGCAAGAATACACAGAAGAACTATGCAAAAAAGATCTTCATGACCCAGGTAATCACGATGGTGTGATCACTCACCTAGAGCCAGACATCCTAGAATATGAAGTCAAGTGAGCCTTAGGAAGCATCACTATGAACAAAGCTAGTGGAGGTGATGGAATTCCAGTTGAGTTATTTCAAATCCTAAAAGATGATGCTGTGAAAGTGTTTCACTCAATATGCCAGCAAAATTTGGAAAAGTCAGCAGTGACCACAGGAATGGAAAAGGTCAGTTTTCATTTCAATCCCAAAGAAAGGGAATGCCAAAGAATGTTCAAACTACTGCACAATTGCACTCATCTCACACGCTAGCAAAGTAATGCTCAAAATTCTCCAGGCCAGGCTTCAATAGTACGTGAACCATGAACTTCCAGATGTTCAAGCTGGATTTAGAAAAGACAGAAGAAGCAGAGATCAAATTGCCAACATCCGTTGGATCACTGAAAAAGCAAGAAAGTTCCAGAAAAACATGTACTTCTGCTTTATTAACTATGTCAAAACTTCTGACTATGTGGATCACAACAAACTGTGGAAAACTCTTCAAGAGATGAGAATACCAGACCACCTGACCTGCCTCCAGAGAAATCCGCATGCAGATCAAGAAACAATAGTTAAAACTGGACATAGAACAACAGACTGGTTCCAAATCAGGAAAGGAGTACGTCAAGGATGTATGTTGTCACCCCACTTATTTAACTCATATGCAGAGTGTATCATGTGAAATGCCAGGTTGGATGAAACCCAAGCTGGAATCAAGATTGTGGGGAGAAATATCAATAACCTCAGATATGCAGATGACACCATCCCTATGGCAGAAAGTGAAGAAGAACTAAAGAGCCTCTTGATGAAAGTGAAAGAGGAGAGCAAAAATGTTGGCTTAAAACTCAACATTCAGAAAACTAAGATCATGGCATCCGGTCCCATCACTTCATGGCAAATAGATGGGGAAACAATGGAAACAGTGAGAGAATTTCTTTTTTGGGGCTCCAAAATCACTGCAGATGGTGACTGCAGCCATGAAATTAAAAGATGCTTACTCCTTGGAAGAAAAGCTATGACAAACCTAGACAGAATATTAAAAAGCAGAGACATTACTTTGCCAACAAAGGTCTGTCTAGTCAAAGCTATGGTTTTTCTAGTAGTCATGTATGGATGAGAGAGTTGGACTGTAAAGAAAACTTAGCACCCAAGAATTGACGCTTTTGAACTGTGGTGTTGGAGAAGACTCTTGAGAGTCCCTTTGACTGCAAGGAGATCCAACCAGTCCATCCTAAAGGAAATCAGTCCTGAATATTCACTGGAAGGATTGATGCTGAAGCTGAAACTCTAATACTTTGGCCACCTGATAAAAAAAGAGCTGACTCATTTGAAAAGCCCCTGATGCTAGGAAAGATTGAAGGCGGGAGGATAAGGTAATGACAGTAGACGAGATGGTTGGATGGCATCACTGACTCGATGGACAGGAGTTTGAGTGAGCTTCAGGAGTTAGTGATGGACAGGGAAACCTGGCTTGCTGCAGTCCATGGGGTCACAAAGAGTCGGACATGTCTGAGTGACTGAACTGAAGAAGTTGAAAAATGTAATTCAATCAAGATAGATGAAACCCCTGAATTTAGACAGATGAATTTGAAGAATAATCAAGGAAAGCTGACAGAAAGATAATAAAACTGCATTCCTAGTGTCACTTAAATTGAACTTGATCTTGGGTGAGGGAGATTGTCAGGTAGCCCATTGAGTGAATTTTATTTTTTGCTAGTGTGAAAATCACTTAAAGTATTTGACTGCTTCTTTAATATTGTTATATTAATACTTAATTATAGTATTATAAGTCATAACAGATTTCATAAGCTTACAAATGTTTCATAAAATATTTCAAGTGCACCAAAAATAACAGGTTTCAATGTAGCCTTTCTCCTTGCAGCTGCTGCTAAGTCACTCAGTCGTGTCCGACTCTGTTCGACCCCATAGACAGCAGCCACCAGGCTCCGCCATCCCTGGGATTCTCCAGGCAAGAACACTGGAGTGGGTTGCCATTTCCTTCTCCAATGCATGAAAGTGAAAAGTGAAAGTGAAGTTGTTCAGTCGTATCTGACTCTTAGCGACTCCATGGACTGCAGCCTACCAGGCTCCTCCGTCCATGGGATTTTCCAGGCAAGAGTCCTGGAGTGGGGTGCCGTTGCCTTCTCTGCCACTCTCCTTGAGGTGGGAACATTTTGTCATATTTTCTGCAGAAGTATAAAATATTGCATGAGTGTGATACATTCCTATTTCTTGATAGGGGTTATTGTTGAAAGGGAGGGGAGACAAGAATATAGGGGTTGTCTCTTATTAGCTGGGAGTAGGACTTCCATTGTTAGAAGCCCTGAGTGTTGCATTTTCAGACACAGATCTTAATGAGAGGGAATTAGCTCTTAATATTTCCAAACAACATCCAAAGAGGGGCTGGTAGATAATCCCAATCCCAACTCATGGTTTTCACTGAGGGCAGGGATTTAAAATTCAGAACTTTCCTGGTGGTCCTGTGGTTAAGAATCTGCCTTTGCAGGGTATACAGATTTGACCTCTAGTTTGGGAAGCTTCCACATGTCAGAAGGCAACCAAGCCTGTAGGCCACAGTTACTGAGACCACACACCCTAGGGTCCATGCTCTGCAACAAGAGAAACCACTGCAATAAGAAGTCCAAGCACTGCAACTAGCAAAGGCTTTCACATAGCAACGAAGACCCAGCACAGCCAATAAATAAATGAAATAATAAAAGTCAAACTATTCTCCCAGAGATTCTCAAGAATGAAGATGACTTCAGCACCATGAGAACTGCCCACCTAGGAAACTACAGATCCTGGCAAAGGAGCAATTCAAGTCCAGTTCATTTCAATAGTATTGCTTTTTGGATCACTTTTCAATCATATTTCCTCCTAGCCCAAGTAATTCTAATAGCCTCAATGAAATTCAGGGCTGGTATAAATCACTGCATGCTGATCTTAAGTCATTACCAGAACTTCTCTGATTAGTTCTATTGGCCCATGTTGTATGTGCTAAGTGTTTTGACTCGAATCCTAGGGACAAGTGTTCAGTCCAATTTGGACAGGTATCTTAGTCTGTTGGGGCTCTGATAACAAAATACTATAGAATGGGTAATTTATAAACAGCATAAATTTACTTTTCACAATTCTGGAAGTGGATGTCCAAGATCAGGATGCAGGATGGTTGAATGAAGACTCTTCTGAAGAACAGACTTCTTTTATATATATGTGTGTGTATAGTTGATTAACAATGTTGTGTTAGTTTCAGGTGTACTGCAAAGTGATTCAGTTATACATATACATCTATTCTTTCTCAAATTCTTTTTCTGTTAGGTTATTACAGAATATTGAGCGGAATATTCTCATTTGCTCAATATTTTCAGTTTTGGATTATCATCACATTTGGGGATTAATGTTTCAACACATGAATCTAGGTGGACAGGAGATTCATCACATTTGGGGATTAAGGTTTCAACACATGAATCTAGGGGGTTCATGTGTTGTATCATCATATTTGGGGATTAAAGTTTCAAGATATGAATCTAGGGGGACAGGAAATTTCAGATCATAATGACAGGGCTTAAGAATCTAGTGTTCAGCCATTATCTGACTCACTTCATTTGTCAATATATTGACATTTAGCCTAGAAATAATCTTTGGGTATATCATATATTCTGATGTCAGGTATAGATGAAGCTCCTATAGAAAGACACCCCCACAATACAGTAGCTCAAATAAGAAAAAAATTTAATTCTATCTTACATAAAATTGAGAAAAATGAATGTGATCCAGGCAGATAGGTGGTTCTGCTGTGTGGGGTCTTGAGGACCCCGTGTCCCTTGAGGCTCCCCAATTCTGCAGAGTGTTGTCCTTATCTATATGGTGGAGGCTGTGTCATTAGAATCATATCCACAGCTTTATATTAAAAAACAAACATTTGGGGGGCTTCCCTGGTGGCTCAGTGATGAAAATCCGCCTGCCAATGCAGGAGACATGGGTTTGGTGCCTGATTCAGGAGGATCCCACATGCCTCCAAGCAACTTAACCCATGCACCACAACTGTTGAACCTGTGCTCTAGAGCCTGGGAGCCACAGCTACTGAAGCCCACGAGCCCGAGAGCCCTTGCTCTGCAGTGAGAGAAGCCACCACAATAAGAAGCCAGCAACTAGAGAGTATTCCCTACTTGTCACAGCTAGATGTTTACATCTTGATACCAGAGCAATTTTCAAGGTGAACTGGTTGTGTTCCCTGCTGAAACTGGTGTTCTACTGAAAGGAGGAAGCGGTAAGTAAATGCAGGGGACAATGAACAGTCTTTATTAAGGGATAACCAGTTCCAAAGAGCAGAGTAGAAAATGCAAGCTAAGTCTCTTCAGTCATGTCTGATTCTTCGCAACTCTATGGACTGTAGCCCACCAGGCTTCTCTGTCCATGGGATTCTCCAGGTAAGAATACTGAAGTGGGTTGCCATGCCTTCCTCCAGCGAATCTTCCTCACCCAAGGGTCAGGTCTCCTGTGTCTCCTGCATTGGGAGGCACATTCTTTACCACTAGGACCACCTTGAAAGCCCAAGTATAAATGGCATGGGGCACAGAGACCTAAGGTTATGGTTAAGGAGGGTGCAAGAAATGCTGGGTGGGGTCAGGGGCTGGGATGCAGCTGCTGTGATCACCTTTTATACCCTCAAAATCAAGGTGGGGGGTGTCTTTTGCAATAAACCAAGAAAGCAGAACCATGTAACTAAATAATCTAGTGAAGACAGGCTCATCTTTCACTGAGCCCCATGGTAAGTTTGCAGAACCACCTTGATCCAATTAATGATTATTTTTTTAGAGTGGGAAGAAATGTATCCAATATAAATCAATCTCCAAATAAATCGCTGAAGTATAACAAGAATTTCAGCTATATAATATAAATCAACAGAGTCTGAAATGCAAATTATACTGTTCCATGGAAAGCCAGAAATGCTCAGATTTTAAACTGTGTCTGACACACAGAGAGAGAGAGAACTAGCATGTGGCCCTTGGTGTGTGTGTTAGCACAGGGGCAATCTGCAGGAGATCACAATCTCCTTTAGCCTGCCTGCCAGAACACTGTGCAACAAGGTAAAGGGTAGGGCTGATGTTCAGTTGGTCAATACCAGGACAACTGGGTTCTTCTCACCACCCTAGTTCCTTCTGATTGGCTGATATCCATTGATCAGTGTGACTATACAGGTCATTGCTGTACTGTGCTCTGTCACTCAAAGAACTCTTTGCAACCCTATGGACTATAACCCACCAGGCTTCTCTATCTGTGGGCTTTTTCAGGCAAGAATACTGGAGTGGTTGCCATTTCCACCTCCTGGAGCTCTTCCCCACCCAGAGGTCAAAACCAATCTCCTGCACTGCAGGCAGATTCTTTACCTACTTAGCCATCAGGAAAGTCCATACAGGTCATTAAATACTATCAATGTTACCCCTGCTTTCAGGGGCTATTCAAAATTTTCTTGAAAGATGTTCAGACCACAAAGGGCCAAGGAAGAAGGTTCGTAAAAAAAAAAAAAAAATCAGTAGTTTTTTCTTCTCCAGTGTGCAATAATTCTGCATTTGAAATAGATAAAATGGAGAAAGAAAAAGATAACACCCAGATCGATTTGTCAACTTCTCTTTAAGTATGAAGGGTCTGCAGAAAGCATACATTTTGCCATGTTGTTTCATATGCTATTCTGAATTTACTGACCTCAGAATTTTGATGAAAAATTTCTAATTTCCTATACATTCCAAATGCCGTATATCTATTCTGCCTACAGATTACAAAATATTGAGACAGATTACCAAGGAAGCTGTGAACTTTCTACTTTGGAGGAATTTAGAAGTAGGATTTCCTCTGAGCTCAAATGGCAAAGGCAGAGGTCTGTAAGGATGGAGTAGGGTTATCTATTGGTTTGTGTAGCCTTTTAAATAAATAGTTACTTTGCAAAGAGGAAATGAGATCAGGAAAAAGAAACTCCCAATATAGCCTGATGAATCAGTGGGTGATAAAGTGCATTGGAACTTCAACATCCAGCCTTTTATGTTTTCTTCGGAAAAGCTGCCCCTTAGTCAGAAACCAGGTATCACATAAAAGAGGAAATCCAGCAGTGTTTAAGAGTGGCAATAAAGGTTAAAAGCATAGACCCTGGACCCAGACTTAGCCCAGGTTTGAATCCTAGCTCTGCCTCCAACTAGCTGTGGGATTATGGGTGAATTACAGAAACTCTGGACTTCAGTTTCATCACCTATAAAATAATACAACATACCTTATATGGTTGTTATGGGGATTAATAACCTAACTCTTGCTTATAGTGAACAATGAACGTTAGCTGTTATATTTTTACATCCCCTTAATCCTAAACCATATACACCCACTCACTCTTCTACCCATATTCTTTAGCACTCTCCAAGCTTGGCTTCTGATCTTATTTGATCACTTCTTTTTTAGTATTTTCCTTACTGGGTTATTTGATATTCAAGACTAACTGCTTGACTTCCTCCCATTAACATCCAGGAAGATTTTCTTCTAATATTTCAAG